>NC_080540.1:215727965-216394632 GCF_028640845.1 Ahaetulla prasina | reverse complement strand
TACAAACAAGAGTTTTTCTATTAGCCGATGCAAGTTAAAATAAAATGCCTTTCAGCTGAACAGATATTGTTTACAGGTTTGTATAAAATCTTTGAACCTTTAAAAAAAATATTGTGTTTTTTTTTATTGTTTCGGATGTAAACTAGCTAAACTTTTTGGAAGTGTTGGCCTACAAATTGATGCATAAATCAATAAAAAATATTTTTATCCTTTAAAAAATGTGACAAAAGTCCACAGCTGGCTCTGAGCAATCTTGGACCACAATTCAACCTTCCGAAAGTTACTCACTGGAGAAGAGCCTAATGCTGGGAAAGATTGAGGGCAAAAGAAGAAGGGGTGGACAAAGACTGAGGTGGCTGAATGGAGTCACTGAAGCAGTAGGCGTGAGGTTAAATGGACTCCAGAGGATGGTAGAGGACAGGAAGGCCTGGAGGAACGTTGTCCATGGGGTCACGATGGGTCGGACACGACTTCGCAACTAACAACAACAACAACAAAGTTACAACTCCCATCATCCCCAACTAGCATGGTTGCAACCCCAAACAAGGTTGCATAGCTGGGAAAGCTGAGTTAACAAATGCCTCAAACTTTGGTTTGAATCATTGAAACATGTAGCTAAAGTAAAATCAGGCTTTCCACAGTGTTTGGGATACAAATATAGTGGAGAGTATAGCCAAAGGACTTATTAAAACAATTAGAGAGGATCAAAATAATCGTTTTACTGACTGCAGTGAGTCAATGGACGCTAAATCTTGGGAGTAAAGAGCCCAAGGTAAAATGTGTGTGTGTGTGTGTGTGTGTGTGTGTGTGTGTGTGTGTGTGTGTGTGTGTGTGTAAAGATTATTAAAAAAGATTACAAAAAAGACATTGAGACTTTGGAAAAAGTGCAGAGAAGAGCGACTAAGATGATTAAAGGTCTGGAAACAAAAACATATGAAGAAAAGTTGCAGGAATTGGATATGGCCAGTCTAGAGAAAAGAATAACTAGAGGTGACATGCAGTATTCCAGTATTTCAGAGGCAGCCACAATGAAAGGGGGGTGGGTCAACTTATTTTCCAAAGAACCGGAAGGCAAGACAAACAATGGATGGAAACTAATCAAAGAGAGAAGCAACCTGGCATTAAGGAGAAATTTCCTAATACTGAGAACAATTAACCAGGGAACAGCTTGCTCTCAGAAGTTGTGGGTACTTCATCGCTAGACTTTTTTAAAGAAAAGACTTAACAGTCATTTGTTTAAAATACTTGAGCAGAGAGTTGGACTAGAGGATCTCCAAGGTCCCCGCCAGTTCTATTCTGTTTGATTGATCAAATATACATATGTATATAGTATTTATTGCACAGTAGTACCTTGGTACTCAAATGTTTTGAAACTCATCGAATTTGTACTCAACCCATTTTGATGTGAAAATTTGTATTTATGTATTGTATTTATTGCTTGTGTTTGATATACATTATATCTATTTCTCCAACTGTTTTTACCTATCCAATCTGGTCTTGCAAGATGGACGTGCTCCAGATCCTATTGGCTGGTGAATATTTAAGTGTGCCTCTTTTGCCATAACATTCGTTTTATGGGACATCCTCCCTTTAGACTAGATTAGGATTTATTTATTTATTTATTTTATTTTATTAGATTTATAAACCGCCCTTCTCCCGAAGGACTCAGGGCGGTGTACAGCCAAGTAAAAAGAAACAATATACAGTTAAAATAAAATTAAAAAACTTATTATACAGTGTGGCCGAAATTAAAATAATTAAGAATCTAAAAACCCCAATTAAAACCAAAGAAAAATTTAGAATTTAAAACTAAACAATTTAAGAAAGCCCCGCACGAACAAACAGATATGTTTTCAGTTCGCGGCGAAAAGTCCGAAGGTCAGGTATTTGACGTAAACCAGGGGGGAGTTCATTCCAAAGAGTGGGGGCCCCCACATAGAAGGATCTTCCTCTGGGGGCCGCCAGCCGACATTGTCTGGCGGACGGCACCCTGAGAAGGCCCTCTCTGTGCGAGCGTACGGGTCGGTGGGAGGCATGAGGTAACAGAAGGCGGTCCCGTAAGTACCCAGGTCCCAAGCCATGGAGCGCCTGGACACATTCAGGCCTAATTCATAAAGCTATAAAAACTTGGGTTTGTGGCCAGATCTGGGGTCCCAAGTGTGTGCAGAGTCCTATCCCCCTGACTTGCTACAGTCACTTGTAGTAGCTTCCTCACCTGCTGCGTTTTAATTTTTTGTGACTGGCATTTATTTTAAGATTGTTCACCTCCCAGGGTCACTTGTGAGATGGTTGGCCACACAAATTGAATAAGGAAGTAAGCACAGTCTACATGACATGCATTTATACTCTTAGGGCAGCGGTGGGTTTCTACCGGTTTGCCCCGGTTCGAGCGAACCAGTAGTGGCGGTGATGGGAGGCTCCGCTCACCCGCCTGGACGTCATCATGGATGCTCTGCGTATGTGCAGAAGCACCACGCACAAACAAAGCAAGCACATGCGTGCGCTCACAGTTCTGAACCGGTAGTGAAGGTTAAGTGGAACCCACTGCTTCCACTAAGGGTTATTAGGGTTAGGGTTGTTGCTTCATAATGAAGGTGAGACGACCATTTTCTTATGAGGTTCTAAATCCCGAGAATGATGTCACTACAAAAATTGATATGCATTGCTTATACTTTAATATATAAGGAGAACATGTGCTAAGGATGAAAAGGCCATACAAGTATCTAGTCTTCTAGGATATGAGCCTTTTTTTTTTTTACATATGAAGGAATGAAACTTCATAACTCTCAATCATGCCTAATTATAAAATAAGGCCCTGCCATTAGAAAGCTAAACTATCTTAATATAAGTGCATCAATGGACAAATATCTCTGGTGCATATATGCATGCATTACTGTGTATTTGATTAAAAAGGATTGTATGATATCTGCTTCTAAATAAAACACTTCCAGGGACAAATGGCATATTTAGGCAATAATATTTTCCATATTCCCCTATTTCTTTTTTAAATGACCAGAAACCACAGGTATACAATCTGGAGGAGGTACATTCCATTGGGAGAATGGTGGGTTTTACTAGTCCAGACCAGAGGTGGGTTTCAGCAGATTCTGACCAGTTCTGGAAAACTGGTAGCAGAAATTTTGAGTAGTTCGGAGAACTGATAGTAAAAATTCTGACTGTCCCTGCCCCCATCTATTCTCTGCCTCCCGAGTCCCAGCTGATTGGGAGGAAATGGGGATTTTGCAGTATCTCTCCCCTGGATTGGGAAGGGAATGGAGATTTTATAGTATCCTTCCCCTGCCATACCTACCAAGCCACACCCACCAAGCCATGCCATGCCCACTAAGCCACACCCACAGAAAGGTAGTAAAACAATTTGAAACCCACCACTGGTCCAGACCAAGCTGCAACACAGGATGAACAACAGGTAAAGTACAGATAAAATAGCAAAATAATTAATGGTAGGACAAAAATCAGAATAGAATAGAATAGAATAGAATTTTTATTGGCCAAGTGTGATTGGACACACAAGGAATTTGTCTTGGTGCATATGCTCTCAGTGTACATAAAAGAAAAGATACCTTCATCAAGGTAAATCAGGAAAAGCATCTTTTAAATAGCAAAGAAAATCAGGATACATCAAGCACTAAAAGATGGTAGTGTTGACCTTGGGGAAGGTATGGACATTAATGGGGAACATAAGAGATTCCAGAACATATTTGAATTGTGAGAGAGAGGGAAGTATGAGAAGAAAACTCAAAGTAACCTTGCCTTGATTTTTTTTATAATAAGATGGGACAGAGAATATTTTTTTTCTGGTATTCTTCCTAATTATGGTAAAGCACATTCCTGGAATCTTTGTCATGCTTGTTTCTTGATCAGGCCTACCTTGAAGAATTGACAGGCAAAAGGACTGGGCCTAACTCAAAACATCCCCAATGTTTGCTATTTAGGGTAAGGGTCAGTAATGGGTTTCAAATCCAGGCGCTACCGGTTCACTATTGATAGCACGCTTTGCAAGCGTGTGTAGCTTCTGCACATGTGCAGAGCATTTCTGATGACATCTGGGTGGGTGGGTGGAGCCTCCCGCCACCGCCACTACTAGTTCGCCTGAACCAGGGCAAACCAGAAGCAACCCACCACTGGTAAGGATATAAAAAAGGGGAGCTTGCTGATGAATCATGTTGATAGGTGTGACTAGCATTTGCACCAATCTACCCTAAAAGGAGCCACCTCCGTTGGGAATGGTGAAATAATAATTTCCCTGTAGAGATTGCACTTGGACTGCAATTAACAAGTAGAGGGCAAGAAGATCTCTTTCACAGAACCTACCAAGAAAAGTTAAACATTAAATAAAACTTGACACAAAAACAAATGCCTATTGTACTAAATGGCTTAGGATAATTTTCGGGTTCTGGTAACATGACCTGAAAATATAGTCAGTTGTATAATTGCATCCTACAAATTGTGAAAATGACTCGTCCTAAAATTCCCAACCCTGGTCCTCTATAAATTTAATTCACTTAAATGAAATTCAGCATTACCAAAGCTTCTCGAGTGATATGGTAAAATGTTAGCAATTGCAGGAGAAAAGAAAGTAAATCACAGATAACACCAAAGCAGTACAAGTCCCATTTGCATTTATTAGTCATATCGCAATTGAATTCTGATGACTTCAGTCTTGAATAATCTACTTTTATATATTTGAATTTATTACTTACTGATAATTTCCATGTTGGTAAAGCAGGACTGTATTAATATAATGTCTCTGAAAAAGTTAAAGCATTATCATACCTTCCTGTTTACGTGCATCAAAAATGCTAGCTGAAGTAGGTCAGGATCTAACTATATAACATTTTTCATAAACATTTTTATATCATAGAGAGAAATATTTCAGCCAGTATTTACATCAAAACTTCGGGGGTCCAACTTAGTTATGGTACATTTATAACTGCATAAATAATCCTTTTTACAGCATGTTCTATTTAAAGGTAAAGATTTCTCTGTCAATTGTGTCTGACTCTAGGGCCTGCTCAGTGGCGAAATTTGTTACTACCAGTTCTGTGGGCGTGGCTTGATGGAAGGATAATGTAACCGGGTGGGCGTGGCCAACTTTTTTTTTACTTTTAAAAGCATTTTTTCTGCAACCTCTTCGTAAAAAATACTTTTAAAAGCCTCTTGTTCTGTCCCCTCCCTTCCTTCCCAAAACAATACACCAGCCGAGGTGGTCTGCCAGCAATTTATTTACACTTGGCTGGGTTCCTTTTGGCAACAAAAGTTCTGGCAACGTTCCTTCACGTGCCAGCCAAGTCCTTATCACTTAGCAGCGTGCCAACAGATCGTTGCCAGGGCAACCAGGAGTCTGCAGGATGATCTTAAAGCACTCACAAGTAATCCCAGCCTTCAGTCCAAAGCAGTCAAAGAGCCAGTAGTCCGTAACTTTGTCTGATACAAGGGCCTATGGAGCACTCTCCCTGCTTTTATCCCCTGTGGGATGTGACTCCATGACTCAGTACTCCCTGGGCCTGCCCCACACCTTCCTCTGCTGCGCACGCTTCTCTCAGCGTCGCTGTTTTGCATCTAGCCAAGATTGATCCTCAGCAGCTGGTTCTTGGGGCGTTGCCAGGGAGGAGGAGGAGTCAGGGGAAAGAGGCCTTGTCAGCTCCTCCTCCTCCTCCTGGCCACAGCTGGAATCTGAGATGGTGCCAGGGAGGAGGAAGATCCAGGGGGGGAAGGAGGCCTTGCCAGCTCCTCCTCCTCACTCTCCAAGTCATCCGGCTACAGGAGGCCCGGCCCGAGCCAGAGCCACAACACCTCTGATGATCAGGCAACTCAGCTGGGATCGTCAGAGGAGCCTTTAAAGCATTTTTTCTGCAACCTCTTCGTAAAAAATACTTTTAAAAGCCTCTTGTTCTGTCCCCTCCCTTCCTTCCCAAAACAATACACCAGCCGAGGTGGTCTGCCAGCAATTTATTTACACTTGGCTGGGTTCCTTTTGGCAACAAAAGTTCTGGCAACGTTCCTTCACGTGCCAGCCAAGTCCTTATCACTTAGCAGCGTGCCAACAGATCGTTGCCAGGGCAACCAGGAGTCTGCAGGATGATCTTAAAGCACTCACAAGTAATCCCAGCCTTCAGTCCAAAGCAGTCAAAGAGCCAGTAGTCCGTAACTTTGTCTGATACAAGGGCCTATGGAGCACTCTCCCTGCTTTTATCCCCTGTGGGATGTGACTCCATGACTCAGTACTCCCTGGGCCTGCCCCACACCTTCCTCTGCTGCGCACGCTTCTCTCAGCGTCGCTGTTTTGCATCTAGCCAAGATTGATCCTCAGCAGCTGGTTCTTGGGGCGTTGCCAGGGAGGAGGAGGAGTCAGGGGAAAGAGGCCTTGTCAGCTCCTCCTCCTCCTCCTGGCCACAGCTGGAATCTGAGATGGTGCCAGGGAGGAGGAAGATCCAGGGGGGGAAGGAGGCCTTGCCAGCTCCTCCTCCTCACTCTCCAAGTCATCCGGCTACAGGAGGCCCGGCCCGGGAGCCAGAGCCACAACACCTCTGATGATCAGGCAACTCAGCTGGGATCGTCAGAGGAGCCTTTTAAAAGCATTTTTTCTACCACCTCTTTGGCTGAAGAGGTTGTAGAAAAATGCTTTTAAAAGCCTCTGATGATCACAGCTGAGCCGCGTGATCATCAGAGGCTTTTTTTTACTTTTAAAAGCATTTTTTCGGCCGAAGAAAAAAATGCTTTTAAAAGTTAAAAAAAAAAACTCTGATGATTGCGCAGCTTGGCTGGGCATGGAGGGGAAGGGATTTTTGCTACCGGTTCTCCGAACCACCCACTGCCATCGCTACTGGATTGGGCAATCCGGTCTGAACAGGGAACATTTCACCCTTGGCCCAGCTGCTCATCTCTGTCTCTTGGCCTAGCATTGTCCAAAGACAATTTTTGTGGTTCTGTGGCCAGCATGGTATACACCAAAAGGCATAGAACCCTGTTATCTTCCCACTGAAGTGGTACTTATTTATCTACTCGCATTTGCATGCTTTCAAACTTCTAGATGGGAAGGAGCTGGGGCAAGTTACTTGGAACCCCGTTTCATGGTGCTCAGGTGTCGAACCCAGACTGTCCATCTGACAAGCTCAGCGTCCTTGACCACAGAGTCGTTGCCACTCCACTCCCCATGTTCTATATAGGCTACACTAAATCTCAGCCTCATATGCTGGGTAGGTAGTACAGTAACACCTTTTTCCCCCTAATATATTGACTTTCTTGGAAAGATCCAGTTGATTAAACATGTTTACATGGTTGTTTCATTTGTGATGGTAGTCCTTAATGGTACTACATCTACATGGAAGGAGGTAAGCAGTGGGGTAACACAAGGTTCCGTCTTAGACCCAGTACTCTTCAATATCTTCATAAATGACTTAGATGAGGGAAGAGAAGGTGGAACACATCAAATCTGCAGATGACACTTAGCTGGCAGGAATCGCCAGAAGACAAGCTCAGGATTGAAAAAGATCTTGACAGACTTAAATAAATAGGCCTTATCCAACAACAGGAAATTTAATGTGCAGAAAACAGAGTTTTACACCTAGGCAGGAAAATTACAAGTCCAGATTAGGCAAAACATCGCTTCAAAACAGTAACTGTGGGAGGCACTTTGGAGTCCTATGTGAGCCAGCAGTTTGCGGCAGCAGCCCAAAAAGCTAATACAATCCTTGGTTGTATAAACAGAGGCATAAAATCAAAATCATGTGAAGTATTAGTACCGCTTTATAAACCCTTAGTAAGACCATACCTGGAATACTGCATCCAGTTTTGGTCACCACATTACAAAAGAGACTTTGGAAAAGAAGAGCAACTAAGATTATTAAGGAGATAAAAACATATGAAGAATGGTTAAGAGGAATTAGGTATGGCCAGTCTAAAGAAGAAGAAAAAAGGATTAGGCGGGGCATGATAGCAGTATTCCAGTATTTAAAAGGCTTCCACAAAGAGGAGGGGGGTCAATTTATTTTCCGCACTGGAGGGCAGGGCAAGAAAAAATGGATGGAAACTAATCGCTGAGAGAAGCAACCTGGAATGAAGGCTAAATTTCCTACTGGTTAACAGTGAGGACAATTAATCAGTGGAAAACAGGTTCCCTTCAGAAGTTGTAGGTGCTTCATCACTGGAGGTTTTTAAGAAAAGACTGTCTGAAATGGAATCGGCCAGGGTCTCCTGCTTGAACCGGAAGTTGGTTTGGAAGACCTCCAAGGTCCCTTCCAGCTCTATTCTGATTGGTTCAACCATTCAAGTATAACCTTTAGCCAGCCAGGTAGGAAAAAAAAAACAGTTCCTAGGAAAGAAAAATATACAGCTATTGTAGCATTCTTCTACAATCAGAAAACTCAATAAGCAATTCAGGGTTTTGTTTTTTTTAATTAGGAAAAAAGGAAGAGAAAATGAATTAAAACATTAATAAAACTTAAACAGCTTAATTAGCCATTTGATCCATTGAGGTTAAAATCATCTCTTCTTCCCCAAGCTCACATAATTAGGTTTTGCTCAGCAAATTGTGTATATAGTAATTAACTGAAATGTGTGGACGGTTGCATTACTAAAGTAAGATTATTTTGGTTTACAGAACACAGTATTAATTTATGCAGAGAAATATTTCTTGTCTGTTGTGTTCTGAAGACAGAATCTGGCAATAAATTGACAACTTCTATCCTAAATAGATATTTGTCATAGTTCAAAGAAGCAAAACTGGAAGCTGTGATGACAGTTGTATAAAACACTTCCATGTTAGGAGGTAAGAATATTCCAAATCTATTATTCCATTATACTGTAGCGCATTAAAGAACAATATATATTATTGAATAATGTAGCTTTTCTGTGTATTGCCTTATTAGTTTTCTCTGCCGTGTTTCTGAGGGTAATAATAATTTAATTTATGCTAACAATGTGTTAAATTATTAAACCAAATATATTGCCAAAATGTAATAATCTATCTGAAAAACATGAGTATTATAAGTATCTTTTCTTTCAAAATTCCTACTTGGGATTTTTGAAAAAACAAATACAAAAGTCAGCCAGCTGAGTTTGACTTTTTTATTTATTTAAATGAACAATTGATGTAACCTTCCACTTTGTGAATGTGACTATGGTCAGTAACGGGTGAAATGCTACCGGTTCCGACCAGTTTGGGCGAACCAGTATTTCCAACGACCAGCTAGGTGACGATCAGCTGTGACGCGCAATTTATATTAGCTAGAATCATTTCCTGCTTTCTAGCTAATCTAAATTGTGTGGCACAGCGGATCTCCCCCCTTCGCTATTCTACTTATCTTTGCAGACTCGGAAGGCTTTAAAATGTTCCTTTTTTAGCGCTGTGTGGGCGCGCCTCAGGTGTGCATGCATGCGCTCTGTAGCAGACTCACAGAACTGGAAGCAGACTTCAGAGGATTTCATCACTAGTCAGTAACCTCCCACACCCAGGCCCTCAAGCACATCCAACTCTTCAGTGCTTTATGAAAAGGTATCAGGTTCAGGACCAATCTGATTTAAAAGAGTGCAAAGTTTCAGAAGGTAGGCACTGTGAAACAAAAAGCAAACTTCCTAAATCCCATAATATGTCATCTTTCAACTGAAGGATCCTGGAACATGCCTCCCTCTCAGTTTTAGTGGAATAAGTAGAAATAACTCAGGGGGAAGCAGCTCTACAAATGACTCAGCCCTGTGCTTCGAGGGCTTCATAAATGGCAACCAGAATCTTGAATGTCATCCAGAAGTGTCTTGGGAACCAGTGCAGAGTTTAATATGGACTTACTGAGGTTGACCCATATCTGCTTACACCACTGCATTCTGGACCAACTGCAGCTGCTGGATGGTCTTCAGAAGCAATCCCATATAGAATACATTTTTGTTTGTTTGTTTGTTTACTGCAGTGATGGGATTCACCTGGTTTGAGCCACTTAAATTGCTTGGTGGCCCCATCCCGCCCCTTCCAGGAGTCCCGATGCGCCTCATTTTGGTTCTGAGGTAAGTGCAGGGAGGCCTTCTAAGCCCAAAACGGGGTGCAGTGGGGGCTGCGCATCCCCCGTGAGACCCATTTTTGCTCCCAAGGGAGTGCAGGAGGCCGAGTGCTGCCTGTTACACTCCCTGGCCACGCCCACCATGGCCACACCCACCCCAGCCAATCCACCCCAGGGCAGATAACTGGTTGTTACATTATTTGAATCCCACCACTGGTTTACTGTATATTGTGCCTTCATTATTTTTACAAATAGCTCAAAGCTGTGAACATGCACACACTACTTCTTCCTCCTCTTATTTCCATACACGCAATACACAAACCTGTGAGGTGGATTGAGCTAAGAGACAATGACTGGCCCAAAGCCCACTGCCCACTTACCGGCTCGGAAGTGTACATACCATGCACACAGACCTTCTGCGCATGCACAGAAGGTAAAAAAACATTACTTCCTGGTTAAAACCAGGAAGTAATGACACCTGGGCGGGTGGGCAGAGCTTCGCTTCGCCATTGCTACCAGATCATTGAACTACTAGCCACAATTGCTACCAGATCACACGATCCGGTCTGGTCCGGTAGCATTTCACCCCTAGCCCAAAGCCACTCGGCTGATTTTCATGGTGAAGGAATGACTTGGACTTGTGGCTCAGTGGTGCATGATATATAATGCAGGACAAAATAAAACCTTTTGAAAAGGTTGGTAAAATTTGGCTGCAAAAATTGATGGAGTTACCAGAGATAACTGCCCTGAGTCCTTTGGGAGATGATGCGGTATAGAAATTTAATTAATAAAATAAAATAAAATAAAGATTGTTTATTTATTTATTTATTTATTTATTTATTCGATTTTTATACC
The DNA here is from genome assembly GCF_028640845.1 of Ahaetulla prasina. Lineage (NCBI taxonomy): Eukaryota > Metazoa > Chordata > Lepidosauria > Squamata > Colubridae > Ahaetulla > Ahaetulla prasina. Next base: position 216,383,767 of record NC_080540.1, on the reverse strand, counting down.
GCCCTTCTTCGAAGGACTCAGATGGCTAAATTGACTACTTCGATGAAAGAAAAAAAATACAAATACTTTTATTTCTATCTGGAAACCATTTCTGGGCTTTGTGCTTGAGGTGGAAAAACTGAAACTTTGATTTTGGGTTTTACCGATTAGATAGATTTGTTGTTATAGAAATGGCAAGTTTAAAATATTATGTAAAAGTAAAAAGTTGAAGTTTGATGTTAATGCCTTATTCTACTGCACCAAAGGGAGTCGGAAATCAATTCCTTTTCTTCCTCTTTCCCTTTCTTTTCCTCACTCTTCTGTTCCCTTTTCCCTTCCCTATTGTTTTGTATTTTCTTTGTATGGTACAACATAAAAAATTGTTTTAAAAAAGGTTGTAAAATTGAGTCAGTCGCATGAGCCACATATTTTACGACCCTGAAGGGTAAGTTCCATTATGGTTGTAATTGAAGGACTACCTATATGTTATGTTAGCAGAATGTTTCTGACAATACTTTTAACCTGAATACAGTGATCCTCTTAACAGAGCTGAATACAGTCAGTTGGGAACAGAACAAAGAAATCTGAAATAAAGTTCCCAGAGGAGATCAGTAAAACGGTTCGGAAGACCCTTCAAAAAAGAACAAAAGTTGAACACTATGCAAAGTAAAAACCTGGAAGAGACCTCTCTTTGTTTTCATCCGGTTGCTAAGCAAATGTGGAAGGAAGGCATTTGATAGATCTTGAAAAAGCTGCTACTACACACTGAACTCCTTAAGGAGAAATTCACTTTCATTTATCTTGAGTGTGATCTTCTGCCTTTAGCGTTCCAACCATTTTGACAATCATTTCAAGCATCCACTCCAGCAGTTCTTCCTCCTAAGTCCCTCTTGCACTCTTCTTTTGGCAAGGAAATAATAGTAATAAAAAAAAAAACATGGTTGCCTTTTTGGTTTTGTTACAAGTTAAGAAAAGAAGGAAGGGGAGTGTAAGTGCCCAAATTGTGTTCCTTCCTTTTCCTTACCCCACTGGCAAGAAGTATTTGTGTCTATTTTTCTGGGCTCCAACAACGGCAACTAGGGTACTTGGTTGAGCTAATTTTCTCTCCTCCTGGGAGCATGAGAAAATCTGCAGAATCTTCTGTTTCAAGAGATTGTAGCTCTTGTTCACAATGTTTGCTGTACCACAGTAGTATTGCAGGACCGGAGAAAACCCAAGAAAAACAGAATAACAGAGTTGGATGGGACCTCGGCGGCCTTCTAGTCCAACCCCCTGCTCAGAGGGTTGAGCAGAATAAATACTTTTGAAAACCCAAGGATAAGTACCCAAGCTGCTCTTCTTCCCTTACATTAAAGTGACCTCCTTTGGTCCCTGAGACATTTTAAATATATATGTTGACATCCTTTGCATCGCCCTGCCTGCTAACCTCCATTCTGCCTCTGTAAAGCGAGACAATTTATGGAATGGGAATGGTGGATTCCCCCATCTTTGTTTCCACTCTCACCACATGCCATTAGCCATGCAGAAAGCATGCCTGGTTGCTTTCCTTAATTTGAAGTGTAGCTGGGGACGAGGCAAATGATGTCCAACTTTTTTTGTGTGCATTCAAGGGCTTTGTGTGGGTTCATTCCGAGGGATGCTATTCTATAATAGTGCTGTTCTATAATGATTCAATTCAGAAGGAGGGCTAAAACCATCATTTATCTTCAGTCTACAACACAGTCCTTTCAACAGTTCCAAGAAGGCCCCACACCAATTTGCACCACTCAGGTACACCCTGATGACACAGATAAACCTCCAGGTGACCTTACCAACCCGCTAAAAGAATGCAAATGTCCAGCTGTCTGTAAGGAGTATAAATCCTTCCATTCGCCACTATCCAGTCAGAGCTGAAGAAGCTTCTTGGACGAGAAATGAAACGTCTTCAAAGAAAAAACAGAAAGTCCAGTTGCCTCTTGAAAAAAAGCACTTTTGGGATAGCCATGACCTGGATGACTGAGAATCTCCATAGACATTCAATTAAAACCATGTTTCAAAAGACCCTGATGAATAGTTGATAAAATTGTTGTGTTTCCTTTGAATAAACCTCTATGAAATATGCTAACCCAAAAGTTTATGTCCTGTTTCTGTATCGTTTTTATGTGGATAAAAAGCTAGCTCTTTGCTTTTTCAGATTCTCTTATTCCAGATTCTCTTATTAGGATTTGGTGGGCAGAGGGACCAGCTGACTCTTCACCATGTAGTCTCTGATTTCAAATAGCTGCCTCCACCCTATCCAGAGGCCATGGGCAGAAGAATTTCCCCTTCCTTCCTTCCTTCCTTCCTTCCTTCCTTCCTTCCTTCCTTCCTTCCTTCCTTCCTTCCTTCCTTCCTTCCTTCTTTCCTTCCAGGGGTGAAATGTTTCCGGTTCAGACTGGATCAGGTGATCTGGTAGTGATGGGGCGGGTAGTTTGGAGAACCAGTAGCAAAAATCCCTGCCCCCCCCTACCCATGCCCACCCAATCACCCGGTCCCCACTTGCCTACTTGACAGCTTGCTGTTTCTTTCGGGCTCGTTCACTTTTCCTGCCTTGCTTTGGCTGCTGCAATCAATTGCATCAGCTAGCAACTCAATCTGCCTACCTGCAATCCATCTCATCCGTGAGCAACTCAATCTGCCTGCCTTGTTTCTTCAATTGGGTAAGTAATTGGGGGGTGGGGAAGCTTTAAAAAAATAGTTAATTGGTTTTTTTTTTAGGAGTTTTATTTTTTTTTAGACATAGAAATTTAAAGTTAAGGAAGTTTTAAATTTAGCTGCTTTTATCTAAAAATATAAATAAAATAAAATAATAAAATAAAATAAAATATTTGTGCAGCATTCTGAGATTTGGTGTGTTTCTGTAGTGTTTCACTCTAACTACACAGACACACAAAATCTCACAAAGCTTTCTGTGGCATTTTGTGTGTGTGTGTGTGTGAGAGAGAGAGTCAGTTGTATTGTGTTGTGTGTGTGTGTGTAAAGTGTGAAAGTTGGTTTTTGAGCTTTCTGTGGCTGTGTGAAGTTCCTGCTTGTTGCAGGGGCCATTAAGGGTGAGGTGCAGCTGCTTTTACATTGTATGTGAGTCAGTTGTGGTGTGTTGTGTGTGTGTAAAGTGTGAAAGTTGGTTTTTGGTACCTCTTATTGTTTTCTGTACTTTATTTATTATTGTTATTATTTATTGTTATTGGCCATACCCACCCGGTCACCTGACCACCAAGCCACACCCACCAATTAAGCCACACCCACAGAACCAGTAGGGAAAATTTTTAGATTTCACCCTTCCTTCCTTCCTTCTTTGCTTCCTCTATCATAAAAACAAAAAATCTGGTCAATTGCAAACTGCAGCCAGCTAGATTTCCTAAACCAGAAAGGGGATTATCGTCAAATCCATGTTGTGAAAAACTGGAGGATAGCATTTCTAGTGCCTGCTGAAGGATATCCTCATCTTCAGCTGCTCTTCCCAGCAAAGATTCACACCCGTTTCAATCTCTCCTTTCTTTAATATTTCTCTTTTAATATCATTTGTTTCCATTTGAAACAAAAGAGGTATAAATCCCCTTCTCCCCACCAAGTGCTAAGGAGTATTGTTTCCAAGGAGACATGCAGAGCAGCTATTTATTTATTGTAAAGCCAGTTGTTATTTACTCTTGGATGCTAGGTTTTTGTTTGCTTGGTTGGTGTGTGTGTGTGTGTGTTTTTTTTTTAGTATTTCTTCTTCTGCTCAACCAATGCCAAAAAGCCCCTGGAAGGCAAAGCCAAGCGATCAAAAGAGAAGGAGTGGTCTACCCCACTCATTATCATTTTAATAGGATGATAAATGGTTTGTTTATTCGTGTCGGAAGCATTGCAATTAAAATAAAGCATACTATAGGACATAAAACTTAAAATATAAAATACAAGATTAAAATATGTGCAAATTAAACAAATCTTGCCCAGAAACTTGCAACATTAATTGAATTGCCATGAGGTCCTCAAGTATACACTGATCAGGACACAAAGAGCAGGTATACATATGTGTCGTTGTCTGCATGTCATCACAATCGCAAAGAACGGAAGCCACCAGATAGCTCCGTTTGTTCAGAGTGTCTCTGAACTATTGGAATGGAAACTATTCTATTAGATGCAAACTATTCAACAGTTTCCATATTTTCCAGCTTTCATCAGATCCAAATGCCAGTTCTTCCATTGGTTCCATCCAGTGTTGGTTCTTTGTAGCTTTCCATAGATCCACTCTGCTTTCAAATTCTTCAAGTCTCCCTTCGACCTTAGTTGACATCCAAAGTGCTGTTAACACTTTCAGGTGTCCCCTGGCAACCATTTATACTGGCTAATCCTTTCAAACCAGAAGCATGTGAAGCATGGTAAGATGGTCGTCCCCACCTGTGGCACTATGTGTACGATGAATGGTAGTGAACCCTTCTTCACCAACATGGATGATAAGGTGCTGTATATTGATCCTACGGCAAGATTTGTGTTGGAAGAAGAGAGAAACATTGTTTTGAAACTGGAACCATTACAGATGAATGTAAGCAGATTCAGGATAAAACAAGGGTGGCACCACAATGACATGTCCTTTAAGAAGAATTAGCAAGGACTTTTCATATCATTGTTAGAGGCCTCTGATAATAAACCCTATGTTCATCTGGGGATGAACAGGGGGAAAAAATTACATTTGTGCACTTTAAATCTTGACCAGTTCCAAGTTCCACTCGGGGACTTCTTTTCTGTTAATATAGAAGAGGGGGTTCCAAACTTGGCGACTTTAAGACTTGAGTCTTAAAGTTGCCAAATTGGGAGACCCTCATATAGAAAGAGGCAACCTCAGCTAGCCATAATGAGAGAGAGAAAAATGACAAAATGTGCCTTGTGGAAGCCACAGTGCAAACTCCATACCTTTGCTTTTGTATTGTGATTTGTGATGTGAGTGTGAAAGATGTAAAGTTGCACCACAATGTCGCAACACATGTTTTGTCATTTGCCTCCCAAATAGACAACTTTGGGACACCCATCCTTATGTTAATTGCCAAAGGTTTCAAGGCTGTTTGCTGTTTAGCTCAGTTTTAGAACTTTCCACCTTAAGAAAATCCTATTTCATCCATTGAAGAACCTTTATATATGTGTCAGGGAATGGAGTGGAGTGGAGTGAGTAGGGTAAGGTAGGGTAGAGTAGAGTAGAGTAGAATAGAATAGAATAGAATAGAATAGAATAGAATAGAATAGAATAGAATAGAATAGAATAGAATAGAATAGAATAGAATAGAATTCTTTATTGGCCAAGTATGATTGTGCATAAGTGTTTACTGTAGATACAAATAATAAAATGATAGTGAATTCTGGGATTTTTTTCTGAAATACACTTCAATTAGAAACATTAATGAAAACATAATCTTTAGTTTCACTATGTTCTGTAGGATATTGGGAGGGTGACTGGAAAGGTCACATAAATCCACCATATGGACTTGTATGACCCGACAAAACAAAATCCTTGTATAGAGTTTGCCAGTGTCCCCCTCGTACTATTTCTTAGCATTTCTCTCAGGTGGTTATGTCCACTGAGGAAGCTTCCGTTGACTCCCTCTTAACTGTACCTTACCTCAGACCTTGGATATATGTGAGGCAGTTAAAGTCCACAGATGTTGGAAAGACGCACCAAATATCAAAATGGAAATGGGGAAAGACTTGTTCAAGGGATATAGAAAACAATAAGTCAGGGAAAGCATGTGCAAACACATTGTGATTTGTTTGTGACCTACTTAAAGAAAAAAGAAAAGTGCATGCTAATGCAGAACTTCAACAAACTGGGTGTAGCTGCTTACAAAGGGCTGAAAGCTTCTTACTTTCCTTACTGGTTCGGAAGTGCATGCACCATGCACGTATCACATACATGTGCAGACCTTCTGCGCATGCGCAAAACCTTCTGCATATGAGCAGAAGGTAAAAAACACATTACTTCCTGGTTAAAACCAGGAAGTGGGCGGAGCTTTGCTACGCCATCACTACCGGATCGCCGAACCACTGGCTATGATCGCTACCAGATTGGTTGATCCGGTCTGATCCGGGAGCATTTCACCCCTGGTATAGAGTGCTCTGTCTTCCTTTTGCGTTGATCAGCTTTCTTTCAAGGGGCTCTTGACCAGGACAAGTCTTCTCAACGAAATCCTGATAAGCCTCGTAACTTGAAAGCCATTGGTCCCCTTCATCATCGAAGCGGTTTGCATTTTTCAGCCTAAGCAGGAAAAAGACTAATGATGTCTGATTTTAAAAATGGGCTTTTTTGTCCTCCCCTGAGAGGGGAGAAAGAATCATATCAAGCCAAAGCCCAGGTTGTTTGTTGGTATTTGTACCAGGAGGTTAATTAGCATTAGCAGAATGATCAGCAGCAGCGTATAGAGTTAGTCATACGGTCGTTTCTGCTCCCAGCAGTGTAGCAAAGAGGAAAAACAAGTTTAAAATAGTGCTTTCTTTCCCCCCCCCTTTCCTCTGAGTTTTGCAGGGGAGAAAAAAAAAAAGCCATTTAACAAAACAAACATAAAGTAATTGGATCCCTTTGTTGTGGCGGTTTGCTTTTTATGACTCCTCTCCAGCTAAGTGTTTGATTTAGATACCTGCTTTGCTCTCTTCAAGTTCTCCAGGTGCTGAGTAATAACAGAGATGGCTGAGAGACTTTTCCTTCTTCCTCTTTGGTGTCTACAAAAAAGAAGAGTAAATTGCTGGTTACTTTGGTGCAAATGAATGCCAGCTCTATCAGAGGGGGCCTCAGGCGGAATTTAATAAAACAGATCAAGGGCCCAAATTAGACAGGAGGGAGGGATTCCTCCGATTCTTTTTTCACATCAACTTTTCATAACGCAGAAATCTTTTCATCCTGTACTACTTTGCTGCCACGCCAGTTTCCACTATATAAAGCCTTGTTTGGCAACACATATATTTTCTTATTCTTGGATGGGTGGGGGAGGGGAGGGGGAAGGAAGGGATGCAAGTTCTCAAAGGTCAAATTAATTACAGGTAGTCCTTCACCTATGACCATAAGTGTTGTAAATGTTGTACCTTGATGAACGTATCTTTTCTTTTATGTACACTGAGAGCATATGCACCAAGACAAATTCCTTGTGTGTCCAATCACACTTGGCCAATAAAATTCTATTCTATTCTATTCTATAATTGAGCCCAAAATTTATGTTGAGTGAGACATTTGTTAAGTGAGTTTTGTCCCCTTTTACGACTTTCCTTACCACGGTTGCTACGTGAATCGTTGCAGTCGTTAAGTTAGTAACACGATTGTTGAGCGAATCTGGTTGTCCCATTGAGTCTGCTCATCGGAAAGTTGTTAAAGGTGATCACATGACCCCAGGAAACTGCAACCGTCAGAAATATAAAGCAGTTGCCAAGCATCCAAATTTTGATCATGTGACCATGGGGATAAGTGTGAAAAAAAAAATGATCATAAGTCACTTTTTTCAATGCCACTGTAACTTTGAATGGTCACTAAACAAACTATTGTAACCTGTACTCAGCTAAGGCAGGGGTGTCCAAACTTGGTACTTTAGACCTTTAGGACTTATTTTTATAGAATTCCTCAGCCAGCAAAGCTGGCTGGGCAATTCTGGGAGTTGAAGTTCAGAAGTCTTTTTTTTTTTTTTTAGTAAAAAAGTTTTATTTTTACAATCATGTCAAACAATTCATTCAATGTACAGTTATATACATTTAGTCGGGCCTGCCCAGTCACCCCCCCCTTTTTAACACTCCCCTCTTCTACCTTCTTTTACTATCCAAACCTTCCTCTCCTTCTCTTATCTACATCCTCTCCTCCCTCCACCCTACACCTTCCTTCTCCCTCTTCTACCCCTCTTCCTTCCTCTTCTCCTCTTTCCTACCTCCTACTCTCTTTTCTCCTCCCCACCGTTCTAAAATGGTAACTGGGCAGACCCGACCCTACATTAATTATATTTATACATCTTCAATAATCCCTGTACATTCACCATCACTCCATCTCTAGCCTCAACCTCCCAATTCCCCTCCCCCATTCCCCCCACCCCCACTTCCCAGCACACAATACAGGGTATCAAAACTAACAATCATAATCTAAAATAATTCCTAAATTATAATCTCTAGTCTCTCCACACTTAATCACACTCTCAATTCCCCTCTCCTTCAGAAATATATCTAATACAAAATATTTCCTAAATTTACTCATATGCTATTCGATATTTTTTTATCTGATACTTATTCTGAATACAATCAATCCACATTTTCCATTCTAAAATATATTTTTCTTGTGTATAGTCTTTCAAATAAGCAGAGATTTTTGCCATTTCTGCCAGATTTGATACTTTAAGTGTCTATTCTTCAGTTGTAGGTAGTTCTTCTTTCTTCCAATATTGAGCAATCAAAAGTCTTGCGGCTGTTATTAAGTTCAAAATCAATTTAGTCTCTATAACTGTACAGTCCATAATTATTCCTAGTAAAAAGAACTGCGGGGTAAACTTAATCTTCTTTTTCAAAATATTTAGAATATTTTGAAGTCCACAAGTCTTAAAGTTGCCAAGTTTGGACACCCCTGAGCTAAGGTATCAATAAAGGAGAATATTTGTATTACAGGGTTGAAAGGAAGGGCCCTCAATGCTCTCTGAGCTTGCTTGTTTTCTTGCAGACCTTTCAGGTTGTTAGTTAGGTAACATCATCAATGCAAGTAACAGGAGCATATTGACAGTTTATATTGTGATGCCTTGCATGTCTGTGTGGGTGGGGATGGTCTTAGAGATTCTTTGGTCAGGCTGTTTATTGATGGTCCTTTGGCAGTTTCTTGACCACTTGATTGTTGGTCTGAAGTTAACCTTGGTTCATCTTTGCTGATCTGAGTACTGATTACTGGTGGAGAAGTGCTTGAGTCTTTTTCTCTGGAAGCCTGGCACTCTGGCAAATCAGCCATCAACAGACACATAGACATTAACAACATCTATAGATGGGTGGGATTCAGTCAGTTAGGACCAGTTTGGGAGAACTGGATGTTAATTTTAATCTGGTTCGCTGAACCGGTAGTTAGTTGCAAGGACTGGCTGACCCCGCCCGCCCTGCTCCGCCCCACCCAGGAGTCTCCACATTTTGGATGCCAGGTGAGTGCAAGGCCTGTGCGGAGGCTCTGGGAGGGAAAAAATGGGCCTACCAGAAGTACCGTAAGTCTAGAAACGGGCCTGTTTCCAGCCTCCGGAGGGCCTCCAGAGCCCAGAGGAGGCCATTTTTGCTCTTCCAGAGGCTCAGGGAAAGCCTCTGGAGCCTGGGGAAGGTGAAAAACAGGCCTAATGAAAGTCCAGAAAGTCCAGAAACGGGCTCATTTCCGGCTCATTTTTGCCCTCCTGGAGGTTTGAGAAAACCTCTGGAGCTTGGGGAGGGCAAACCCCCTCCCACCATGGTGCAGGAGGCAGATTAGGGCATGCCCCCATGGCCACGCCCACCCAGCAACCAGGTAGCGAAGTGGCTGCTAAAATTTTTCAATCCCATCCCTGTCTATTGCCAAAGAGACAATCAGCCAACTCAAAAGAGAACAAAAAAGACTCCACCAGTAATCAGCACCCAGATCAGCATAGATTAATTCCAAGGTTAACTTCAGACCAACAATCAAGGGAGCAATACTCAATCAAGAAAATGCTTTAGACTGTTTACTAAACTGTTTACTAAATTAGTAAACAGCCTAAAATCTCTAACACCGCCACCATCCACATAGTCAGGCAAGACACCAGAATATAAACTGACAGCAAACAACCCTCTTTATTAGCACTGATGATGTACCCAGTTATGGTAATGAAATATCTGCAAGAAAGCAAGAAAGCTCAAAGAGCACCAAGGACCACCTCAGCTAAGATATAGCCTATTCCTTTGGCAAACCTCTACAACAAAGCTGGACAAGATTTTCAGACCAGAGGACCATATGTAGAGCTAGTATTAATATAAATGGCTGTGTTGATACATGAAAGGAATACCAAAAGTCCCCTACCTATCAAGGTCAGTGCAGCTGACATTGCTTAAAGGAGGTGGATGGATGGCCCACTGTTCTTCTCCTCCTTGCCTGCCTGCCTACTCACATTTTAGTTGGTGCTGGGTTATCTAGGAAGCCCTGATTGTATAAGACTCATAGACCACAACTTTCTCAATAGAGAAGCCTCTGTTCAGGAGGGGCACTTTCCTACAAGGTCTGATCCAGTGGTGGGATTCAACCAGTTGGCACCACTTTGGCCGAACCGGTTGTTAAATTGTTTGCTGGCCCCGCCCCACCCCCACTCCTTATCTCACCCCGCCCACCTTGACCAATGCCTACAGTCACACCTGCGGCTAGCTGCTGCTGCTTTCTGGTTCCCTTGCTTGCCTTGACCGTGGCCTCCGCAACCCAGCTGATCTCTGCTTGGTGAGTCTTCCTCCCTTAGCTGCCTCCCACACAGAGGTGGGCTTCAGCCGGTTTGGACCGGTTCAGGTAAACCCTTTGTTAACTTTTTGCCTAGTTCGGTGAATTGGTTGATAGCACCACTGGCTGGCCCACCCCACCCCCACCCCACCTGGCCCCTCCCAGCCATTCCTTATCTTGCCTTGGCCACTCGCCTAGAGTGACACCTGTGGCCAAGCTACTCTCTGGTTCCTCACCCAGGCCCAGCCTTAGATCTGCAGCACCTCCTTGGCCCCGCCTCCTGGGCATGCGCACAGGAGGCGAATAGCATGCATGGCCTGGGGACTGCTTGCTGAGGGCTTCCCTTCATCCAGGAGGCCAGCCCTCACGTGCTTGGAGCCTGCTGTGCACACACCCAGGGGGCAAGACCGAAGTGGCAGCACAGATCTAAGGCTGGCCGCGGGTGGCACTGGTGCCTCCTGTCCCTGCTTGCTGGCCCCACCCCCACGTGGTAGAGAAACCCACATCCCTACCTGTGCATGGAGGAAGGAAGAGGTGGGAAGGAGAGGGCATGGGACCCAAGGCAAAGGCTTCTGCCTGCCAGCTGCCATGGGCGGTAGGAGATTGCACAGGTTCTGGGGAAGCACATGGAGACGAAGGGAGGTGGCATGCGGCTTCTGGAATTGGGGGAGGGGAGGAGGCAAAGCTGCCCCTTTGGCATCAGGCATGGAAGCAATGGAGGGTAGGGTGGACAAAAAGGGAAGCTCCGTAGATTTTATTTTATTTTATTTTTTTTGCTGCATATCAAACCTTCTCCATTGATGGTTTTGCTTTGCTGGCTGAGGAACTCTGGGAGCTGAAGTCCACAAGTCTTAAAAGAGCCAAGTTTGCAGAGCCCTGGCTTAGAGGATTCTACTGAATTAACAATAATTAACAAACAGTGTTTTTTTTTAATAAATCCCTAATCAGTAGTGAAGGTAGTTATATCAGCCATGAATTTAAAAAAGGCAAGAATATCAGAACGTAACAATATCCAAATCGGAAGGCCATGGCTGAAGTTGTTTGCCTTTGTTAAGTGTTCTGACAGAAAGGAGAGAAAAAACCAGGAATCAGAAGCGTCACACAGACTTATTACATTAATAGCTAGTAGGAACTTTTATCCTGAGAGCACTTCAGTATGTATCTGGAGTGTTTTTTGACACTAGGAATGGAATTAAATAATCTTAAAGTAAAAGCATTAAGAAACAGATAGAAGTCTATTGATCTTGTATCTCATTCTTCCTCCTAAGATGCTTATCTCTGGCTAGCTGTGCTGGGTGCTAGTAAACCCAGCAGGACTCCTGAATTATTCCTGACTTCTATGAAATTATCACAGAAATGGAGAGTAAGTTATTTAGGATTAGCTTCCATGGTTTTCAGCTCCCGATATCTATCATTTCATAACATAACTAAAAAAAAAAAAAGGCTATGAGAACAACAAGTAACTGCAGAAGGGCCACATGTTATCATGGGGTTTAAATCGATAATGCATCAATACTTTTTCTGTTTTTTTTAAAATCATATTTTATCTTCTCTCTTTCTCCATTTCCTGGGTCAGGTAGCAGATCACCCCATTCCATACCCTGGGGTTATATAATCCCCTTTTGCGACCTTCTGACAAGCAGGTCCAACAGGGGGACCAGGTTCACTTAACAACCATGTTACTAACTTAATAACAGCAGTGATTCCCTTAACAACTGAGGCAAGAAAAGTCTACAACTCATTTAACAACTGTCTCGCTTAGCAACAGAAATATGGGGCTCCATTGTGGTTGTAAATCAAGGATTACCTGTATATCAGTGGTGGGATTCAAAATTTTTTTACTACTAGTTCTGTGGGCGTGGCTTGGTGGGCATGGCATGGCTTGGTGGGCGTGGCATGGCTTGGTGGGCGTGGCTTGGTGGGCGTGGCAGGGGAAGGATACTGCAAAATTCCCATTTCCTCCTGATCAGCTGGGACTCAGGAGGCAGAGAATAGATGGGGTCGGGGCCAGTCAGAGGTGGGTATTTACCAGTTCTCCGAACTACTCAAAATTTCTGCTACCGATTCTCCAGAACTCGTCAGAACCTGCTGAATACCACCTCTGCTGTATATGTGGTCATTTAGAGAAGTTCAGTAGTGGATCTATTGGAAAATTTGCAAACACAAGACTCTTCAGGTTGATTGTGTGCCTATCAAGAGCCATCACACTTACTGTATACCTTGACAACCTTTGTCTGCCATTCTTCAGATAAAGACTTTCAGAAAAGCTTAGAAAGGTAATAGTAGGAAGCTAACAAAATACACCCTAAACTTGCTAACACTTGATGGAGGAACAATATGGCACAATTTAACTGAATTGGGCACTGCGAGTAGGGAACTGTTTTCAGTATATCTCTTAAGATCCTAACAGTCGTGCTCTAAGAGGGCCAACCACAGTTGATTGGATCTGATTTGTGATGAATCCTTTGCCAGCTCATGGTTTATAAAATACAATTTGCTCACATTTTCCTTTCAGTGCTTCCTATCTTATAATCTTCACGTCACCCAGAGAAGTACCATCCACTGCTTGGTGTTAATTAATATACATTTCACAATTTGCAGCAAAGATCAGCCCCTTTGCCCCATCTGTAATTGTTTCAGAGAGATATAAATATTGTCCCATTTCTTTCAAGAACAGCATTACAGAGGCCTTACCATTACATTAGGTTGTGTTGTATGATCATACATAATATAAAGCGAATTGTATTAGTCAACCGAATGAACAAAATTCATGTAGTGATAGATTACCCTTGATATTTTTTGTCTTTGTTTTATTGCCAGCTAATTGGTAAAAATTTCAGTAATTCACAGGAGATTCTTTCTAATCATTAAAATGCATTGCAGCGTCTCTAGTAGAAGCACCAAATTTTCTTTTCTGTTACTATGATTTACAGCAGCCAGAATTTTTAATAGTGTTGTCTAATTATGAATATGCAATTACTACTTCTCCATTGTTTTCTGATTGAAATTGAACACCCTCAGCCCCAAACGCTATTTTTATCTCCTCTGGTGTACCTTACATCACTTATAGTTATTATCCTTAATAAGTAAAGAGCAACAAACAAACAAACAAACAAACAAAAGACAACTTATTGGCTTTGACAGATAATGAGCCTAAGGAATCAACTCTGACAAATGTGGGACTAGTTAAATGCAAACAGAACATAAAATCATTAAAAGATCATGGAAAAGCTACTACTACTACTACTACTACTACTACCATTTCTACTACTACCATTACTACTACTAATTTATTAAATTTTTATGGGGCCTGACTCTCTGTGGCTAACAACTAAAATTATTCCCTATACTTTACTATGAGGATCAGGAAGATGAAGATGGTATTTATAGCAATCTGTTTCAATAGATGCTACAGACAGTTAACAATAAATAGAAAAATAATGAATAGTTCTAGTAATAATAACATACTACCAGTGGTACTGTCAATTTGTTGTCATGAGTGGCAGTCGAAAGTTCTCCACTGGGGTATCAATTTCAATCTAGCAATGGATAAATCCAATACCAATTCAGTTTATATAGATATTATAAAAGTGATTTACTGCCCCTCTATCATTCTAGTAAATCTTTCCTGAAATTGTATTGCATTATTTTGAAAGTTTTTCAATATAATAAATAAATAGGAGGCCAAGTTAAAGCGTGGTCCTTTTTGTCTTTCTTAACATAATTTATTGTTATTATGATTCCTGTAATTGTTAAGTAATTAATAGTAATCTTAGGAAGGTAAGATGGTTGCTCTTGTTTTGGTCTATATGCCAGTTTCCTGTAAACATACAAAGAGTGCTGTACAAGAATGGACTAGCTAATTCCAGTTGATGCCAACCAATATTCTCTATATACCAGGGATAGGAAATCTGGAATTCTTCAGATTTCATTAAATAATTGTTCCTGATTGATTCAATCAGATTGATTACAGATAGTCCTTGACTTATGACCACAATTGAGCCCAAAATTTCTATTGTTAAGTGAGACATTTGTTAAGTGAGTTTTGCCCCATTTTACGACTTTTCATGTCTCAGTTGTTAAATGAATCACTGCAGCTGATAAGTTAATAAACCGGTTGCTAAGTGAATCTTACTTCCCCATTGGCTTTGTCTCTCAGAAAGTTACAAAAGGGGATCACATGAATACGAATTGCCAATTGCCAAGCATCTGAATTTTAATCACATGATCATGGGGATGCTGCCAAGGTCATGACTGTAAAAAAACAGTCATCAGTCACTGTTTTCAGTCCTTTGGTAACTTTGAATGGTTACTCAATGAGCTATTTTAAGTTGAGGACTAACTGTACTTCTAGAACAGGGATGTCAAACTCACGCCATCATGTTGCCATCATGTGATGTATTGCAATGTTTTTCCCCTTCACAGAGCTCAGGTGGGCATGACCTGTGCATGATGCAGCCAGCCCGTGAGCCGCCAGTTTGACACCCCTGTTCTAGCAGATTCTGGATGCTATAATAGGTAGTATTAGAAGATCAATTTATGTTCATCTCTTTTGTACATAAAGGGGTTGAATGAACAATTATTTTCTTTTATCTTTGATTAACTACTTTCCTCCATAATTTGTCAAAACTTCAAGGACATGATTCTTTAGGATTCTTTCTTAATCCTTTACTAATTTTAAGGAAGTAACATCGAGTATCTAGTATCTAAGAACTAAGGAGAAATTTCCTGACAGGGAGGACAATTAATCAGTGGAGCGACTTGCCTCCAGAAGTCGTAGGCGCTCCAACACTGGAGGTTTTTAACAAGAGCTTGGACAACTATTTGTCTGGGATGATATAAGGTCCCCTGCCTTGAGCAGAGGTTTGAACTAAAAGACCTCTGAAGTCCAGTGGTGGGATTCAAATAATTTAACAAACAGTTTTTTGCCCTAATGACTGGGTGGGTGGCCGTGGCCATGGTGGCATGGCCGGGGTGTGTGACAGGCAGCACTCAGCCTCCTGCATCCCCCTGGGAGAAAAAACAGGCCCTGGGGGGATGTGTCCCACGCCCCGTTTTGGGCCTAGTAGACTTCCCTGCGGTCTCCTGGGAGCAAAACGGTTCACGGGGGTGTGTGTCGCACCCCTCCATGCTCTGTTTTGGACCTCCTGAGAGCAAAAATGGGCCGTGGAGGGGCGCCACCCCCGTGCCCTGTTTTGGGCCTATTAGGCCTCCATGAAGCCTCCTGGGGGCAAAAACAGGTTGTGGGGGTTGCATTACTCCCCATGTCCCATTTTGGGCCTAGGAGGTCTTCCCAAAGCTTCCTGGGAATGAAAATGGGGACTCCTGGAAGGGGCGGGGCGGGGAGGGGAGGGGAGGGATCAACCAGCAATTTAACCACCAGATCATCCAAACCAGCTGAACCAGCTGAGTCCCGCCACTGCTGAAGTCCCTTCCAGCTCTATAATTCTGTTTCTGGCTGTTCTTTCAATTTGTTTGGCATTTACATAGACCAGGGGTGTCAAACCCAAGGCCCATGGGCTGGATGTGGCCCATGGGGTGCTTAGATCTGGCCTGTGGGGCCGGCCTGGAAATGACAAAAGACTGGGTTGCAGTGCCTTTGCCAGTGAAAACAGAGGTTCAGAAGGCTGCATGCGGCCACCCAGGCTCTGTTTTTGGCTACAATAGCCTCCTGCAGCCCTCTGCCAGCAAAAAGGGGATGCTACTTGTGGCACACGCAGGGTACATTTTCTCTGGCAGAGGGCTGTAGGAGGCTGTTGCTGCCAAAAATGGAGCCTCGATGAATGATGTTGAGCTGGCCATGCCCGTGACTACACCCCCCAACCCTCTGAGGTCAAATACAACCCGGATGCAGCCATCAATCAAATTGAGTTTGACACCCCTAACATAGACCATTGGGTGTACGGAGAGGAGTTACTAGTCTTCAAGAAGTCAAGTTTGGCTAAGGCTACTGATTGTGGATCCCTATTTTACATTGGGGAAAAAATGAGAGAGATTAATCTGGGTTTCACTGGAGATCTCCAAATATAACTACATTGCATTCAATATACTGCCAATGGTTTTTCCATAAAAAACTATATCTTCATTAGATTTCTCTAAAATCCTTATGCTGCTGCTTTATGATTATCAGCCTTTTTCCCACTCATTATATTGCAGAAACGTTACATAAAATATTTACGGTACTTACTTATTTACTTTTTATTTATTTTATATATTTGAGGTTTCCAACACTGTTTTATTACAACTTGGTTTTTAATACAACTTCCTCTGGAGGGGTCTTTGGTGCTGTCTGAGCTTGGTTGTTTCCTTGCATACGTTTCATGACCCAAACTAGGTAATATCATCAGGACTAGCACTTAGTTGGGTCATGAAACATCAGCAAGAAAACAACCACGTTCAAAGAGCACAAAAGACCCCTCATTTCAACACCGAGCTACAAATATTCTTCTGTTCTTTCCTAGGCTTCCTTATAAAGTATACAGCACAATCTTAGTCCTGGCAAACCTCTTTTATTCAAACGGCTGTGAATTATTGTCATTCCCAGTCCGAAAGGCTTCTCAAACAGTCTTATCAGGGGAGTGTTTACAAACACTAACCTTATCTCCCTTGGAATGCTGCCAGAGAACTAATTGCCACACGCAAGGCAAGGCCAAACTTAGCACAGAGTCAAACAGAACATTTCCAGAGCTTTTACCAACCAGATGAACTAATTGTTTCCTGCAAAAGATCACGTCCCGTTCGCTTGTCTTTCATGTCTTATGGGAGGGGCCAATCATCTCCAAGCCTTACTCCCAAGTTGATCCTGTTTTCTTAATTGTTCCTGTCTTCTGGCAGCTCTGCGCATGCACACATTAGGAACAGGCTGACGCCGTTCTTATGCTTCGCTGATGTCAGACTCCGGAGACTCTGGAGGCAGCAAAGAACTACCAGATGGCCTTGGCTCTCTCTCTGCCTCCGACTCGGAGCCCTCGTCTGAGCCTTCCCCAGACTCCAGGACTGGCCCCGTTCCTCCCCAACCTCCTCATTGTCCGAATCTGCTGCCAGCTCTGCTGGCCGCTGGCGGGCCACAACATCTCCTTTATTGATAAGTTCCTCTCTTCCCCCCCTTCTAACCCAGCAAACAGCATATAAAAAGTACGGAATGGAATGGTTCATGATTATGAATGAGTCACGTTGTTTGTTTTGAAAAGACCATATAATAGGATAATATTACTGACTACTTTATATTTAGAAACTATTTATTAGAAAGAATCCAGGGAATTCACTGCCATTTGGGAGAGCAAAGAGAGAGCTGGTTCTCTGTTTCCATCTATTAACTAATGCACAGAGAAGGAAAAGATGCAAAAACAAGTTCTCCTCACTTCAAAGGATTTTCAAATGATGTAGCTGAGCTGATATCATCCTAAATTGGCTTATACTGTGGGGATCAATTAAAATATAATCACTGATAAATTGCTGCAGGGAAATTGGAAGCCTGGGTATGTGTAGCCTCAATCCACTATCCGCCACATGTGCTCCTGCCTCCCTCAAGCTGGAAAATTTTTTTGGTTTACTCAAACAATTTTATACATGTTGAATTTAGTGTTCAGCCATGCAGTTATTCTGTACACGTATTCAGTCCCCTTCTTTGCTTAGGAAAGTTATTGGCATAAATCTGACATTGCCAATATGCCACAGCATTTCAGTCTGAGGGTTTGGAATAGCAATGGCATTATAAGCAGGAAAGGTAGGCAGATTAACATGGACCACAGTTAAGCCAGATCTGGCCCCCATTTCATTTGCTGTTACCTAGTACAGCCCTTTGCAATGGAACAGAAGTGGGTTTCAGCAGGTTCTGACCAGTTCTGGAGAACCGGTAGCAGAAATTTTGAGTAGTTCGGAGAACCGGTAGTAAAAATTCTGACTGGCCCTGCCCCAACTATTCTCTGCCTCCCGAGTCCCAGCTGACTGGGAGGAAATGGGATTTTCAGTAAGCTTCCCTAGAGTGGGGTGGGAATGGAGATTTTACAGTATCCTTCCTGCCACACCCACCAAGCCACCACACCCACCAAGCCACGCCCACAGAATCGGTGGTAAAAATTTGAAACCCACCACTGCAATGGAAGTGTTGATACCTCAATAATTTCTTCCAGTGGTGAAATTCAAATTTTTACTACCGGTTCTGTGGGTGTTGCTTGGTGGCATGGCATGGTTTGGTGGGTGTGGCTTGGTGGGCATAGCAGGGAAGGATACTGCAAAATCCCCATTCCCTCCCCATTCCTGGGGGAAGGATATTGCAAAATCCCCATTCCCACCCCACTCTGAGGCCAGCCAGAGGTGGTATTTGCTGGTTCTCCAGAACCTGATAGAACCTGCTGGATTTCTCCCCTGCTGAAGCCATATAGGCTAAAAATGAAGGACATGATCTCTATATTCCCAAAGGCCTAATGTAAGTCCTGGGTCTCCCAAAAAAAGGGAAAGAAGGGGGGGGGGAAAGGCCTGTCTAATAAGAGAAGATCAGAGAGGATTGACCTAGAAAGCAAGAAGCAGCTTTGTCTCCGGTTTTGGAGATATTGCTATTGTGATAGAATGAAGTTTGGCATCGAGTGAAGAGAGGAGATGAAAATGAGATTCTTGTGCCCTGTGTCAGTCTTTGCACACATGAGGACCATGAAATATTGCAAACCATTTTTTTTTAAAAAAAAATGAAATCTAAAACTATAGAGGACACCACTTCCAATATCCCATCCACTTCTTGCTACAAAGCTGCAGCACGTCATAGTTTTTACAACGATGCATGCTTTTTTTATATATGTTTTTCCTCTATATTTCTTGTTTTATGCTGCCCAGAGCCCTTTTGTGTGCTGAGGCCAAATTATGAGATTCAATCAATCAATCAGCAGCAATTGATGGGTCTTGTACCAATGGTACAGTTGATAACAAATGCCTCCAGATTTTCCATATAGAGAGGCAATAGCCAATTTTGTTGTTGTTGTTGGATACACATGGAGTTCTGTAAAAAAAAACAGCCGAAAGTGCCATCTGGATCCCTCTTCTACTGGCCAGTTGCTAAAGATTTCACTTCCATTGGCAGATCATTTGAGAAATCCACTGGCAGGCTTCATCTATTTTGACAGGGTTTCAGCCGAATGGTTTTATAAAAAAGCAGGACATCGCACATCGCAGTGGTTGTAAACTGTCCAAGCAGCAGTAGAAAAATCACAAGACTTTCAAAATTATTATCTCTCTAAGCAACTTGATTAACATTTTAGGTGAAGATCTCGACTTTAAGGATCAATGCATTTTGTACCACTACCTGAAAGAGCTTGATTTTTATTAAGTGATTTTTTTTAAAAAAAAGAAAAGTGTATTTTATGTGTTTATTTAAAGCATTATTCTTTCAACAAACCTCAAACCCTTCTGTTCTATGATAGAAAAGATTAGTTTATATTAAAAAAAGACAATTCCTGTCCACAGGTTTCTAATCTAAAATATATGAAACACACAGACAAGGAAAAGATGCAAAAACAAGTTCTCCTCACTTCAAAGGATTTTCAAATGATGTAGCTGAGCTGATATCATCCTAAATTGGCTTATACTGTGGGGATCAATTAAAATATAATCACTGATAAATTGCTGCAGGGAAATTGGAAGCCTGGGTATGTGTAGCCTCAATCCACTATCCGCCACATGTGTTCCTGCCTCCCTCAAGCTGGAAAATTTTTTTGGTTTACTCAAACAATTTTATACATGTTGAATTTAGTGTTCAGCCATGCAGTTATTCTGTACACGTATTCAGTCCCCTTCTTTGCTTAGGAAAGTTATTGGCATAAATCTGACATTGCCAATATGCCACAGCATTTCAGTCTGAGGGTTTGGAATAGCAATGGCATTATAAGCAGGAAAGGTAGGCAGATTAACATGGACCACAGTTAAGCCAGATCTGGCCCCCATTTCATTTGCTGTTACCTAGTACAGCCCTTTGCAATGGAACAGAAGTGGGTTTCAGCAGGTTCTGACCAGTTCTGGAGAACCGGTAGCAGAAATTTTGAGTAGTTCGGAGAACCGGTAGTAAAAATTCTGACTGGCCCTGCCCCCAACTATTCTCTGCCTCCCGAGTCCCAGCTGACTGGGAGGAAATGGGGATTTTCAGTAAGCTTCCCCTAGAGTGGGGTGGGAATGGAGATTTTACAGTATCCTTCCCCTGCCACACCCACCAAGCCACACCACACCCACCAAGCCACGCCCACAGAATCGGTAGTAAAAAATTTTGAAACCCACCACTGCAATGGAAGCGTTGATACCCCAATAATTTCTTCCAGTGGTGAAATTCAAATTTTTTACTACCGGTTCTGTGGGCGTTGCTTGGTGGGCATGGCATGGTTTGGTGGGTGTGGCTTGGTGGGCATAGCAGGGGAAGGATACTGGAAAACCTCCATTCCCTCCCCATTCCTGGGGGAAGGATATTGCAAAATCCCCATTCCCACCCCACTCTGAGGCCAGCCAGAGGTGGTATTTGCTGGTTCTCCAGAACCTGATAGAACCTGCTGGATTTCTCCCCTGCTGAAGCCATATAGGCTAAAAATGAAGGACATGATCTCTATATTCCCAAAGGCCTAATGTAAGTCCTGGGTCTCCCAAAAAGAGGGAAAGAAGGGGGGGGGGAAAGGCCTGTCTAATAAGAGAAGATCAGAGAGGATTGACCTAGAAAGCAAGAAGCAGCTTTGTCTCCGGTTTTGGAGATATTGCTATTGTGATAGAATGAAGTTTGGCATCGAGTGAAGAGAGGAGATGAAAATGAGATTCTTGTGCCCTGTGTCAGTCTTTGCACACATGAGGACCATGAAATATTGCAAACCATTTTTTTTTAAAAAAAAATGAAATCTAAAACTATAGAGGACACCACTTCCAATATCCCATCCACTTCTTGCTACAAAGCTGCAGCACGTCATAGTTTTTACAACGATGCATGCTTTTTTTATATATGTTTTTCCTCTATATTTCTTGTTTTATGCTGCCCAGAGCCCTTTTGTGTGCTGAGGCCAAATTATGAGATTCAATCAATCAATCAGCAGCAATTGATGGGTCTTGTACCAATGGTACAGTTGATAACAAATGCCTCCAGATTTTCCATATAGAGAGGCAATAGCCAATTTTGTTGTTGTTGTTGGATACACATGGAGTTCTGTAAAAAAAAACAGCC
Source organism: Ahaetulla prasina (assembly GCF_028640845.1). Lineage (NCBI taxonomy): Eukaryota > Metazoa > Chordata > Lepidosauria > Squamata > Colubridae > Ahaetulla > Ahaetulla prasina. The sequence goes on along the minus strand of NC_080540.1, from coordinate 216,362,192 downwards.
GAAAGTGCCATCTGGATCCCTCTTCTACTGGCCAGTTGCTAAAGATTTCACTTCCATTGGCAGATCATTTGAGAAATCCACTGGCAGGCTTCATCTATTTTGACAGGGTTTCAGCCGAATGGTTTTATAAAAAAGCAGGACATCGCACATCGCAGTGGTTGTAAACTGTCCAAGCAGCAGTAGAAAAATCACAAGACTTTCAAAATTATTATCTCTCTAAGCAACTTGATTGACATTTTAGGTGAAGATCTCGACTTTAAGGATCAGTGCATTTTGTACCACTACCTGAAAGAGCTTGATTTTTATTAAGTGATTTTTTTTAAAAAAAAGAAAAGTGTATTTTATGTGTTTATTTAAAGCATTATTCTTTCAACAAACCTCAAACCCTTCTGTTCTATGATAGAAAATATTAGTTTATATTAAAAAAAGACAATTCCTGTCCACAGGTTTCTAATCTAAAATATATGAAACACACAGACACACACACCTGTTCTGAATAACAAGAAAAAGAAATTCAGCCCTTAAAATTGTAAACTTCTTAACATGATGAACTGGAATGGAAACATATGTCATTTATACAGTATGCTGGTTCTATTTCAGTACATTCAGTTTTCTCACATGTTGTTCTTTTTTGTCTCACAAATGGGAAACTGCATTGATGTATATGTACATGTGAGTTTAGGGGAAACATTTTAAATTTTTCCTCAAGCACATTACTAAGATAGACACTGTTGCCTTTTGTAATTCTGAGGGAAACTTTAGATAGTTTTATGCAATTAAAGAAATGCATGTCTATTAAAGTCCTTCGGATTTGAAAAACACATGCGGTTCTACAGCTCATCTGTGTACCCAGAGGTGGCTATGCGATCCAAATCTGGAAGTACAGAATCTAGTATAATGGGAGCATTGAAAGTCCATTGTTTAGCAATTGTAAAAACACAATTTTGCCAATTAACACTGAAGATGGGACAGAGAATGTGCATGTGAAATTTCTCCAGTGATTTGATGTATCTTCAGTACAGAATCCAGCACTTACATCTATATAGGAGAGAAGAAATAACCACAGCTCTGTTGACTTTCAAATGCATGGATCAATGCATTCTAGTATGCATTTGTGTTGATTGAGAATACTAGTATGTAGCGGCTCAAATGCTCGGCTGGCCTTGCTAGAGTCAATTTCTTTATCCAAAGACCCATCGCTCGAGATGATGCTTCCCACATATTTGAAACTGTTTACATTTGTTAGCTGGGTGTCGTCAACAGTGATTTTTGATTCTACAAGCTTGATATTTGCTATGGGCTGGCAAAGTACTTCATTCTTGTTTCGGCTGAAGAGCAGAGAGGCCTTTGAGAATTGTTCAACATTAGATGTAGATCACTGTCTTTGTATTCCAGAGGTGCACAATCATCAGCAAAGAGACAATCGAATGACTGTACGGAAGCACAATATCTTTGCATTCAAGTGACAAAGGTTAAAGGGGGAGCCATCTAAGCTGAATGTATCCTTTCGGACCCTCAACAGCACAATACAACATATAAGCAAAGAACAAACTAAATAGGATTCAGTCTAGCACATAACCCTGCTTCACCCCATAGGAAATGGCAAATGTATCATAAATATGTCTGCAAAGATATGTTCCAGCTGCCCATCACAGGGAAGAACTTTACACGCATGCACACGCGTGCGTGTGCACGCACGCACACACACACTTCAGAGATATGGTGTCTAGGGAAGTGCCAGAAGCTAACTGGGTTAAATATTTTCTGTACTTGCTAGTAGACCAACAATTAGTCTTCTTTCTCCTTCTAGTCATTCTGGCATTTTCTTTCCAAAAAAATGGAATCACATAGTCTTTCTGAAGTTTTATGAAGCACTCAGAAAGGATTGTAGGTTGAGATGGACCCCTTCATAGGCCTCAAGTCTAATTGGACTATCGCACTGGACTTCCTTTTTAGTCTTCATGTTTTAGACATTACTTCCTTGTTGGAAGTAATCTTGTTGATTTTCTATATTTTTTTCTGGTTATTTCTCAAAATAACAACATAAGTTGGGTTTACCCTGGGTTGGAGTATACAGTAGTTTAGTATTGGCTTTGAACTATATTCAGATCATGAAAATGAACCTAGTTTCAAATGTATTTCATTTAATAGCAACAGCAATAGCACTTAGGCTATTAATAGCACTTAGACTATACCTCTTCACAGTGCTTTACAGCCCTCTCTAAGCAGTTTTACAGAGTCAGTGCCTCCAATAATCGGGGACCTCATTTTACCAACCTCAGAAAGATGGAAAGCTAAGTCAACCATGAGCTGGTGAGAATCAAACTGCCAAACTGCAGTCAGCCGGCAATCGGCAGAAGTAGCCTGCAATACAGCATTCTAATCACTGTGCCACCACAGCAACAATGACTGGCAAAACATTTCAATTAGCTATGAAAATTTTGATGGGATCTAAAATGCATACATTTATATTTGCCAGAGACAAATATAACCCTAGCAAGGGTTAAATTTGGAGTTCATAAGGATTGTCTCAATGAATTGGCCACAAGCAGAGTCAGGACAATGTTTAGTCTGGTGCAATGCACAAATATTGTAGCATAGCCCTTCTGATATTTCCTGCAGAAGATATAATTGACCAATCACAATTCAGAAGATATAGCATAATTTTAAGTCTTTCTTGGTTGATGTTATCTTTTCCCCCAAATCTCGATCAACACATCCATCAAAATTTAGTAGGAGAGGACATTAAAGTGTTTTTCTGGAACCTGAGCATTCAGTCAAAATTCTAGTTAAGATTCAACATAGCAATTTCCACAGTGTTCTATATAAATTTTCTATAGTGCCTCTTACCTTCAAATAGGCCATCTTTCAGTCAGCGAGAATCTGTCTTGTGAGTCTAAATAACAAAACACAGTGAATTGTACCTGCTTATAACATTGGTATCTTGATGCTGCAGAAAAGAACCAGATGGTCTGGAAATTTTGGGATTCTCTCAACCGTGCACAAGCGGAAAAACAATTGGGAGGAGATTTAAAAGGCACCTCTACTTATGCTTCTAATTATTGTATACTGACTTTCCCAACTGAGGATAGATACAATTATCAACCCCTCATTGTTTACTTCCTTGAAACATCTAGAAAATTATTGATAGACTCTATATTGAGGTAGATCAATCAGTTGTGCCCTGTATGGCTGTTGTTTTCATCTAGGAATTCAGTGATACAAATATTAATTACTTAAACTTGTTCTTCTATGGGAAATGACAGCAATGGTAATGGAAAAGCTGCCCTACTTACCAGGCCTTGCACACTCCAACACCTGCCTCACTTCCTTCTATAGCCACTTGCCACCACTCGCATGCATCGCCATGGCCTCCATTTTGCCTTCAGATGCCTGCCAGCATCTGTCATCTGCAGCCAATAACAGAGCTCTGGATCAATCCAGAGCTCTGTTATTGGCTTTAGAAGCCTTCCAGCAGGCATCTGAACACAAAATGGAGGCTGTGGCAATGCATGCGAGTGATGGCAAGTGGCCGCAGAAGAAGTGGGCCAGCAGCAGGCTCCTGCTGGGCGGGGCTGTTGGTGCCACTGCCACGAGGTGAGTCAATAATTAGAACCCTCCAAAAAGACCTAGACGTTTTTTCTGGGGTCAAAAGAAAATAAGATCCAGCCTTCTTTTTGGAGAAACACTGTAAGTATGTTGAATAAAGCCCATACATAATCAATAATATATAGGCTAGAACTGAAATACATGCATTGATTAATCTGAAAGACCAAATCAATGCAAAAAAAGTATTGAGTATTGTGGGTAGGTTTTTTTTCCTTGTGTGTTAAAACAACTTCATATTTACTCTATGTTAAAACAGGATGACTTCAAATTGTTTTGAAAATTAAATGGACTTTCATATATTTTCATATATGCACTTTCTTATGCATAAAATGAAGTCTTCAGAAAGATATATTTAATTTAATCATTCAGACCATAAATCTGAATCAAACCAACTCAATTATTTGAATCAAATCACACTGAACTGAAAATTCATTTGGATCTTGCTTGATTTGCATAACCATAATATATATATATAATAGCTAAGACTGAGTACTACTTCCAATCTATTTCAGTTTTGCATATTTTTAATTATAAATCCAATTACTTTTCATATTTATATTTATTTTATTTTTATATACAATTTTCCATAAAATGCAATTTCATTTTTTCTCCTTTTTATTGCCCTGGTTTTGAATTGAAAATGCTGTAACACCATACAGAAAAGGCTAGAATCCCCCCACCCCACCCCCCAAAAAAATACTACACTGTGGTCCATTTGCTAGTGCAGTATGTATGAATTAGGTCAACTCACTTAAAAAATACAGATCAAGGAAAAATCTCTTCACACACCCTTCACACCCTTCACCTTCACACACATCATATTAAAATTGTTTTCAATGTCCTTTAGAGCAAATATGATTACCAATAAAAAAGTATTTCTTGGTCTATGGTTACAAAAACAAACTCTCTTTTTTCAACTATCAATTTTTTCTAATCATTAAAACTGTGCGTCGTAAGAATTTTTTTTTTCTGTTTCACGCAAAAAAGCCTATAAGGGTTTTCCAGTCAGCAATAAATGTTGACACTGCCTTTTCCCTAATTAAGGAAATCAATTTAACCATCTCTGCAAAGTCCATCATATTCACCAACCATTCCTCCATTGTGGCTAATGTCAGAGTCTAAAAATCTCCCTATCCCGCTTACAAGCGGCATCAGTTTCTCCCACCGCCAATCCTTTCCCCAAAGGTCTGTTTTCATTTCAGGTCTTAGTGTCGTGATCACTGCTGTTTGATGAATCAGCGTTCTTGTTAACAAGAAGAGCAGGGCTATCATCTAATGAAAATACTCTGTATTTTATGACTCCCTAGACTGTAGTTCTGCATATTAAAATAGAATTTCAATCTCAGTGTTAGAAATAAAATCAAACTTAGCATCTGTGAGTTGAAAAGAACTGATAGAAAGTGCTATTCATTGAATTTTTAACTATTTCTTTTGGGGCATGAAAGAAAGGGTAGAAGGCTTTCCATGAAGGGATTTTTTTAAAATGCTTGCAAATTAGAAATAAGTGAATAGTAATCACCATGGTAGCTCATGGTTTGTTTCATTACAGCAAACAGAGAGAAATACCCCTAATGGACCCAATTACTTTTAAAAATCACAATGTTTATGAGGAAAGCTGTTTTACTCATTATGGATTTTAGGAATATAAAATGTACATACCTACTAAAAAAAGCGATAATTGCAAATGTGTATTAGGGTAGTATACTGATCTCACAATGACTGGTTAAAGATATGCACAATGGCAAACATTAATTCCTTTCAGCATAAATTCTACTAACATATTTATTCTTAGACAGATTCATTACTATTAAAAAAAAAGGTCCAATATTCTCCCATTGGTGAGGGGTAAGTCCAGTGTGGGCTTTATACGAGAGACTGATAGTGGTTTCATTTTGCATCTATATGAGCCTCCATCCTTTCTGCAGGACTGTGTGCAGAAGATGAATAGCTGTTTCTTCAGCTCAGTTTTGCCCATCATACAAAAAAATGGCTACCCCCATTCCAGTGGCTGATGGGAGGGAGGGAGAGATGCTTTGTTGAATTTCTAAGAGAGAAGTGGACTTGGATTAATGCAAGGAAGAACTTGGACCTTCTATGTGTCATGAATCCTGAATTTCTTGCAGTTTGTGTGAAAGGGGACAAGAAGTTCTAGAAGGCAGGAAGCCAATGAGATAGATTAAAAATAGCAGCAAATAGAGATAATTGTATCCTCCACTAAATAAGTATATTGTGCGACTAAATAAATAAATAAATAAATAAATAAATAAATAAATAAATAAATAAATAAATAAAGTGAGGAAAATAGATGTGGGGGAGCAGGAGAGAGGACTTTCAAGGTTAATATGGAGGAGAGAAGATGCCACCAACAATCCAGCAACAAATTTGAGATTTGCATGCAGTCGTATATAGAATTCAATAGATACCCAGTGATAATCACTAGGCGATGGCCAAGATGAACTTTCCCCATCTGGTAAAAAAAGCTACATTTGCGTCTAGCCATTTGCCATGTAATGAATCTGGCTAAAATTTACACGTGTAAATTTATATGTGTAAATTTTAAATGAGTAAAAAAATTCACACGTGATTGAAATGTGAAAATAAAACACGTGAAAATATTTACAGATCCCTCGCATCCTGGACATAAACTGTTTCAACTCCTACCCTCAAAACGACGCTATAGAGCACTGCACACCAGAACAACTAGACACAAGAACAGTTTTTTCCCGAAGGCCATCACTCTGCTAAACAAATAATTCCCTCAACACTGTCAGACTATTTACTGAATCTGCACTACTATTAATCGTTTCATAGTTCCCATCACCAATCTCTTTCCACTTATGACTGTATGACTATAACTTGTTGCTGGCAATCCTTATGATTTACATTGATATATTGATCATCAATTGTGTTGTAAATGTTGTACCTTGATGAACGTATCTTTTCTTTTATGTACACTGAGAGCATATGCACCAAGACAAATTCCTTGTGTGTCCAATCACACTTGGCCAATAAAAATTCTATTCTATAAAAAAAAAAAATTAGGTGATCCAGAGATTACCAACAAATTAAGGAGAACCTTAGGTGTACAATCTTAAAAAGTGAAGGCTGTAGGCGTCCTTGTTTATTGATTTCTGTCCCATCTTTCTTCCATCAGAAAAACTAGGATACCTGACTTTCCAAAATTGTGCATTTTTTCAGTATAACAACACTGCTGGTTCATCATCACCCATATGACCACATAGTAATTTGAACCTGGTTATTGAGTGTTCTAGTTCAACGTTATAAATGATGCAATTAATAATTGATTAATAATGTATTCCTAAATGCTTTTCATTCCAATCAGTGTCAGCCAGCACAAGTGACTGTTGTAGGCTTAACCTACACATAGCTCAACCTAGCATCTAGGAATCACATTTAAAAGTTTTAAAGACAATATACAAATTAACACAAACTAATGCGGAATAAAGAAAAGAAAAGAAAAGAAAAGAAAAGACAAAAATGAATAAAAAGAAATAGAAAGAAGAATCTTCCAATTTCTTCTGCAGCAAATACAATTATACTTACTGTATTATCTCTTACTCTGTGATTACAATAAAAAGCCCACTTTTTATTTATTTTTCTGTTATCTTTTTTTTCTAATCATCAAAACTGTAAGTCATAAATGCCTTTTTTTCTGTTTCATGCAAAAAGTCTATAAAGGAGTTTCCAGTCACCCTAAATGTAAATATTATCTTTTCTCTAACCAAGAAGTTAATTAAGCCATCTCTGCAAATCCCATCATCTTCACCATTTCTTCCATAAGGGAGGACCTGACAAACTTTATCAATTTTGATATCTAGCGAAGATTTTCAACAAATTTCCAAATCCTTCAGAATTTTCTTTAGCATTGTTGTTAAATTTATATTTCTATATCCAAATGCAATGATATTTTGAATTAGTGGCTGCTAGTGATTCTTTCGGGTATTAACATGGAGAGCATGGATGCCAACAGCAGACAAAGTGAAGGATAACAAAGGTGGAATTATCACACTAAATCACTCCTCTGAAACTACATTTGTAATGTATTTGAATATTTGGAGGGAAATTTGGGCGGGAAAATACACGTTCCTGATCGGTTGGTGCCTCAGCCAAAATACTATATAAAGAGAGAGGTTTGCCTAGTGTTTTTGCTGGGTTCTCACAATAAACCAAAGAGCTGTTGTCATTCATGTGGTCTCCTGTCTCATCATTGCCCAGACTTAACAACATTGTTTCAAGCTCATGTTACACAAGGTAAAAAAAAAAGCATTACTGAAAAAAATCACTGCAGATAGTTGTGACACAGCATTTCAGCATTCAGTTTATAATTCCATAGGTTTTTCAAATGAATTGTAGAAGAGTCTAGAAAAAATATGCAGAGATATGGGATAGAACTCAGAATAGCCAACACTCCGGAAGATAGGCTTAAGATACAGAAGGATCTTGACAGACTTGAACATTGGGTGCTGTCTAACAAAATGAAATTCAAAGGTGAAAAAAGTAAGGTTCTACATTTAGGCAAGAAAAACAAAATGCACAGGTATAGTATATGTGATACCTTGCTCAATAGTAGTAACTGTGAGATGGATCTTAGAGTCCTGGTGGACAATCACTTAAATATAAGCCAGCAGTCTGCTGCAGCTGCCAAAAAAGCCAACACAGTTCTAAGCTGCATAAACAGAGGGATAGAATCAAGAACACGTGAAGTGTTAATACCACTCTATAATGCCTTGGTAAGGCCACATTTGGAATACTGCATCCAGTTTTGGTAGTCACAATGTAAAAAAGTTGTTGAGACTCTAGAAAGAGTGCAGAGAAGAGCAACAAAGATGATTAGGGGACTCGAGGATAAAACATATAAAGAATAGTTGCTGGAACTGGATATGTCTAGTCTTATGAAAAGAAGGACTAGGGGTGACATGGTAGCAGTGTTCTGATATCTCAGAGGTTGCCACAAAGAAGAGGGAGTAATTCTAATCTCCAAAGCATCTGAGGGTAGAACAAGAAGCAATAGGTGGAAACTAATCAAGGAGAGAAGCAACTTAGAACTAAGAAGAAATTTCCCTACAGTTAGAACAATTAATCAGTGGAACAACTTGCCTCCAGAAGTTGTAAATGCTCCAACACTGGAAGTTTTTAAGAAGATGTTGGATAACCATTTGTCTGAAGTGGTGTAGGGTTTCCTACCTAAGCAGGGGGTTGGACTAGAAGAGCTCCAAGGTCCCTTCCAATTCTGTTATTCTATTCTATATACAACCCTCTGTCACCTTCATAAAACAATGACATTGCTACTTAACCAGATTTTCTAACAGAGTTGAGTTGATGTCTTTTGAGCTGTGTATTTTAGAATTCTTTGGAGGAATACTTGGGAGAAGGCCACAAAAGGCTGGTGGTTTTGCAAAATCACTGGAGTCAGTAGAGGAATCCAATTTTTCAGGCCATTTTCTGCAGGAGGTCTATTATAAACATTCAAAATGCTGAGGGCCTGGACAGATCAGCACGGATTAGATTTGAATAGGAGATGAGCACATTATTTGATCTGAGGTTGAACTTCAAGATTTAAGGACAACCTAATTTAATATGAACTGCTTTTAGAGTTGGTCTCCAAAGATTTTTTTTTTCTATATGGGGAAAGATCTCATAAACTGCTTCATTTTCTGGCATTCAACTCATCTCAATATTTTCATGGGGTTTGCTCCTTCCTTCTCTCCCTCCCTCCCTCCCTCTCTCTCTTTTTCTCTCTCTCTCTGGCAGAAAATGTTTACTAAAATAAAAATGTACACTTTCAAAAAAATCTCCCTTTTTAAAAAAAATAATGATCTACTTTTTCATTTGCTACTTTAGGGGACTAGTTTTGTAGAGTACTAAAGAATTGGGGAAGAGGTGAAACCCAGCAGGTTCTGACAGATTTGGGAGAACCAGTTGTGGAAATTTTGAGTAGTTTGGAGAACCGGCAAATACCACCTCTGGCTGGCCCCAGAGTGGGGTGGGAATAGGGATTTGCAGCATCGTTTGCTTGGAGTGGGGTGGAAATGGGGATTTTGCAGTATTGTTCCCCTGGAGTGAGGTGGGAATGGAGATTTTGCAGTATCCTTCCTCTGCCATGCTCACAGAACCGGAAGTAAAAAAAAATTGAATTCCACCACTGAATCAGGTAGTATCTCTAAACCCAGAAAAGGTCATTACTTGTGCAATAGATGTAATTGTACAAAGCTCTTCCTAACCCTAGCTATTACTTGCTCTTCAAGCAGGAGCTGTGAGTAAAAAAAACCAAAACCCCACTTTATGAACTACTTATTTATTCATTTGCATAATTGGTAATTCTGCCCGTCTCACAGCAGTGATCCTGGGCAGCATACGAAGATTAAAACCACCACAAACACAATCAAACAGCGGTCTTCAAAACAAAAGACCTGAGCTTCTGGCCCAAACCAGATTTGCAAGGGGCAAGGCAACTATATCCAGAGCCGCCGATATTGGAATATTCCTGGTCAGAGGAATATTGGTCACCCACCTCAGGATTAAGCCTGAAATTGTTCTTCACCATTCAGATTCTAGCAAAACTTCCAACAAAACTTGTTGGCAATTTTCGGCATTTGTTAGCAGAGGCAGCAGAAGCAAGCAAGTACAACGGGAGATAGGCTGCAGAAGCAGGTCAGCTACAGAGAAATAGTCTGTTGTAGAAAGAGGAAACTGTAGCTGTGCTGCCCTCATTCCTATTTTTAAAGCAGTAAAACTTTGGGCCAATGCCTATGAGTGTTAGGCAGGCATCCATTTGATCATTGTCAAGAGAATTAAACCCCCTCCCAGTCCACATAAAGTTAAAAGCAATCACTATCTGGAGTCCATTTTCTCAGTCCTGAAAGCTGAGCTGAATTCAAGAGTGGCAGTTGTATAACCGGCTATTGTAACATCTCATTAACATAACAAAGGAAATTTACCGCTTAGGGATCGAAAGCAGGAAAAAAGTGAATGAGGTCCTAAATTGGTGTCACTCTTACCTCACCGACTGTTGATATAAAACCTTTAATGAGATCTTAAACTGACTGGTTGATTTCTGATGCCAAAATCGTAGAAAAACCCCCCCCCCATATGATGGTTTCACCCCACTTTTCAGCATTCTCTATCTATGGCACTGAAACTGATCACTGTATATTTCTAGTAACAACCCCAGAATCAGATCTGCAAAGCATTTGGAGGGATCCACTTGGCCCAATGGGCTGCTTGCAAGTCTGCGGCTTTGATTTAAGTATGAATCTGCTTCAACCAAGAAAATTCAGTTGAAGCTTCATTAAATCAAATCAATGTTGTACCCGGCTCTAACAATTTTCTGTTCTTATTACTTGCCCCATTCTTATTACTTGCAACCTGGTCCTGATTGGTCCAGAGTTAAGACTGACTGTAACTTTTGCCAATCAGATAAGCAACAGAGACTGGGAATAGAGAGAACAGATTTGTCCCACAATTTTGAGAAGCTATCTTAATCCTCATTTTCTAGACCAGGGGTGTCAAACTCAAGGCCCATGGACTGAATCTGGCCCATTATGTTTTTGACCTGTGGGGCCATCCTGGAAAATGTAAGGGGCTGGCCCACGTTACTCCAGCCTGGTCTACCCACATCACTTTGGCCCAGTCTACCCAATGCGAAGAGGAACATTGGGTCAGTGTGGCTTTGGCCCAGTCTACCCAATGCAAAGAGGAAACATTGGGTCAGTGTGGCTTTGGCCTGGTCTATCTAGTGCGAAGAGGAAACATCGGGCCAGCATAGCTTCGGCCTGGTCTATCTAGTGCGAAGAGGAACATGCCAGCAGATGGCCATGCCCACCCAGTTGGCCACACCCACCCAGTCAGCCATACCTGTCTGGCCCCCCAAGTTCAACCACAGCCCTGATGTGGCCCTCAATGAAATTGAGTTTGACACCCCTGTCCTAGACTAATATATCAATCAGACAGAATGATTGACTTCAGACTGTGCATGCCTTTTTTAATGGAGTTCCTATTTGTGTGTGTGTGTGTGTGTGTGTTACCTTCCATTTCCTTAGTGATATCACTTCAGTGGTGGGCTTCAAAAAGTTTTACTACCGGTTCTGTGAGTGTGGCTTAGTAGGCGTGGCATGGCTTGGTGAGCGTGGTAGGAGAAGGATACTGTAAAATCTTCATTCCCTCCGCACTCCAGGGGAAGGTTACTGCAAAATCTCCATTTCCTCCTGATCAGCTGGGACTCTGGAGGCAGAGAATAGATGGGGGTGGGGCCAGTCAGAGGTGGTATTTACCGGTTCTCCAAACTACTCAAAATTTTCCCTCCCGGTTCTCCAGAACTGATCAGAACCTGCTGAAATCCACCTCTGCATCATTTCACCAGCCATTTGGCATTTGGCCAGCCACAAGATAAAGGGAAAATGCATCCTTTCATCACTAAAGCTTTGCTTCTTTCCATCAGTAAGTGCCTGACAGGATCAAAGATGGAAGCTGCAGGACGTATCCAGTAGCAAACATGAAGGGGAAATGCAAACTAGAAGAGGTTCTGGGCAGCATAGAGCTATTACAACTGCAAAGAAAAAGAGAACAAAAATCCTCACCAAGGACACACTATGAAGGTTGTAATATTGCCGGAAGAATGAAACATTGGTTGTTTATATGAGGCTTTGGAAGAAACAATTCCCATCCCTTCAATTAAAAAAAATCTGTTGTTAAAAATACATATTTTCCATTTTCTAAATGGAAATCCAGAAAAGTCCCTTGTCCCCTATAAAGAAATAAATGTGTCACGTGCAGATCATTTTACTGATGGCTCTAAATAGCCCCATAAAAAGATGCTTTATGTGTTCAAATCTGTTTAATGCCATATACCCAAGTCAGATTTTTCCCCCTTTTAAATGGAAATTATTAACAAATACACATGTTAAATGCAAACAACGCAAGTCAACTTTTGCGGTAATTAAGGATCAGAACGATCTGTGATTCTCTTCTGAAATTCATCCGGGTAACGCTCTGCATCGTTTAAAAGTACCCCATCAAAAAGGTAGATAGTTTATTAGGACCACACCATACCTCCTTCTTAGCTACTAAATACAACAGGTTTAGTCTCTGGCACACTGAACACAGTAGGCATATGTTCAGCTTGACCAATTACAAACCCCTGAGCAAAGTATCCTGAAGAAAAAACAGCCATTTGGCCAAAGTTCTTGTAAACAAACAATTGTCAGTTTCAGACTAAATTGTCTTCAGGATCTTTCATGAAGCCTTTTTCGTTGTTGTTGTTTATTAAAAACTTTATTTGATATGATGCACACAAAGCCCACCGTTCCAAGTGAGGTAGTAATTTCTACTGTCCACATGACCATGGAAGCATCTTCAGACAATATTGGCTCCCTCAGCTAGGACATGGAGATAGGAACCTCCCCCTAGAATTGGACATGACTGGACAAGGGAAACCTTTACCTTTTTTAAAAATCAAGGATAGGCAAATTGTGACCTGAAAACTTTTACCACTGTCCTCCATGTTGTTCACTATTAGACTACAGGGTCAGGGTTATCCAAAGTTGTGATTCATCAACATCTGGAAAAGCACAGGTTATCCTTCCCTGCTTTAAACCATAAGAGCTCCAAACTGGGTACTTCAATCAGAATTATGAGGCTGGGCCAAATAGAACAAAAAATAAAAAAAATTCCTGGAAGATAAAAAGAACAAAGATGAATTATAACTAATATTTTGCAATAACTATGATGAAACTTACACAGAATATTAAAATGCATAAATAATAAAAGTTTATCTGATTTTCTAACATCAAGAAAAGACCTAATTTTGAGAGAGAAGAATATTTGTATCTCAGGGTTGAACTGTAAGGTCATCGGTGCTCTCTGGGCTTGGTGGTTTTCTTGCAGATGTTTTATTACCAAACTAGGTAATATCATCCATGCTAGAAGGGAGTGGGGTTTCCTCTTATTTTTCATTAGTATATAAAAATAAAAGCAATCCTCACTCCCTTCTAGCATTGATGATGTTACCTAGTTTGGTAATGAAATTTCTGCAAGAAAATTACCAAGAGAGCACCAAGGATCCCACAGACCTAATTTAGGTCTAATAAAACTATTGCAAAAGGACCTATTTCTCTGAAACAAGGCAATTGGTTCAACAAATTGCTTCTCCACTAGTTCTGCTTGTTTATACAACTCCCTATCTCAGCATTCACACATTTAATAATTTAAGTTACTGTTTGGCTTCTTCACACCAACTCTGCTCATAACACTTCCGATACAAGGTTAATGTATTATAATGGACACAATGAAATGCTTATTAGCGGGAGGCACCACAAGCCAGATTTCCAGTTGAACCATTTTCGCCTCCTCACCAAAACATGTTAACTTCACCTTGACTCTCTCACCTATCCCTGTTGGTTTAGATGCAGGAAGTTATAAAGTAAAGAAAAGGAGAATATTGCAGAGGTGGCTTATTTTCAAATCCATGCCTTTTCCATGCACTTATAAATGAGAACACGAACATTTGGCTGCATGATGCTAATTAGAAGATCATGTTTTGACAGGAGCTTCATTATTGAGCAAAGATATGCCAATGCAGTCTGTGCACTGTCTGATATTAATGACACTAAGAGGACAATAATAGCTATTGTGCACACACCCTACCTGTCATTAAAACATTAGAAGGTCCTCAAGCATTTCTTTGGGAGAAGTTAATTTCTGATGCCATGGAGGTTATGAAGGGAGACACACAAACAAATGCAAATGCTAGCGTTAAAATATTGGCGATGGTTGAGTTCAATTCAACAAAGCTGCTTTTTCTTCTCACATTCATAGAACACAAATTTCAGCCACGGTTGTTGAGTTGTATAGAAATAAATGAAGCCTTGCCATATTGCTTAGCTATTTGGATTGACACCATACAAATATCTCAAGCAGAAGGAGTAGAAGGGATGTAGCATAAGGAAAACAATGCCATGCAGTGTTTGCATAAGATAGTTGGGGGGAAAAGTGAAGGATAAGAAATATAGAACCTCCATATTTATATTATGAGAAATAGAACAGTGAAAAGTTGCTGAATGAACAGGAAAAAATCCAGAAGAAAAAAGAAGAAAATCCAGAGTATCCACTTAATACAGGTAGTCCTCGGTTTACGAGTGCAATTGAGGCCTAAATTTATATTGTTAAGTGAGTTTTGCCCCATTCTATGACTTTTCTTGCCACATTTGTTAAGTGAATCACTGCAGTTGTTAAATTAGTAATACGGTTGTTAAGTGAATCTGCTTTCCTTGTCAGAAGGTCACAAAAGGTGATCATATGACCCTGGGACATTGCAGCCGTTATAAATGTGAGTCAGTAGTCAAGAAGCCGAATGTAAATCACTGGGATGCTGCAATGGTCGTAAGTGTGAAAAATGGTCATAAGTCACTTTTTTCAGTGCTGTTGTAACTTTGAATGGTCACTAAATGAACTGTTCTAAGTTGAGGACTACCTGCACTGCCAACAGAGAAGTGAGACCCAGTGCATGACCTTGAAGTTCTCATTCTCACCAATAACCTTGAAAGATTTATGATGACCCATGTGGCAATTAGTATGAGGACTCCATAGCTCTATCTCTTCATCACCATGTTTGCTCTACTAGCCTGTGTCTTATTGTTTCCAACAATCTGGATCCTCGCTTTACTGATCTTGGAAGGATGGAAGGCTGAGTCAACCTTGAGCCAGTGAGAATCGAACTGCTGGCAGTCAGCAGAGTTAGCCTGTAATACTGCATTCTAACCACTGTGCCACCATGGCAGTCTTGCGATTGACAACTTACCTCTGCCTATTGTGGCAAAACACTCACCTTACTGATTGAAGGACCAAATAGAGCAAAGGTATAGTGGTAGACAATCGGATCATTTGTCATTGTATCTATTCCTTCTAAAGTTCAAGTATGCCACAGGTTTCACTGAGGGCTTGGAAATGAAGTTGTTTTGATAGTCACCCGTATAAAGATCCCATGATTTTGCATACCAAAATGAAGGGGGGGGAAAAGAGTTGATTGTTGCAACAATTTACATTTCTTGGAAGATAGGTACCCAGTAAGTATGCCATTATTTCAAAGGTTTGACTTAAGTTTGTAATTCCTGCAAATTCATCTCCTTCAGAAACCTATCTGATCTTCCCACTTTTCCTTCTAATCTACATTATGTCCATCTTTCTTTGTCCTCTCCTACCAGGGGTGAAATTTGCCTGGTTTGGACCGGTTCGGGAAAACCGGTAGGGATGATTTGAATCAGTTCACCGAACCGGTTAAAACCACCCCTAGTTGGCCCCGCCCATCCCATCCGCTCACCTGCTCACTGCTCACCCCTTCCGGCTGCTCACTTGCCCCTTCCGGCTGCTCAACCCATTCAGTGTTAAATTCTGCAGCAGAGAGAATCCGAACTTTTCTCCCTCCATTCACAGCGGAGCTGCTGTAGCCTGTCTCTTTAAGGTAGTCCCCGGGAAGGAGTGGGCCAGAGGGGGACCATAAGGGGAGCAGCAACTCCACTGTGAATGGAGGGAGAAAAGTTCAGCTTCTCTCTGCCGCAGCATTCACTATGAGGCTGAGCCCTTCTGGTGCTCATACACACATTTTTTCCTACCGGGTTCTGTGGGAGAGGCTTGGTGGAGGGCATGTGACTGAGTGGGCGTGGCTGTGAGTGACATCAAGTTGGCCACGCCCACTCAATCACAGGATCCCACCACCAAGCCACGCCCACAGAACCGGTAGGGGAAAAATTTGAATGTCACCACTGTCTCCTACTCATTTTGATTTAAGTCATCTTTTCCCTTAGTATTTTAGTCATTGGGGGGGCAGGGGGAGGGAAGCGCCCCGTAGCCAACAGCATTTGGAGAAGGAAGGGAGGCTTTTCATTCTGCTCCCCAGTATTACAGCATGCTGATGTGATGCTCAGAAGCTTAAACTCCTTAGCAAAGACTCTAAGGATTTATAGCTCTCCAGCTTTCTTACGCAGCAAAGCTCTTGAAGGCTTTCAAGAGCTGACCTTCTTTGCAGAGGATTGAATTCCTTTAATGCAGTCACTCTTCAGAGGGCCCTACCTGCTTTCCAGACTGATGTAGAGACCATTAGATGAGGTTTCCATGGATACTAATATCAGAGGAGATGAAAGAGGATGAACCACTTTACTGACCACTGTAGCAATAGCACCCCTTACAGATGTTGTTCTTTTTTTGTTTCTTATAGATATCTTTTTTTCCTTTTTTTCACTTTCAAATGCAAAATCTTCTTTTTCCCCTTCTGTTCATCTCCCTCGCTCTCTCTCACACACACTGCTATTAATATTCCACTGTACCTTATACAAAGCGTATGCAACCGAGGCTGCAATCCTATACAAATTTAGATTAATACAAAACCTTTAAAAATAGCCAGATTTATTTCTGAACCCCTTCGTAAAACTGTGCTCTCAGGGTACATTTCTAACAATACTGTCATGAGATATCAATACCGCAAATTAAATACCAACATGTCAAATACGCACTTATGAAACTTTATATACATTATTATATTGCAGTTCAGTAAAAATAGATTATGAGGGGCCTTTTAACTTCTTTATCCTCCTTTCATTTCTCAAAATCATCTTAGCAGGGTGATCTTTTACATGTCTATCGAATTCAATGGTGCTTACTCCCAGATTAGAGAGAATAAGATGGGGGCCTAAATTTAGATTCCTATGCTATCCATTGTCCTAAGTAGGATTTAGTGTTGAATAAATTGTACCCTGTGAGTTAGCTTACAAATGTATTTCACTATTTCTTTTTCCAAGCCACTGTTCAGCTAAGAAAACCTTTGGAATTGTGGGCCAAAAGAATCTTACTTAAGATTCTTAAGTAAGACTAGTGGCCAACGTGGCAATGCAAAATATTAAAATGTTATGGATTTTAACTCCCAGAATTGATGGCCAAGAAATTCTTGGAGTTGAAGTCCACACATCTTAAAGTTGCCAAGTCTGAAAAACACTAATCTAGATTATTTGGATATTTATTTATTTTATTTTTTATTTTATTTATTTATTTATTTATTTGTCACAACAATATATGTAGATATCATACAAAAAGATTATATAGTATATAAACACATATATGAGTAAATATAAGGAGGTATAAGCATATATATATATATATAGGAAGAAGAAAAGAAAAACAATAGGACAGGAACGGTAGGCACGTTTGTGCTCTTATGCATGCCCCTTATGGTCCTCTTAGGAATGGGGTGAGGTCAATAGTAGAAAATTTTTGGTTAAAACTTTTAGGATTATGGGAAGAGACCACAGAGGAATATGCTGGAAACCAGAGGAATTATGACCACGTGTATCTTTACTTAGTCAAAACTCACAATAACAAATTTCAGTGGCCAACCATTTTCTCCTGGCCCAGATCCAACACACGCAAGAGGCAGTTGCTAATTTTACCAATATTCTTTTAAAGCAAATGCCCAAATGGCAGGGAAAGTATGAACACAGACACATCCACAAACCAGCAGAAAAGAAGTCCCAGAAGTCAGGCTTACTAAACTCCTAAACTTTCCAAATCAAAAGCAGCAGGCAGAAAAGTAGTGAAAGTAAGTCCAAGAGTCAAAGCATTACAGAAGGTTTTTCAGCCAATCTGGGATCCATAGTCAGAGTCAAAGTCAAGAGTTGTGATGTCTCCCTTGAATGACTCCTCTGACTCTTCCTCACAGGCCAGCTTGAGAGAGGATGAGCTCATTCCTGGCATATCAGAAACTGGGTTAATAAATGACTCTGAACTCTGGCCGAAAGAGATTTATGGAGGACTTCAGCTGGGGACAGTTTGCAAGTCAGTGAAGAGGAAGAGCTGCCTTCCATGTTGTATCCGAGAGCACACAGGGCAGAAAAAAGACAAGAGCAAAGGAGAGCTGCCAAATTACTCCGGAGAAAGCTCCACCTGTTTGATGGGCTGCACCACAAAGCTATTTATCACAGCAGGCAAATTCAAGTCTGAAAAATCAATATGATAATTCATATTGATAATTCAATGTAATTCAATGGGGAAATCATGTTTGAGTATAACTATAGTTTTGTTCTACATCCACAGTTTGAATTTTTCCTAATATAAGATTTTAATATTTAATCTCTTTATGATTGACTTTGCTAAAATTTCTTAAATTAGGCAGAAATTATTTAAAATTTCAAATTATTGAAATTTTTAAAATTTCAATTTATAATTTTTATTTGAGTCATGCTGGTTACAGTTCTTAATGCATAATAGCCCAACTTTAATATTGATTTAATATTGACAAAACTTTTACCTAAATAAAAGCTACCCTAATGTGTAGATTTATATCACTATTATTTTGAAGTTTGTAAGCCATTTTACAACATTTTTGCTTTTATTTTCCCCTTGCCTTTCCTCTGATTCTACTTGTAAATCTGAATAAATAATTTTATAAATAAATGAAATGGAAATGTATTCAGCTCTAGAGTTGGCATCTCCTAGTAGTGCAAAAAGAGTTGAAGTCAGATTAGGAAGAATTATCTTCACAAATTCATTTGGACAAGTCACGATTTTCAGCCAAATTCATTATCCAGCTAAAGCAGGGGTGTCCAAGCTTGGCAAGTTTAGGACCTGTGGACTTCAGCTCCCAGAATTCCCCAGAGGTCCTAAACTTGCGAAGTTTGGATACCCCTGAGCTAAAGTGATATTGCCATAGAACAATTTCAAGAAAATGGAAGATGCAAGCATAGTTATTAGAGTCAAGTGGAACAATCTTCTATTTTTCTTTGTTGTTGTTGTTGTTTGGAATTAGTTTACTTTTAATAAGACCTTATGAGGCGCCAAGGAGTATGCATGAATTGGATGCCTTTCCTTTAATAATTACTGCTAGAATAGAATAGAATAGAATTCTTTATTGGCCAAGTGTGATTGGACACACAAGGAATTTGTCTTGGTTCAAAGGCTCTCAATGCAGGGGTGAAATCTCCCAGTTCAGACCGGATCGCCCGTTCTGGTAGCGATGGTGGTGGGTGGTTCAGAGAACCAGTAGCAAAAATCCCTGCCCCCCCCCACAATGCCCAGCTGAGCCGCGTGATCATCAGAAGTTTTTTGTGGTTTTTTTTACTTTTAAAAGCATTTTTTTCTTTGGCCAAAAAAATGCTTTTAAAAGTAAAAAAAAAACTCTGATGATCACGCGGCTCAGCTGGGTGCTAGCCAAAAACTGGGTGGGGGAGTTAGTCCGTTTTTCCTCCCAGCAGGCTTCAGGCTTCAGGGAAACCTGTTAGCCAAATCAAAAAACGGGGGAAGGGATCCATTTTTTCTCCCAACAGGTTTCAGGGAAGCCTGCTGGGAGGACTGCCCCCCCATTTTTTGGTTTGGCTAGCAGGCTTCAGGTAGGAAAACAGGGTGTGGGGAGGTTTCATTTTTGAGAGAGAGAGAGAGAGAAAGAAAGGAGGGAGGGAGGGAGGGAAGGAAGGAAGGAGGGAGGAGAGGAAGGAAGGAGTACAAACCTGGCACTAGACGCAGTTTCAGAGGATAATCCAGGGCTGGAAGGGACCTGGAGGTCATCTAGTCCAACCCTGCTCCAGCAGGGCATTGTTAGTGAGTTTCTGTCTTTTGATCCTCCAGTCACATGGTTACATAGCCACGCCCACCCAGTCACATGACCCCCACCAAGCCACGCCCACAGAACCGGTAGCAAAAAAAAATTAGATTTCACATTGAGACTCAATGTATATAAAAGAAAAGATACGTTCATCAAGACTCATCATTAATGATAGTCATAGGGAACAAATAGGACTCCTTTCCTTGAGAGGATTAGAGAATTTGTCCTATTCATAACAGAACAGAATAACAGAATTGGAAGGGACCTTAAAGATCTTCCAGTCCAGCCCCCTGCTCAAGCAGGAGACCCTATACTATTCTAAATGTGGTTGTCCAGTCTCTTGATTCCCCTCTTCTTTGTGGCAATCCCTCAAATATGGGAACACTGCTATCACATCACCCCTAGTCCTTCTTTTCACTAGACTAGACATACCCATTCCTGCAACCGTTCTTCAAATGTTTTAGCCTTCATGGACAGTTCAAAAACATATTACATCCAATGTCTTTGCCTGAAAATTTGACGAACTGAAAAATTTAAATGTGCTCAAAAAGTAATTTATCTCTAATTCTACAAAAATCCCAGGAGGAGTCTGCAGTCCTAAATTCACTTCATAGGAAATAAGTCTTGTTCCACAAGTAATATTTATTTCTGGGAAAACATGCTTAGGATTGAAGGGAGTGAAAAAAATATATCAGATTTTCATTAGTACAGAGGGGTTTTCCTCTTTTAGAAGGACATTTGTTACAACTTTGCTAGAGCATTATTTGCTCCTGAAGTTGCATCTCATTATGGACTCGTTGGAAAGGAGGGTCTTTTTCCTTTCAATTGTTATTGAGCATCTAGCAAAATCTTCTCTTTTGCCACACAAAAGTTGAGGACAGAAATAAACCAGCTTCGAGACCTGCTAAATTTATCGCATCTGCCTCGATTGACAGAGAGAGAGAGAGAAAGAAAGAGAGAGAGAGAGGCAGATGATGGGGTGGGGAGTGTGGGGGGGGGGATAAACACACGCAATTGAGATAGATAAAAGAAATTGCTTCTGTGGTAAACCAGTCAGACCAATCGACAACAGAGACATTATTTCATCATTTTCTGTCACCTGGATTAGTCTCTCCTTTGAATCGCTATTTGTATTTTATTGTTTTATTTCCCATCATGGTCGCAGAGGGCACATTTCTGTTTAGTAAGCAGCGTTTGGGTGGCTGCAGTTTACAGAGTCAATGGCAGTCAAACAATAAGGTCAATGTCTAGACCATCTTGGAAAAATTGGGGTTAGAGCAGGTGAAATTATCATACTATTTGGTTTTTATGGCTCTAATCGAATGCCAGAGAGTCCCTGACCTCTGGTGCCACTCATGTCTTACTCTAATAGCAATTTATAACCTTTGACACTCAATTAAAACAGGAAATAAGGCAAACAATGAGTCAATATGCACACTTGCCTATTTGGAGACTTGGAAATAAATTCCAGGAGGCTTTCCAGTGGAATAGGAACCCTTACTCATTTGGCACACCACCATTAAAGTTATGGTCAGTAAAACACACACACACACACACACACACAACCCAATTCGTTTATTTTCCAGCTGACTTTAAGCAACGCATACTACAACATCTTGCAGTGCAGCAATACAAGTCTATCTTTTCTGTCCCTATTCCCTATTCTCCTATTCATTGTGCAAGGTCTTCCTTCCAATTGGCTTTGTGCGATGACAATTGGAAGGGGGTAGTGTGGCTAGAAGAGAAGATTACATATGTTTGTGGGTTGTTTTTTTTTTTTTTAATTTTGTGATAGTCCATCAAAAAGTATTAAAAGGGATTTGTGGTGGTTGCTTTACATTCAAGCACACTGGAGACATTTCACTGAATGTAGAAAACTACTTGTACCAAGTTACTTGCTTCCAGAAATTGTGGCTGCTTCAGCACTGGAGATTTTTAAGAAGAGATTGAATAACCATTTGTCTGAAATGGTTCCTGCTTGAGCAGGGGGTTGGACTAGAAGACCTCCAAAGTCCCTTCCCACTCAGTTACTCTGTTAGACCATCTTTGCCTAACACTCTCGATACCAAAGGCAAACAGTCTTTGTAGGGTTCATGAACTACATTTGATCTGTGTGCACTTACATCAGGGATCACACTTAACAGAATTCAGCATTGTGTAAAGAATAATATGCTCGCTCCACAGGAAAATCATCCTTTCCCCACTTCATAACTCTTTCTGAATTTTGAAAACCAACTACCAGGGTTTGGAGTTGAGGCTCCGAAGTGGCTATTGGAGCTATGCAAAAAAGATGCAGGGGCAGGAGCAGGGGGAAAAAAATCACCATCCTATTTGTTTGTTATTTTTTGCTGACAAAAACATAGTGTTGAATTCTGCTAATGAATAAATTAGGGCACAGAAACAACTTGGGTGATCTGCGTACTTTCGTACAATATATACCCGTTTTCTGAAAGCATCCTTGCCTTGCAGAAATAATTCTGTCATTTGCACAATACAGAAATCTTCTCCTGATCTCCCTTTCTTTCTCACATACACATACATTTACACACAGGCGAATGTCCCTCTAAAAGTTCAGTGGGGTTACACTGTAATTATCAACTCACGTCCATATATATTCGAATCAATATTTAACCTGCATTTTGCTTATTGCATACTTCCCAATACGGACAATTACATTTCTATGGCTTGCACTTTTTTTCCCCCAGCAAAGCTGCAGGCTACATATTTACCATGCAAAATTGCCCTTATAAAAGGTAATATATAATTTCGCCTTATCTGCTTATCACAGTCTGGTAATAACCTATGGATCTTGCTTGAAAGGCATCCCGTCGAAAAGGGCAACGTGCTTCTATGGATGTGCTTTCGTGAACCGAGACCTGATTTTAAGAATAAATGCTTGTTAGGGCAAAGTTAAATATCACAGTGGTAAATGGGTTGGACTTGCCAAGAAATTTTGCTACTCCTTTCAAAATACCCTTATTTTCTGCCTAGCTAAATTGCCATGTTATATATCCATACTTCTGATGAAGATTAAACTTCAGATAAATACGTCAGTTGCAACATTAGATTGAAATTCCATGTGAATATAGCGAAAAAGTGATACCCATGTGGTACTCTGCATGATGGACTTGATATTTCAGAGTTCTGGATCACCATCATGGAACATCTATGCACTATGATCACTGAGCTGTTCTGCCTTATAAAGTGACTGGGAAGCATTCTGCATGTGGGCCTCTACCAGCAAGTCTTATCGTTTAAATTATTCTCAGCAATGTTCTGTAAAAGTCTTGAAAAAGTAGAAACGCACAACCTGTTTTAACTTTGAAATAGTTGGTTTGAGAATTCTGATCTGAACCAAATCGCATTGTTTAAGAGGTCTGGCATTGTTCTGGGTATGAAACAAAATATGGCAGTTCGACTCTTCTGATTCTGTCAAACAGGGCAATCAGGTTGTTTTGTGGCCTGTGATTGGGCTGGGTTTTTTCCCCTGAATTTTGACCAATCAGTCGTCCGAGTGGGTGGTATCAGTCACATCTTCATAACCACAGGTACACCTACAAAGGGCCCACCATTCAACTTATCAAAGAGCTGGGAGAAAAGCTAGATTTAAAGGACTTGTTTCAACAAGGCCAGGATAGGGGCAAAATGAACCTCTGGGGCAGGGGTCTCCAACCTTGGCAACTTCAAGACTTGTGGACTTCAACTCCCAGAGTTCCTCAGCCAAGCTCCATTCTAGAGGGAGGGGCTTTGCCAAAATGTTCAACTCCTATCACAAAGTACACTGAACTTCTGTTATTCACCATTGGCACTTCCTGGATCCTATCAGATGCCCACTTTGTCAGAATAAACAGGGTGGCCAGACATTATATCAACATTTAGCATCAGCATGCTAGAGCGCATATGAATGCCAAAGATGAATAATGTATCAATATTGTATTAATAATCTTCACAACAGTGTAGCAGAAATATTAGTTATCTCAACAGATTATCAATGCTGATGCAGATTTGAGGTTCTTTTTATTTATGATTGGAGATATATACAACACCTTGTTGTTGAGATGGTTAAAATGTTTCTTTTATTCAAATAAGAGATTACATTGAATTTTGTCTTTAGTTCAAAATTGCTTCCGGATATTGTGTTTACAATGAGGAGAAAAAAAATGAAACTTTGATTCTGTTTTTGTAAATTAGACAGGCTTATAGTTATAGACATGGCTTGTACATATTGCTGTGTAAAAGCAAAAGGTTGTAGTTGTGATGCTGTTACCTTTGACTCTGCCGAAGAGAGTCGGAAGTTGGGGCACTTTTTTCCTTTTTTTTCTCCCTTTACACTTTACCCCCTATTTTTCCCTTCCTCACTTCTTACTTTCCCATGATCTTTTTCTTTGTATTTTATACTTTGATACACTAATAAAAAGTTTTAATTGGAAAAAAACTTCTTGCGTTCATTGAAATTAGGTTCTATATGTGATTGCTCCCACCCAAGCTGCAAGCTGTATTCTTAAGCAATGTTGTGGCTGAGCATCCAGATGAACTCTCCAGCTAAGCTCCAGGCAGTTAAGCCAAGTTGAAACTATTCGTTGGGACTGGCAATTGATTCTCACCCTTCTTGTTTGTCTGTTCCTTTTTGTACTTCATTGCTTCCTGCTCTCTCGCCTGTTCACTGTCTCTTCCTCTTCTCCCTCTCACTCACACATACTCTGAATAGGCTTTCTGTTTTTAGGCTAAAGGCATGGCTGGGGTAAGATGTGCTACCCAGACTGCTTATGGACATAAAAGCCAGGCTGTGGCTCAACTACCAGTTGGGATGTTACCAGTTGGGATGTCTGGAACCCACACTGCATATCAGACATTAATACAATTGAACGAGTCCAGAGATGAGTCCTCCATTCCTCTGCTCACAACAAAATACCTTGTGCTACCAGACTCGAAATTTTGGGCTTAGACAACTTAGAACTTCGCCATCTTTGGTCTGACCCAAGCATAGTACATAAAATCATCTGCTGCAATGTCCTACCAGCCAATGAATACTTCAGCTTCA
The DNA here is from genome assembly GCF_028640845.1 of Ahaetulla prasina. Classification (NCBI taxonomy): domain Eukaryota; kingdom Metazoa; phylum Chordata; class Lepidosauria; order Squamata; family Colubridae; genus Ahaetulla; species Ahaetulla prasina. The sequence goes on along the minus strand of NC_080540.1, from coordinate 216,336,942 downwards.
ACCAAAACAATACAAGAGCACACAATAGACACAACTCCTGGTAAACCGATCCAAACTAGACTGCAGAAAGTACGACTTCAGTAATAGAGTTGTCAATGCCTGGAATGCACTACCTGACTCAGTGGTTTCTTCCCCAAATCCCCAAAGTGTTTACCTCAGACTGTCTACTGTAGGCCTTACCCCATTCCTAAGAAGTCTGTAAGGGGCATGCATAAACACACCAGCATGCCTACCATCCCTGTCCTAATGTTTTCTTTTATTCATATCCTTTACATGTATTTATAATTATGTTTACACTTGTATCTGTCATAAAATATGTTTGATGAAAAATAAATAAAAAAAGAAATTAAAAAAAACCACCAGTCAAGTAGAACATAGAATAATAGTTAGAAGGGATCTCAGAGGTCTTCTAGTCCAACCCCCTCCTCAAATAGGAGACCCTATATCTACACAGGGGTATCAAACTCGATTGCATTGAGGGCCGCATCAGGGTTATGTTTAACCTCAGTGGGCTGAGTGGGCGTAGTGGGGGTGGGTGTGGCCAGCTCAATGTCACTTGTGTCAGGAGCATCTGTGGTGGCTTGAGCAGGACTGGTGGGGGGGATTGTCCTGCAGCTCTGCCGGTGAAAACAGAGCACAGGAGGGCCGTGTGCAGCCCTCCCAAGCTCTGTTTTCACTAACAGAAGCATCTTGGGCCAGTCCTTCACTATTTCAAGGGCGGCCTAAGCACCCCGCAGGCCAGATCTGCCCCACGGGCCTTGAGTTTGACATCCCTGCCCTATATTATTTCAGACAAATGATCTGTTTTTGAAAGTCTCCAGTGATGGCACAACTTCTCCACTGATGGAGCAACCTGCAACTTCTGAAGGCAAGCTATTCCATTGGTTGGTTGCTTTCACAATTAGGACACTAGTCCTTAGTTCTAGCTTGCTTTTCTCCTTGCTTAGTTTCCATCCATTGTTTCTTGTCTTGCCTTCTCGTGCTTTGGAAGATAATTTGACCTTTTCATCTTTGTAGGAACCCCTACAAAGTACAAAGCTACAAAGCAGCTGAGAGTATCCAAATGACCAACTGGGATACTGCTGTAGATCGCTGGGGATGAGCCTCTGCTGGTCAGTCTCTTTCTTTCAGGAGCCTGGACAAATGGAGTACTTCCCTTAAAGCTTCTAGCCCCTTGTAATGAGGGATGGAAGAAGCCTAACCTTGAGAAATGGTGTGTGTGTGTGTGTGTATGTGAACTTCTCAACTCTATCTAACTGCAGCCACATCAGTCAGTGTTTCACCCATGCTTCTCCCAAGCATAGACAAGAACTTGTCCCTCCCTCAAAGCACACATGTATATAACTTTTGAATAGAATAGAATAGAATAGAATAGAATAGAATAAAAAATTTTATTGGCCAAGTGTGATTGGACACACAAGGAATTTGTCTTGGTGCATATGCTCTCAGTGTACATAAAAGAAAAGACACCTTCATCAAGGTACAACTTTTACAACACAAATGATGGTCAATATATCAATATAAATCATAAGGATTACCAGCAACAAAGTTACAGTTATACAGTCATAAGTGGAAAGAGATTGGTGATGGGAACGATGAGAAGATTAATAATAGTGCAGATTTAGTAAATAGTTTGACAATGTTGAGGGAATTATTTGTTTAGCAGAGTGATGGCCTTCGGGAAAAAACTGTTCTTGTGTCTAGTTGTTCTGGTGTGCCGTGCTCTATAGCATTGTTTTGAGGGTAGGAGTTGAAACAGTTTATGTCCAGGATGTGAGGGATCTGTAAATATTTTCACGGCCCTCTTCTTATTCGTGCAGTATACAGGTCCTCAATGAAAGGCAGGTTGGTAGCAATTATTTTTTTCTGCAGTTCTAATTATCCTCTGAAGTCTGTGTCTGTCTTGTTGGGTTGCAGAACCAAACCCGACAGTTATAGAGGTGCAAATGACAGACTCAATAATTCCTCTGTAGACAGCTCTCTACCATGTAGAGCATAGCATAATACACTTTCATCATGAATGCTAACTTCCCTGTTGCACAATAGTTTACCAGGCATGCACCTGCTTTCAAACAGATTCAAAAAATGCTCCATGCCAGGATCTAAATGAAAAAGCAGGTTTTGTATTCCTTGGGGCAAATCGGTTTTTCCTCTTTTTATTTTTCTTCGCATCAGCAACACAGTGGGATAGATTAGACTATGAGAGAATGGCTTGCCCCAAGTTGCCCAGTGACTTTCCAGGACCAATAGCGGATATAAATATAAGTTTCTTCTGGTTTTGAGGAAATCTAAAGCTCAGACTGAATGTTCAACATATTACATTTGTTTAGATTCCCATGCAATCTGTCTGGCAAGTAGTCAAATCCTGGACTCCCACAGCAAAAAGTGGGAAGTTCAGTCTACCTGTTTAGTTGCTGGTTCATAGTCAAGCCCATGGTTCCCAATCTTGGTAATTTTAAGGTGCATGGACTTCATCTCCCAGAGTTCCCCAGGCAGCATGGGAAGATTGGGAAACCCTAGGCCAGGGGTCTCCAACCTTTTCAAATTTAAGACTTGTGGACTTCAGCTTCCAGAGTTCCTCAGCCAGCAAAGCTTGAAGAGTTGAAGTCCACAAGTCTTAAAGTTGCCAACGTTGAAGACCCCTGGCCCAGGCTACCTGGACTATTTGATTTGATACTGAGACAAGAAGCTGGTTGATTTATAGTTGATTAGTGGAGTTCCCAGGAAATCAGTAGCCATTATATTAATCCCTGAGCTAGTGTGATGGCTTTCTTTTTGATGTGGTAGGGAAATTACAGTCAAGCTGACAAGTGCATTGGCTACATTTTGGCAGAATACTCTGTATTTCTGAATACTCATGTGGTACAGCTTGACTAGATCTGGATTTGTATTTGCCTTAAGGCTTTTAAAGCATGAGATGGGACAACTAGAAAATAATCTTTATTGCATATTGCCTAATGAGCCACGGTGGCACAGGGTTAGAATGCAGTATTGCAGGCTAATTCTGCTGACTGTCAATAGTTCAGTTCTGACTGGCTCAAAGTGGACTCAGCCTTCCATCCTTCTGAATTCGGTAAAATGAAGACCCAGATTGTTGGGAGCAATATGTTGACTCTGTAAACCACTTAAAGAGGGCTGTAAAGCACTGTCAAGCATCTATATGCTTTATTTTTTAGTAGAAGTCACTAAAATTGTTAATTGTCATTTATTACAAAAAGGATGAAATTCCCCTTTTATACCCACTATTTAATTCCAGCACAAGAGTTTTTGCATTGTTCGTCTCAGCTTTGAAGCTGACTGACAATTGCTTCTTGACTTAACTAACATCTTTACCCTGAAAAACTCTGGCTCTCAATTCCCCTAGGCAGAACATTTGAAATATTTTGAACTTTATTCTAACAAGCAGAATGTTTTGAGTTAAGAGTGTCTTGTTCAAAACATGTTTTCTATTTGGTGTTAATCCCATAAGAATAAGCTGATTGCACAAGGGTTAATATTATACAAGGACAAAAGGAAATCCATGTTTCATCGGTGATCTGATTAATTTAATTCCTTTCCCATATCTCAGCAAGCATTTTATCAATAGAAGTTTCAACTAAAACTACTTAGAGATATATTACTGTATACTGTATGCTTAATTGTTTTAAAGTTAGGTAAGCTGAATGAAATGTCACAATCTAATTGATCAACATGACATAGATAAATATGTAAGTCTATATGTTATCTATTACAGATAACATATAGCTTCTTAATGTATTTGCTTTTTAATATATTTTCTTATTTGCAAAAATAACTTTAATGTAATTTTATTTATTACTGTACCATGCAATATTATCAGCAGATCATGTGAACTAAATGTATGTACATATATGTTTCTGTCTGTTTTGTAGATTTTTGTTCCAATTACTGCATTTGTTTTCCGGTTTTCAAATTTTCAGACATTATTGACTTCATATTTAAGTCAATAGAATTTAAGTCACTTGTATCTGCTCGCAGTCCACATCTAATATGGAACACCATCATATCATACTAAATTGTATCCCTGGACAGGTCACACTACACACCATGAATATATTCTCTCTTAAGTATTTGTGTATTAAAGCAATAAAGGGAAACATCAAGTGTTAATATTTCTGGATGGGTGTGTTCAAATTTCTGCATGTAATACTTCAAATATATCGAACAGAAAAATACAGTGAAACAAGCCTGAAACTTATAATTCCTATGTCTTAGTAGGAATTAGCTAAATTTATATCAAATTGTGGAAAGGAAAAACGCTGACAGTCAGCATCATACGAAATAGATGAGATGTTTGAAACATTTATGCTCTAATCACAGAAGGCTCCGTAGCTCAAATGTTCCATTTGACAAGGGATTTTTAGTCTCATCAAAGACAGAACAAACCTGATTTTGCGGGTTACATATTAAACATTAGAACAGTGGTTTCTTTCTTTCCAATATAGTGGGGGGGCACTTCCTTTTTTCATTATTCATTCAAAGCTGTAATTAATAAAAAAAATAACAAAAATCTAGCCAACACTAGGGGGAAAAAAATCTTTGTTCTAGCTTGTTTGATCTCAAATGAGCTGGAGATAGTTTGAAAGAAAATGTTCTGCTTGTAGTATGCGTATTTTAAACAGTGCCACTTTTATCTTTTTTAATGGAACTCTGCAGGACTTGATGTTGCTTCCAAAATCTGAACACCCCATTCGACTAGAGGTGAAATTGGAAGATATATGTATCTACAGTATATTACGGGAAGGGGAATATTGACTACAAATCTCTTTCTATTCTCTTTAAATAATTGCCAGCTCAAATTTTGAATCCTGAGGTAAAACGTTCTTTTCGTTTTCAAAATACATTTTAAATCTTGTGACATTTACCAACTTTGCAAAGGAATCTGTGGTTTGGAAAGGGTTTAGTATCAAAGCCTCAAAGCTTTAAGGAAAATTTAAATTATATTCCAGTTTTGCCCCAGTATTGGGAAACACAAGTCAATCTCTTTCTGAGAAGTGTTCTCACTGATTTCACAAACATTACAATACTTGAGAAGCTATCTTTCACCCAGCAAGTACATAAACTAATTCCACTTGGTCTACACATTTATTTGTGGAAGCTCTCCAAAGTTTTAGATGGGAGATTTTCAAAGACTACCTAGAACTGTCAAATACTAAATTTGGGGACTTTTGCATACACTATGCTACAGTTGTATCCTAAATTCCATTCTGTTTGCTTCCAGATTTACAGCATTAAAATTCAGGTACATGATTTTGCCTTATCATTTTTAATCATAATCAGATAATGTTCTCTAATTGCAATAGTCTTATCTAAACATTAACATTTTTGAACTGCATATTTATCAGGGCAAAGCCTTAATTTAAGTAAATCAAAGAATTCAGGACTCACCCAAGACAAAGGAGAACTCTAATTTATCTTCCCCTGTGGTTTTTTTTTTAAGTTGCCAAGCTCCAATTTATCATTTTGGTGCTTTGACACACAGCAAATTATACCGTATATCCCAATTTTGCTAAAAGGGGGCATCTGTTTCAGTAAATTGACAATGGATGGTAGGGAGAGCAGTAGTGGATTTGGTGATCGACAAAACAAACCTCCACATAGAGTGACCTTTGAAATCGGACTATTATCTGTATCCTAAGCTCTGATTGTTACCAAGGTTATGAGTCTAGAACTTTTTTCGTTGATGAACCAAGACCAGGCATGAAAATTGCAGTCGCCAAAGATTATTGAAAACTTCAGAACGTAGCAGAACTAATCTTAGCAAAGGGGAAAACAAAAAACCTGCAGAATGAAATGACTGTAAGGAAGAATTTGAGATTCCATATTGTAGCCTGGCTTGGAAACATTAGAGTCACTGCTACCAGAATAGTGGCCAAAAGATAGTCATGACAGGTCTTTGGGATAAGAATATCATCTCCATGCTTATGCATATAGCCAAAAAGATATACTTGTTTCTAAAGAACAAACATTTAATACAGCTAGCTTGTGTAATTTTAAGCTTGGATCCAACTATGAACAGACTATTTAGAAATGTTCTGAAGAGTTGGCTATCTAGCACCAGGGAATGAAAAGGTGAGCAGAAGCCCTTTTAAAATGCCTGGGTCCCAGCAATTCAAGGAATGATTTAAAGAGGGGGGGGGGGATAAGGAAAATCCTCCCAATATGTTTATTTGGAAATAAGTCCTTCGAAATTCATAGGATCATATTCCCAGGAAGTGTTGGATACTATTCAGGGGTGGGCTGCTGGGGGTTCGCAGGGGTTTGGGAGAATCTCTAGCTAAGATTTTGTGCAATTTGGAGAACCCTCAAATTCCACTCCTGGCTGTCCCCGCCCACCCCCCTCCACCCCTCCCAGGAATCCCCACATGGCCCGTTTTGGATGCAGGTAAGTGCAGGGTGTGCGCGGAAGTTCAGGGAGGGCGAAAAATGGGCCTACCTGAAGCTCAGGCTCCAGAGGGCCTCCAGAGCCTGGGGAAGCCATTTTTGCCCTCCCAGTGGTCCAAGCAAAGCCTCCAGAGCCCAGGGAGGGCAAACCCCACCCCCCACCATGGTGCAGAAATCTGGCTAGGCCACACCCACCACGGCCACGCCCACCCAGCAACCGGGCAGAGAACCGTTTGCTAAAATTTTTGAAGCCCACCCTTGATACTATTTCATGTACAGAGTCATTCCAACTCTTCAGCATCCAGGCCATGGCTAGGATTCAAACCTTATCTCTGCTTTGTTTGCTTGCTTGTTTGTGAATTCACCTTCCAAGCAAGGTTTTAATGTCAGTGGCATTTTACCTCCGTTTAAGCATTTTCTTCAGTCTGATGCCATTTCAAAATGTTTGCTAAAAAACCCCAAAACAAAATCTTCAAGTCCTTGTAAGAATGCTAATTGCTTTCAGATTAAGATTTCATCTCATGGTGATGTCAGCCATATGTTTCACCTGCAAATTATTTGATACCTTTTCATTTCAGCCTTCTAGAACGAACTATCAAACAACCGTTTGCCATACATGACACTTGCCATTTTGAAAACAGCTGCTTCATAGCAAAACCATCAATTCTTCCAAGTCCACTTTCTGAGCTCTTCTGCAGCAATTTAGTCCATTAATATTTTTTTTTTCAAAGAGAAGTATTCACTTCTTTGTAATTTCTCTTCCCTTCTAGTTCCCACCCTCCCACTAGCTGAGCTTGCAAACAGACCAAAGGGGAAGGGATGAAAAATAGTATATTTTACTTTTATGCGATATACAATCCAAATGAGGGTGTTGCTATGATGATGTATTGGACTATATATCATCAAAATCAGCTGTCACTCCAATGATGTATTACTGCAATAAATCATCAGGAAGGGCACATTGATAAAAAATTACTCAAAAGAGACTTGTGTCTTAGTGAGAAGTGGTCCAGAATAAAATTCAAACCAAAGTGTAGCACTATTAGAACTAGCTTCCTTATTTAAGGCAATCAATTAGTATTCTTGTACTGACTGGAGATCTTTGGAAACCTGCACTCAGTCACAAGTTCTGTTCAAGCAAATTAGCACTTTGCAGATCAAAACATTGCAAATTTGAAAATGGCTGTATCTTGACAATTATAAATATGTTACGGTTCTTAAAGTTTCTTGAAAGAGATGCATGTCATTTTCTAAGTGACTCTCATTACAATGTTAAAAGTAATGGGCAGGGAGGAGGGGCAAAAGGGAGGCTGAAATTGACCAACATGTAATATTTATAATAGCCTCTATAAAGCTACTTTTAAAATGCCTTTCCAAACCAGATGACAGGCAGATGAATTGGTTTCCTGTTCCCATGATGCTGTAGCTCATACCTATGCCAACTAAAGAGTATGGAAGTAATTCAACAATTTAGAAGCAGGAGAGGACATTTTTTTCCCCTCACAGTTCTTCTTTGTTACTCATGCTGATTTGCATGGATGAGATTTGTAGCCTAAAAAATTACCTTCAGGGTTCCTTTAAGTCATAATCAAATTAAGGCTAAAGTCCCATGCACATTTCCTAGGATGTCTGCCCCCACTGAACTGAGTGGAATCACTTCAAAATAAGCCTACAATTGATTACACGTAGTCCTCGACTTACAACAGTTCGTTTAGTGACCGTTCGAAGTTACAACAGCACTGAAAAAAGTGAGTTATGGCCATTTTTCAAATTTACAACCAGTGCAGCATTCCCAATGTCACATGATCAAAATTCAGATGCTTGCAACTGACTCATATTTATGATGGTTGCAGTATCTCAGAGTCATGTGAACCCCTTTTGAGATCTTCTGACAAGCAAAGTCAATGGATAAGTCAGATTCACTTAACAATCGTGTTTCATCAGCCGAGGGCCCAAGGTAGGGGTGGAGGGGTGGCGGTGGTTATTAGAGAGAGTCTGGAGCCGATGGAGGCCACTGTTCCTCAGATAGCCGGTTGTGAATCCCTTTACGTGAAGTGGGGGCGTAGGATGCAGGTGGGCTTGTTGATCACGTACCTGGCTCCTTGCTGCGTGGCAACAGCCCTGCCCGAGTTGCTGGAGTTGATAGCCGGGATGGCAGTTGATACCCCCAGGCTTATGGTCATGGGGGATTTCAACTTGCCATCAGCCGGTGTGTCGTCAACGGCGGCTCGGGAGTTCATGGCCTCCATGACGGCCATGGACCTGACCCAATTAATTGACGGCCCCACCCACGTCGGGGGAAGCACACTGGATCTGATTTTTGTCTCTGGACAGTGGTTGAGTGATCTGGAAGTACGAGAATTAGTCATTGAACCTTTGTCATGGTCAGACCACTCTCTCCTTCGTCTGGACTTTCGGACCGCCGCTCCACACCGCAGGGAGACGGGACCAATACGTTGGTTCCGTCCCAGGCGACTGATGGACCCGGAGAGGTTCCTGATGGAGCTTGGGCCGCTCCCTGGCGATCTGGCCCACGGCTCGGCCGAGGAGCTTGTTGCGGCCTGGGAACAGGCCGCGGTGGGCGCTTTGGACCGTGTCGTGCCTTTGCGGCGTCTGACCCGGCGTAGGTCTCAACCAGCTCCTTGGTTTTCTGAGGAGCTGAGGGAGATGAAACGCCGGAGAAGACGCCTAGAGAGCGCGTGGAGGTCCAGCCGTTCTGAAGCTGACCGAACACTAGTTAGGTCTTTTACTCAGACCTATCTAGTGGCATTGAGGGAGGCCAAGCGGGCCTATGTCTCTACCCTCATTGCGTCAGCAGAGAACCGCCCAGCCGCCCTGTTTAGGGTGACTCGCTCCCTCCTTAACCAGGAGGGTTGCGATGACCCCTTACAGGGTTGTGCTGAGGATTTCAGCAGGTATCTGTTTGACAAAATCGCTCAGCTTCGGGACGGTCTGGACCAAAACTGGGTAGTTTCGGGCGAGGTGATGGAGGCTAGTCTTGTTGAGACCATCTGGGAGGAGTTTGACCCTGTGGCTCCTGAGGACATGGACAGGTTGCTGGGGCGGCTGAATGCCACCACATGTTTATTGGACCCGTGTCCCTCCTGGTTGGTGCTGGCCACCCGGGAGGTTACACGAGGCTGGCTCCAGGGGATTGTTAACGCTTCTCTGAGGGAGGGTGTTGTTCCCACCGCCTTGAAAGAGGCGGTGGTGAGACCCCTCCTCAAGAAGCCCTCCCTGAACCCAGCAGTTTTGAGTAACTATTGTCCAGTCTCCAACCTTCGCTTTGTGGCGAAGGTTGTTGAGAGTGTGGTGGCATACCAGTTACCCCAGTACCTGGATGAATCTGTCTATCTAGACCCGTTCCACTCCGGTTTCCGACCCGGGTACGGCACGGAGACAGCTTTGGTCGCATTGGTGGATGACCTCTGGAGGGCCCGGGATAGAGGTTATTCCTCTGCCCTGGTTCTCCTTGATCTCTCAGCGGCTTTTGATACCATCGACCATGGTATCCTGCTGCAGCGGTTGGGGGGATTGGGTGTGGAAGGCACCGTGCTTCGGTGGTTCTCATCCTATCTCTCCGACCGATCGCAGACGGTGTTGGCAGGGGGGCAGAGGTCGACCTCGAGGTGCCTCCTTTGTGGGGTGCCACAGGGGTCGGTTCTCTCGCCTCTCCTGTTCAACATCTACATGAAGCCGCTGGGCAAGGTCATCAGTGGTTTTGGGGTGAGTTATCAACTGTACGCGGATGACACCCAGCTGTACATTTCCACCCCTGACCACCCCAATGTAGCTGTTGTAGTGTTGTCTCGGTGTGTGGAGGCCGTACGGGTCTGGATGGGGAGAAACAGGCTCAGGCTCAACCCCTCCAAGACTGAGTGGCTGTGGATGCCGGCATCCTGGTACAGCCAGCTGCAACCGCGGCTGACTGTCGGAGGCGAATCATTGGCCCCAGTGGAGAGAGTGCGTAATCTGGGGGTTCTCCTGGATGGACGGTTGTCTTTTGAAGATCATGTGGCGACCGTCTCCAGGAGAGCTTTTTACCAGGTTCACCTGGTCCGCCAGTTGCGCCCCTTTCTAGACCGGGATGCCTTATGCACGGTCACTCACGCCCTCGTCACTTCTCGCCTGGACTACTGTAACGCTCTCTACATGGGGCTCCTCTTGAGGTGCACCCGGAGACTTCAGTTAGTTCAGAATGCAGCCGCGCGGGTGATAGAGGGAGCCACTCGTGGCTCCCATATAACACCGATCCTGCACAGGCTGCACTGGCTGCCTGTGGTTTTCCGAGTGCACTTCAAGGTGTTGGTTACCACCTTTAAAGCGCTCCATGGCATAGGACCGGGATATCTTCGGGACCGCCTTCTGTTACCACATGCCTCCCACCGGCCGGTACGCTCCCATAGAGAGGGCCTCCTCAGGGTGCCGTCAGCCAAACAGTGTAGGCTGGCGACCCCCAGGGGGAGAGCCTTCTCTGTGGGGGCACCTACCCTCTGGAATGAGCTTCCCCCAGGACTTCGACAACTTCCTGACCTCCGGACCTTTCGCCGCGAGCTTAAAACATATCTATTCTTCCGAGCAGGACTGGCTTAATAGGGTTTTTAAACATGGATTTTATTGGGGTTTATTTTATATTTTGTATTGTATTTTAAATTTAGGCTATTGGAATAAGTTTTTTAAATAGTGTTTTTATTGAAATGTATTGTATTATTTTATCTGCCTGTTCACCGCCCTGAGTCCTTCGGGAGAAGGGCGGTATAAAAATTAAATTATTATTATTATTATCATTATTATCATTATTATTATTATTATTATTATTATTATTATTATTATTATTATTATTATTATTATTATTATTATTATTACTACTAACTTGACAGCTGCAGTGATTCGCTTAACAACTGTGGGAAGAAAGATCGTAAAATGGAGCAAAACTGGCTTAACCAACGTCTCACTTAGCAATAGAAATTTTGGGCTCAATTCAATGGTGAAATCCAATTTTTTTTGCTACCGGTTCTGTTGGCATGGCTTGGTGGGTGTGACGTGCTGTGGCTTGGTTGGTGAGGCAGGGGAAGGATACTGCAAAATCTCCATTCCCACTCCACTTTGGGGCCAATCAGAGGTGGTATTTGCCGGTTCTCCGAACTACACAAAATTTCTGCTACTGGTTCTCCAGAACCTGCTGGATTTCACCCCTGGCTCAATTATGATCGTAAGTCAAGGACTGTATAACAAAAGGAAGTGTTGTGGCTCCAGCCCCCCATCCCACCCAGGCCTGGCCCCCTGCCAGAGAGTGAGTCAGAGGGGGAAAGGCCGTCAGGGCTCCCCTCCGCAGGGCCGGCCTCTCTGGCTCAGCTCCAGGAGCCAGAGGCAGGCCAGGTGGAGGAAGTAACGAGGCCTCTGTCTCCTGTATCTCCCCCCGCCCAGGCAATGCTCCCAGACCCAGCTGTGGACAATCAGTCCTGGTTAGATGCCAGGTTTCGTAGACAAGAGAGGCGGGAACAACAGAAGAAGGGGTAGAGCAGGCCTAGAAAGTGATGAGTCACGGACCCACACCCCACAGAGTATAAAAGCAGAAGGGGCTGCTCTACTACTTCGTGACGGACAAATCAAACTGACTGGAGAAAACTTGAGCTGAACTATTTGACTGAGCATTTGGCTTGGATTGCTGTTTTGTTCCTGACTTCCTGGTTTGCTCTGGTAACGAGCTTCTGACATGCCAGAATCCAGGAAGATAAAAGAAAACCTTGGCAGTCGCTCGCTGGTTTGCTGCCAGAGTTGATAGCTGCCGTGGACTAAATTGCCAGCTAATTGAGTCATTTCACATGCCTCCTGGACTGAGGTGGGGGGACAGAACAGGAAGACATTCTCTACAGGAATGTTGGTACACAAGAAACACAAAGCTGATAAATAGACTACACAGCTCTGCTTGTTAAATGAATGCATATTCTGTTTGGAAGTAGCTAAAGTAACAGGAAAGGGGTGCATCTCCCACTCAATAGGCAAGCAATGTGTTGAGAGCATTTAACAGAAGATGAGACAAGAGGTAAGGAACAAAAAATATTCCTCAGATGTCATTCTATCACACTGTCATTGTCACTGTCAAGACAACCATATTGAGGTGTTTAATGTTACATTCCAGGCTCCGTCTAATTCAACCCATGCCCTGCTAAACTACTCATCTGTAACCAAAATCTTAACCTCTCAAGTTGAGAAACCCATTTGGAAAGTGCATTTTAGGCCTGATGTGTCGCAAGAAAATAATGTGGTAATATCAAAGAAGGGTGTATTCATATCCGCAAGGCTTTTAGAGCCAGCCCAATCTGATCTGATGCAGCGTAGCAAAGAAAAGTATGGGCCCATTTTAAAATAACTACATTATCTTTTGTGGCTAGCAGTACTAGTGAGATATAGAAGAGCTGATTATCGGAAAAGAAAATATTTGCCTAATTTTCTTGCCGTGAACTACTGCTCCAGTATCAGGTACAAATTTCAGGACATAGTAGCAAGCAGAATTCATAATGGAAAAATCAATACTGCACCTATTAAATAAAAGCATTTGCAGCGTATGGAATTATGTGCACCTTAGAACCGAAATGGACCATCCAAAGCCTCATTTGATGCATAGACTGTTGAGCTATATTATTGCAAAGCGAAGTGACAGGAGTGGGAGATGGCTTGAATTCTTTTAGACACAAGCCCATCCTTATGCAAACCAGTATCTTTCTCTTTCATAATCTGGTTTCATTTTTCGTTATGCATAGGAGCGTCCTATTCCACTCACAACTTGTCGTGTCCCACTCCTCCGCTGACGGCTGGGTCAGGGAAATCCGAATCAGGCTTGCCTCTGCAGCTCTGCCCAAAGTCCTAGCAAAGTCCTCAGAGCAGGCAGGAGACCAGTAAGTGACTTCAGCAAGATAAGTTCGACTTTTGCCTGACTCAGAGACTGCCAGAAAGTAGATCCTTTATATAGGCCATGGGGTGTGGCTCCATGACTCAGCACTCATTAAGGCCTGCCCTCCTTCCTTCTGTTGCCTCCGCCTCTCAATCTTCTGATGCTAGGTTTATTTTATTTTATTTTATTATTTAAACTTATATACCGCCTTCTCCCGAAGGACTCAGGGCGGTTCACAGCCAATAAAAGACAAAATACATATAATACAAATTAAAAACTATATAAAAAACTGATTCGATTAATGGCCTAAAAATTTTAAATACAATTAAAACCCCGTTTAAAACCCCTAATTCAAAACCCCAGTTTAAAACTATGTTCAAGCTAGTCCTGCACATCGAAACAACAGCGTCTTCAGCTCGCGGCGGAAGGTCTGGAGGTCGGGGAGTTGACGAAGCCCCGGAGGCAGCTCGTTCCAGAGGGTGGGACCCCCCACAGAGAAGGCCCTCCCCCTAGAGGTCGCAAGCCGACATTGTTTGGCTGACGGTATCCGGAGGAGGCCCTCTCTGTGAGAGCGCACTGGTCGGTGTGAGGCTACTGGTGGCAGTAGGCGGTCCCGTAAGTACCCCGGTCCTAAGCCATGGAGCGCTTTAAAGGTGATAACAAGGACCTTGAATTGAACCCGGAAGGCCACAGGTAGCCAGTGCAGTCTGCGCAGGATGGGTGTTATGCGGGAGCCACGAGGTCACTCCAATCAGCTGTTGTTGGGAGTAAACCCTCCTCAGGCTCACCTGCTGTGGAGGAGGGGGAGGGGTCTAGCTGCTCCGTTTGCCTGGGCATGGAGTCAGGGCTGGGGGAGGGAGATGCTCCTTCTTCTGCAGTTTGTGTGGGCATGGAGGCAGGACTTGGGCCGGGAGGCATACATTCCTCAGTGTTCGGGAGCAGGTAAGAAGGCCCCGGCTGCTCTGAGGGCGGGCAAGACACAACACAACTAATATAGTATAGATAGTATAGTTTTGGGTAGAGTCCTGTCACAGAGAGGTTTATTTCTACATTTTTCGCTTGGAAGGGCTAGTATCTCTCAGGCATAATTATTATTATTATTATTATTATTATTATTATTATTATTATTATTATTATTATTATTATTATTATTATTATTATTATTATTTATATTTGTATACCGCCCTTCTCCCGAAGGACTCAGGGCGGTTCACAGCCAATAAAAGACAAAATACATATAATACAAATTAAAAACTATATAAAAAACTGATTCGATTAATGGCCTAAAAATTTTAAATACAATTAAAACCCCGTTTAAAACCCCTAATTCAAAACCCCAGTTTAAAACTATGTTCAAGCTAGTCCTGCACATCGAAACAACAGCGTCTTCAGCTCGCGGCGGAAGGTCTGGAGGTCGGGGAGTTGACGAAGCCCCGGAGGCAGCTCGTTCCAGAGGGTGGGACCCCCCACAGAGAAGGCCCTCCCCCTAGAGGTGGCAAGCCGACATTGTTTGGCTGATTTATCCGGAGGAGGCCCTCTCTGTGAGAGCGCACTGGTCGGTGTGAGGCTACTGGTGGCAGTAGGCGGTCCCGTAAGTACCCCGGTCCTAAGCCATGGAGCGCTTTAAAGGTGATAACAAGGACCTTGAATTGAACCCGGAAGACCACTGGGAGCCAGTGCAGACTGCGCAGGAGAGGTGTCACACGGGAGCCACGAGGTGCTCCCTCTATCACCCGCGCAGCCGCATTCTGGACCAGTTGAAGCCTCCGGGTACCCTTCAAGGGGAGCCCCATGTAGAGAGCGTTGCAGTAGGCATAATTATTAAATATGGGGGAATTTGCCAACACAATCATAGGGCTGGAAGGGACCTTGGCAGTCTTTAGAGCAGTGATGGCTAAACTTTTTGCCATCGTGCGCCAAGATGGGGGATGGGATGGAGGAAAGATTCACGCATGCGCGTGCCCACACCCATAATTCTATGTGCCCCGCCCTGAGCATGTGCACGCAACCCCCCTCCCCCACTCTCCTGGGACCCTATGGCCCGGTAGGCCTGTTTTTCTTTCTCACCTGTCTCCAGGTCCTCTCTATGCATCTGGGGAGGGCGAAAACAGCTTTCCCTATCTTCTCAGAGGCCCTCAGAGGCCTGAAATGATCCATTTCCCAGCTTCCGGTTGGACAGGAAGTGACTTTTTTTGCTGTCCCCAGCCTCCAGGAGTCTCTGGAGGCTGGGGAACAGCAAATAACATCACTTCCTGTCCAACTGGAAGTTGGGAAACAGGCCTTTTTGGGCCTCCAGAGGGCCTGGGGAAGGCTGTTTTTGCCCTCCCTAGATGCATCGAGAGGATCTGGAGCCAGGTGAGAAACGGGCCTTCCCCACCCCCCACAGACCCTCCAGAGGCAGGAAAGAGCCTGTTTCCCTACTTCTGGTGGGCCCAGAAGGTCCAAAAATCAGCTGGCTAGAGTGCGCATGCGTGCTGGAGCTGAGCCAGCTTGCCCATTGATATGGCTACGCATGCCACCTGTGGCACATGTGCCATAAGTTCACCATCACAGTTTTAGAGCATCCCAGAGAAATGTCTAGGAGGATTCTCAATCATTCAAAAATCATCATTTTTTCCTTCAAAATGGTGACGCCTTGTTCAGTTGTGTCTGCATTGGCTCTTGAGAGAAGAGCACATCAGAGGTGATATGCAGCATGTTCTGACCAGTTCTGGAGAACCGGTAGCAGAAATTTTGAGTAGTTTGTAGAACTGGTAAATACCATCTCTGACTGGCCCCGCCCCCATCTATTCTCTGCCTCCCGAGTCTCAGCGGTTCAGGAAGAAATGGGATTTTGCAATAACCTTCCCCTGGAGTGGGGTGGGAATGGATATTTTACAGTATCCTTCCCCTACCACACCCACCAAGCCATGCCATGCCCACCAAGCCACGCCCACAGTACCGGTAATAAAAAAATTTGAATCCCACCATTGGAGCACATCTTTCTCCTTTTGTCCTGGCCACTTTTTACAGTGGCACGATTGAGTGTGTTTTGACAAACTGCATCACTGTTTGTGTAATGTATTACTGTAAGTTTTGGCGGGAGTTTTAGGCGGGAAATATCTCGTTCCTGATTGGTTGCAGCCTCAGGCTGAAGTGTATATAAGGAGAGGTTTTTCTCCAGAGTTTTGCTGGGTCACACTATATTAAAGAGCTGTTGTCACTAACCTGGTCTCCTGCCTCGTCAATACCCGAACTTAACATTGGCGACGAAGGTGGGATCTTGAGGCAGAGCACCAGAACAGAGCTGAACTCACTACGAGAATCAAACCCAGCAAGGTGATAGCGAATGCAGCGATGACCGGCTACACGCCACCCACTCCGTTTGACCCTGCCCAGGAAACATGGGGAATATACATGACCCGTTTGAAAGTTTCCTGGAGGCAACGAGCTACAGGAGTCTCCGACAACCGCAAACGGGCTTACTTCATAAGCCACTGTGGGTCCGCAGTCATCGCCGTCAGAAGCCCTAGCGGAGCCAACACCGCTACACTCCGTGTCGTGGCAGACCCTTCAGACCCTCCTGAAGAATCACTACGCACCAGCCCCGCCCAAATACGTTCGACGGTGCGAGTTTGGGGAGCGAGGCAACAAGAAGGCGAGTCTATCAGCGACTACATGGCAGCCCTGAGACAAGCCTCCAAGCATTGCAGTACCGCGATCTGGACGAAGAGCTGCTGGAACAACTTATACGGGGGTCAGAGACATCCGTTTGAGGAGACGGTTGCTAGCCAAGAGCAACCTGACATTGGCAAACGCTCTGGACGAAGCCAGAGCCCATGAGATGTCCAACCATGCAGCAGACACCTTACAAAAGCGACTCACGCCGATGGCGGGCGCAAAGCCGAGCACAGTCCACCACGAAGAAACCTATCGTGAGTCAACCAGCGAAGAGGAGGAAGAAGTCCACTACACCGGAAAATCGACAAGGAAGACCGGAGGAATGCGGAAGTTGCGGGGCGACATCAGCGCCAAAGATGTAAGTTCAGGGACGCCATTTGCCGGCGGTGTGAAAGGAAGGGGCACCTGGCTCAAGTCTGCCGAGCACCCCAACCTTCCCCCCGAAAATTCAAATCGGCCAATCAGAGCGGCTCTGAGTCAGAGATGAAAACCCCACATTCCGCCGAATTTCAAACCAGCCAATCAGAGCGCGAGATCGGCAAGGCGACCGCGATTGGCCAGGAAAGAAAGAGCGCGAAGTCAAACCGAATGACTGTTACCATAGACCACGCAGCTACCCGCATCGAAGAAAAGATCTTCACAAACCCGACAATTGAAGGCGTACCGTGCCGACTGGAAGTAGACACAGGATCAGCTATCACAATCATGTCCTGGGACACTTTTGTGAAAGCCTTGCCGCACATCGCAAAGCGCAAGCTACAGAAACAACGGCTCCGGGTGCAGGATTACCAGGGCAACCGCATCCCTGTTCGAGGGACAACGACCGTCGAGGTCAAGTGGGACATACGAAAAGACCCTGCCCATCACGTTAGTCGAGGGAACCTTGCCAAGCTTGCTGGGGCTAGACTGGTTCCGGGCGTTGGGAATGGGGGTGACTGGCGTCCACCGGAGCGGATGCAACCTGCAAAACGCCCTAATGGAGGAATTCGCAGACGTATTCGAGGACCGTTTAGGCAAGTACAAGGGGACCCCTATCTCCTTCAATTTAGACCCCCAAATAGCTCCCATTAGGTTAAAGGCAAGGAGGGTTCCTTTTGCACTCAAACCTAAGATCGACAAAGAGTTAGATAAATTAGTCAGCCAGGGGATACTAGTGCCAGTTGACCATGCCAAATGGGAGACGCCAATCGTCACCCTATAAAACCAGACGGGTCCATAAGAATTTGCGCTGATTACAAGGCTACCTTGAACAAAGCATTGCAAAGAGCGCCTACCCAGTTCCAGTAGTGCAACACTTATTGCACTCACTAGGGCACGGACAAGTTTTCGCCAAATTAGACTTGGCACAAGCTTACCAACAGCTACCCGTAGATGCTAGCACAGCGGAAGCCCAGACCATTGTAACGCACCGGGGTGCCTTTAAGTGCACCCGGTTACAGTTTGGGGTGAGTGTGGCCCCGGGGCTATTCCAAAATTTGATGGAGCGACTCCTACAAGGGTTACCGGGAGTCGTGCCCTATTTCGATGATGTGTTGGTATCAGGGGAAGATTTAAGAGAACTGGGGAAGCGATTAAGGAAAGTTTTGGCCATTTTTAGGACGGCAGGATTAAAAGTTAAAGCAAGCAAGTGTCAGATAGGGGTCGAATCTGTTGAATTCCTGGGTTATAGAATAGACAAAAAAGGGATTCACCCCACTGAGAGCAAAGTCAAGGCGATAAAGAGAGCCCCAGCACCCAAAAACAAGACAGAACTCCAGGCTTTCCTGGGTCTGGTAAACTTTTACGCCGTGTTTTTAAAAGACAAGGCAACCGTTGCTGAACCGCTGCATAAATTGCTTGGAAAAAACACTGTTTGGTCGTGGGGGAAGTCAGAGAATAGGGCATTTGAGGCAGTAAAAAGTTTGCTATCAAGCGATAGCCTGTTAATACAATACAACAACAGGCTGCCGTTAGTATTGGTTTGTGATGCGTCCCCCTATGGAGTAGGAGCTGTACTTAGCCACAGACTCCCAAACGGCACTGAAGCCCCTATTGCGTTTTATTCACGAACGATGTCCCGGCTGAGAGAATTACAGCCAGCTAGATAGGAGGCTCTAATAGTGTCAGGGTGAAAAATTTCACGAATACGTTTTGGGAGAGACTTTGACATTATCACTGACCACAGACCGCTATTGGGTTACTGGCTGGCGACCGCCCAACGCCAGTAGCACTATCACCCAGACTGACCAGATGGACTATCTTTTGGCCGCCTACTCTACAAAGTACAGCATCGACCTGGAAAAGGGCTGGGGCATGCGGACGCATTGAGCAGATGCCCATTGCCCGGGGAAATCGAGGACCCTACTCCGGGCACCCCCGTTCTACTAATTGACTCTTGGGACTCTGGCCCAGTCACATCGCAGGAAGTGGCTCGGGCCTCCTACCGGGACGGTGGTTTAAGAACTGTAATCGGTTGGGTTCAAGGGATGGCCCGCTGCGGGCGACGTTTTAGAGAGTTTGTAAAGAAAAGAGGGGAATTGTCTGTGCAAGGGGGGTGCCTGCTCTGGGGGGATAGGGTGGTAGTTCCAGAGAAGCTGAGAAAAAAAGTCCTGGAACTACTGCATGAGGGTCACCCAGGAATTGTAAGGATGAAGGGTTTGGCCAGGAGCTATGTCTGGTGGCCCCTAATGGACAGGAAATCAGTGACAGGGTTGGCGATGCCAGGTATGTCAGGAATCCAGACCACTACCACCCACGGCCCCAGTGTTGGAGTGGAGAAACCCCAAGGCCCTTGGTCCCGCATACACATTGATTTTGCCGGCCCTTCCACGGCCAAACATTTCTAATTGTGGTGGATGCATTCTCCAAATGGCTGGAGATCATCCTAATGAAATCCACAACCGCTGGAGCTGTCATTGCAGCACTAAAACACCTTTTCGCCACGCACGGGCTACCGGACACCCTCGTGTCCGATAACGCCCACAGTTCACCGCAGCATTATTTGAAGGGTACCTGGCTGAAGAGGGCATCCGACATGCCCTCTCAGCGCCGTTCCACCCTGCGTCGAACGGCCTTGCTGAACGCTTTGTTCGGAGTGCGAAGAAGCGCTATCACGAAGCAGCCCGGAGACTGGCAGGCACAAATCGACGATTCCTAACCGTCCAACACAGGACCCCTGTGTGGCCACCGCCGCAGCCCAGCCGAGCTATTAATGGGCGGAAGCTAAGGTGCCCACTAGACCGGCTACACCGAACTACGTGCAGGACGGGTTCAAAACAAAACCAGATAGAATCCGAATTAAACATAGGAGACTCAGTGTGGGCACATAATTACAGCGACGGCCCAAACTGGAAGAGGGGATAGTCATAGACAAACGGGCCCCAAATCTTATCTAGTGGAAATAGACGATGGCAGAATCTGGAGGCGCCACATAGATCAATTAAGAAACAGATTGAGCGATAAGGCAGAATTAGGCGAGACCAGCCCTGACTATGATTTAATTAACCCCACAGCTGACTGGAGCCGAGAACAAACAGAAAGCATAGAACCAAACAGAGACTTATCTGAGTCAGGCGAGGTCCAGCGACACCCTCAGGTCCCTCTAGAGGACAGCAGGTCCGAGCCGGCGAATAATCCAGGGCCGGATGGCGGGAGGAGGAGCTCAGAGGAACGAAAAGTCCCTCCGGCAAGCTCGACTCAACTCCAGAAAGTGAACTGCGCAGGTCCGGGAGAGTCAGGAGACGCCCCACGTACCTGCAGGACTACGTAGAGAAGTAATATGCAAATATTGGCAAAGTGCCTTCTGGGAGGGAAGGAGTGTAATGTATTACTGTAAGTTTTGGCGGGAGTTTTAGGCGGGAAATATCTCGTTCCTGATTGGTTGCAGCCTCAGGCTGAAGTGTATATAAGGAGAGGTTTTTCTCCAGAGTTTTGCTGGGTCACACTATATTAAAGAGCTGTTGTCACTAACCTGGTCTCCTGCCTCGTCAATACCCGAACTTAACAGTTTGGTTTGGTGGTAGCAGTTGCCTCAGATAGACAGTCCATGCAGAGAGTGGTAAGGACAGTTGAGAAGATTATAGGAAGCTCGCTTCCCGATATTTAGGATAATGCTTATAACGCCATGTGCTTAGATCTCAAAACTTTGTTAGAGACCCCACGCACCCACTGTTTCTGTTGCTCCCCTCTGGGAGGAGGTTTCAAAATATCTATAGCAGGACTGCTAGATTCTATAACAGCTTTGTTCCTTATGCCATCCGTCTGGTAAATTCACAGGATTCATTTTTTTTTTCCACTGTGGTATCTCTCTGTGTCATGTATATGTGGGGATGTGAGTGTGCATAATGTGCATAATGGTTATCTTTTGAGAGCTGAATGCAACAAAATTTCATTTTAATATATGCTGCTTAGTGTACGTTTCATTTTAATATATGCTGATTAGTGACAATAATGACTCTACTCTACTCTACTCTACTCTACTCTACTCTACTCTATTCTATTCTATTCTATTCTATTCTATTCTATTCTATTCTATTCTATTCTATTCTATTCTATTCTATTCTATCCAGGCCATTGTTATCCCAAAGCTGTTTTTCAAAAGGCAACTGGACTTTCTTGGGTTTGTTTTTTTCTTTGAAAATGTTTTGCTTCTCATCCAAGAAGCTTCTTGAGTTCCTTTGGGATCCCCTCTTTTTGAAAACCTTCACCAATGGAGCACCAACATTATTACTTTATACATTATTATGTTTTAATCTGACCCTTGTTCAGCAATAAGACAGTTATTTTTAAACTGATATTCTTAAGGAAGGAACAGGAAAACTCTCTTTTTTATTTTATTTTATTTTATTTGTCACAACAATATATATAAGCATCACACAAAAAGATTATATAGTATATAAACATATGAGAAATATAAATATAAGAAAATATATATATATAAAACTTTTCTGAGGTTGGTAGAGGTCTGTTATTTCATTAGCTTCTTGAGAAACCTCTTATAGGCTATTTAAAAGCAACTTTTCAAGATGATTTAATGAGACTGTCAGAAGACATTCCAATTTTAGCAGTTCAAAGATACATATATTTTTTGAAGAAATGAAAACAATAGGACAGGAATGGTAGATGTTTGTGTTTTATACATTTTATGGTCCTCAGGAATGGGATGATGAATAGTAGAAAGTTTTTGAAAGCATTATGGAAAGAGACCACAGAGTCAGGTAAAGTGTTCCAAGCACTGATGATTCTGTTACAAAAGTCATATTTTCTGCAGTCTAGATTAAAGCGGTTAACATTAAGTTTAAATCTATTGGTTGCTCTTGTTTTATTGCAATTAAAGCTGAAGTAGTCTTTAACAGGAAGGACATTACAATAGATGTTTCTATGAGTTAAACTTAGGTCTTGTCGAAGGCAACGGACTTCTAAGTTTTCTAAGCCTAGGATTTCAAGTCTGGTGGGATAAGGTATTTTGTTGTTTTCAGAGGAGTGAAAACTGTACTTTCAAATACAGCTTCTGATAACTATATGGATGTGTCGGTGACATTTTCTTGGAACTGGTTTGCCATTGCCTTTTTGGTAGTATAAATAATAAGGGGAAAGAATAAGAGAAATTGTGAATTGATGAGAACAGGAGAAAAAATAGTAGCAAAGGGAGCATGAGTTCTGGAATGAAAGGGGAAGCTTGCTCTTTGTAGCTTTTCTCCTTTATCCCTTCTAATACCCCACAAAACTCCAACCATTAGATGACAGCAAGGAGTTATGAGGTCTCTATTTTCTGCTATCAGCTACTGTTGAATTCTGAGAATCTGTCCTGTTCTAAAAATAGTTGTTTTCCAGAAGCAAATATCATTTTGACTTCTGTAGCAATATCATTGCTACCTTTGTTTTGGATTTTAAAATTTACAATTTCCAGTCTCTGCCACTTTACACTTGGGTGGAATGATTACATTTTATTCATTGTGATGGTTAGCATATTTCTATTTACCTCTTGACAGGGATGAAACCCTACTAGTTTAGACTGGTTTGGGTGAACCGCTAGGGATTATGGGAATTTGAACTGTACATCTTGATCCACGCCTGGTCAGCCACCACTTCTTTGACATATTATAAAATTAAATGCATAGAGAATGCTAATTTTCTCTCTATTCAGAATGGAGCTGCAGCCTGTCTCTTTTAATGTTCAAAATAAGAGCATAATACATTTGAAGAAATAAGATTTTACTGCCTGTCATCCATCAATTAGCACAGACTGAGGAAAGATGTAGGCATATTTATTTTGAAAACAAGGAGTGCTAACCAGTGAGACTTGATGAATGTCAGTTGACACCCACCCAGTCAATGATAACAAACCATGCCCACAGAACCAGAAGGGGAAATTTTAATTTCACCCCTGCCTCTTGATATTCAAAAATGTTAAAAAGGTGGATTTTTGCAAACTACCTCCATTGTGATTTGATCTAATTTTTTATCAAGGGCCATACAAATTGTTAGTAAACAAAAAAATGAACTTCTCTATAGGATGAGATCATGTTTCTTCCTGGAAATTCTGAACTTCCTGTTTCTAAACAGTTTTCAAGGAACATGTATTTAGCATATTGTGCTTCAGACCACCAGACCTTTACTTTGAAGTGACAACAGCAGCATCTTTAAAAGTGAAATCCAATACGTGTCAGCACAGATGACTGCGGTACCATGAGTCAATCTTGGGTAAAGAGGCATAAAATTGCAGCCAAAGAGAAGCAGTGGTCTGAAGGAAAGTTGATCTCCTTATATTTACTTTTTAAGCAATGTTGTGCTCGGCTTTTGCAGCCGGGCCTTCTTATCTGCTTAATGCTGAGGAAACCAGCATGCCTCCTGAGCCCTGGCTCCATGCCCAGACAGGCTGAGGAAGAAGAACAAGCCCTGGCTCCATGCCCAGGAGCAACTAGATCTACAGCATGTGAGCCTGAGGAATCAATTAAAACAGCTGCAGACTAGTGACCTGCCAGGAGAATTGATAAGGGCCAACAGAAGGAAGGAGGCAGGCCGGGATAAGTGCTGAGTCATGGAGCCACACCCCATGGCCTATAAAGGATCTGCTTTCTGGCATTCTCTGAGCCAGGCAAAGTCTACCTTATCTTGCTGAAGTCACTTCTGTCTCCTGCCTGCCTTGAGAACTGGACTTTGGCAGAGCTGCAGAGGCACTGATTGGATTTGACTACAGGAGGAGTGGGACACGACAGAGGAGAAAAATAGCTTTCCATATGCTATTTCTTCCCCACTTACAAGTAGTCCTCAATTTGCAACCATTCATCTAGTCAAATTTACAACAGCACTCACAAAAGTGACTTTACAACTAGTCCTCACACTTATATGATCGTGGCAGCACTCCTCCACAGTCACATGATTAAAATTTGGATTCTTGGCAAGTGTTGAAAGAAAAACCCAGATCCAGTTCCAAGCCAGGAATAAAATAGAAGGCTGATTGGAAAGAAAGATTCTGTTTATGGTGAACAGAACCAACACACACACAGCATGCAGTTCTGGGACAGCTGGCAAAATGGAGTTGACAGTTTTATACCTTTTGGAGCCCTATCGGGTCATGTAGGGGTCATGGCTGGCTCTATAGGCAAAAGGGGAAATGCAAATTCTATGGGTTTGTCTGAGCTAATCTTGTCAACCGTTGGCTTGTTCCTTATCTTTATTTTATTTATTTATTTATTTATCATATATACCGCCTATCTCCCAAGGACTCAGGGCGGTTACAGGCAATAAAAACACATATAAATACAATTAAAACACAAATAAAAACTTATTCTAAAGCCTGATTAAAAAAATTAAAATCAATATAAAATTTAAAATTTCAAAATTTAAAATCTAAAACCTAGTCCAGTCCTGCATAATAAGTGTGTTTTAAGCTCACGGAAGGTTCTAAGGTCCGAGAGTTGAAGTCCTGGGGAGTCCAGAGGGGGAGCCCCACAGAGAAGGCCCTTCCTGGGCGCCGCCAGACGGCACTGCCTAGCTGACGGCACCTGAGGAGTCCCTCTGTGAGAGCGCACGGGTCGGTGAGAGGTATTCGCAGCAGAAGCGGTCCCAGTAACCCGGCCCTATGCCATGGAGCGCTTTAAAGGTGGTCACCAACACCTTGAAGCGCACCCGAAGGCCACAGCCAGTGCAGTCTGCAGGATAGGTGTCAGGGAGCCAAGGGCTCCTCTATCACCACAGCCGCATTCTGACTAACTGCAGCCTCCGGATGCCCTTCAAGGGAGCCCCATGTAGAGAGCATTGCAGTAATCCAGGCGAGACGTCACGAGGGCGTGAGTGACGCATAGGCATCCCGTCCAGGGGGCGCTGGCATCAGGCGAACCTGGTAAAGCTCTCCTGGAGACGGCCAAATGATCTTCAAAGGACAGCCGCTCATCCAGGAGGACGTTATGACCTTCCGCCGGGGCCAATGACGCCAACAGTCAGCCGCTTGCAGCTGACTGTACCGGGATGCCGCATCCACAGCCACTCTGTCTTGGAGGGATTGAGCTTGAGCCTGTTTCTCCCCATCCAGACCTGACGGCTTCCAGACACCGGGACAGCACTGATAGCTTCTGGGGTGGCCCGTGGAAAAGTACAGCTGGGTGTCATCAGCGACAGCTGGTACTCACAAACCACTGATGATCTCACCCAGCGGCTTCATGTAGACAAAGGGCGAGAATCGACCCCGCGGCACCCCACAAGTGAGGCGCCGGGCCGACCTCTGCCCCCTGTCAAGCCTGCGATCGATCGGAGAGATAGGAGGAGAACCACCGATAAACGGTGCCTCCCACTCCCAATCCTCCAACCGGCGCAGCAGGATACCATGGTCGATGGTATCAAAAGCCGCTGAGAGGTCTAATAGGACCAGGGCAGAGGAACAACCCCTATCCTGGCCCTCCAGAGATCATCCACCTGTGACCAAAGCCGTCTCCGTGCTGTAACCGGGCCGGAAACCGGACTGGAGCGGGTCTAGATAGACAGTTTCATCCAGGTGCGGAAACTGATATGCCACCATACTCTCTACAACCTTCGCCAAGCGGGTTGGAGACCGGACGATAATTACCTAAAACAGCCGGGTCAGGAAGGCTTCTTGAGGAGGGCCTCACCACCGCCTCTTTCAAGGCGGGAAGACTCCTCCACCAAGGAAGCACTCGTAATCGCCTGGAGCCAGCCTCGTGTCACCTCCTGGGTGGCCAGCACCAGCCAGGAGGGCAGGTCCAATAAACATGTGGTGGCATTCAACCTCCCAACAACCTGTCCATGTCCTCGGGAGCCACAGGGTCAAACTCATCCCATCAATATCACCAAGACCACCCTCACGCCACCCGCCACAGTTTTGGTCCAAACCATCCCCGAAGCTGAACGATTTTATCGTATAGATAACCGTTAAACTCCTCAGCACGTCCCTGCAGCGGGTCATCCCGCTCCCCCTGATGAAGGAGGGAACGGGTCACCCGAAACAGGGCGGCTGGGCGGTTATCTGCCGACGCAATGAGGGAGGAGGCGTAGCAACGCGCTTCCCTCAGTGCCACTAGGTAAGTCCTAGTATAGGACTTCACTAGTGTCCGATCAGCCTCTGAGCGGCTGGACCTCCAGGAACTCTCTAGGCGTCTCCTCGGGCGCTTCACCCCCCTCAGCTCCCCGGAGAACCAAGGAGCCGGTTGGGACCTGCGCCGGGTCAGAGGCCGCAGAGGCACGACACGATCTAAGGCCCCCGCCGCGGCCCGTTCCCAGGCTGCAACAAGTTCCTCAGCCGTGAGCCAGACCCTCAGGAAATGGCCCAAGCTCCGTCCGGAACCTCTCCGGGTCCATCAGGCGCCTGGGACGGAACCAAGTCCAGGCGAAGAAGAGTGATCTGACCATGACAAAGGTTCAATGACTATTTCTTCAAAGTCCAGATCTCTCAACCACTGACCAGAGATAAAAATCAGATCCAGAGTGCCACCCCAATGTGAGTAGGGCCATCAACTACTTGAGTCAGGTCCAAGGCCGTCATGGAAGCCATGAACTCCCGAGCACCGTCGATGGCGAGCCGGAAGATGGCAGTTAAAGTCCCCATGACTAAAAGTCTGGGGTCTCAACTGCACCCAGCAAGCACCTCCAGGAGCTCAGGCAGGGCAGCTGTCACGCAGCAAGGAGCCAGGTATGCGACCAGCAAGCCCATCTGACATCTATGACCCCATCTCACAAAAAGGGATTCACACCCGGCAATCTGAGGCACAGTGGTCTCCCTCGGCTCTAGACTCTCTCTAATCACAATCTGAAGTTTCTGGCTGACTCAATCTTTCTGAATGGATTATCAAATCTGCTTCTGTAAAAGCTGGCTTTCTCAGTTTCTGCTTGGGGTAGGGAGACTGGGCCTGGGTTCTGTCTCCCTTAAGATTTTTTTTTTCCATTTCTCCTTTTGGGGAAATAGTATCCTGCCTTTTTAATATTCCCCCAAATATTTCATTCTCCAGGAGGGCGCGTGTGTGCTGACTTGCTACACAAGCAGCATGTTTTTACAATGGTTGCAATGTCCCTGGGTCACCTAATTGCCATTTTCACTTAATGACCGTATAATTCAGTTAACTGCAGTGATTCACTTAACAACCGTGGCAAAAAAAGATTATAAAATTAATAACCCTATCCCTGGCCTCCAGAGATCATCCACCAACGCGACCAAAGCCGCCTCCGTTGTAACCGCCGGAAACCGGACTGAACGGGTCTAGATAGACAGTTTCATCCAGGTGTAAGGGAAACTGATATGCCACCATATCTCTACAACCTTCGCGGGCGGGTTGGAGACCGGACGATAATTACCTAAAACAGCTGGGTCCAGGAAGGCTTGAGGAGGGTCTCACCACCGCCTCTTTCAAGGCGGCCGGAAAGACCCTCCACCAAAGAAGCATGAATTGCCTGAGCCAGCCTCGTGTCACCTCCTGAGTGGCCAGCACCAGCCAGGAGGGCACGGGTCCAGTAAACATGTGGTGGCATTCAACCTACCCAACAACCTGTCCATGTCCTCGGAGCCACAGGGTCAAACTCATCCCATAAAATGTCACCAAGACCACCTTGACGCCTCCACTGCAATTTTGGTCCAACCCCCAAGCTGAACGATTTTATCGATAGATAACTGTTAAACTCCTCAGCATCCCTGCAACGGGTCATCCCCCCTGGTGAAGGAGGGAGGTCACCCAAACAGGGCGGCTGGGCGGTTATCTGCGACGAATGAGGAGGAGGCGAGCAACGCCTCGCTTCTCAATGCCACTAGGTAAGTCCTAGTATAGGACTTCACTAGTGTCCGATCAGCCTCGGAACGGCTAGACCTCCAGGAACTCTAGGCGCCCGCTTCATCCCTCAGCCTCGGAGAACCAAGGAGCTTGGGACCTGCGCCGGGTCAGAGGTCAAAGGCACGACACGATCTAAGCCCCGGCCCGCTCCCAGGCCGCAACCAGTTCCTCAGCCGTGTCGTGAGCCAGACCCTCAGGAAATGGCCCAAGCTCCGTCGAACCTCTCCGGGTTCTGTCTCCTCCTGCGGTGTTGATGGCGGTCAGAAAGTCCAGGCGAAGAAGAGTGATCTGACCATGACAAAGGTTCAATGACTATTTCAAAGTCCAGATCTCTCAACCACTGACCAGAGATAAAAATCAGATCCAGAGTGCCACCCCAATGTGAGTAGGGCCATCAACTACTTGAGTCAGGTCCATCATGGAAGCATGAACTCCCGAGCTGTCGATGACGAGCCGAAGATGGAAGTTAAAGTCCCCATGACTAAAAGTCTGGGGTCTCAACTGCCACCCCAGCAAGCACCTCCAGGAGCTCAGGCAGGGCAGCTGTCACGCAGCAAGGAGCCAGGTATGCACCAGCAAGCCCACATCTATGACCCCATCTCACAAAAAGGGATTCACACCGCAATCTGAGGCACAGTGGTCTGCCTAGACTCTCTAATCACAATCCAGTTTCTGGCTGACTCAATCTTTCAAATGGATTATCAAATCTGCTTCTGTAAAGCATTTTCAGTTTCGCTTTTAGAGACTGGGCCTGGGTTCTGTTCCTTAAGGCCATTTCTCCTTTTGGGGAAATAGTATCCTGCCTTTTTAATATTCCCCCAAATATTTCATTCTCCAGGAGGGCGCGTGTGTGCTGACTTGCTACACAAGCAGCATGTTTTTACAATGGTTGCAATGTCCCTGGGTCACCTAATTGCCATTTTCACTTAATGACCGTATAATTCAGTTAACTGCAGCGATTCACTTAACAACCGTGGCAAAAAAAAGATTATAAAATTAATAACCACCTTACCTTGCCCAGCAACAGAAATTCTAGTCCCAACTGCGGTCGTAAACTAAAGGCTACCTGTATTTGTTGAACGTTTACATCATCCCCAAATTGTGGGCAGTATGCTGTCGATGAAAGCATAAACACCATAT
Source organism: Ahaetulla prasina (assembly GCF_028640845.1). NCBI lineage: Eukaryota > Metazoa > Chordata > Lepidosauria > Squamata > Colubridae > Ahaetulla > Ahaetulla prasina. The sequence goes on along the minus strand of NC_080540.1, from coordinate 216,307,593 downwards.
TTTAAAAATACACAGGCAACCTAAAAACACCATGCCATAAAACGAACAGGTAAAGGAAATGTAAAATAAAATCTGCAAGCTAAAACAGGAACTGCAATAAATGTAGTGTAAGATTATAAGACTAAAAGAGCAGTCCCAATAGTTCTTCAGATGTATCATAAAAGACCATACTGTAGGAGCCAAGCAAGGGAATTGCTCTCGAGAGGCAGTTTTTTTCTCTTTTTTTCTTTAGCCATAGCATCCAGGATATTATGAATCAACTCAAACATGGCTAAAATCATACTGTAAGAAAGTGGTTGTTCTGTCCCCCCCCCCATCCCACTTCATGGAGAAACATGAGTTTCACAGTCCTTTTATTGACACAGACTTGATTCTTCTGTAGGAAGCACAAGACTTGGCAGCGATCATGCAGAGGCCTGCCAAGTTCTGAAGTCTTTATCTCAGACAGAGATAAAAGCACTTGTGTCCAAGTCCTGTTGCCAAGCTTACAGGAAAGAAAGGCCTTTAAATCCTGAGCGACTGAGCTGCAACACATGCTGGGTAGTTTTTTGTCCATCACGAAGCCCAATGGCAGCTCCACCAGCTTTTATCCCCTGTGGGGTGTGGCTCCATGACTCAGCACTCTCTGAGCCTGCCACACCTCTTCCTCTGCTGTGCACGCTTATCTCTTCATCGCTGCCTCGGGTCGATCCAGGATTGATCGTCAGCAGCTGGAGCTTGGGTCATTGCCAGGGAGGAGGAGGAGGGTCCAGGAGAGGGAGGCCTTGTCAGCTCCTCCTCCTCCTTGCCTGCAGCTGGAACCTGGGGCGGACCCAGAGAGGAGGGTCCTGGAGAGGGAGGCCTTGTCGGTCCCTCACTCTCAGAGTCATCCTGCTCCATGAGGACAGGCCCGGGGGCCAGAGCCACAACACTGGTTTTCAAACTTGGTAGCTTTAAGACTTGTGGACTTCAACTCCCAGAATTCTCCAGCCACAAATTCTCCACAGGTCTTAAAGCTGCCAAGTTTGAAGACCTCTGATCTAAGAAGAAATAGCTATTTGCATTTGCAGGACACTTATGGACCATCCTAAGGAAGACACAGATGCTGGCTTGAGTTTGGCCCAGAAACCACTTTCAGGTTCATAGAAAGGCATCTCAAAACCCAAATGAAGCTTTATGAAGCCGACCTATCCCCATCCCCGCCCCTTTCTCTATCCCTCCATGATTTTTTTCCTCTGACACAAAATTACCATGGGGAGGGGGGGCTCTAATAAACTTAAACTATGATTTAATATGTGTCTTCTCAGGCAAAAATCAGTACTGTAACAACAACAAAAAAAACCAAAACCTGTCAAAATCTTTTCTTTACAATTACAAAAGGGTTGGGAGACCTGGTCTTTGTTCTTTCTAACCTGGATGTATTTTCAATCAAAGGTACAAAAGGCTCAGAAGGCATGGAAGGTAAGTATGAAAAGTCTCCTAAGATTATCTCTCCTTTCCTCTATAACGGAAGAGAGAGAGAGAGAGTTAACCAATGCTGACTGAGGAATTGTGGGAATTTTTTTTTTTTTGAATTGAAGTCCATAAGTTTTAAAGTTGCCAAGGTTGGACACCCTGCTTTATATGAATCTTCTAGTGCATCCTCTCTCTCTCTCTCTCTCTCTCTCACACACACACACACACACACACAGAGAGAGAGAGAGCAGTGTGTGTGGAAAGGAGGAATCAAGGGAACAGAGACTGTTTACGGTATCATAATGTTATAGAACAAGCCCTAACCCATGCATCATGCATCAGAGGCAGTGGTGGATTGCCCCCGGTTCGAACCGGTTCTATAGAACTGGTAGCAAAACCGGTGGTAGACTCTGCCCACTGACCCAAACGTCATCAAAAGTGATCTGCACATGCACAGAAGAGCGCGCGCAGGCACGATATGAACCAGTAGTAAAGGTAAGTAGAACCCACCCCTGATCAGAGGCCACTCCCACTACCTTGTTAATCTTTTAGCTTTCCAGATTTTTTAACTGTTGTTTTTTTTTACTTTAAATTTGCAAGGTTTCGTTTTTGTGCTTAACTCTGTTTTTTTTAATCTGTTCTTTTGTGTGTGTGTTTATATTGCTTTATTATGTTGTTGTAAACCGCCTAGAGTCACTTAGGTGAGATGGTTAAAATGTAATAAACCATCATCAACTTGCTGCTACACACACACACACACACACACACACACACACACACACACACACACACAGACATACACGACCCAAGGGGGTAGAGCTTGCACTGCAATGGCATGACACTGCTTCTCTCATTTTGTCAAAAGTAAGAAGGTTCTGCGAACCTCCGTGAATAGTACACTGTCAAATGTATTTTGTGAATATGTAACTTCATATTTGGTTCTTGGAGTACTTCCATTAAAATCCCTATGCTGCTAATCCTTATGGAAATCTGATGCTAAACCACGTGAGCAGTAGTAAAAGAACTAAGTGCCACAAGCACCTTGAGAGGACCTGGTAATGGAATTAACAAGAATGAGATAAGGCTATAAATTTTTCAGGATTATTGTTAAGATATACACTTAATACAGACATTAATTACTCTGCCGGCAATGAGTCACTACCGACCCTCCTCCCCTCTAAGGTTTCATTTTAAGATCTAATTGTAAAGAAATGCAGTTTTAATTATAATATTGATTTTACCTCTTTGGGAGAGTGAAGCTTTATTCAATTATTTCTAATTAGGTGAGCTGAGCAGTCAAGCCAATCGAAAAGGCTCACGGGCTTCTCATTTCGTAACACTCCTTCACACAGATAAGTAGAAAGAAAAGGCCCAGCATCTTAGCAGAGAAAGTAATAGAAAACAGGATTAAGATAAAAGAAAGGGAATGATTTCATGTCTTCAAGTGTGGAGGCATTTTAAAGGAAGCATGAAAAAAATTCACAGGCCTGGCTCAGGAAATGGGTTTTGTAAATGAACATTGGACAAACACAGAAAATTCATATTATTCCGACATTTATATCAACCACAACAATGAAATGATTTGTAGCCAGTGAAGAATTGCCTTACACAGGCCAATTAACTGATTGACAAAAGTGATGTGTGACTGTAATATTTCTTTTAAAAAATCTTTAGCCCTTAAAGCACTGTTTCTCAACCTCGGCCGCTTCAAGATGTGTGGACTTCAACTCCCAACAAAGCTGGCTGGGGAATTCTGGGGGTTGAAGTCCACACATCTTCAAACAGCCAAAGTTGAGAAAGATTGTGTTAAACTACAGTAGCAAAGGCTGGTTTGCAAGGCAATTGTTTTCAGGATGAGTGTTTTAGTTCAATCAGAATGTGTGCATCAGAAAGGATGAGACATGCAGTGAGGTGATTGGTGAAATATTTTTTACTAGATTCTGTTCTGGCTTGGTGGATGTGGTATTGGTGAGGCAGGAAAAGATACTGCAAAATCTCCATTTCCCACTCCTTAAGAATACTGCAAAATCTCCAGTCCTTATTGGGAAGGATACTATTTATTAGAAGGATACTGCAAAATCTCCATTCCCACCCCACTCCAGGGGAAGGATACTGTAAAATCTCCATTCCCTCCCCTCTCCTTGGGAAAGGATATTGCAAAATCTTCATTGCCACCCCACTCTGCGGCCAGCCAGAGGTGTCATTTGCCAGTTTTCCAAACTACTCAAAATTTCTGCTCCCGGTTCTCCAGAACCTGTCAGAACCTGCTGGATTTCACCCCTGGGGTCATGCATATATTGAAGAGGGGAGCTGGGAAAGTTCCTTTCCAAAACAAGATGTTTTAAGATATTATGTCAGCTGGTAGGAAAAAAATGGTAGGAAATGAAGTCGTTGTTGGAAGGAGTCATTCTAATCCGATGTTTTTCAAACTTGGCAACTTTGAAATGTATGGACTTCAACTCTCACAATTTCCCAGCCAGTATTTGGAATTCTGGGAATTGAAGTCCAGATGTATTAAACTTGCCACTATTGAAAAGCATCATTCTAACAATGTCAACTGTGTCATTGCAGACACCCAGTAAAGGCAAAACTGACACAATCGTGATAACAATGAAATGATCAGTTTGACATGTTCTAAATAATTTGAAACTGAGCTAAAACATGTTGTATCATCCAGTACTTAGAAATACAAGCCAGCCTTCTCTTAGAATAGAATAGAATAGAATAGAATAGAATAGAATAGAATAGAATAGAATAGAATAGAATTGAATTGAATTTTTTATTGGCCAAGTGTGACTGGACACACAAGGAATTTGTCTTGGTGCATATGCTCTCAGTGTACATAAAAGAAAAGATACGTTCATCAAGGTACAACATTTACAACACAAATGATGGTCAATATATCAATATAAATCATAAGGATTACCAGCAACAAAGTTACAGTCATACAGTCATAAGTGGAAAGAGATTGGTGATGGGAACGATGAGAAGATTAATAGTAGTGCAGATTTAGTAAATAGTTTGACAGTGTTGAGGGAATTATTTGTTTAGCAGAGTGATGGCCTTCGGGAAAGAACTATTCTTGTGTCTAGTTGTTCTGATGTGCAGTGCTCTATAGCATCGTTTTGAGGGTAGGAGTTGAAACAGTTTATGTCCAGGATGTGAGGGGTCTGTAAATATTTTCACGGCCCTCTTCTTGATTCATGCAGTATATAGGTCCTCAATGGAAGGCAGGTTGATAGCAATTATTTTTTAACGCTGTTCAATGCTAAACAACATGAATGCAGTGCAATTAATTAGATATATACCCCAAGTGACTTCTGACAATATATTTTTAAAACATTAAAGAAATATTTTTTAAAAAAAACTTGTATATTTTTTTTTGTCAGAGCTAATTACTTAATTCACTGGTTTGCTAAATATTCAAGAGTGTTTATTTCAAAAGCTGCCTTCTTTTCTGAGTTCTGTTTATTTATATATCAAACTTCTTAACTGCCCTTCTCCCTCATAGAAAGGCTCTATATTAATTATATCAAGGTCAACCAAACCATAGTTAATAAAGCATTGTTTTTCCAAACTTGGCAACTTTAAGATGTGTAGACTTCAACTCCCAAAATTCCCCAGTCAGCATGCTGGAGATTCTAGGAGTTGAAATCCGGCATTTTAAACTTGCCAAGTTTGGCTTATAGTTTTGCTATGCAGTTACAGGAGCCGTTTTTGCAGATCTTGTTTCCTTTCTGTAGCTGAAGTCAGCCTCAGACAAATTAAATACTATTTTGGCATAGTCCTATTCTGCGATTCGATGATACTGAAATAAAGGATGATATAGAAATCTCTAGACAAACCCCAGCATCGCAGGAAAACACGGAAGAGTTTATCCTTTTTTGTGAATTGTTTGTGGCATTTATTTTTTTAAATTTAAGGAGGAAAAACTGTTTCAAATAAGCTTAGTAAATGCATTCATTACAAGAAGGCAAGAATGAGAGAATGGAATGTTTGGCTGAATTAATTAAAAGATAAGAGTGATAGAGGAATAGCCTAATGCCACAAATAATTACAACTCAAGATTACACAATCAAAAAGGACAATTAAGACTCCAAATAGTTTTGATGATAGATAGATAGATAGATAGATAGATAGATAGATAGGTAGATAGATAGATAGATAGATAGATAGATAGATAGATAAGAGATGAGAGAGAGAGGGAGGGAGGGAGAGGGAGAGATGTGTGTGTGTGTGTGTGTGTGTGTGTGTGTGTGTGTGTGTGTGTGTTGGACTAATCTTGCATTCTGCCCTCAATCCATTGCAAACGTACAAAGGCAGATACTGAAACACAAACATATTCTTTTGAAAACAAATCCCATGGAAATTAATGGGATTATTTCTTAAGCAACTTTGCTTAGAGCTGAGTCACTTCTATGCAATCCTAGCTGCCAGAAGTTCCTTATTATGATGGTCTGGATTTGGATAAATTGACCCTCCATTGGAGGGGATACTATTTTAGAATATTTATCCAGTGGTTAGGACTACAATAATGGGTAAAACTATAAAATAGCTTCTTTCTGGGGACTGCTAGAACTAGATAACAGCCAGGACTAAATCCCCCAGATATTTTATTGCCGGGTCACAACCAAAATTAGACTCTGCATTTCTGTTGATGTGGCCTAGTATAGGAAAATTCCTTTAAAGAAAACTGATATTTCTCATTTATGTAAGGCGATCATGAGGAGGCAATACCATTAACAACTGATATCTACGTGTATTAAACTTATATTGTTAACTGCAAATATAGGGCTTTATTGGCTTGTGTTCTTATTTGTGAGGAAGAAATACCTCCATTTGTAAAAAGAATATTCCCACTGCTGTAGCTGACCCAGCTCGTTGTGCATAAATTGAACATCATTAGAACTGAGGCAATGTTAAAGTCTTGCTACACATTATTGGAAAGCCTAAAAGGGAACAATAATCCCAACTGTTGGGTAATTTGTGATGTGGACAATGGTCTTCTTTCATTGGCTTTTAATATCATCATTGTTAAGTTCTGGAAGTAACGAGGCTGGAGACCAGGGTAGTGACAACAGCTCTTTAATATAGGGTGAACCCAGCAACAGGCTGGGGAAAAACCTCTCCTTTTATACAGTTCTGCTGGAGGCTTCGACCAATCAGCAACGTGCTGATTTCCCGCTCAAATATTTAAAGGTACAAACATGAATACATAACACTCCTCCCCTCCCAGAAAACACTTTGCCTCTATTTACATTTTATTTACATGTTATTTTTCGACGTAGTCACGCAAATAACCCATGCCTCCTAGTTCTTTCAGACCTGCGGTTCAGTTCTGTGGTGTTTTGAGCTGGTCGGAGGGTCTGTTTTCTCCTCCCAGCTCTTTCTCTGAGCCAACGGGCCCTGGATTATTGCAGACTTTTTTTCTTGGCCATCCGGCCTTGGATTATTTTTGTGATTTTCCTGCTGTTTCCTCGGGAACCTGATGGCGCCGCTGGACCTCGGGACCTCAGCTAAGTCTTGCGCCTCCCGGTCATGGTCAGCTGTGGGTTCAAATAAGGTATTGGTCATGATCTGTCTCATTTGGTTCGGTTGTCAGTTATTCGCTTCCTTATCTGATCTATGTGGCGCCCATACTCGGTTGTCTTGTAACTCACCAAGTATGATTTTGGACCGGTTATCTTTATTATTTGCCTGAGCCAACTTGGGCCGCCCCATAGTTGCGGGCCCACACCGTCGCCTATGCCCATTTCCCCTTGTTTTTCTATTTCCCCTTGTAACCCTCTGGTGTGTAATGGGGATTCAAACGGTCAAGTGGGCACGGAGCTCCACCCATCAATAGTTCGGCTGGGCTTCGCCTGTAGCAGTGCTTGGGGTTCTGTGCTGAATGGCCAGAAAGAAATCTATTTTGTTTGCCAGTCACCTGGCTTGAGCCTGACACGCCTCCTTAGCGCCCGGACGGAACGCCTGCAAGGCCATTCGACGCAGGGTGGAAAGGCGCAGAGGGCATGTCGGATGCCCTCCTCTGCCAGGTATTCTTCAAACTGGGCTGCCGTGAATTGTGGCCATTGTCGGACACCAGAGTGTCAGGCAACCCGTGGGTTGCGAATAGTGGCGCAGGGCTGCGATTACTGCCTCGGCCGTAGTGGATTTCATGAGTATGATCTAACCATTTAGAGAATGCATCACAACCACTAGGAAGGTTTGGCGTGGAAGGCCAGCAAAATCAATGTGGATTCTTGACCAGGGCCCTTGGGGTTTTTCCCATTCCCTGACTGGTGGTAGAGGTCTGACTCTTGGCAAGCCTGGCATTTCCCTACCCTCTCAGCAATTTCTGAATCCATGAGTGGCCACCACACATAGCTTCTAGCTAACCCCTTCATCCTCACGATCCCTGGGTGACCTCGTGGAGGAGGTCCAATACCTTTCCCTTAATTTATCCGGAATTATTACACGATCACCCCATAACAGGCACCCCTTGAGCCGAGAGCTCATCACGCTTTTAACAAATTCCTTAAACTTCGCCCGCGAGCGGGGCCACCCTCTTGTACCCAACCGAGTACAGTCCTTAACACAATGTCCTATGATGCCCGAGCCACTCCTTAGATGTGACTGGGCCAGAGTCCAAAGAGTCAATCAGCAGGATGGGCGTCCCGGGTGGGGTCTTCGATCGCCCCTGGTAGTGGGCATCTGCTTAACGCGTCCATGCATGCCCCACTTCTTTTCCTGGTCGATGCTGCAGCTTGTATGAATAAGCTGCTAAGAAAATAGTCCATCGAGTCAATCGTGGTGAAAAGTGCCACAGGCGCTGGGCGGTCGCCAGCCAGTATTCCTAACAGCGGTCTGTGGTCAGTCACAATTTCAAAATCCGCCCAAATACATATTCGTGGAATTTTTTCACCCTGACACAATGGCTAGTGCTTCTTTATCTAACTGGCTATAGTTCCTCTGGGGAGGACATTGTTCTAGAGTAGAAGGCTATAGGGGCTTCTGTGCGTTTGAAGTCTATGGCTGAGCACAGCCCCACCCCGTAAGGGAGGCATCGCAAACCAGCACTAGGGCAATGAGTTATGATATTGGATGAGCAGGCTATCACTTGAGAGCAGGTTTTTACTGCTTCAAAAGCCCTATTTTCTGACTTTCCCAAGACCAAACAGTATTTTTCCTAAGAGCTATGCAGCGGTTCAGCAACGGTTGCTTTGTTCTTTAAAAAGACCGCAGAAAATTCACCAATCCCAGGAATGCCTGCAGCTCTGCTTTGTTTTTGGGCGCTGGAGCCTTCCTAATTGCCTTGAACTTGCTCTCAGTAGGGTGAATTTTCTTGTCTATCCGTAGCCCAAGAAATCGACGGATTCACCCCTATCTGGCATTTGTTTGTCTTGACTTTTAATCCGCCGCTGTCCGAAAATGCCCAGAACCTTTCTTAAACGCTCCCCAATTCCTCCATGTTTTCCCTGAAATTAAGACATCATCAAGTAGGGAACTACCCTGGGAGCCCTTGCAGTAGTCGCTCCATTAGGTTTTGAACAGCCCTGGTGCCACACTCACCCCAAATTGCAATCGGTGCACTTGAAGGCCCCCTGTGGGTTACATAATCGCTTGGGCTTCGCTGTGCGGCGCTCACGGCAGTTGTTGGTAGGCTTGGGCCAAGTCTAACTTTGCAAAGACTTGCCCTTGCCCCAAAGAGTGCAATAAGTGTTGCACCACGGAACCGGTAAGCGCTTTTCTGTAAGGCTTTGTTTAGCCGCCGCTTGTAGTCAGCGCAAATTCTAATTGACCCATCTGGTTTTATGGGTGACGATTTGGCGCCTCCCACTTTGCGTGATCGACTGGCACCAAAATCCCTGATTTATGAGCTTATCTAGCTCCTTGTCAATTTTTGGTTTTAGGGCAAAAGGGACTCTCCTCGCCTTTAGCCTAATGGGAGCTACCTGGGGGTCTAAGTTGAAGGAAATAGGGGTCCCCTTGTACTTGCCCAGGCAGTCCTTGAAGACATCTTCGAACTCAAAGAGAATGTCTTTCAGGTTACAGTCACTTCTGTAGATGCCAGTCACCCCATGCCCAGTGCGAAACCAGTCTAGTCCCAACAGACTGGGCAGAGTTCCTTCGACGATCGTGATGGGCAGGGTCTTCTTGTGAGGTCCGTGACTGACGCTGGACGGAGGTGGTCCTCAACAGGGATGCGATTCCTGGTAGTCGTGGACTGAGCCGCTTGTGATTGCAGGTGGCGCTCGCGACTGAAGGCAGTGACTTCACCAAAGTGTCCCAGGACATGATGGTGATCGCTGATCCCGTGTCCACTTCGAGTCGGCACCTTACTCCTCTATTTTGGTTTGGTGAAGATCTTCTTCTCCACTGGTTGAGGCGCCGCCTATGACCACAGTCGCTTGGTTGAATCTGCTTTTTGTTTGAGCCAATCGCGGTCGCCTTGCCGATTCCGCCTGATTGGCCGATTTGAATTTTCGCGGAAGGTTGGGGAGCTCGACAAACTTGAGCTAGGTGCCCTTCTTCCACACACCGACATGTTGCGCCCTTAAACTTGCAGCGTGGCGCTGGTGTTGACCTCCGCAGCTTCCGTGATTCGCCTCGGTCCTCTTTGTCGCGCTTTCGGCGGCAGACCCTTCCTCATCCTCACTCACCGCCGGATTCGGCCCTGAACCTCCTCCTGGTGCACTGGAGCGCTTTGTGCCCGCCTTGGTGGGAGAGGCTTTTGCAGTGTCTCCGCCGCTTGGGTGACATTTCATGTGCTCTGGCTTCGCCCAGAGCGTGGCCAGCGCAGGTTGCTTTGCCAGCAGCCGCAAACGGATGTCTTTGACCGGATGAGTTGCTCGAGCAGCACCTGCCCAGGTCTCGTATCCGCAGTCCTGGACGCTTCTTAGGGCGCCATGTAGTCACCGGATTCGCCCATCTGCCTTCGCCTCCAAATTCAAACCGCCGCACGTATTTGGACGGTGTGGGTGCGGCGGTTCTTTAATAGGGTTTGCAGAGTTGGCCACGATACCGATTGTATCGGCGTTGGCTCTGCCAGGGCTTCCGAATATCGATGACCTCCGGACCGCAGTGGCTTAAGAAATAAGCCCTTTTGGTTATCTGGAACTCCTGCAGTTCGTTGGCTTTAGAAAGCTTTCAAACGGTCATAAATAGGAATCAGTTGCCAAGTGTCTGAATTTTGATCAGGTGACCATGGGGATGCTGGGAATCTCGTAACTGTGAAAACGGTCATAAATAGGAATCAGTTGCCAAGTGTCTGAATTTTGATCAGGTGACCATGGGGATGCTGGGAATCTCGTAACTGTGAAAACGGTCATAAATAGGAATCAGTTGCCAAGTGTCTGAATTTTGATCAGGTGACCATGGGGATGCTGGGAATCTCGTAACTGTGAAAACGGTCATAAATAGGAATCAGTTGCCAAGTGTCTGAATTTTGATCAAGTGACCATGGGGATGCTGGGAATCTCGTAACTGTGAAAAACGGTCATAAGTCACTTTTTTCAGTGCTGTTGTAACTTTGAACAGTCACTAAATGAACTGTTGTATATCGAGGACTACCTGTATACCATTTTTCTAAAACAGCACTAAACCCAAGTTTTGTTCACTTATTCAGAAGAGCACTAATTCCCATGTTTAAAAGTAGCCTAATTAAAGGTGACACGTTGTAGTGCTCTCAAGCTTCGCCGCATCTGCTCTTAAGTCAGACAATGTTAAGCATTGGCTTAAGATTTTCTGAAAGAGTCGTAAATTTGTGTTTAAATGTAGCTTAGCTAAATATTGATGGGGAAATTGTGCAGCAAGGCAGGAGAGCTCTTCCCCCACTTCAGTATTCCACTCTCCCCCATACACATATATCTATCAGCTGTTAAATCAGGCTATTTTTGTACGTGGGCTTATTGCTTTTGTGAAAGAGGGGCAAACCTGTGGTAACAAGTAGTCCATTTAAAGATACAAATACACGTAGTCCTTGACTTATCAACACCGTTGAGCCCAAAATTTATGTTGTTAAGTACGGGTGTCGTTGCCGTCACATGATCTTTCATGACATTTTTCCCATTTGCGGAGCTGGGGTGCGCGTGGCCTGAACGTGACGCATCAGGCCTGCAGGCCACCAGTTTGACACCCCTGCTGTTAAGAGAGATAGTTGTGAAGTGAATTTTGCCCTATTTTACCACCTTTCTTGCCACAGTTGTTCAGTGAATCACTGCAGTTGTTAAGTTAGTAGCACGGTTGTTAAGTGAATCACTGCAGTTGTTAAGTGAATCACTGCAGTTGTTAAGTTAGTAGCATGGTTGTTAAGCGAATCACGGCAGTTGATAAGTTAGTAACCCAGTTGTTAAGTGAATCACAGCAGTTGTTAAGTGAATCACTGCAGTTGTTAAGCGAATCACGGCAGTTGATAAGTTAGTAACCCAGTTGTTAAGTGAATCACGGCAGTTGTTAAGTGAATCACTGCAGTTGTTAAGTGAATCACTGCGGTTGATAAGTCAGTAGCCCGGTTGTTAAGTGAATCTGGCTTCCCTGTTGATTTTGCTTGTCAGAAGGTCAGAAAAGTGACCATACGACCCCTTGTGACAACAGCAACAGTCATAAATATGGACTAAGCATCCATGAATTTTGATCAGGTGACCATGGGGATGCTGGGAATCTCGTAACTGTGAAAAACGGTCATAAGTCACTTTTTTCAGTGCTGTTGTAACTTTGAACAGTCACTAAATGAACTGTTGTATATCGAGGACTACCTGTATACCATTTTTCTAAAACAGCACTAAACCCAAGTTTTGTTCACTTATTCAGAAGAGCACTAATTCCCATGTTTAAAAGTAGCCTAATTAAAGGTGACACGTTGTAGTGCTCTCAAGCTTCGCCGCATCTGCTCTTAAGTCAGACAATGTTAAGCATTGGCTTAAGATTTTCTGAAAGAGTCGTAAATTTGTGTTTAAATGTAGCTTAGCTAAATATTGATGGGGAAATTGTGCAGCAAGGCAGGAGAGCTCTCCCACCACTTCAGTATTCCACTCTCCCCCATACACATATATCTATCAGCTGTTAAATCAGGCTATTTTTGTACGTGGGCTTATTGCTTTTGTGGAAGAGGGGCAAACCTGTGGTAACAAGTAGTCCATTTAAAGATACAAATACACGTAGTCCTTGACTTATCAACACCGTTGAGCCCAAAATTTATGTTGTTAAGTACGGGTGTCGTTGCCGTCACATGATCTTTCATGACATTTTTCCCATTTGCGGAGCTGGGGTGCATGTGGCCTGAACGTGACGCATCACGTTCAAACTGCAGGCCACCAGTTTGACACCCCTGCTGTTAAGAGAGATAGTTGTGAAGTGAATTTTGCCCTATTTTACAACCTTTCTTGCCACAGTTGTTCAGTGAATCACTGCGGTTGTTAAGTTAGTAGCATGGTTGTTAAGTCAGCCCGGCTTCCCCATCGACTTTGCTTGTCAGAAGGTCGCAAAAGGTGATGACGTGATGCCAGGGCACTGTAACGGTCATAAATAGGAATCAGTTGCCAAGTGTCTGAATTTTGATCACATGACCATATCCCTACTTCAATGGTTGTAAATGTAAAAAATGGTCATAAGTCACTTTTTTCCAGTGCCAATGTAACTTTGAATGGTCACTAAATGAACTGTTGTAAGTTGAGGTGTATCTGTAAAGAATAGGAAGGATTTACATGCTGCAAATCAAGTCTCCTATAGGGCTGCTCTGTCCTAACTCCTGTGACTGTTACCTGTTAGGATGGTCCTGCTTTCAAACCCAGATATTTGGTCAGTGATACTAGGGGAGGAGGCCATTTTAAAAGGGCTGGAGATCAGTGGTGAGATTCAAAAATTTTTACTACCAGTTCTGTGAGTGTGGCTTGGTGGGCGTGGCTTGGTGGGTGTGGCAGGGGAAGGATACTGTAAAATCTCCATTCACTCCCCACTGCAGGGGAAGGTTATTGCAAAATCCCCATTTCACCCCAATCAGCTGAGACTTGGGAGGCAGAGAATAGATGGAGGAGGGGCCAGTCAGAATTTTTATTACTGGTTCTCCGAACTACACAAAATTTCCGCTACCGGTTCTGCAGAACTGGTCAGAACCTACTGAAACCGACTCTGCCGGAGATTCCTTTGCTTAAACCGGAAAGGCCTTTGAGGTAAGGGATAAGCAATAAGCACTTAGACTTATATATTGCTTCACAGTGCTTTATAACCCTCTCTTAGCAGTTTACAGAGTCACCATATTGCCTCCAACAATCTGGGTCCTCATTTTACCGGCCTCAGAAGGATGGAAGGCTGAGTCAACCTTGAGCCGGTCAGGATCAAACTGCTGGCGGTCAACAGAGTTAGCCTGCAATACTACATTATAAGCACTGCACCACCATGCCAGGGATTATGCGAACAACAGCTTAAAAAAGATGATGAGCTAAACCCACCCCCCAAAGGTAACTCTGTCAATGATTGCCTGTTTGTTGTCTTTTTAAAGAAGGAAAGCTCAACTGAGTCAATTTGGTCCAGTGGTTAATGAACCAGGCTAGATGCCAGGTGACTGTGAGCTCTAACTTTGCCTTTGGCATAAAAACTGACTGAGTGATTTTTCTCAGTTCAGCCCACCTCATGTGGGAAAATAGGAGGAAAAAGAAGTATTAGGTATGTTCGCCACTTTGAGCTATTTATAAAAATAAAAAAGGTAGGATATAAATAAAAGATACCGATAAAAAGAATGACTAAAAACTGCCTAAGAGTTGAGTTGGGATGAGATGAAGGCATCATCCCAAGAGTAGCAGATATCTGACAATTTTCAATTAAAGGATTGACCATAGGAAATAATAAGGTAAAAGTAAAGGTTCCCCTCACACTTATGTACTAGTAGTCATTCCTGATTCCAGGGGGCGGTGCTCATATCCGTTTCAAATCCGAAGAGCCAGCACTGTCTGAAGACTTCTCCATGATCATGTGGCCGGCATGACTAAACACCAAAGGCGCACAAAACGCTGTTACCTTCCCACCAAAGGTGGTCCCTATTTTTCTACTTGCATTTTTTACATGCTTTCGAACTGCTAGGTTGGCAGAAGCTGGGATAAGTAACGGGAGCTCACCCCATTACGCGGCACTAGGGATTCGAACCGCTGAACTGCCGATCTTTCAATCAACAAGCTCAGAGTCTTAGCCACTGAGCCACCACATCCCTATAGGAAACAATACAGGGAGACAATTCTCCTTTCTCTTTGGGTCCTTTCGCTAAATATTAGCATCATTTTTTCTGAGGGAGGAAGAAGAAGAATTGTGATTTTTCTTGCTCAAGTTATAAAATTATACTGTATAGTTCAACTTCAAAGTAGCTTCATACCATAGCTTCTCTTTTCTTACATGTCACATTCATTTATATGTTCAAAGGTTGAAGAGTGTCTGATTTTTGCTTTATTCCATTGCTAATTGGGTTTTCCTTTAATTGTACAAGGAGGCTTCTGATTTAATGGCAGCTTGTGTGGGTCACTGGGCTCCTAATACTCTGCTATATAATACAAACCATCATTACTGTTAAAATATTATTTCACTGTCCATTAAAATTTTATTTTCAGTTACTAATTGGAGTTCCCTTGAGTAAAAACAGTGGGGGAAAATTTCAATGGCACCAGCAGTCTTCTTTCTTTCTTTCTTTCTTTCTTTCTTTCTTTCTTTCTTTCTTTCTTTCTTTCTTTCTTTCTTTCTTTTGTTCTTTTTCTTTCTTTCTTTTGTTCTTTTTCTTTCTTTCTCTCTCTCTCCCTCCCTCCCTCTCTCATTCTCATTCTCTCTCTCATTCTTTCTCTCTCCCCCCTCCCTCCCTCCCTCTCTCTGAACCTCAATTAGTCTCAACTATGGACAATTATATAGTCCAGGATGACATCATAAAAGAAAAGGATATTGCCTAAGGCTTCATTTGCATGAGTCAATCCACATTTAGATCCTTAACAAATGACTAGCATTCTGTCTATCCAGGCTTTTAAACCTGCAATGCTATGCCATTATTTGGGAGTTGATCCCATTGAGAACAATGAAGCATACTTACAGATAGACATGCATATAGAACTGTGCAGATGCTTTTCTATTTTTTCAAATAGCTGTACCTTAAGGCAGTTGGTGTGAAATTGAAATATTTCGTAAGGAAATAATAACAATAACAGAGTTGGAAGGGATCTTGGAGGTCTTCTAGTCCAACTCCCAGCTCAGGAAACTCCCTGCTCAAAAAACCTGCTGTCTCACTGCTCAGGAAACCCAATACCATTCCAGACAAATGGTTGTCCAATCTCTTCTTAAAAACTTCTAGCGTTGGAGCATTTACAACTTCTGGAAGCAAGTTGTTCCACTGATTAATTGTTCTAACAGTCAGGAAATTTCTTCTCAGTTCTAGGTTGCTTTTCTCCTTGATTATTTTCCATCCATTGCTTCTTGTCCTGCCCTCAGGTGCTCTGAAGAATAGATTGACTCCCTCTTTTTTTGTGGCAGCCCCTGAGATATTGGAGCATTGCTATCATGTCACCCCTGGTCCTTCTTTAATTAAACTAGACATACCCAATTCCAGCAACTGTTCTTAATATGTTTTAGCCTCCAGTTCCCTAATCATCTTTGTTGCTCTTCTCTTCACTCTTCCTAGAGTCTCAACATCTTTTATTAAATTCTGTGAGGGAGATACAATGGTTTACTATTTCAATGGCTTTTTAAAAAATCTATTGGAATACTTAGGATTTCCCAATAACTATTTAGAACTTCTCTTTCTTCTGGCCAACATTTAAATTTGTCTGCTGTATCTTACTCATAGGCTTAAATATATAGCAATAATTACATTATTCCAAAACGGCAAAATCATTCATTGTGCATAAATATTTAGATGGACATAAATTTGGAGCACAAAAAGATGGGATTTTTTTGTGCATACCATTTTTTTTTTTAAAGTGAAGCTTTTGGACTTTTGTTTTCTAAAACAATGACTACCAAACACATAAAAGCAAACTTGGGGGCAGGGAAGCAGATAAAGTGGACTCTGGGAAGACCAGTGCATTGGTGGGCACACACACCAATTTTGGGGATAAAGACATTTTCAATATTGATCCAAATGTTTTTTTTAAAAATGGTGTTACCAATTTAATTTTATCTTTTTTTTTTGTCAATTCCATAGCAGTAATATATACAGAAGTTGAGTGTCAACCCTGGAGCCATCTTTGAGCATCTTCAGGGTTGCCACATTGAGGCTGGATGGAACTGTGGGAAAGGGAGAGGGGAGTAGAGATAGCTGAGCAGGATATAGAGCCAAATTAACATTCTTTCTTCTGGGAACCAAGGATACTCTCACCAGCATTTGGAGGAGAATGGCTGGGAGACATTCGGGATGGGGAAAGAGCGCTGATTGGGGCATGTGATGGTCATGTGTGATGGGAGAGCGGGGAAGAACTTTGGATTTTGAATTGGGTGGAGAAAACCCGGGAAACTTCAGAGTCAGGTTTTCACCAGCTATGCCAATATGACATGCCTAATAAATCTATACTTTGAGGATCCCTGCCTTGGAGTTTTGATTTCATCTGGGCTGTTACTTGGAACCCTGACACTGAGTATTTTCAATGTACGGTATAAACTTATTAAAGGGAGAAATGGCCTTCTCCATCTTCTGTGGCCTAGTTCTGGGATCCTGATAGATAACCATACTTGTTTCAGGGTAGTGCTAGTTTTTTGAAGTCAAACATTTCAAATATGTCTGTCTCTCTGTCTGTCTAGCTAGCTAGCTAGCTCATTTGCTGCCTATCTTACCTAGAGGTGACTCTGACTCAAATAGTATATTGTAGATAAAGTAGTGTACAATATCTAGAACAATATCTTATAATTTATATAACAATATATAAGTAAAAATAATACAAGTAAAAACAAAACCATTTTTTCAGGGGGATTCTTTTTACAGAGTCCTAGTCACCTCCTGACTGGATTGCTCTAATGGGCTCTGTGAGGGGCTGCTCCTGAAGAATATCCAGAAGTTTTAGTTTATTTATTTATTTAAAACATTTATATATCCGCCCACCTTTTAGCCAACTCTGGGTGGCTCCCAATCAAATTGGTGCAAAATGTGGTGACGTGGGCAGTTAAAACAGCACGTTACCCATCTGGTCCACAAACTGCATTGTTTGCCTCTGGGTTTGCCTCCGGGTCCAATTTAATGTGCTGTTTTTTTTTTCACTTTTAAAGCCCTTCTTGGCATGGAACAGGGGTATTTCCCCAGTTACATCTGCCTCTCCCTTCACATCTGGCAGAAGAGTTGTGCTGCATGTCCCACCTGTAACAGAAGTACATTTGGTGGGTCCCAGGAAATGGGCCTTCTTTATCACATTCCCTCCTGCCCTGAGGTGACATTAATGACTAATTTTCTAGAAGTTTCTGAAGAACTGGCTATGACTTCAGTCCTGGGTATCCCAGGAGATCAGTGAGACCTTGAGATGGCTCCATTATTTATATATTATGTACCTTGATTTTTTAAAAAAATTTTAATAGTGGCTTTAAAAAAAATTTATTGTTTGTATGTATCCTATTTTAAGCAGCCCGAGTCACTTTTTGTGAGATAGGTGGCCATATAAATTTAATGAATAAATAAATAAAAATAAAATGAGGAGCCTTAAATTTTGCATTGATCGAGTTGATGAAGTGGATAATAAAAGTAGAACGTTGTTACAATACAGAATGTACCTTAAGAGGACAAAAGGAAGTTCATTTTTTTAAAATCAGTGAGCAAGGAGTAAGTACTGAATCATAACTAGATTTTTCTAGCATCTAGGCACTCAAGCAGGATACTGAAATAGTGGGGTTTTGTTTTGGTTTTTACAATGATTAGAATTGTTTGTAACAGGTGTGGTTTATTAAATTATTTGTATAAGGAAATAATGCAAAAATTTGTATGATCCTTCTTCCTACTTTATTCAGCCCAAATGTCAGGGTTCCAAGTAACACACACATACATCCGAATGAAAGAAGACTCCGAGGCTAGAAGTTCCTCAAAGTTCCATTGGTACATCTGGAAAAACCTGAATCTGAAAGCTTCCAGGTTTTCCCCACCCAAAGAAAAGTCCAAGTCCCTGCCCAGCACCCACATGTCCATCACATGGTCCAATCAAAGCACCATCCCAACTGGAGATGCCTCCCAGGTCCAGCCGCCCAGGTGCAGGGCAAGACGGCCTTAACTTTCTGAGAAAGGAATGTTATTATGACTATATATCACCCATGCTCCATACAATCCCCCCTCCCAGGGTAGGCCTGAAGGCCCAATTCAAAAGATGGCTTCCAGGCCTGACACCAACTGTTAGTTAAGATGCCCACAAATGCATGTAAACAGAATCTTTCATTGAATCTTTCTGAACAGCAGAAAGTTCAGAAAGGAAGTACTACTGCAGTCTTTTACATCATCTGTCTGAAATCCAATTTAGCTAAAATATTATATCCAGGAGCAATGCTGCTAACTTGAAATGAGTAGTAGTTTTCTATACTTAAGTTTGGCCTGTTATAAATGTGTAATTATGTAAAGCTGAATTGCTTCTTGGAATTGACACTTTTGAAAATATATGTATTTTATCTGATTTTAATCTCAGTTTTTATGCTGTGGTTTAATCTTCCTGAGAATATTAGCAATCTTTTTATCTTTAGAGTAAGTCTCTGGATCTCAAGTTTGCAGGTATGTATGAACAAAGATACGGATACTGCCTATCTAAATTTAAAAAGACAATTAAAAAAGGCAGTTAAGAATTGTGGCTGCTATTCTATACACACTTCAGGGCAAGCCCTATAAAACTTAATGGGCTTTATTTTTTCACTGATGTCCCTAAGATTGTACTCTACAAAGCTTAGATACTATGCACCTCTCTACTTGACTAGCAAAATCAAAATACATGGAGGTGTAACACTAATAATTAGAAAGTGCAAATTTATATGGATTTCAGTATATAACTTCTTGGACGGCCTTAGGAATCTTTCTTTCTTTCTTTCTTTCTTTCTTTCTTTCTTTTAAAGGTAGTATGAAATTCACACAATAGTCAGCCAGTAATTTCCCATAATTTTCCATGCAAGACTAAGTGTTCTTGACTTGATAAAAAAAAACATGGAAGGAAAATATACTGGGGAAAATTATTTATATATTTTATTTATTTATAAAATTTATATGACCATCCATCTCACATGAAGTGACTCAGTAGAACCAGGAATTAAACTCCCATCAGAGGAAAGAATACATAAGATGTTACCTTTATATCAGGGGTGAAATATTCCTGGTTCTGACCAGATCTCACAATCCAGTAGTGATCGTGGCCGGTGGTTTGGCAATCTGGTAGCAATCAGCGAACCACCGGTGACACCTGCCGTCCGAGTGTCATTACTTCCTGGTTTTAACCTTCTGTGCATGTGCAGAAGATTTTGCGCATGCGCAGAAGGTCTGCACATGCATGTGATGCAAGCACACATGTGGACTTCCGAGCCAGTAAGGAAGGTAAGTAGATTTCACCCCTGTTGCAATCAAATTGACTCCAAATGGAAATTAGCTACTTTATATAGCCTCCTCACGTCAACATAAATGGACAGAAGGAGAAACTTCAAGACCCATTTAAGCCAAGCTCCAATGAATGGATGTTTCATGTTCACTTATCTGGCCTCTATCCATTGTCTCTTTAAAAAGTTTACCTCAAATTTTAATTTATAGGAAGTCTAAATCTTCAGTCTTCTTGTGGGTTTGAGTGATTGTTCACTTTTTTTCTTCGGGAAAACTTTTTAACATAAATTGTTTTGTACTTTGAGGGCAACTTTACCTTCCCAGTGTGAGATGTCTTTCAACTAAAAGAATCATTGTCGTGTCAGTTCTTCGATATTAATGTTTTGATTTCCAGGCACTGTAATGGTCCCTACCTAATGCTTTCATTAAAAAAAATCTGTAAAGTTAGCCAATCAAGAAGACAAATAGTATGCAGCCTATTTTTTTCCTATTAACATGCTCGCCTTACTCAACTTCTTCATTTATCCTTCTGTTTTAAAAGGAGCTCTTAATTACTTCCAGTCCCATTTCAGTTGTAAATGCATCTTTATTGCCATTCTTTCATCATAATAAATCCTTCGGCCTACTCAAAGAGCTGACACTTCACCACTGATTTACAAGTGACCCATTTTTATTAATCAGATGTTTGCCCTGACTCTGTTGTAGTGGTAACACCATTACAGATAACTTTTGTTGAAGAGCCCCTTTCTTTTATTTCCAAGATGCAGCTTTTGATCCAAGGATGCTTCATTCCAAGCAAATATCAACAAACCTCTATCTTTCCAAAGATCGCCCTGTGGTATTTTCAAGTTTATTTTTTTTTAAATAGAGATCTATGATAGATAGACAGACAGACAGACAGATGAGAGAGAGAGAGAGAGAGAGATTAGAGAGATGATAGCTAGCTAGCTAGAAAGATTGATAGATAGATAGACAGAGATGATAGATTAGAGAGAGACAAGATAGATAGATAGATAGATAGATAGATAGATAGATAGATAGATAGATAGATAGATAGATAGATGATATAGATGATAGATGATAGATAGCTAGAGACCGACAGAGATGATAGATATAAAGATGATAGATTAGAGAGAGAGATGATAAATAGATAATTAGATAGATAGATAATTAGATAGATAGATAGATGATTGATAGAGAGTTAGAGAGATGATAGATTAGAGAGATGATAGCTTGCTAGCTAGAAAGATAGATCGATAGATAGATAGATAGATAGATAAACAGACAGACAGACAGACATACATGATAGATAGAGATGATAGATAGATTAGAGAGAGACATGATAGATAAATAGATAGATAGATAGATAGATAGATAGATAGATAGATAGATAGATAGATAGACAGACAGATAAACAGACATGATAGAGAGAGATGGATAGATTAGAGAGACATGATAGATAGATAGATAGATAGATAGATAGATAGATAGATGATAGATAGATAGATAGATAGATAGATAGATAGATAGATAAATGATATAGATGATAGATAGATAGATAGATAGATAGATAGATAGATAGATAGATAGATAGATAGATAGATAGATAGATAGATGGGCCTGAATGCCTGGACATTAAAATTTCTACCTGTCCTGTTCCTATCGCTATAATGCCATACCTTGCCAGGCAAATGAAAGAAGGTAAGAAAACATTAAACATTTTTAAATGGTAAGAGATTTAAAAATCACACATTTTATTAGGAGAATACATCTGAAATGGTTTCATAGACCATCCTAACAGGAGATGTTCTGAGAAGCGTTCAGAGATTTTTATTGGGGGGTGTTTAACTGGAAAATAAATAGTATTCTATCATTGTGACTTTTGAAATTATAATATTGTGACAATTTTGTAACAAAGAAATTTGTCACAAATTTGCCAAAATCACACCTTCTAAATCAGGAGTCTCCAACCTTAGTAAGTCTAAGGCTTGTGGACTTCAACTCCCACAGCAAAGCTGGCTGAGGAACTCTGGGAGTTGAAGTCCACAAGCCTTAAAGTTACTAAGGTTGGAGACCCCTGTTCGAAATCAATGTACGAATTTAATATTTCACTTCTCTACCTTCTGAGGATACCATTTCCTAAATATACCATAGCCAAGCATGAGCCAAACTGAGCCTTGGAAAAGGTTTTGCGCTTTAAAATAGGTCCATTTTTAAACAAACAAAATAAGTAAAAATGTGCAAAAAAAAAAGGTATTACGAAAAAGAAAAACACTCAGCAAAAATATAGCCATAACTGAGAAATTTCTTTCTGCTTCCGCGTATCGAAAAAGAGTAAAATTTATGCTGCAAAATTAAGAATGGATGAAAAAAATCAGAAGAAATGGAGTCACACATGGAAAAAGGAGAGCCAGAATGTGAATTAGACTGATTCATTGTTTTGTAGCATTCTGCCAGGAAGAGGGAAAGAAGAGGGACAACATGCACACACACACAAATAGGCACATTCACAGTTCATAGTATCACCAACTACCATCAGCAGGAAGGGAAGCAGTTTTGGGGCCTGGCTAGTGTTCTTTAGCTGTCTGCCACTGTTCCCAGTTTAGACATGGAGTCCCTAAAAAGGACCTCGAATAGCCTGAATATGTTTAGACACAGGATGGACAAAACTGAGAGCTGAGCAATGCGATTTCACCTGCTGCCCATTACAATTCATCCAGTGCAAATGGCTATGCAAAATAAATTGTGCAAGTGCCATTTAGCTCAGGGGGGAAAAAAACTCATTTATTGCATGGACCAGCTGGTGATGTTGTTTGCCTGGGCTCTCTGAAAGGTAATTGGAAGCACAGTGTAAAGACTTGACACAGTAGATGGAGCTGCACAGATTGTCATCTTGCCCTAGATAGCCATCAGTAGGGCACATACTGTACGTATTGGAGGGAGGGAATGTGTCACAAAACAACTGGATGCCATGAAGTTTTGTTTGGCCTTTCTCAGAAATTTAAAAGGAGGGATAAACAGATTAATAGACCTTGTAGGTCTACAAGGGACCTTGTAGGTCATCTAGTCCAACCCCCCCCCAAGTAATGGCAGTCTAATAAATGGCAGTCCTATCTCTTGAAAGCCTCCAGTGATAAAGCGCCCACAAATTCTGAAGGCAAGCTGTTCCATTGGTTGATTGTTCTCACTGTCAGAAAATGTCTCCTTATTTCTAGGTTGAATCTCTCCTTGATCAGTTTCCATCTATTATTTCTTGTCTGGCTTTCAGGTGCTTTGGAAAATAGCTTGACCCCTTCCTCTCTGTGGCAGCCCCTCAAGTATTGGAACACTGCTATCATGTCTCCCCTGGTCCTTCTGTTTAAAGAGAAACACATGTCTGAGCCTAAAATGGTTAAGCCTTCCTCCATTTCACTTGTATTGCACATTGCTTTATTAGCACTTTTTTACAAATTTATTTAAGCTTTCTGGGGACACCAAATGCTGAAATGCTAAGAATATGTTGTGGTGCATATTCTTCAGCATTCTCAAAAACTGATTTATTAATAAAATAAATTTAGGTCTTTGAATTATCACCAAGAATGTTTCCTTTCATTTACTTTCTATGCAGTTCATGTACATGAAATTCAGGTATGACAATATGGTCCCTTTGGCAGCAACTCTTTCAACTTCCTTGATGTTCTATCCTGGGTTCTTTTTTAAATTACACCCAATCAGATTTACTGAAACTCAGGAGAAACACAAAAGTTCAGCACTCTGGACCAGAATGGTTTGTTAATCTGTAAACAAACACACCCACCCACCCACCCACACACACACACTCTTAAAGGATGGGAAAAATTATTTTGTAAACAATGATGTGTGAAATATACCAAAATATAAGTACTTCCTATTATCTCTATTTTATTTTATAATTTCTCTCTCTGGAAATTTTTAATTTTTTCCTTCTGCTCTGTTAAGGACCAACATGTAGACTTCTCGCATTTTCTAAGTACATTCTTCTTCTTCTTCTACTACTACTACTACTACTACCACTACTACTACGGATCATCCACTCCCTCTGAAGAAAAAACACCTTGATTCTACTGTATATAGAACCCTGATAATTTCCAATTCCCCATGCCCACTTTATTTTTGAAAGTATCCATGAGGAGTCCAAATATCAATTCTAATTAATTAACTATTAATCGTTTCATAGTTCCCATCACCAATCTCTTTCCACTTATGACTGTATGACTATAACTTGTTGCTGGCAATCCTTATGATTTATATTGATATATTGACCATCAATTGTGTTGTAAATGTTGTACCTTGATGAACGTATCTTTTCTTTTATGTACACTGAGAGCATATGCACCAAGACAAATTCCTTGTGTGTCCAATCACAGTTGGCCAATAAAAATTCTATCTATCTATCTATCTAATTGATCCTGTTTTTGAGCAAGGAATTCAAACAAGTAAGCATTCAAACATTTGTTTGGTATCCTGCAGCCTGAAGTAATACAATAGTTATAGCACACGATGCCCACACTGTACCATTCTTGCCCCTTTTTAAATTTTTGTACCCAGTGTTATTATTTTAATATTTTTATATCTATGATCTTAATTTTACACCACCCAGAGTTGCTTTGCGGAGTGAGATTGGAGGCATATAAATTTAATAAATGAATATAAACTTGCTTCAGTAACACTATGTAAAAGAGAGCCAGTGTGGTATACAGTAGCGATTAAATTGCTGATCTGGAAGCAGCAAGATCCAGATTCATATTCAATCCATTCCTCGTCAATGCAAGCTATTTCACAGAGTTGCTGTTGGAAGAAAAACTGGAAGACTGCAATGTATCTTACCTTGAACTCTGCAGGGGAAATATTGAACGAACTAAGAACTATTGCTATCTGGAAGGATGGAATACTTAAGTTCAAGTCATCCACATTGTAAATTCCAAAAGGAAATGTTTCTTCTTGCCTGGACCCAATATTAATTATGTTAGCACATTCTAAAGTAACTTCTCCAAATATCATGCCACTAACCTTATCGCTGACAGACCTTTGGCAATATGCAAAGTGACAATATTAAAATTGTCCCCGTTAAAATTTAATATCTGCTGGAGCTTATTTCATTTTTTTTTTTTACTATATGTAGAACAGTGTTTGTTCAAATAAATTATGTTACAGACTAAATGTTCAAATGCCATTACATTATCATTAAAGTCAACATTCTCAGCAATGTGCATTCATGAAGGCAATGAGACTTAATATGAACCCTTAATAATGATGGAGACGGTTTTAGTAATATACAGTCCATTAAAAGAAAAGCTTAAATGTCTGAAATATCTTATCTTCCTTATACTTCTAAATGTTTAGAGTATGGATCCTATTTCATTTCTGTGAAGTGCAATTACTTTTCTCTATATGTAGACATATCGCTCATTTCCCTCTACCTTATAGTCTATCCTTTCTTCATAAAATGAATATAACAAACACCTTTTCACAATACATAATTATTATGAAATAGAATAGAATAGAATAGAATTTTTTAGAATAGAATTTTTATTGGCCAAGTGTGATTGGACACACAAGGAATTTGTCTTGGTGCATATGCTCTCAGTGTATATAAAAGAAAAGATACGTTCATCAAGGTACAACATTTACAACACAATTGATGGTCAATATATCAATATAAACCATAAGGATTGCCAGCAACAAGTTATAGTCATACAGTCATAAATGGAAAGAGATTGGTGATGGGAACTATGAGAAGATTAATAGTAGTGCAGATTCAGTAAATAGTTTGACAGTGTTGATGGAATTATTTGTTTAGCAGAGTGATGGCCTTCGGGAAAAAACTGTTCTTGTGTCTAGTTGTTCTGGTGTGCAGTGCTCTATAGCGTCGTTTTGAGGACTGTTTAGGAGTTGAAACAGTTTATGTCCAGGATGCGAGGGGTCTGTAAATATTTTCACGGCCCTCTTCTTGATTCGTGCAGTATACAGGTCCTCAATGGAAGGCAGGTTGGTAGCAATTATTTTTTCTGCAGTTCTAATTATCCTCTGAAGTCTGTGTTTTTCTTGTTGGGTTGCAGAACCGAACCAGACAGTTATAGAGGTGCAAATGACAGACTCAATAATTCCTCTATAGAACTGAATCAGCAGCTCCTTGGGCAGTTTGAGCTTACTGAGTTGGCACAGAAAGAACATTCTTTGTTGTCCTTTTTTAATTAGAAATCTAATGCAAGATGTAAAATGGAAAAAAAATCAAAACTTTTATCTGGTGTCTATCGAGATTCTCAATCATCCAGGTCATGATTGTCCCAATTATACTTTTTCAAAAGGCAGCTGGACTTTCTTCTTTTTTTCCTTGAAGACATTTCACTTCTCATCCAAGAAGCTTCTTCAGTTCTAACTAAATGGTGGAGAACGGAAAGATTTTGAACACCCCTCCCTCAACAGAGGGGGGGGTGGGAGAAGACACCACCTATCTCCAGTCTAGAACACAGTCCTTTCAGCAGTTCCAAGAAGGTTGCACACCCATTTGCACTAATCCAGGTGACTCTGAGGGCACAGATAAACCTCCAAGTGGCCTCAATGACTCTCAGAAAGAGTGCTAACAACCAGGTGACTGCAAGGAATATTAATCCTTCTATTTTCCACCATTCAGTCTGAATTGAAGAAGCTTCTTGGATGAGAATTGAAACGTCTTCAAGGAAAAAACAAGGAAGTCCAGTTGCCTTTTGAAAAAGCACCTTTTATCTGGTGGAGAATAACTATCTTCATCTAAAGTAATAAACTAGATAATAGTGCTGGTTTAATCAAGGAAAGATAGTCTAAGGTGCCACCAATTAGAATGTATTATTGGAAATTCATATTTACTCTTTAGGGTTGATGGCTGATGTCATAAGAGCTATTCCAGCTTTTCTCAAATCACACATGGTATAATGATATTGTATTGGAGATGTTTTCTTTAAGGCAACTAGATTTTAAGCTATCAAAAGACACATATCTTGAATCAGATGTCATTCATGTAAAGACGTAAAGGTTTGCCTGTCAGTCGTGTCAGACTCTAGGGGTTAGTGCTCATCTCTGTTTCTTGGTAATGGGAGCAGCATTGTCTGAAGACATTTTCTGTGCTCATGTGGCTCGCATGACTATATGCCAAAGGCGCTCGGAAGGCTGTTATCTTCTTACCAGAGTGGTACCTATTAATGTACTTGCATTTGCATGCTTTCGAACTGCTAGGTAGGCAGGAACTGGAGCAAGGACTGGGAGCTCACCCTGTTGCACGGAGCTCATGTCTCAAACCCGGGCTGTCAGTTCTCCAGCTGGTAAGTTCAGTGTCTTTAACTACTGAGCTCATCCTGTATCTTGAAGATAAACAATGAAATCATGTTGCCTTTCCAATTCTGGTTATACAGTCTCACACTATCCAACTAGTGAATAGTTTCACTTTTGCATTTTGCAAAAGCTGCAGTCTTTAGATCACATTCAAGGATTTCTTATGTATAGCACCATACAATAATCTGTCAGTAAAAGAAGCCTGACATGTTGCATCTGGTCAATCAGTTGGAATTATAAATATGTCTTCCACTAAATCACTGGCCTAATAACATCACAAAGTACCAATCTCATGGAGATCTTCAAATAACATAGTTGTTTCTCAAGCCAACACTACAATCTAGCTGCCCCAAATGTTCACCTATTGAGCACCTTCCTCAACCATTAAAAAAAAAAAATCAGCTACTGCATTGTCTTCAAGACATGCAAGCTGATTTTCAGGCAGAGGGAAGAATGAGAATTTGCCACCAACTTTTGTGTGTTTCACAAACTTCATTCAAATGTCAATGACATTCATCAGCTGGAAAATAACAATAATAGCAATAGCAATTGTAATAATACTGCCCAACCCTTCCAGCTTTATAATCAACAATTCAGCTGCAGAGATTATGTACTATATTGGTAATTCTGAGGATAGAAGCCCAAATTACTAGTTAAACTAGTTTAATCTAAAGTAGCAGCATTCCATGTACCTTTGGCGTTTAGCTATGCTGGCCACATGACCACGGAGACGACTTCAGATAGCACTTGCTCTACAGCTTTGAAACGGAGATGAGCATTGCCCCCTAGAATTGTGAATGACTAGCATATATGTGCTATCATGGCTTTAGATTACCTTTCAATCTAAAACCGTGATGGCTAACCTATGGCACACGTGCCACAAGTGGCACGCAGAGCCATCTCTCTGGCCACGCGAGTTGTTGCCTGTTGCTCTTCCGGGTTCCAGCGTGCCAGCCAGCTGGTCTTCATGTGCGCGGGAGCGCAAGAATCGGACGAGCAGCTGCCCAGTGTGCATACGCACATCGGGAAGATGATCTTCCAGTTTCTGGTATGTGCATGCACATCAGCCAGCTGGTCTTTGCGTGCACATGCGTACCAGAAACTGGAAGACCAGCTGGCCAGCACACCAGAACCCCGATGAGCAACAGTCTTCGCCTGTGCATGTGTGCCAGAAAATGGAAGACCAGCTGGCCAGTGCGCATTTGCATGCCGGAAACCGGAAGATCATCTTCCCGGCATGCACATGCATGCTGGGCACTGCTGTTCTGGTTTCCGGCACATGAATGCACACTGGCCAGCTGGTCTTCATGCGCATATGCATGCTAGAAACTAGAAGAGCAGCTGCCAAGCGTGAATGCATGTGCCAGGAAGATGATCTTCTGGTTTCCAGCACACACACACACACATGTGCGCGCTCACATACTCCAGTTTCAGAACTCAGTGCCAAAAAGGTTCGCCAACACTGGTCTATAGCAGGAGTCTCCAACCTTGTCAACTTTAAGACCTGTGGACTTCAACTCCCAGAATTCTGAGAGTTGAAGTCCACAGGTCTTAAAGTTGACAAGGTTGGAGACCCCTGGTCTAAAGCAACTTTTCCTACTTTAGCACATCTGTAGGACAGCCAGTTAGGGATGGTGTGAAAGGTTTTGGAATATGTGTTTCCAGTTTTGTATTCTGAAGTGAGGCTCGGGAAATGGAATACAGAGAAGACCATATGACTGTCATTTTATTAAAGCTAAACAGTTCCGAGCTGTTTAGTTCCGAGTCAAATTAAGATTGCATGGATGTTCTAAATAAACTGCTCTAAGGAAAAAAAGATCAAACTGTAATAAACAACCCTTCATTCTTCAAGACTGAAAACCACGTTTTAGTAATCGCCTTGTAATATCATTCAGATAAGTCCCTGAGGTAAAAGATTCATCTCCACAGAAGAAACATATCCATAGAAAACCATTGACTGGCAAAGGGCAAAGGGTTGCCTGGACATTCACTGAACCTCAGTGAAAAAAGGGAAAAGAGCCCCTCCTAAATTTTTCCCTTATCCACTTAAATATGTGATAAAGAACAGGGCATTGTTGCAGTCCTGCCACTTTTGCTTCCCAAATTCTATGGGTCCAACCCAAGAGATCTGAAGGGGAGCAGGCCCCTTATATACAAATACTATGGAGTCCTTGGAGCTCTCTGAGCTTGGTTGTTTGCTTACAGATATTTCATTATCTGATGATGTTACCAAGTCAGGTAATGAAACAAACATCCAAACTCAGAAAGCACACCAAGGACTCCACAGTTTATCCCTGAGCTACGTATATTCTCTTCTATGGAAATATATACTATTCTTCCATAATCCATTGTTGGCCTATTCAAGCCAATAGGAGTACAGCTTTTCTTCTGGCCTTCTAATTGAAATTGTGCAGATTGGGGAGAATAGGGACAGGCAGTACACACGTCCTATGCGAAGCGTTCAGGCAAACACCTTGAGATTGCTGTAGTCATTGTAGAAAACAAGGCAGTGGTTCAAATTAAAAAGAGGAGAAAAAAGACTTTCATTACCCACCATTTATTTATCCATCTGCCACAGTTCTATTATTCTTCCCTAACCAGTGGTGGAATTCAGCCAGTTCACACCACTTCGGGAGAACCGGTTGTTAATTTTCTGAGCAGTCTGGCAAACTGGTTGTTGGAAGAAATCATTAGGGTAGAGAACCGGTTGTTAAATTACTTGAATCCCACCACTGTCCCTAACCCTAACCCTCCCTCTTTGCCATTCATCTTTGTGCAATTGATTTTAGGTGCTTTTACTCCTGATCTCTCCGTTGATGATCTGCTTTCTGTATTACTTCCTGCACAGAGAATGTGCAAAAAAAGGTTTAGCCATCCTTAAAGTAGTTTCTGTTATCACAGGGGTGTCAAACTTTAGTTCATTGAGGGCTGCATCAGGGTTGTGTTTGACCTGGTGGTGGGGGCTGGAGTGGGCATGGCCAGCTTGACGTCACTCGTGTCAGGGTGCCTGTGGTGGCCTGAGTGCTCTGCCAGCAAATTTTTGGCCACAACAACCTCCTGCAGCCCTCTGCCAGCAAAAACAGAGCCCGGGGGGGCTGCATGTTCCCCCTCCCCAAGCTCTATTTTCACTGGCAAAGGGCTGTAGGAGGCCATCTTGGCCAAAAATGGAGCCTAGCAGGGCCGCACGAGGCCCTCCCTAGCTCTGTTTTTGATGGCAGAGGCACTGCGGGCTGGTCCTTTGCTGCTTCCAGGGTGGCCCCATGGGCCAGATCCAGATTCAGCAGGTTCTGACCAGTTCTGGAGAACCAGGAGCGGAAATTTTGAGTGGTTCAAAGAACCAGTAAATAACACCTCTGACTGGCCCTCCCCACATCTATTCTCTGCCTTCCAAGTCCCAGCTGATCGGGAAGAAATGGGGATTTTGCAGTAACCTTCTCCTGGAGTGGGGAGGAAATGGAGATTTTGAAGTATTCTTCCCCTGCCACGCCTACCAAGTCACACCCACCAAGCCATGCCATGCCCACCAAGCCACACCCATGGAACTGGTAGTAAAAAAATTTGAAACCCACCACTGGTCAGATCTAAGCATCACGCAGGCCAAATCTGGCCCATATGGGCCTTCAGTTTGACAACCCTGAGTTATCCCAAGCACAGAATCCAGCACAGGCAGGGCCTCTTCAGTACATTTTGCTGCTTCAAGGGCTTTTCGATGTTGTCTGTATGAGCAGCGGCGCGCACAGAGACCTATGCTGCCTCAGTGAATGAAGCAAAGCAGTTTCCCCATTTGAGTGGCCTTCAGAACAGTTGTACACAGAACCTTTGGAGGACATCACTTAAGACTTCTGGAGAAGACTGGTTGGCTCATCCCAATGTGCTTCACAAAGCACCCTTTCAAACATTTTGCAAAACCTATATCCTTAGTATTTATTTACTTGTACAATTTATTGGGTATCCATTTTACCTCGAGGTAACTCTTACATTCAGACAATGTCTCTGTCACGTTTAATACCAGATTGCTAAATCATGGACCACAGGCAGGCTGTAGACTTCTAGACTTCCCAGTTGTAGCATTTTACTGCCATCTTTAGAATATGCTTCCTGAGGCAAATATCTTATACAGATAGTCCTTGACTTATGACAATAAATGAACTTGTAAGTTATGATGGTCGAAAAAGTAGGTCACTCACGTGACTGACCTGATTTTACAACCTTTTTTGTTGCACTTGTAATACAAGCCCACTGTTGGCTATGGGCAGGTTTTGCTGAAAATCAGCAGTAAATGCTGCTTTTTTGGGCAAAACTGTCGTAAGATACAGTCATGTGATCATGGGATGCTACAAAAAGCTGTAAATGTTTTCAGGGAAAATATCTGATTATGAGCATAGCTGCACTTAATAACAATTGAACGGACAGCCCACCACAAAAAGTTTCACTTTAAAATTCAGAGGTTTATTATTTGGAGCATAATAAACATAGAGCACTTACATTAGTCACATTGCAACAATGCAACAACGGTCAATCAGACAAGCAGTCAAGGGGATGGCTTGACTGATTGAACACCTGATTGAACACCTCCCATTCTTCACTCCTGCCTTATATACCTTAAGAATTGCAAAGGCACATGACTTTCAGGATTCTGCCACCTTGCCATAGCAACAGGGCAGTTGCTCATTCCTTCACCCTACATGTTACAACATAAAACTATTTTTATATATGTGACCAACACAAGTTTCTTTTTCCCCCAGGATCTTAGTCCATCATATTTTGCCAGCTAAACAGCCATCCTGCTTGCAAACAACAATTTCAACATACACATCACAATTTCCACATGCTCAGGGGCACAAGTCCATCACACAGGCACCACTGACTTTGCGTAAGTTAATCAATGCTGATCTGTGTGCTGGGTCTGTGGCCCCCCAAACCTTCATAAATACAGCCATTCCTTGATTATGATGTATGATACAATATGTTAAAGCAGATTTTAATATTCTTTAAGTATTGCAGGTAATTTCATATTAATGCTGGTCAGTGGTGGGTTGCTCCAGTTCAGGTGAACCTGTAGCGGCAGGCAGCGGGAGGCTCCGCCCACCCACCCAGATGTCATCAAAAATGCTCTGCATGTGTGCAGAACCTTCTGCGCATGCGTAGAAGCGCCGCACACTCACGCGCTCCCGATAACGAACCGGTAGCCCCGGGATTTGAAACCCACTACTGATGCTGGTCCTAGTCCAGGCTCCCTGAGATAACAGCAACCCAGGGACAAAGCATCAGTAGTACTTAGGTATGGGCCCTCTTTTTGCCAGCTTCCCAAGTGCCGCTTTGCTGCTTGTCAAGTCTCCCACATGCAGTCACATGATCACAGGAGGAGCTTGGCCATTGGAATGAAATCGTAAGTACTCTTGGAGGTTCTTCCTAACTTTGAACTGTAGGAATTTAGCACCCACCCCCCTCCTAGAAGAATGAAATATTTTAGAAAATATTTAAAAGGCAGAATATATTTCCCTGGATGAGAAATGGAGAAACATGTTTTAAAGACAAAGCAACTCCCCCCCACCTTTGTCAATGGGCCATTAAAGCCTCAGCCAAGCTCACTCATTTCCCCCCACCTTTGTCAATGGGTCAGAGGTAGAAACTCATTCTCCCCACCTTTGTCAATGGACCATCATTTGCAACACAATAGGACTCATCTAGCAACAGAAATTCACCACATGGCAAGGCTCAAGCAAGCTTGAGAGACAACCTACAATGTTAGCTAAGACCCCTAGACCACCTGGGAGTTTGACAACCAATCAGGATACTCTTCCTGTGCCCCAGAAAGTTCAAAGCTCAGAAAAAGCATAAAGCCAGGGAGCGCACAGGATCTCATCCCTTTTTCTGTTCAGGATCTCAAGCCATGTGATCCTGGCCACCATTAAACCATCTTTCCAAGCAGCCTCCATGTTTCCAGTGTCTTTGTCCCCACTTGGAACTGAACCCAGATGGATATTTCTTTCAACAGAACAATTGCTAAGCAGCCAGTCATAAATCAAGGACTCACCTGTACTGTCTTATGGTTGGACCACCTATTGTTAAAATGATTCTGCAAAGGTGACTAGTGCCAGAATTGTACTGGCCAAGGTAGTCTCTTCCTGCCATCAATGTCCCACTGCCATCTAAGTTGACAGGCTCAGGCTATTATAAGTTTGTGGCTTCCCTTTTCAGTATAAATAGCCATTCCATTCTTTGCTAAGGATGTAATTAACCCCTTTGCTCTCCTTGATTATGTAACTAGCTTCCCATTCCATCTATAGATTTATTGCATGCAGCTTGGGGAGCAGGAGGCACAATTGTCAATGTCACAATCAACCACACTAGCACGGTTTCCTGGTGCCAGATGGAAGCCTGGGATTATAAATCTGGGTGCTAAAGAACCCATAGCTACAGATGCAACATGACACTGTCTCTCATGCCTGGTCGAGATGAGAATTCCCTTGTATGTTGTTCGTCCTATTTAATAAAGCTTTGCATGGTCCAGGAATCCTGGCATCTGGTCGTCCATTTTATGTCTCTGATCACCCTTGGTAGATGGCTAATGCCTTCCTTCCCCAGCAACACCATCCTGCTAATCAAGGAAGCTCAATTGTATCAACATTCTTCTCCAAGTTCTAATTAGTTAAGAGTTATATTGTTTTTTATTCTATTGACAACCTTCTCTAGGGTTAGGATTGGAAAATGGAGATCAGGAGCACAAGGTCACATTTTTATTCTTTGCTTCAAACCAAAGAATAAGTAAGTGATCACCTATTCCTTGTAAAGTTGGATATTCATGCAGATCAAAAGGTGCCTGATATCTACCCGTATCCAATATCTTATGAGCCCAGGCTCTCCAAAGTTGGCAACTTTTAAGATTTGTGGACTTCAATTCTCCAAATTCTTCAGCCGGCCAAAAAGTTGCCAACTCTGGAGACCCCTGGTATATGATATTGCAATTTAGATAATTCCACAAACTTCATAGGCCCAGATAAGAATGTGATATCTACAAATGCTTTGCTTCAGCAATACTGGTGGCTGTTTCAAACTACTTCCCTACTCCCTGGACACATTATTTTTTTTCTTTTTCAGGCTGGCTATTAATTTTAATGAAAATGATTGAAAATGGTTTTTCACTGAATGTTTTGGATGATTTCCAACCTACGCTAATACTTAATTGGAATGCGCTTCTGGCACTTAACATATATTAGCCTCTTACTCAAGAGTTGTTTAGCTTTGCATAGGATGAAGGGAAATTGTAAATAACTGTATGCCTTTGGGCAATGAGGCCACATGGAGCCATGTGAAGGTTAATGAAAATGATTGAAAATGGTTTTCACTGAATGTTTTGGATGATTTCCAACCTACGCTAATACTTAATTGGAATGCTTCTGGCACTTAACATATATTAGCCTCTTACTCAAGAGTTGTTTAGCTTTGCATAGGATGAAGGAAATTGTAAATAACTGTATGCCTTTGGGCAATGAGGCCACATGGAGCCATGTGAAGGTTAATGAAAATGATTGAAAATGGTTTTTCACTGAATGTTTTGGATGATTTCCAACCTACGCTAATACTTAATTGGAATGCGCTTCTGGCACTTAACATATATTAGCCTCTTACTCAAGAGTTGTTTAGCTTTGCATAGGATGAAGGGAAATTGTAAATAACTGTATGCCTTTGGGCAATGAGGCCACATGGAGCCATGTGAAGGTTAATGAAAATGACCTTTTGTGTAAAAAAAAATATGTGAGCACTAAATGCGAAAAGAAGGCTTGTCATTCTCAATAAATAAATAATAACAAGTACCGGTATATATGATCTTCCATTCAATCTCTGCTTTACTGTTTTAACTTTTTTTTTTTTTTTACTGAAAGATGAGGGGCTGTTTCACAAACGGTGTGTATAGTTTTTTGTTCTCTTTCAGTATAAATAGCCATTCCATTCTTTGCTAAGGATGTAATTAACCCCTTTGCTCTCCTTGATTATGTAACTAGCTTCCCATTCCATCTATAGATTTATTGCATGCAGCTTGGGGAGCAGGAGGTACAATTGTCAATGTCACAATCAACCACCCTAGCACTGTTTCCTGGTGCCAGATGGAAGCCTGGGATTATAAATCTGGGTGCTAAAGAACCCATAGCTACAGATGCAACATGACACTGTCTCTCATGCCTGGTCGAGATGAGAATTCCCTTGTATGTTGTTTGTCCTATTTAATAAAGCTTTGCATGTTCCAGGAATCCTGGCATCTGGTCGTCCATTTTATGTCTCGGATCACCCTTGGTAGATGGCTAATGCCTTCCTTCCCCAGCAACACCATCCTGCTAATCAAGGAAGCTCAATTGTATCAACATTCTTCTCCAAGTTCTAATCAGTTAAGAGTTATATTGTTTTTTATTCTATTGACAACCTTCTCTAGGGTTAGGATTGGAAAATGGAGATCAGGAGCACAAGATCACATTTTTATTCTTTGCTTCAAACCAAAGAATAAGTAAGTGATCACCTATTCCTTGTAAAGTTGGATATTCATGCAGATCAAAAGATGCCTGATATCTACCCGTATCCAATATCTTATGAGCCCAGGCTCTCCAATGTTGGCAACTTTTAAGATTTGTGGACTTCAATTCTCCAAATTCTTCAGCCGGCCAAAAAATTGCCAACTCTGTAGACCCCTGGTATATGATATTGCAATTTAGATAATTCCACAAACTTCATAGGCCCAGATAAGAATGTGATATCTACAAATGCTTTGCTTCAGCAATACTGGTGGCTGTTTCAAACTACTTCCCTACTCCCTGGACACATTATTTTTTTTCTTTTTCAGGCTGGCTATTAATTTTAATGAAAATGATTGAAAATGGTTTTTCACTGAATGTTTTGGATGATTTCCAACCTACGCTAATACTTAATTGGAATGCGCTTCTGGCACTTAACATATATTAGCCTCCTACTCAAGAGTTGTTTAGCTTTGCATAGGATGAAGGGAAATTGTAAATAACCGTATGCCTTTGGGCAATGAGGCCACATGGAGCCATGTGAAGGTTAATGAAAATGACCTTTTGTGTAAAAAGAAGAACACTTGGGCCATGTCTTTCCTCAATTATAACAAAGTGACTTTGGGAACCGTTATTGTCTCTCAGCCCTATTTAACTCACAGAGAAGGAGACTGCAACCCCGTTAGGAACCAGGTCACAGAGCTGGAGGGAAGTGATAGGCAAACAAAAGTGTGAATGCACAGGATCTAGGTGGCATACTCCTTCTCTCCCACCCAACCAGGGGTGAAATGCTCCCGGTTCGGACCAGATCGCCCGATCTGGTAGCGATGGCAGTGGGTGGTTCGGAGAACCGGTAGCAAAAATCCCTCCCCCCTGCACGCCCAGCTGAGGTGTGCAATCATCAGAGGGTTTTTTTTTACTTTTAAAAGCATTTTTTCTTCAGCCAAAAAAATGCTTTTAAAAATAAAAAAAAAGTCCCTGATGATTGTGCAACTCAGCTGGGATCGTCAGAACCCTTTAAAAGCATTTTTTTGACAACCTCTTCGGCCAAAGAGGTTGTAGAAAAAATGCTTTTAAAAGGCTCCTCTGGCGATCCCAGCTGAGTTGCCTGATCACCAGAGGCTTTTAAAAGCATTTTTTTACAACCTCTTCCGCCAAAGAGGTTGTAGAAAAATGCTTTAAAAATAAAAAAGTCCCTGATGATTGTGCAACTCAGCTGGGATTGTCAGAACTCTTTAAAAGCATTTTTTCTACAATCTCTTCGGCCCAAGAGGTTGTAGAAAAAATGCTTTTAAAAGGCTCCTCTGGCGATCCCAGCTGAGTTGCCTGATCATCAGAGGCTTTTAAAAGCATTTTTACAACCTCTTCATCCGAAGAGGTTGTAGAAAAAATGCTTTCAAAAGTAAAAAAAAAAAGTTGGCTACGCCCACCCAGTCACATTACCTCCCCACAGAACCGGTAGTAACAATTTTTACATTTCACCCCTGCACCCAACCCCCGGTCCATGGAAAAATTGTTTTCCACAAAACTGTTCTCTGGTGCCAAAAATGTTGGGGACACAGTTGTAGAGGGTTCCTGATCTTAGGAGATTGTTCAATCATCTCTGCCTCGCCTTTCGGAATAACCCATGGGTGGACAACATAACGATTTCCCTGTAAGGGTTGAGTCACAGGTTCTTTTGGATTCAAAGGGAATGACCACAGTAGTATGAGTATATAATAACGCTTTATTCCAAAGCAGTATAAGAAAATAATAATACGAGACAGTAAGCAGTGACTAGGTGGCTCAGTGGCTAAGACACTGAGCTTGTTGATCAGAAAGGTCACAACTGCAAGGAATGAGGTAAAATTCATGTCTGTACATCACATCCTCACCTGTTCTGCAAACGATGCTCTCTAACAACCCGAGTTATATGGCAGGGTTTTTTCTTCAGCCAAAAATGCTTTAAAAAAAAAAAAAAGTTGGCCACGCCCAGCCAGTCACATTACCTCCCCCCACAGAACCGGTAGTAACAATTTTTACATTTCACCCCTGCACCCAACCCCCGGTCCATGGAAAAATTGTTTTCCACAAAATTGTTCTCTGGTGCCAAAAATGTTGGGGACACAGTTGTAGAGGGTTCCTGATCTTAGGAGATTGTTCAATCATCTCTGCCTCGCCTTTCGGAATAACCCATGGGTGGACAACATAACGTATTTCCCTGTAAGGGTTGAGTCACAGGTTCTTTTGGATTCAAAGGGAATGACCACAGTAGTATGAGTATATAATAACGCTTTATTCCAAAGCAGTATAAGAAAATAATAATACGAGACAGTAAGCAGTGACTAGGTGGCTCAGTGGCTAAGACACTGAGCTTGTTGATCAGAAAGGTCGGCAGTTCAGCAGTTCGAATCCCTAGTACAGGTCTCCTGTGTGAAGCAGGGGGTTGGGCTAGATCACCTCCAAGGTCCCTTCCAACTCTGTTACTGTTGCTCTGAGAATATTCAAGAACACAATGAAGAAAGAAATAAGTTGTGGACCTTCTGCCAGTTGGGGAACTCCCAAAGATATGACTGTGTGTGGACCCCTTCAAAGCCATCAAACATGCAGCCCCATCCCACTTACATTATACATCAACATTGTATTCAAGGCACATATGCCATAGGCCAGGACTTCCAGATCACAAAATCAAAAGTCCAGGTTGCTGGGACTTGGGAGGAGAAATGGAGACAGCCCACCCCTGGTGATATGATGGAGATGGGTTTTTGGGTGTCTGAACACCTGTAGACCTTTCATGTCAATGTGCTGCAACACCATGGTTGAAAACTGCTGTTATAGAGGCTCCAAAACAACATAATTCACACCTGCTTTCAATGATCTTATTTCACTATTTAATTAAGACAAGGAAGATGAATTTTTCATACCTTGCAATCGGGGTGAAATCTACTTCCCTTCCCCACCACTTCGGAAGTGCATGTGCCGCACACGCGCGGACCCTCTGCGCATGCGCAAACCCTTCTGCACATGCACAGGTAAAAAACAGGATGCAGTAAAAAACAGTAATGATGACCGGTCAGGTGGGCGGAGCCTCGCGCTGCCATCGCTACCAGCTCTCCGAACCACCCGCCACCATCGCTACTGGTTCAGTTGAACCGGTCCGAACCGGTAGCATTTCACCCTACCTTGCAATGCTTCTCCTATTTCTGCCAAGAATAAGACCTTTATGGTTCAACGTTAAAAAGTGAAACCATCAAGGTTTCACTTTCAAGGTTCCGGATTACTTGTTTATACCAGATGAGCTTAATGTTAATTAATTAATTAATTAATGTTAATGTTAAGATAAACTTAATGTTAACCGCTTCAATCTTGATTGCAGAAAATATGACTTCAGTAACAAAGTTGTTAATGCTTGGAATACACTACCTGACTCTGTGGTCTCTTCTCAAAGTCCCCAAAGCTTTAACCAAAAACTGTCTACTATTGACCTCACCCCATTTCTAAGAGGTCTATAAGGGGCATGCGTAAGAGCACAAATGTGCCTACCGTTCCTATCCTACTGTTTCCTTTCATTATGCAAAGGGTTACTTATGGGTCTTGTAGAAAGTTAGCACCCATCCCTCTCCTAGAAGAATGAAATATTTTGAGAATTTTTTTTAAAAAGGCAGAATTTTATATTTCCCTGGATGAGAAATTGAGAAACATGCTCTTGGAAAGCAGCCCCCACCTTTTTTTAATAGCCCACAGCAGTTGTCAGCACTTAAGAGATAAAGAGCTTTTTTTTTTTTGTTTACATTTATACCCCGCCCTTCTCCGAAGACTCAGGGCGGCTTACAGTGTATAAGGCAATAGTCTCATTCTATTTGTATATTTTTACAAAGTCAACTTATTGCCCCCCCAACAATCTGGGTCCTCATTTTACCTACCTTATAAAGGATGGAAGGCTGAGTCAACCTTGGGCCGGGCTTGAACCTGCAGTAATTGCAGGCTTTGTGTTCTTAATAACAGGCTTTACCAGCCTGAGCTATCCGGCCCGGTTAAGCTTATTGAGATCTAGATAGCTCTATTCTTAGGCAAAAAAATTCCCTGCAGCAAGGTCTGAACAAAGGTAGGATTAGCCCTCAGCCATAATAGGAATTGCCCAACCAGCCCCTTCATTGCATTGGCCCAAACTTCAACCAATCGTAGCTCAGACAAGCTCCTAGGATTTGTACATGGCATCACGGGAGGCTGACAACAGCCAATAAAATACATGTTCTTGCACAGGAACAGAAAGCTAAAGTGCAAAGCCCAAGATAAGGTATAAATACCCCCCCACACACACTCTCAAGTCCAGGTGATCAGCTGCATCAGAGCTATGTGCTTGGTGATTCTGCTCCATCATTAAACCATCTTTCCAAACAGCTTCCATATTTCCAGTGTCTTTCTCCCGGCTTGGAACTGAACCAGATGGACAGTCTGAAAAACAAAGACTTGAACCAGGAAACAGGCAAAGAAAATCGAGTACTGTGGAAGCAACTCATTCATACTTCTACCAATATAGCAGAAAACATGAGCCTGATGTTCTGTGAAGTGATGAACACCTTCCACCTTTGGGTTCATGATTTGCAGTTGCTTCTTTATCCTGCAACAGGACAAACACATGTCTGGGGCTCTAACTGGAGAAAAGTATCTGGTGGATTTTTGCAGCTCTTCCCTTTCCCCCACCCTCTACCCCCAGCTATTTTTCCCACAATTTAGAATTCCAGACATGTGTTTGCCAGGTTTCAGAAAGGTCACAACTGCAAGGAATGAGGTAAAATTCATGTCTGTACATCACATCCTCACCTGTTCTGCAAACGATGCTCTCTAACAACCCGAGTTATATGGCAGGGTTTTTTTTCTTCTGCCAAACATCAATGCATAATATTTTAATATTTATAAATGAATATGTTTCATTAATAATTTATAATATTATATTTGTAAGGTAAAAAGAAGAACACTTGGGCCATGTCTTTCCTCAATTATAACAAAGTGACTTTGGGAACCGTTATTGTCTCTCAGCCCTATTTAACTCACAGAGAAGGAGACTGCAACCCTGTTAGGAACCAGGTCACAGAGCTGGAGGGAAGTGATAGGCAAACAAAAGTGTGAATGCACAGGATCTAGGTGGCATACTCCTTCTCTCCCACCCAACCAGGGGTGAAATGCTCCCGGTTCGGACCAGATCGCCTGATCTGGTAGCGATGGCAGTGGGTGGTTCGGAGAACCGGTAGCAAAAATCCCTCCCCCCTGCACTCCCAGCTGAGGTGTGCAATCATCAGAGGGTTTTTTTTTACTTTTAAAAGCATTTTTTCTTCAGCCAAAAAAATGCTTTTAAAAATAAAAAAAAAGTCCCTGATGATTGTGCAACTCAGCTGGGATCGTCAGAACCCTTTAAAAGCATTTTTTTGACAACCTCTTCGGCCAAAGAGGTTGTAGAAAAAATGCTTTTAAAAGGCTCCTCTGGCGATCCCAGCTGAGTTGCCTGATCACCAGAGGCTTTTAAAAGCATTTTTTTACAACCTCTTCCGCCAAAGAGGTTGTAGAAAAAATGCTTTTAAAAGTAAAAAAAAAAAAAGTTGGCCACGCCCAGCCAGTCACATTACCTCCCCCCACCAAGCCACGCCCACAGAACCGGTAGTAACAATTTTTACATTTCACCCCTGCACCCAACCCCCGGTCCATGGAAAAATTGTTTTCCACAAAACTGTTCTCTGGTGCCAAAAATGTTGGGGACACAGTTGTAGAGGGTTCCTGATCTTAGGAGATTGTTCAATCATCTCTGCCTCGCCTTTCGGAATAACCCATGGGTGGACAACATAACGTATTTCCCTGTAAGGGTTGAGTCACAGGTTCTTTTGGATTCAAAGGGAATGACCACAGTAGTATGAGTATATAATAACGCTTTATTCCAAAGCAGTATAAGAAAATAATAATACGAGACAGTAAGCAGTGACTAGGTGGCTCAGTGGCTAAGACACTGAGCTTGTTGATCAGAAAGGTCGGCAGTTCAGCAGTTCGAATCCCTAGTACAGGTCTCCTGTGTGAAGCAGGGGGTTGGGCTAGATCACCTCCAAGGTCCCTTCCAACTCTGTTACTGTTGCTCTGAGAATATTCAAGAACACAATGAAGAAAGAAATAAGTTGTGGACCTTCTGCCAGTTGGGGAACTCCCAAAGATATGACTGTGTGTGGACCCCTTCAAAGCCATCAAACATGCAGCCCCATCCCACTTACATTATACATCAACATTGTATTCAAGGCACATATGCCATAGGCCAGGACTTCCAGATCACAAAATCAAAAGTCCAGGTTGCTGGGACTTGGGAGGAGAAATGGAGACAGCCCACCCCTGGTGATATGATGGAGATGGGTTTTTGGGTGTCTGAACACCTGTAGACCTTTCATGTCAATGTGCTGCAACACCATGGTTGAAAACTGCTGTTATAGAGGCTCCAAAACAACATAATTCACACCTGCTTTCAATGATCTTATTTCACTATTTAATTAAGACAAGGAAGATGAATTTTTCATACCTTGCAATCGGGGTGAAATCTACTTCCTTCCCACCATGTTAAAAACAAGAAAAAGTCAAGGAAACAATTGGCCCATTGCTGGGAGAAAGTGGCAAGAAGATGACAAGCAACAGGGAGAAAGCAGGTCTACTTAACTCATATTTTGCATCTGTCTTTACACAAAGGAAAAACAATCCAACCTATCAAAACAGCACTACAAAAACAGATTAGAAACACAAGTTAAAATAGGGAAGAAAATGGTAAGTGAACACCTGTCTACCTAGACGAGTTCAAATCACCAGGACGGATGGATTACACCCAAGGTTCTGAAGGAACTGGCAGACATGAACTCAGAACCACTGAACTATATCTTTCAAAGATCCTGGAGCACAGGGGGCTGCCAGAGGACTGGAAAAGAGCTGATGTAGTTCCCATCTTCAAAAAGGAAAAAAACAGATCCAGGAAACTACAGACCTATCAGTCTGACCTCAATACCGGGAAGATTCTGGAAAAGATAATCAACAACGAATCACGAACACCTAGAAGCAAACAAAGTAATAACCAAAAGCCAACATGGGTTTGTCAAAACAGATCATGCCAGACTAATCTTATCGCATTCTTTGACAAAATGACAAAATTAGTAGACCAGAGGAATGCTGTCGATATAATTTACTTGGACTTCAGTAAAGCATTTGATAAAGTAGACCATAACCTACTACTAGATAAAGTAGAAAAATGTGGGTTAGACAGCACCACCACCAGATGGATTCGTAACTGGCTGACCAACCGCACTCAACGTGTAGTCCTCAACGGAACTACATCCACATGGAGGGAAGTATGCAGTGGGGTACCCCAAGGCTCTGTTTTAGGCCCAGTACTCTTCAACATCTTCATCAATGACTTGGACGAGGGGATAGATGGGGAACTCATCAAATTTGCAGATGACACCAAGCTGGCAGGAATAGCCAACACTCCAGAAGATAGGCTCAAGTTACAGAAAGATCTTGACAGACTTGAACATTGGGCGCTATCTAACAAAATGAAATTCAACAGTGAAAAAAGTAAGGTTCTACATTTAGGCCAAAAAAACAAAATGCACCAGTACCATATATGTGGTACCTTGCTCAATAGTAGTACCTGTGAGAGGGATCTTGGAGTCCTAGTGGATAACCATTTAGATATGAGCCAGCAGTGTGCAGCAGCTGTTAAAAAGCCAACACAGTTCTGGGCTGCATAAACAGAGGATAGAATCAAGATCACGTGAAGTGTTAGTGCCACTTTATAATGCCTTGGTAAGGCCACACTTGGAATATTGCATCCAGTTTTGGTATACGATGTAAAAAGATGTTGAGACTCTAGAAAGAGTGCAGAGAAGAGCAACAAAGATGATTAGGGACTGGAGGATAAAACATATGAAGAACGGTTGCAGGAACTGGGTATGTCTAGTTTAACAAAAGAAGGACTAGGG
Source organism: Ahaetulla prasina (assembly GCF_028640845.1). Classification (NCBI taxonomy): domain Eukaryota; kingdom Metazoa; phylum Chordata; class Lepidosauria; order Squamata; family Colubridae; genus Ahaetulla; species Ahaetulla prasina. The sequence goes on along the minus strand of NC_080540.1, from coordinate 216,263,863 downwards.
AGACATGATAGCTGTGTTCCAATATCTTGGGGCTGCCACAAAGAAGAGAGTCAGGCTGTTCACCAAAGCACCTGAGGTAGAACAAGAAGCAATGGGTGGAAACTGGTCAAAGAAAGAAGCAACTTAGAACTAAGGAGAAATTTCCTGACAGTTAGAACAATTAATAAGTGGAACGACTTGCCTTCAGAAGTTGTGAATGCTCCAACACTGGAAATTTTAAGAAAATGTTGGATAACCATCTGACTGAGATGGTATAGGGTTTCCTGCCTGGGCAGGGGTTGGACTAGAAGCCTCCAAGGTCCTTCCAACTCTGTTACTGTTGCTCTGAGAATATTCAAGAACACAATGAAGAAAGAAATAAGTTGTGGACCTTCTGCCAGTTGGGGAACTCCCAAAGATATGACTGTGTGTGGACCCCTTCAAAGCCATCAAACATGCAGCCCCATCCCACTTACATTATACATCAACATTGTATTCAAGGCACATATGCCATAGGCCAGGACTTCCAGATCACAAAATCAAAAGTCCAGGTTGCTGGGACTTGGGAGGAGAAATGGAGACAGCCCACCCTGGTGATATGATGGAGATGGGTTTTGGGTGTCTGAACACCTGTCTACCTAGACGAGTTCAAATCACCAGGACGGATGGATTACACCCAAGGTTCTGAAGGAACTGGCAGACATGAACTCAGAACCACTGAACTATATCTTTCAAAGATCCTGGAGCACAGGAGCTGCCAGAGGACTGGAAAAGAGCTGATGTAGTTCCCATCTTCAAAAAGGAAAAACAGATCCAGGAAACTACAGACCTATCAGTCTGACCTCAATACCGGGAAGATTCTGGAAAAGATAATCAACAACGAATCACGAACACCTAGAAGCAAACAAAGTAATAACCAAAAGCCAACATGGGTTTGTCAAAACAGATCATCCCAGACTAATCTTATCGCATTCTTTGACAAAATGACAAAATTAGTAGACCAGAGGAATGCTGTCGATATAATTTACTTGGACTTCAGTAAAGCATTTGATAAAGTAGACCATAACCTACTACTAGATAAAGTAGAAAAATGTGGGTTAGACAGCACCACCACCAGATGGATTCGTAACTGGCTGACCAACCGCACTCAACGTGTAGTCCTCAACGGAACTACATCCACATGGAGGAAAGTATGCAGTGGAGTACCCCAAGGCTCTGTTTTAGGCCCAGTACTCTTCAACATCTTCATCAATGACTTGGACGAGGGGATAGATGGGGAACTCATCAAATTTGCAGATGACACCAAGCTGGCAGGAATAGCCAACACTCCAGAAGATAGGCTCAAGTTACAGAAAGATCTTGACAGACTTGAACATTGGGCGCTATCTAACAAAATGAAATTCAACAGTGAAAAAAGTAAGGTTCTACATTTAGGCCAAAACAAAATGCACCAGTACCGTATATGGTACCGTGCCCAATAGTAGTACCTGTGAGAGGGATCTTGGAGTCCTAGTGGATAACCATTTAGATATGAGCCAGCAGTGTGCAGCTGTTAAAAAAGCCAACACAGTTCTGGGCTGCATAAACAGAGGGATAGAATCAAGATCACGTGAAGTGTTAGTGCCACTTTATAATGCCTTGGTAAGTCCACACTTGGAATATTGCATCCAGTTTTGTTCGCCACGATGATAAAAAGATGCTGAGACTCTAGAAAGAGTGCAGAGAAGAGCAACAATAATGATTAGGAGACTGGAGGCTAAAACATATGAAGAACGGTTGCAGGAACTGGGTATGTCTAGTTTAACAAAAGAAGGACTAGGGAGACATGATAGCTGTGTTCCAATATCTCAGGGCTGCCACAAAGAAGAGAGTCAGGCTGTTCACCAAAGCACCTGAGGGTAGAACAAGAAGCAATGGGTGGAAACTGGTCAAAGAAAGAAGCAACTTAGAACTAAGGAGAAATTTCCTGACAGTTAGAACAATTAATAAGTGGAACGACTTGCCTTCAGAAGTTGTGAACGCTCCAACACTGGAAATTTTTAAGAAAATGTTGGATAACCATCTGACTGAGATGGTATAGGGTTTCCTGCCTGGGCAGGGGGTTGGACTAGAAAGCCTCCAAGGTCCCTTCCAACTCTGATGTTATGTTATGTTAAGGTGCAACATTTACAACACAATTGATGGTCAATATATCAATATAAATCATAAGGATTGCCAGCAACAAAGTTACAGTCATACAGTCATAAGTGGAAAGAGATTGGTGATGGGAACTATGAGAAGATTAATAGTAGTAAAGATTTAGTAAATAGTTTGACAGTGTTGATGGAATTATTTGTTTAGCAGAGTGATGGCCTTCGGGAAAAAACTGTTCTTGTGTCTAGTTGTTCTGGTGTCCAGTGTGTCATTTTGAGGGTAGGAGTTGAAACAGTTTATGTCCTGGATGTGAGGGATCTGTAAATATTTTCACGGCCCTCTTCTTGACTCGTGCAGTATACAGGTCCTCAATGGAAGGCAGGTTGGTAGCAATTATTTTTTCTGCAGTTCTAATTATTATAATTATTATATATATACATATGCTTATATGTTGTATAGTTGCTTCATGCTTATGCTTATGTATGCTGTTATGACAAATAAAATAAATAAAATTAAATAAAATAGGATGGGATGCTCTCACAATTAATTAAGATCTGTTTCTCAAAATGATTTTTGGATTCAATGTGATAAATATTCTACAAAGGTGTCTTACCAAAGACAAGGTAAAACAAAGTGAAGCCCAAACATAACCCTTTAGTGATTAGTGATTAATTCTGTATTACTTATTCAGCCATTACATGAATAAAATGTTCTGTTTACCATGAAACTAAGGGAAAGAGATACACACCACTATTCCAAGCCCTCCTTGCCATCCGTCGGGTAAAACCATCAGCACCAAAGCTACAAATCAGCCTCCTGATCTTCCAGAGGGCTATAAGAAGGCAATCAATGACATTTTGACATCAACTTAGATGCTGAGATTTTTAGGTTGACAATGAGAATAAGAGCCCTACAGTTGACAGACCATATCCATTCCCACTCTTTAAAACTTCAATCTATCCAAAAACTAGAAGGCGTTTTGCTCCTAAACATTTTGAACATTTTGCTGCTAAATTGCAGGATCACATTCTAGGTGGAGGAGGGAAAATATGGATGCATTCAGCATTCAGGCTGTAATACACAATTTATACAAATATTGTAGTTTATATAAGGTGTTTTTTTTTAATCCTGCAATAACCAGGTATCTAGTGCCTGAAACTACTACTACTAAAAACTACTACTGTTAACCATGATGCTCAGAAGCATAAAGTGAGGATGTTCTTGCATTCACATGCTACTTATAAACTCCCCATAAACATTTCTTTAATTGTGCTGAGAATATAATGATAAAGAATAGAATAGAATAGAATAGAATAGAATAGAATAGAATAGAATAGAATATTTTATTGGTCAAGTGTGATTGGACACACAGAGAATTTGTCTTCATGCATACGCTCTCAATGTACATAAAAGAAAAGATACCTTCATCAAGAATCATAAGGTACAACACTTAATGATACTGGCTACCTGTGGTCTTCCGGGTGCGCTTCAAGGTATTGGTGATGACCTTTAAAGCGCTCCATGGCTTAGGACCGGGATATTTACGGGACCGGCTTCTGCCGGCTTCAATCTCCCAACGACCGGTGCGTTCTCACAGAGAGGGACTCCTTAGAGTGCCGTCAGCCAAACAATGTCGGCTGGCAGCCCCCAGGGGGAGGGGCCTTCTCTGTGGAGGCTCCTACCCTGTGGAACGAGCTTCCCCCTGGACTCCGACAACTGCCCGACCTTAGGACCTTTCGCCGCAAACTTAAAACCTATTTGTTTCGACTTGCTGGACTGGCTTAATTTTTAAACTTTTAAATTGATTTATTGGGGTTTTTAAATTTTAGTGATTTTATAGGGTGTAATTGTATTTTAGCTTGGCCAATTGAATAAGTTTTTTATGGGTAGTTTTTAATTTTGTATGGGTTTGTTTTTTGTATTTTAACTGGCTGTTCACCGCCCTGAGTCCTTCGGGAGAAGGGCGGTCTATAAATTAAATTATTATTATTATTATTATTATTATTATTATTATTATTATTATTATTATTATTATTATTATTATTATTATTATTGTCATAAGGTACAAATAAGCAATCAGGAAACAATATCAATATACATCGTAAGGATACAAACATCAAAGTTACAGTCATACAGTCATAAATGACAAATGGCTTTGGGATGATCCAGTACAGTTTAATTTTATTCTTATCAATTGCAATCCAAAAGGTAAAGCAGCAAAAAATGATAGAATCTATTTTTTTAAATTAATAAGAAAACATCCTTCCCTGATATTTTGTTCCTGTTTCTCAGTTACTTCCAACTCTTCATATCCCAATACATAGCATTTTATGAGAAACATTTTGATGGGAACTACTTCTTTGTCATTAATGATGGTATCTAGCTGCTTTGTCTTTTCTTGGCCTCTTTTACACTTCAATTCTTACAAGCAGCAGGGTCTTGTCCAATGATTGCCATCTTCATGTTATCCAATTCACAACTAGCTAAGCTTTAACTTCATTATTAATGCTGCCAGTAGGCAGTTTGATTTTGCATCATCTAGTATTGAATGATTTATTCTTGCAGCCCTAGTATTTTCAACTATTTTCTCCAATATTACCTTTCAAGATTAAACCTTTTTTCTTTCTTCAACCCTTCTGATCATTCAGTTTCGTGATATATTACAATTGGGAAAATCAAGAACTTGATAATCTATTCTATACCTTTGGTCAGTGTGATGTTTTTGCACTTAATATTCTTCTATATTTATCTACATCTGTCTAGATCCCAAGTAGAAGACATCTCTTTACTTCACGGGTGCAATTACCATTCTTCTCTTTTCTTCCATCTTTCCCAGTTTTAGAGCCTCCTTCAGAGAGCTAAATCTTCATATAATGTGTCCAAAGTAGAATAATTTGTGCCTGGTCATTTGTGTCTCTTGTGAAAACCCCGGGATTATTTCTTCAAGTTATTTGCTTTCTTGGCTGAAAATAAAGCCTTCATATAACAGAATAACATGTTTTGCTTTTCAAAATGTCTACTGGCCAATGTTTGCCTTCCTTTACATCAAATATCAGAGAATTGAGAACTCTAAATAGGGATAAAAGTCCCCAGTTTTGTGAGCATTATTATTTACTGTGATAGTTCAGTACAAAACAGGCTCAGGACAGATTGCTACACCACAATTTCATCTTTATTCCCATTTTTCAATGCTACATTAGACATTCCACTTTTCTAAAATCAGTGCTATCTTTTAAATTGCCTGATTCATGATTTTTTACACTTACAGCCATTAAACGAGTGTGTGTTATTATGTGGCAAATGTTGCATTTGTAATCCTTTGTAAGATAATGTTTCTTGTCTAAAGCTCCACTAATGGTAATGTTCCATTAAGCTGTAGTTTTTAGTTGGACATTTAGTCAACAAACTTAAAATTGAAAACTAATGGTCTTGAACATCTCAGTGCTACGTAAGCCACTATGGTGGCAAATAGAGGTTCAAGATGAGATAGCATCTGTATTTTCTGCCAGTTAGGACAAAGGTAGCATTCCCACTATCCTTTCCCCTTTTGATAGGCTTGAGTCAATCTTCCTTATTTCCAAAAGGATTGGTAACACTTGGGATTTTGAATGTTAGTGTTCCACGTGACTAATATGGTATTATGTGGATCTAGTCTACCCTAACTACATTTCGTGCTCCAGTTTCTTAAGCAGAGATCTTTTCCAAGCCCTATTACTGATGACTTTTCCACTAGAGAGACAAGGGGTTGTAGCTGCAACCTTGCATTTGCAAAGTGTGTGAATTCTGAAACACCTAAAGCAGTGGTGAAATCCATTTTTTTTACTACCGGTTCTGTGGTCGTGGCTTGGTGGGCATGGCAGGGGAAGGATACTGCAAAATCTCTATTCCCACCCCATTCATGGGGGAAGGATATTGCAAAATATCCATTCCCACCCCACTCTGGGGCCAGCCAGGTATGGTATTTGCCAGTTCTCCGATCTACTCAAAATTTCTGCTCCCAGTTCTCCAAACTGTTCAAAATTTCCGCTACCGGTTCTCCAGAACCTGCTGGATTTCACCCCTGAGCTAAAGATACAATGCATGCATGATCAAGGAAGGCAAAAGGATTGATTCCCCTCTGTCTCTCTCAAGTAGTATATAGCAGTGAAAAGTGAGCTGAGTGATTTATTTATTTATTTATTAATCATATTTATATACCGCCCTATCTCCCAAGGGACTCAGGGCGGTTTACAGGCACTAAAAACAGATAAATAGAATATAAATACAATATAAAACATTTAAAAAACTTATTCTAAAGCCCGTCCAATTAAAAATAGAAATAAAACCCAATTTAAAACCCAAAATTGTGATGTGTGCTTCTCATTCACGGACTGAAATAGTAAACAGGAACTTCAATATGAGCCCTTTTTAATCTCAGGTGAAGTATTTTTAAACTGATCCGTCATCCGTACGTCTGTTTTTAGAAAAAGAAAGAGAAGGAGAAGAAGGAGAAGAAGGAAGAGAAGAACTTGCTTTCCTGCTGATTATTATGGTAATGGCAGTGCTTAAAGAATTAATTTAAATGGATAACGCTCAGATTCAAATCCAATGCCAAATTGTGAAATTCAGTGGATACATATACTTTTTCCATAATCCAGGAATCATAACCCAAGAATCATAATCCAAGAAATTCAATAGATTCACATGAATGTGATCTTATCCTGTTTTGGCAATCTTTTCGGCACTGAGTGCTCAAAGTGAAATGCGTGTGCATGCCGGCACGCCGGAAATCTGAAGATCAGCTTGTCTTTGGGTTTTGGGCATGCGCATGCACATTGGCCAGCTGGTCTTCGTGCATGCCGGAACACCGGAAACAGCCTTTTGGGAGGCTGTTTTTGGCCATTTTTTTGGCCATTTTCCAGCTGTATTTCAGGCCATTTTTGGGTTGTTTTTTTGACCATTTTTCAGGCCAAAGGCAGCCCAGAAAATGGCTTGAAAAAGGACCAAAAAACCAGCCTGTTTTCAGGCCATTTTTCAGCACTCCGGTGCCCGCGAGGACCCTCTCTGTAGGAACGTGTGCCACGTTGTGACGGCACCTGTTCCCACAAACAAGCGTGCCACCTCAGGCATGTGTACCATAGGTTCGCCATCACAGATCTTATCTCTCTCCAACTCTTTTAGTCTATCTTGAAGGTCTGTTGTCAGAGTATAGTAGTACTAAAAAACATGTTACCTTGAAATCCTGGGGAACGCTATAGATGTCCATAATAAGATTTATGGAGTCTTAGAAATTACTGTTTTATGTGCTATCTTGCTTTTGTTTGGTTTTTTTTTTTTAGTGAAAGGCATAAACTGCCTTTGAATCCTTTGCAAAGGGTAGCGCTTAAAAACATATGAAGAAATAAATGAAACGCTATAATAATATTAATATTGTATAATATTATGAACTGAAGTCATTACATTAAGCGTTATTATTTTGTATTTACATCTTGCTTTTCTCCTGGGAACTCAAAACACATGGAACTGCCCCTTCATTTAAGATCCAGAACAGTTTTGTGAAGGAGTAACATAACATAACATAACATCAGAGTTGGAAGGGACCTTGGAGGCCTTCTAGTCCAACCCCCTGCCCAGGCAGGAAACCCTACACCATCTCAGTCAGATGGTTATCCAACATTTTCTTAAAAATTTCCAGTGTTGGAGCATTCACAACTTCTGAAGGCAAGTCGTTCCACTTATTAATTGTTCTAACTGTCAGGAAATTTCTCCTTAGTTCTAAGTTGCTTCTTTCTTTGATCAGTTTCCACCCATTGCTTCTTGTTCTACCCTCAGGTGCTCTGGAGAACAGCCCAACTCCCACTTCTCTGTGGCAGCCCCTGAGATATTGGAACACTGCTATCATGTCTCCCCTAGTCCTTCTTTTTGTTAAACTAGACATACCCAGTTCCTGCAACCGTTCTTCATATGTTTTATCCTCCAGTCCCCTAATCATCTTTGTTGCTCTTCTCTGCACTCTTTCTAGAGTCTCAACATCTTTTTTACATCGTGGCGACCAAAACTGGATGCAATATTCCAAGTGTGGCCTTACCAAGGCATTATAAAGTGGTACTAGCACTTCACGTGATCTTGATTCTATCCCTCTGTTTATGCAGCCCAGAACTGTGTTGGCTTTTTTAACAGCTGCTGCACACTGCTGGCTCATATCTAGATGGTTATCCACTAGGACTCCAAGATCCCTCTCACAGGTACTACTATTGAGCAAGGTACCACATATCGGTACTGGTGCATTTTGTTTTTGGCCTAAATGTAGAACCTTACTTTTTTCACTGTTGAATTTCATTTTGTTAGATAGCGCCCAATGTTCAAGTCTGTCAAGATCTTTCTGTAACTTGAGCCTATCTTCTGGAGTGTTGGCTATTCCTGCCAGCTTGGTGTCATCTGCAAATTTGATGAGTTCCCCATCTATCCCTCGTCCAAGTCATTGATGAAGATGTTGAAGAGTACTGGGCCTAAAACAGAGCCTTGGGGTACTCCACTGCATACTTCCCTCCATGTGGATGTAGTTCCGTTGAGGACTACACGTTGAGTGCGGTTGGTCAGCCAGTTACGAATCCATCTGGTGGTGGTGCTGTCTAACCCACATTTTCTACTTTATCTAGTAGTAGGTTATGGTCTACTTTATCAAATGCTTTACTGAAGTCCAAGTAAATTATATCAACAGCATTCCTCTGGTCTACTAATTTTGTCATTTTGTCAAAGAATGCGATAAGATTAGTCTGGCATGATCTGTTTTGACAAACCCATGTTGGCTTTTGGTTATTACTTTGTTTGCTTCTAGGTGTTCGGTGATTCGTTGCTTGATTATCTTTTCCAGAATCTTCCCGGTATTGAGGTCAGACTGATAGGTCTGTAGTTTCCTGGATCTGTTTTTTCCTTTTTGAAGATGGGAACTACATCAGCTCTTTTCCAGTCCTCTGGCAGCTCCCCTGTGCTCCAGGATCTTTGAAGGATATAGTTCAGTGGTTCTAAAATCACATCTGCCAGTTCCTTCAGAACCTTGGGGTGTAATCCATCCGGTCCTGGTGATTTGAACTCGTCTAGGGTAGACAGGTGTTCACTTATCATTTTCTTCCCTATTTTAACTTGTGTTTCTGATCTGTTTTTTGTAGTGCTGTTGGATTGTTTTTTCCTTTTGTGTAAAGACAGATGCAAAATATGAGTTAAGTAGATCTGCTTTCTCCCTGTTGCTTGTCATCTTCTTGCCACTTTCTCCCAGCAATGGGCCAATTGTTTCCTTGACTTTTTTCTTGTTTTTAACATGTTGGAAGAAGCTTTTTATTATTTTTACTTTTGTCGCTAGCCTTTGTTCATTGTGAGCCTTAGCTTTCCTCACTTCATCTTTACAGGCTCGGCTATTTGCTGATATTCTGCCTTAGTTATTTGCCCCTCTTTCCACTTTTTATATTTGTCCTTTTGTCTTTCAATTTGTCAGATAGTTCTTTATGCATCCATGCTGGTTTCTTTTGTGATCTACTATTTTTCTTCTTCATTGGTATTGTGTTAGACTGTGCTTTTATAATCTCACTTTTCAAAATTTCCCAAGCTTCTTGAGTTGTTTTCCCCCTGAGGATTCTCATCCATTGAATCCTTCTCAAGATCTCTCTAAGTTTATTGAAATTAGCTCTCTTAAAGTCCAAGACTCTAGTTTGACTTTGTTCTACTACTTGTATTTGCTTAATGTTGAATTCCAATATTGCATGGTCACTTGCCCCCAAGGTTCCTGTAGCTTCAACACCTTCTATCATTTCATCTCTGTTAGTGAGAATTAAGTCCAATATGGCTGATCCCCTTGTCGCCTTCTCTATTTTTTGGGAAACAAAGTTGTCTGCTAGGTTTGTTAGGAACCTGTTGGATCTTCCACTTGGTGCAGAGTTTGTTTCCCAGTTGATGTCAGGGTAGTTAAAATCCCCCATTACTACTGTGATGTGCTTCCTACATACCTTAGTTAACTAGTAACTAGTCCAAAACCATCTGTTGAACCCTATTTTTCCAACTTACTTTCTTTTGCTTATTCAAATAAAAATATACATTTTTTTAACCTCAATCACAAGCTACTATTGTGCACTCTTCCTTTTCCCTAAACACTGAAAAGTTCCAGAAGAAGCCAGTTAGGTCCCACCTTCATTTACATAACAGAACATCGAGAACCTGGGGCGCTTTTATAATAGTTGCTTTATTTATCAATATACAAGTACGCTGTATTAATCAAAGGTATACAAAGCCTTCCCATGTGTAAGAGCTAAAAATAAAATGCCGGAAAAATGCAAAGTAGGACAAAAAATAAATGGAAAGAGGCAGTTCTTCCATGGCACCAAATCTGTCTCCTAATAGTTCTCCAGAGAGGAATCAACCTTAAAGTTACTTGACTTTTGGCACAATTTCTATTTTCTCCCTCGATTGCTGACTATTATTTCGTAGGTACTAATCCTGTCTCATTCAGATATGTGCAGGATTCCTTATTTCCCAGGAAACTATATTCTAGACTAGTGTTTTTCAACCCTGGCAGCTTTAAGATGTGTGGACTTCAATTTCCAGAATACCCTAGTCAGTGACATTAGCATAATCTAGACCTGAGGGCCACATCTGGTCTGTGGGCTATCCCTGTCTGGCCCAATGCATTTGTGGTATTGGCATCAGGGCAGTGGTGAAATCCAATTTTTTTTACTACCGGTTTTATGGGCGTGGCTTGGTGGGCATGGTGTGGCTTGGTTGGCATGGCAGGGGAAGGATACTGCATAATCCCCATTCCCTCCCTAATCCTGGGGGAAGGATATTGCAAAATCTCCATTCCCACCCCACTCTGGGGCCAGCCAGAGGTGGTATTTGCCAGTTCTCTGAATTACCCAAAATTTCCGCTACCAGTTCTCTGAACTACTCAAAATTTCCGCTACCGGTTCTCCAGAACCTGTCAGAACCTGCTGGATTTCACCCCTGATCAGGGGGCAGGACATTGGCAGTGGCAGGGGTAGGTTATTGGTGGCGGGGGGGGGGGGCAGAGCAGCAGTGTGGTGGCAGCATAAGGGGGTGGGGTAGAAGCCTTCTTCAACAATCCCAGTTTTTCAGGGGAAAATTAATTGCTACCCCTGATCTAGACACTAGCACAGGGGTGTCCAAACTTGGTCCCTTTAATTTTTGGACTTCAACTCCCAGAGTTCCTCAGCCAGCTTTGCTGGCTGAGGGACTCTGGGAGTTGAAGTCCAAAAGTCTTAAAGGGACCAAGTTTGGACACCCCTGCACTAGCACTTCAGCTGACCAGCTCAGCTATTTGCCTTGCTTCTAGACCACTCACCCATGTTTAACTAGTAACAATAAGAAATATAGGTTAGCATTAATGTCTGGGGCAGCCTTCCCTGTCCTGGTGCCCTCAAACATGTTGGATAACTCTCACAACTAGGAAAGTTTGAAGAGTTGATGGAAACTGGTTCAGAGTATTTTGAAGCTAAAAATTGTGACCGTTGGCTAATGTTTAATAACCTCAGGTGTCACAGAATATCTAAATGCAGTGACATAATCCACTGTTAAGACACCAGGCTAAAAACTAAGAGACTGAGAGTTCTAGTCCCACATTAGGCATGAAAGCCAGCTGAGTGACTTTGGGTCTGTCAAATCAACTGACCTCACAGGTTGTTATTGTGGAGAAAATAGAAGGAAGTAGTAGTATTAGGTAGGTTTGCAACCTAGAGTTATTTATAAAAATAATAAAGGCAGAGAAGAGTTGGAATGGAATGGAATGGAATGGAATAGAATGGAATACAATACAATACAATACAATACAATCATTTTCACCCTTGATGGGGTTTTGTATCAATGTCCCAAAGCTGGGACACTGCCAATGTTGCATATTTATGACAGTTCAGCATCCTATCTCCAAAAAAAAGAAAAGACATTTGGAAATAAAACGTTTCTTTCCTGGTGGAACATGCCTGGTTCTACAGATGGATACTTTTGTATCAAAGCCCTGCATGAAAATGATGCAGTGTTAAATGTCAAATTTTCATAATGTCATCATTTTAAAGTTGAGCCATGCAAGAGACAGCTGATAAAACTTTAGCGCCTGAGGGAGAAAAGACAAAATGAGCTCTCTTTCCTAATCGTACATTTTCCGTCTCCTACACTGGCTTGGTAACAAAATATAATCAGCTAAATGATTGGCCATTTGCTATCCTTTAATGTTATCCCCAAATCTCATTCTGCCTTAGGGCAGGGCTGTTACTATGCTCCAGGGAGCCAATCATAACTACAGTTATATAATTATATGCTTAATATTAAACTTAAAGAGTGAGAGGAGGTTAGACTGAATTTAAGAAAGAAATGATATAAAGGCCTTGAAATCTTCTCTCTTTCTTGAAAAGTTAATCAAACAAATGGAATTGGCCTGGTAGGGAGGCAGTTTTGTAGCTTCCATGATCTATAGCTTTAGACTGGCAATTTATCTTTATATACTAACAGGCGAATTTGTACAGACATTATGAACTAGGTCTCTCCTTTCAGGATGGAAAGAAGTCCTTCTTGAGCCTACAAAACATGTGAAGTGTTTAAAAAAAAAAAACTAAAGTGAGCTATGGAGCATGAACAACACCATGGTACTAAGAAGATCCTTCCAAAATAGCTGTAGGATCTATCTTGACATCAGTGAAAATGGTAACAGAAATAACAGAATAACAGCGTTAGATGGGACCTTGGAGGTCTTCTAGTCCAACTCCAAGCTGAAGCAGGAGACCTGGTACGTTCCAGACAAATGGTTGTCCAATCTCTTCTTAAAAGCCTCCAGTGATGAATCACCCATAACGGGTGATAACTGCTGATAACTGCTCTTATTTCAAAATCTCATATTTAATTATGCCGTGGTATTTGATTAGATACTTAGTACTTAACATACCAGTGAATTTGCTAATGAGAGGAAAAAATAATGGTTGTGGTGGATGAAGCAGTGGAGAGAGAAAGGGAGGAGGGAGAGGGAGAGGGAGAGAGAGATTGGTTTATGGAATGAAAAACCTAGCTTCCATAGGACAGCCTCTTACCCCACAAATACTGAATAAAATAGAATTTTCACCCTTGATGGGGCTTTGTATCAATGTCCCAAAGCTGGGACACTGCCAATGTTGCATATTTATGACAGTTCAGCATCCTATCTCCAAAAAAAAGAAAAGACATTTGGAAATAAAACGTTTCTTTCCTGGTGGAACATGCCTGGTTCTACAGATGGATACTTTTGTATCAAAGCCCTGCATGAAAATGATGCAGTGTTAAATGTCAAATTTTCATAATGTCATCATTTTAAAGTTGAGCCATGCAAGAGACAGCTGATAAAACTTTAGCGCCCGAGGGAGAAAAGACAAAATGAGCTCTCTTTCCTAATCGTACATTTTCCGTCTCCTACACTGGCTTGGTAACAAAATATAATCAGCTAAATGATTGGCCATTTGCTATCCTTTAATGTTATCCCCAAATCTCATTCTGCCTTAGGGCAGGGCTGTTACTATGCTCCAGGGAGCCAATCATAACTACAGTTATATAATTATATGCTTAATATTAAACTTAAAGAGTGAGAGGAGGTTAGACTGAATTTAAGAAAGAAATGATATAAAGGCCTTGAAATCTTCTCTCTTTCTTGAAAAGTTAATCAAACAAATGGAATTGGCCTGGTAGGGAGGCAGTTTTGTAGCTTCCATGATCTATAGCTTTAGACTGGCAATTTATCTTTATATACTAACAGGCGAAGTTCTACAGACATTATGAACTAGGTCTCTCCTTTCAGGATGGAAAGAAGTCCTTCTTGAGCCTACAAAACATGTGAAGTGTTTAAAAAAAAAACCTAAAGTGAGCTATGGAGCATGAACAACACCATGGTACTCAGAAGATCCTCCCAAAATAGCTGTAGGATCTATCTTGACATCAGTGAAAATGGTAACAGAAATAACAGAATAACAGCGTTAGATGGGACCTTGGAGGTCTTCTAGGCCAACTCCAAGCTGAAGCAGGAGACCTAGTACGTTCCAGACAAATGGTTGTCCAATCTCTTCTTAAAAGCCTCCAGTGATGAATCACCCATAACGGGTGATAACTGCTGATAACTGCTCTTATTTCAAAATCTCATATTTAATTATGCCGTGGTATTTGATTAGATACTTAGTACTTAACATACCAGTGAATTTGCTAATGAGAGGAAAAAATAATGGTTGTGGTGGATGAAGCAGTGGAGAGAGAAAGGGAGGGGAGAGAGGGAGAGGGAGAGAGAGATTGGTTTATGGAATGAAAAACCTAGCTTCCATAGGACAGCCTCTTACCCCACAAATACTGAATAAAAATAGAATTTTAAGTTGTAGTCCTTTTTTAGATATGCCTGAGATACACTCAAAATAAAGCACTATTTTATTAATTAAAACCACATTGACTGAAAATATGAACATACAAGTCAATCAAACAAATGTACAAATCAAGAACATGAATTATGCTTATAATTTTTTCACTGATGGTTATCTGGGGAAATTCAGAAACTTCAAAACTCACCCACACCCTGTAAACTATTTCCCATCAACATACACTTCTCCAAAAATAATTCTTGTTTATATCTTAGATGATGCAGTCCATGTAGAAGGCTATGTTTGCCTTGATCTCCCACCTTGTTAATATTCAATAATTTATATTAATGCTCATTAAGGACTAGGGGAACACTAGTGATGAAGTCTCCCAGGTTAGAGTAGAAACTCTGCCCTTGAAGTAATATTTGGCACTAGTTCTTTATTTGGATTTATTCCGGACTTTAACCTAATCTTTAACCTAACTAAATACAGGCTGGTGATTACACCAACTTCCTTGTAGAAAATTATTTTGATTCGCGATTGTTCAGTATCTTCATTACTTTGCTACATGCTTAACTACAGAAACGCATGAGCCTTGTCTGGGCTTGGAAGCTAAGCAGAGTAATGCCTGGTTAGTATTTGGATGGGGGGGCCTCTGGGGAATAAGTGTAGAATTGAAGATTAGGTTGTAAAACTGAAAAATAAAATCCAGAAGACATGAAAAGCTAAGTCAATAACATATTGCTGCTAAGGAAAGAAAATGGACATTTCCATGAAGTCATCAAAAGTGAAGTTCGATTTCAAGACACCTTTGCTTTTTAATTAGAAAGTTAAGGCCTTTTGCATAGTGCTTATGCACTCAGAATCCCTTAACCCAGTGATGGGGAACCTGTGGCACGCGTGCTGGAAGTGGCACGCAAAGCCATCTCTCCAGGCACGCCAGCCGCCACCCGTTGCTCTTCCGGGTTCCGGTGTGTATGTGCGCGCCAGCCAGCTAGGTCTTCGTGCGTGTGGGAGTGCCAGAAACTATAAGAGCAGCTCCCTGGTGTGTATGCATGTGCCGGGAGGCTGAGTTCCTGGTTTCTGGTACGCACATGTGCGCCAGCCAGCTGGTCTTCGCGCATGCATATGCACCAAAAGCCGGAAGACCAGGTGACTGGCGCGCATGCGCACACCAGAAACCAGAAGACCAGCTTCCTGGTGTGTGCATGCAGGCTGGGGAACTGCTCTTCCAGCCTCTGGCATTCCAGCGTGTGCGTGCCGGGGAATTGTTCTTCCGGTTTCCGGTGCTCCCCGTGCATGCATGCATACTCCCGCTTTAGCACTCAGTGCCAAAAAGGTTCGCCAACACTGCCTTAACCAAATTGAGCCATTGGGGAAAACTTTGGATTCCTATTTATAGAACAATGGCTGCCCCTTCATTTATAGGCCTACAGATACCAGATGCATCTCTAATAGTAGATCTATCTCTGCAGATGGTTCTATCGCCATCTGGTAAACGCTACTTCCCTCTCATCCTGAAAACTCTCCCCTCGGTACGCACACATTAAAGATGCATATTACCACATAATATGGCATAAACGTTGACAGCATTTGAATTCCAAAAGCAAGAATAGTTATGGTCAGCCAATAATTCCTGGATCACATGCGGCCTCATACTCTTTGGGAAATTCTGTTTGTAGTGCAGCCAACCCATCATCTCTAACAAATATCAGTATGTTGATCTCCACCATTTTGAGATACTGCAAGTATCTAAAATGATTTTGAATACAACCCAGTGGTGGGATTCAACCAGTTTGCACCACTTCGGCCAAACAGGTTGTTAAATTGCTGGCTGGCCCTGCCCCACCCCTTCCAGAAGTCCACACGTGCCGTTTTTGCTCCCAGGAGGCTGCAAGGCGGCCTACTAGGCCCAAAACTGGGTGCAGGGGGCGCTGCACACACCCTTGTGGGCCATTTTTGTTCCCAGGGGGATGCAGGAGACTGAGTCCTGCCTGCCATACCCACTGGCCATGCCCACCATGGCCACGCCCACCCAGCCAGTCATTAAGGCAGAGAACCAGTTGTCAAATTATTAGAATCCCACCACTGATACAATCCTATCCACAAAAAGAGTCCCAGGTAATTTCAGCAATATCCAAAAGTGTGAGGCAACTCTCCTGAGCAGGGTTTCTAAAAGCTGTTGACATTGAGAAACACTGATGGGGAATTCTGGGAGTTGAAGTCCACACATGTTAACGATGCTGAGATTGAGGAAAAGCTGCTTCAGAGGTTCTGGATTTAATCCCTTACTCACTGCCTCTCTTCCTACTTCGACTGTGAAAATTCAGTTTTCCGGAAAAAAATTTCCTTACCAAC
The DNA here is from genome assembly GCF_028640845.1 of Ahaetulla prasina. Classification (NCBI taxonomy): domain Eukaryota; kingdom Metazoa; phylum Chordata; class Lepidosauria; order Squamata; family Colubridae; genus Ahaetulla; species Ahaetulla prasina. The sequence goes on along the minus strand of NC_080540.1, from coordinate 216,247,052 downwards.
AGGGAGAATCTTTCTGACATTAGCTGAGACTTCTAAGCATTAGTAAGCAATAGGTTTAACAAAGGATTGTCAAATCCATAGCCAGTTGGATAACCACAGGTAATTTAAGGTAGATATGAATTTAAACTCTTCATGAAAGCAGAAACCTGAGGATAATGCCAATTAGAGATAGTTATAGACAAATACCCCGAGAAGGGAAAGAAAGAGATAAATAGAGATATTGTGCCAATTAGGCAATAAATCTACACCACATTTAGGTCATAATGACTTTGGAAAGTGTATTTTCTGCAAATCAGAGTTTTACAAATAAACACAGCGAAAGTAACATCTAGAGCAGGAAGGTGGCCAAGCATGTTTCATTTTAAAAACTGGTTACAGGTTAAGCTCAGGAAATCAAATGTCTTAATACTCAGGTAGGGAAAAAAAATACTTGCTGTGACATCTAAATAACTTTCTAGTCTTTTATTGTCCTGATTTTGATAGGGGAAAAAAATGTGAAACCTAATCTTGCAGTATGTTACAAGCATCTTCTTATCTAGGCTTCTTCCCAACAGCTCGGCTCTCACTTACCTCTCAGCACAGCAAGCCTCTGCCACATCCTTAAAAATTGCAATCTCACAATTGCTCCAGGCTTCTACAGTTCCGCTACACGCATTGATTTCTTCTCCTAATTTTCAGGCTCCTGCATGTACAGATTTCCATCAGGGATTATTTTTGAGTGCATATTTGAAGTCATCCAACAAATGCCTGGATGGGACCACAGCACTTGCGCTTGAAACCATGCTGCAGCAAAGCTCTCTGACAGTTCTGAACAGTGCCATAAATAAAATAGCCAATACCACCAACTGTCGTGTCCCACTCCTCCGCTGACGGCCGGGTCAGGGAAATCCGAATCAGGCTTGCCTCTGCAGCTCTGCCCAAAGTCCTAGCAAAGTCCTCAGAGCAGGCAGGAGACCAGTAAGTGACTTCAGCAAGATAAGTTCGACTTTGCCTGACTCAGAGACTGCCAGAAAGCAGATCCTTTATATAGGCTATGGGGTGTGGCTCCATGACTCAGCACTCATTAAGGCCTGCCCCTCCCTTCCTTCTGTTGCCTCCGCCTATCCAATCTTCTGATGCGAGGGTCACTCCAATCAGCTATTGGTAATAAACCCTCCTCAGGCTCACATGCTGTGGAGGAGGGGGAGGGGTCTAGCTGCTCCGTTTGCCTGGGCATGGAGTCAGGGCTGGGGCCGGGAGATTCTCCTTCTTCTGCAGTTTGTCTGGGCATGGAGCCAGGACTGGGGCCGGGAGGCATACATTCCTCCGTGTTCGGGAGCAGATAAGCAGACCCCGGCTGCGGTGAGAGCGGACAAGACACAACACCAACACACGTTTACATGGGTCCTAATGAAGCAAAATAATGTCCCTCTACTGTTATAAAGATTAAAAAGGAAAAGCTCAGACCCCTGCTTGCTAGAATTCTACCCTCTGAAGTGGTGGTAGACAATTCCTAGTTTGTACACAGCACCCATTTTTTTCTTTCTTTTTTGTAAGCCTTGAACCTCTGTCTATGAAGATTCTCAGTCATCCAGGTCATGGTTGTCCCAAAGGTGCTTTTTTCAAGAGGCAACTGGACTTTCTGGTTTTTCTTTGAAGACGTTTTGCTTCTCATCAAAGAAACTTCTTCAGCTCTGAGCTCAGAGAAGCAAAACGTTTTCAAAGAAAAACCAAAAAGTTTAATTGCTTCTTGAAAAAAGCATCTTTGGGACACCTTGAACCTCTGCCAAGAATGCACTGCCTGAATTGAGAGGGAAACACAATATAGAATGCCCAAAGCTCATTTTCTCAAGATATTGGCCCTGCATCTACAGTCCTCAGTCTTTAAGAGAGTTTTAGGAGTTGCACTGTTGTCCTCAATGACATATTTTGTTCGAATGGAATCAAAAGGCCAAGATGAGATTATCACATGGCCGTTTTGTGGAATAAGGCTATCTTCTTAGACTGCAAAGATCCAGACAATCATTAGATGGCAGCAAAGCAGTGCAGTAAACTTCATCTCTTTGCTACCATCTACTGGTTCTGGGTTAGTAGTTGGTAGTTCCATCTTTGACCTTTTAAAGAAAAGTCAAAAGAAAGTAGGATGATCCAATTGTCAGTTAACACACACAGCATAAACCTGTTTCAACACTTGCTTGATGATGCTGACTTCTTTCTCTCTCCCTTTTGTCAATTAGAAAAAGACACACAATCTACGGAGGAAAATAAAAACTGCTATTCATGGAATAGCAGCAATAGCATTTAGGGTTATATTCCACTTTACAGTGCTTTTTCAGCCCTCTCTAAGCGGTTTACAGAGTCAGCCTATTGCCCCCAGCAATCTGGGTCCTCATTTTACCGATCTAGGAAGGATGGAAGGCTGAGTCAACCTTAAGCCTGGTGGGGTTGGAACAGCCAAATTGCAGGCAGCCAGCAGTCAGCAGAAGTAGCCTGCAATACTGCACTCTAACCACTGCACCAGCACAGCTCTTGAAGAACATCAAGTATCTTATTTCTATCTCAAGAAATTCATCACAAGAGAAAAGAGTGGTGCTGATGAAATGATGCTTTCATATAGAGAACGTAATGCAGCATTGTCACACATATTGAAAATATATGTGCCTGAACTGGTCAATTTGTGTCCTCCAATTAATACATTGTAGAGAATGCAGGAGAGCCCTTAGCTATCTACTCATCCCAAAGCACTAGCCTGGCAACTAACAGCCTTCAGTTAGCAAACTGATTTGCACCTTCAACTTTGAATGTTTCAGTCAACCATCAAACTGCTTTGCTGGATGATGTAGTTAAGTGACTGAACTGGTTTATGCCACTCTATCCTTGCCAATTTTGTTGCCACAGAGAAGAGGGAGTCAAACTATTCTCCAAAGCACCTGAGGGTAGAACAAGAAGCAATGGGTGGAAACTAATCAAGGAGAGAAGCAACTTAGAACTAAGGAGAAATTTCCTGACAGTTAGAACAATTAATAAGTGGAACAACTTGCCTGCAGAAATTGTGAATGCTCCAACACTGGAAATTTTTAAGAAGATGTTGGATAACCATTTGTCTGAAGCAGTGTAGGGTTTCCTGGCTGGGCAGGGGGTTGGACTAGAAGGCCTCCAAGGTCCCTTCCAACTCTATTATTATTATAGAGTAAAAAATGAAATTTAAACATTAACTTTTTATAACATTTACAATGAAATGCAATATGCTAATCAAAGGTATTATGAATTTAGCGATGAGCTCTACATTATTGTCTAACTTACAAAATCTTACAAAGAAAAATAACAATAGGAAAGCATTATGGGTTAAGAAAAATGGACAGATTTTGACAACAAATACAGATACAGGATAGCAATAGCAATAGCACTTAGACTTATATGCCGCTTTACAGTGCTTTACAGCCCTCTCTAAGTGGTTTTACAGAGTCAACATATTGTCCCCAACAATCTGGGTCCTCATATAACCGACCTAGGAAGGATAGAAGGCTGAATCAACCTCGAGCCTGGTGGGATTTGAACAGCCAAATTGCAGTCAGACAGCAGTCAGCAGAAGTAGCCTGCAATACTGCATTCTAACCACTGCGCCACTGAGGATACAGTTGGAAGCATTTTCATTGCATTTTTATTAATATTTTAATTACAATAGCAAAAGCAAATACAAGCTAAACTAAAAAGTGCCAAAAAAGAGAAAAACAAAAAAGGCAATATAAAAAAGGATTTTCCCCTTTACCACAAGAAGTATAAACAATTTTAGTATCATCTTTTCTTAAAATAGTGTAAGCCGCCCTGAGTCTTCGGAGAAGGGCGGGATATAAATGCAAATTAAAAAAAAAAATACAAGCAGCGATTTCTTCTTGCAATATACAATTTTTAGTCCATTTCTACCTTTCTAAAGCCAACACTCTTCCCCATTGACTTGCTTGTCAAAAGGTCATAAAAGATAAATCACATGACATTGGGACACAGCAATGGTCTTAAGTATGAACCAGTTGCCCAACATCTGAATTTCGATCACAGGATCATGGGGATGCTGCAAAAATTGTAACCATGAAAAACAGTCATAAGTCACTTTTCTCAGTGCTGTTATAACTTTGAAAAATCACTAAATGAACTGTTGTAAATCGAGGACCACCTGTATAATAGAATGTAGATTGGGTTGGGTTACAGTTATAGATAAGTGAATATTCTTATACTTATTCCTCAGCAAAACTTGGTTTTGAACTCAACGGTTTTCTGCTGTGTATTTTGAAGCAATTTGAAGTAAAATATTTCATACATTATTATTATTATTATTATTATTATTATTATTATTATTATTATTATTATTATTATTATTATTATTATTATTATTATTATTAATTTGATTTTTATACCGCCCTTCTCCCGAAGGACTCAGGGCGGTGTACAGGCAAAATAAAACAGGTAATACAATGTACAATTTAAAATACGATTAAGAAACTTATTTTATAGTTAGCCTAAGAAGTTAAAATATATAATAGACTAAAACCCCATTTAAAATTATTAATAAAAAATTTAAAATTGATAAAATTCAAGCCAGCCCCGCGCGAATGAACAGATGTGTCTTCAGTTCGCGACGAAAGGTCCGAAGGTCAGGAATTTGGCGTAAACCCGGGGGAAGCTCGTTCCAGAGTGTGGGAGCCCCCACCGAGAAGGACCTTCCCCTGGGGGCCGCCAGCCGACATTGTTTGGAGGACGGCACCCTGAGAAGTCCCTCTCTGTGAGAGCGTACGGGTCGGTGGGAGGCATGTGGTAACAGCAGGCGGTCCCGTAAGTACCCAGGCCCTAAGCCATGGAGCGCTTTAAAGGTCGTAACCAAAACCTTAAAGTGCACTCAAAAGGCCACAGGTAGCCAGTGCAGCCTGCGCAGGAGCGGTGTTACATGGGAGCTACGCCTAGCTCCCTCAATCACCCGCGCAGCTGCATTCTGGACTAACTGAAGCCTCCGAGTGCACCTCAAGGGGAGCCCCATGTAGAGAGCATTACAATAATCCAACCGAGAGGTAACGAGCGCATGAGTGACTGTGCACAAGGCATCCCGATCAAGGAAGGGGCGCAACTGCCGAACCAGGCGAACCTGGTGGAAGGCCCTCCTGGAGACGGCCGTCAAATGATCTTCAAACGACAGCCGTTCATACATCCCTAGTGACGACATTCAACTATTCAAAATTTCTGGAATAGTACCTTACAAGAAAGTGGAACAATTTTCCAAAATATAATTAGTCTGAGACCACATTGTTCTGTCATGTTTGCAAGCACGCATGAATATCTACCAAAAAATTACTTTATTGTTATTGAAGCCAAAAAGGCTGTGACGTCTTCTTCAAATAGGAAAAGGATGATATAAGTTGCAATTGGCAAGAATACATTTGACTAATAAGGATACCAGCTGTTATGCATCGTTTACATGTAAATAATTTCAGCATTAAATAGTCAACATTTATAAATATAGGATACTGGACTCATCTGCCAATTTCTCATAGCAGTCTTTGGACTCATATGCTGAGATAAACTTGAAGAATCGGTTGTTTTGGTACCTTGACTGTATTCATCTCTGTATTTTATTTCCTGGCTTGATCACTGATTCTTTTGCTTTGGTTTTCAGGAATCAGGTAATCAATTAAAACCATAACTAGGTCAATGCAAAGTTTCAAAGGAGTGCTTTAATTCAGTAAAGCAGGGATTAGATCACCCTAACAAGAAACATACAACAATCCAGAAAGGAATCTACTTGGGGGGGAAAAAAGAATCGGGTTTCTAAAACACTTTATTGATGCCTTAGCTGCTGCTTCTTGTGCTGTTAGTAATAACACATAGTACAGTGTATTATAGCTCCACTTCTGTATGTGGGGAAACGTTTTTTGGAGGGGATGAATAGTGTTATATCAGAAACTAATATAAGCCCATGATCTTGTTACACTCCCTGCCTATTAGAGAACTTTTGGAGTGGCAAGTGTGCTCTGAGCTTCATTTGCTTTCCTAGTTCTCATTATTTTTATAATGTAATCAGTATTGAGATTTAACTTTGCTGCCTCTTGTGCTAATAGAATTTTACACTTCTGTGCTGGTCCTGTCAACACAAATGAGAGTTCAACTAAGTTACCAGCTGATCAATCTAGTACGTACTCTTAGATCAACCCTTACTGTCAAAGTCTGTATGAATAGGGCAGTTTAAATATCTGAACAGTTCTTTTTGTCGTGGCCCTGGGGCTCAAGAGGGCAATACTTCTTCATCTGTTCATTGTAGTTGGCACAGTGGTTAGAACGCAGTATTGCAACCTAACTCTGCTCACATTGCCAGGAGTGCAATTCCTTCAATCCTGACTAGCTCAAGGTCAGGATTCCTTCGATCCTGACTGGCTCAAAAGGTTTTACCAGCCTTTCAAGGTTGGTAAAATGAGGACCCAGAACTGGGGGCAACATGCTGACTTTATAAACCGCTTAGAGAGGGTTGTAAAGCCACTGCGAAACAGTTTGTAAGTCTAAGTGCTATTGCTATCATCACCCATTTAGCCCTGCCCAGGGAGCATACGTGTAATTTAAGGAATGCTACAGACGCAGGTGACTATTGCTCTCAGTCCATCACAAGACTGAAATCCCATAATTTAATTTTAATTTAACAAAACACTGACATTTGCAATAGCTGCAACCCTAGATGTCTGGCAAAAGCAAGATGGTAGCAGCAGTGGGATTCACTTACCTTCCCTACCGGTTTGCAAATGTGAGCGCACACGCGTCTGTGCATGCGCATGGCCTTCTGTGCATGCGCAGTGTTTGCACATTACATCTGGGTGGGTGGGCGGAGCCTCCTACAGTCACCGCTACTGGTTCAACCCATCTGAAGAGAAATGGCTGAATCCCACCACTGGATGGTAGGTATGACTGTAATGTAATCAAAGCCCCACTTCTTTTATTATTATTATTATTATTATTATTATTATTATTATTATTATTATTATTATTATTATTATTATTATTATTATTATTATTATTTGAATTTATACCCCGCCCTTCTCCGAAGACTCAGGGCGGCTTACAATGTGTTAAGCAATAGTCTTCATCCATTTGTATATTATATACAAAGTCAACTTATTGCCCCCAACAATCTGGGTCCTCATTTTACCTACCTTATAAAGGATGGAAGGCTGAGTCAACCTTGGACCTGGTGGGGCTTGAACCTGCAGTAATTGCAGGTAGCTGCTGTTAATAACAGACTGTCTTACCAGTCTGAGCCACAGAGGCTTTGACATACATGCAACACATTGCTCAACAAAGGCTGGGCTTCGATCATGTAGTAGTACCCACCATTGTGTCTTTTTGACTGCCCTCCCTAACAGATGCCCCTACCTGCCATTTTATAGAGTTGGACTCAGAAGCCTAATGAAGCGTGCTATAGAAGCATAGAGGTGGGTTGGGGGCAGGGGTGAAACGCTACTGGTTTGCACTAGTTCGGGCGAACCGGTAGTAATAAAAGCTACAGGTTCAGGTGAAGCGGTAGTTTAAAAAAGCTACCATTTCATCCAAACCGGTATTTCTGATGATCAGCTATACCACACAATTTAGCAGAAAATCCTGCTTTCTAGTGAATCTAAATTGTGCAGCACAGCTGTTCCCCCCTCGCAGTTCTACTTACCTTCTTCGGCCTCCTTTTTCTGCGTGCAGCATGCATTTGGCGCGCACCGCGCATGCGCGGGCAGCGAACCGGTGGCAAACTGCATAGGATTTCACCACTGGTTGGGGGAATTGTAATTTTAAACTCTTTAAGATCTGAAATGAAAAGTAAAAAAATGGTAAAAAGGAATCAGTGTCTTCCTTTCCTCCAAACAACCACTGTGCTACATTATTTTTGAACCTAAGACTAATGTATTAAACTCTCCAGGAAGTACAGTTTTAAAAGCTTAAGGCTTTTCAGGAACTCCTGTATATTAGAACTAAAATGAGATTTCCTTGGGGAAAAAGGGATTGGCCTCAAAAGACAAGCTGCCGCACTCACCAGCTGCACTAGGTGAACTAACAGCATTAAGTCCTATCCAGCTGCCATCCTGAGCATCCATTCTATTTTTCAACAGAAGTTAGGCTGGAAAGTCTCCTCCCTCAGCCACAACCTGCTTGGATGCCATGTCACCACTCTGCTCTGGCACTTTGCCCTTCATCACACCTAAGACTGAAAACAATATTACAGAGAACTTTGACTTCCGGAAGATGGCGACCAGGAAGGTTGCACCGGAGAAATGCTCTCTGTAAAAGGGCTCTTTTGAGCTCTTAGGAGAGCAGTTTCCCCGAAGATTCCTTGCTGGCGATACTCCAGAGCCGAAGGTTTTTCCAGGCTGCCGTGGATTGAGGCTGCCGAGGTTCTTCCAGGCTGCTGAGGACTCAGGCGGTGGGCGAAGAGTCGGAGACCGCGGAGCCTGGACTGCCGCAGCCACGCCGCAGCCACGCCGCAGCCACGCCGCCAGCCCTGAGCCGCTGCCAGCCCTGAGACTGCCGCTGCCGCTTGTGCCGCCACCGGAGCTGCCAGCCCCAAGACTGCTGCTGCCAGCTGCCACTGGTGCCGCTGAGCCACCGCGGAGCCGCCGCCAGCCCTGAGCGCCACGGGCCGCCGCCAGAGCTGCCGCCAGCCCGGGATTGCCGCTACCGCTTGTGCCGCCAGAGCCGCCGCCAGACCGAGACCACCGCTACCGCATTAAAGGCGGCTGGAGACACCGAAACCACTAAAGCCACCCCACCAGACCGGGACTGCCGCTGCCGCTGCCGATACCGTGAGTCGCACCGCTGCCATCACCGCCCTCCATCGCCGCCCTCCCACATTGCTACAAACTTTAAATTTCCCACCAAGGAGATAAAAGCCCAGCAACATTTACAACAACCCTAATCAACCTATCCCCCAATCGGCAGGACTGCTGCAGGACTACTGGTGAGTTCCTAGGAGACTCCAGTCTCCCGGCCTCTACTGACTTTTTGAATCTCCGCCATTACAGCCACCTGTAAAGAAGCTTCTCCAACCACCCTATCTCACCATTTTAAATTTCCCGCCAAATCTCACTGTTACCATAGTAACTCCCTATTACCATAGCAACTGCCAAATTGACTACCATTTAAAGTTAAAGAGACAGATATAAAATCAAAGATAATTGATTAAGTGACAGACACTTAATCATTACTAAAATAAAATAATAATAAATAAATAAAATAAAATAAAATAAAATAAAATAAAATAAAACAAAGGAATAAGAAAGATCATCATTATGCCAGCCAGAAAATCAAACGCTGATAAAATCTTAGAATCAAGATTAACAACTATTGAACAAAACATAGATAAAAGATTACAAGCTATTGAACAAAACCTAGAAAAAAGAATTCAAAATATTGAACAAAACCTAGAAAAAGAATTCAAAATATTGAACAAAACTTAGAAAAAAATTCTATCAGTTATTGAACAAAGTTTCACAGATTTGATAAAACAAATTTCAACACTAAAAAATGAAAACTCTAATGATCTAAATCTCTTCCAAACTCATCTATCACCACAAAATATACAACTTACAACTCAACCTAGACATCAAATTAATACAACACAACCCAATCAACAAACAACTACTAATCAACTAATCAGAGATGCAATGGAGAGAGGACAAAAAATAAATAATGCAATATTATTTGGACTTGAAAACACAAATGAACCAGATATCAATAAGATTCACAACATCATTGGAAATTATAATTCATCAACCATCTCCCCAAATGAAATAATTGCTGTCTCCAGAGATGGACCAGAATATAAAAACAGCGATGGGACAACAGCACCAAGATTTTGTAGAGTTATATGCACTAATGAGGACAGCAAACGCAAATTCATAAAGACTATAAACTCAATTGCTAAATCCAACCCTACCTACAGTAAACTTAGATCACGTCCTGACCTATCCTTTCTACAAAGGATACGCTCGTGAACTTCGCACAGAACTTAAAAGAAGACAAGACAATGGTGAATCCAACCTATACATCGACTACCATGCTGATTGCATAAAAATAAAACCTGCAATCAAAAATCACCTCAAACCCCCATCACCCATAACAATCAACCAGCCATCCCAGTATTCAACCAAGTACCCATCCCCTACCTCCCATTCAACCAACCATCTTACCATCTATCCAACCAACAGCCATCCAATCAACAATCCAACCAGCCATCCAACCAACCATCCAACCAACCATCCAAACAGCCATCCAAGCAGCCATCCAAGCAGCCATCCAAACAGCCATCCAACCAGCCATCCAAACAGCCACCCAACAATCCACCCAACCAGCCATCCAAACAACCATCCATCCAAACACCCAAAACTACCATCCAACCATCTATACAACCATCTATTGTCCACAACCCCAACCTACTAACACCCAAAACTAGGTATGCACGCCTTACCTCTTCAACACCAATCATATCAGATCTCAAATGCAAATTGATAAATGCAAGAAGCATAGTCAACAAATTACCTGAATTTATCCTCTTATTAAACAGTGGCACATTTGATATCATTTTGTTTGAAACATGGCTGAATTCATCCCTTCCTGACTCCATTATCTCAAACAAAGAATATCAAGTCTATCGATCAGATCGGGAAAACCAAGAGGTGGTGGAGTGGCTATCTTTTACAAAAAGACACTGAATCTAAAAAATATCCAAGTAGCACATAAACTCTCTCTTCCTGAAACCATAGTATGCGACCTATCCCTTGACACTACTCTTCGATTCTTACTATGCTACAGAGCCCCCGACTATGACATTACCCATGCAAATATGCTAACCTCAATGCTAACATGGACTACCTCTTGCCCATACCCTCTTATCTTCCTTGGTGACTTAAATCTACCTCTCATTAACTGGACAACCAATGAATGTTCAACTGACCCAATCCATACTACACTATACAACGCTGTTACAAACCTAGGTCTTGAACAACTTGTAACTAACAATACAAGACTCAACAACTGCCTTGACCTCATCTTCTGCAACAATCCAAACTCAATTTACGGTATACAAATTAAAGAACCTTTTTCAAACAGTGACCACTGCATGATTGATTTTCGTCTCAATATACGTCCATACTTAAATCGTCATAACACCAGAACTCCCAACTACAACTTCAAGAAAGCCAATTACGACCTTATAAACAACGATCTTTCACTTCTGAACTGGCAAAATCTGTTTGCAACCTGCATAACCGCTGATGACCTCTATAGAATCTTCCTACTTGAAATCAATAGAGTCATTAAATTATATGTACCACGAATGACTACCATGTCCAAGAAAAACAAACTACCCATATCAATAAAAAAGCTTCAATCAAGAAAAAAATCGCTCTGGAAAAGAAACAAAAAAGGCTATGTTACAAACTTCAGAAACCGTTACAGAAACATATGCAACCAAATTAAAACTGAATGCACAAATTACCACACCAAGCAAGAAGAAAACCTTCTACGCACAAATTCCAATCGTGCCTTTTATAATTTTGTCAACAGTAAACTTAAAGATTCAAGATCCATCCCACCACTAAAAGATTCTAACAACAAAGAATGCAATGACGAAACAGTCAAAGCAAACCTCTTCAACATTTTCTTTGGCTCAGTTTTGTTAACTCCGATAACACATATCCAACATTCCACAAACGAACCAGCAATGACTATGATGATCTAACTCATATAGATTTCACAGAAGACAACGTTGGTAAAGCTCTTCACAACTTAAAACCATCGCTTTCTATTGGACCTGATGGTCTATGTGCATATTTCTTAAAAAAACTTTCCATTAATATAGCTGAACCCCTAAGTATTATCTTTGATAAAGCTTTCACTACCAGTTCTCTTCCCAAACTTTGGTCACTAGCCACAGTCATCCCCATCTTCAAAAAAGGAGACCCCAGCTTAGTCGAAAACTACAGACCGATCTCCCTTTGCTCGTCACCTGCAAAGTCATGGAATCTATCATCAATCAATCCATTACCTCACACTTAGAAACTAACAACCTACTCTCCAACAAACAATTTGGTTTCAGGAAAAAGTTATCATGTAACTTACAACTTCTCCACTGCAAAAACATATGGACTTCAAATCTAGATCAAGGCAAATCAATAGATGCAATCTACATAGACTTCTGCAAAGCTTTTGACTCAGTAGTACACGATAAACTTCTCCTTAAACTAACATCCTATGGCATCTCAGGACCCCTCCACAAATGGATATCTGCTTTTCTGTCTAACAGACAACAAGTGGTCAAAATTGGCAATGCTTTATCAAATCCTGTTCCTGTCAAGAGTGGCGTTCCTCAAGGCAGCGTCCTTGGACCAACACTCTTTATTCTATACATTAATGATCTTTGTGACCATATCTCAAGTAATTGTGTTCTCTTTGCTGACGATGTCAAACTATTTAACACCACAGACAACACTTCTATCATTCAAAACGACCTTGACCATCTAACCGCTTGGTCTAAAATTGGCAGCTCAAATTTCAACCAGCAAATGCTCAGTCTTACATATAGGAAAAAGAACTCTAAAACTAAGTACATACTAGATGGACATTACCTTACAGACGACCCCATCCCGTTAAAGACCTTGGAGTTTTCATGTCAAATGATCTAAGTGCCAAAGCCCACTGCAACTACATAGCAAAAAGCTCTAAGAGTTGTAAACCTAATTTTGCAGCTTCTTTTCCAAAAACACCACACTACTAACCAGAGCATATAAAACATTTGCTAGACCAATTCTAGAATACAGCTCACCTGTTTGGAACCCTCACCACATCTCTGACATCAATACAATTGAACGTGTCCAGAAATATTTTACAAGAAGAGTTCTCCATTCCTCTGAAAACAACAAAATACCTTATCCCACCAGACTTGAAATCCTAGGCTTAGAAAACTTGGAACTCCGTCGCCTTCGACAAGACCTAAGTTTAACTCACAGAATCATCTATTGTAATGTCCTTCCTGTCAAAGACTACTTCAGCTTTAATTGCAATAATACAAGGGCAACCAATAGATTTAAACTTAATGTAAACCGCTTTAATCTAGATTGCAGAAAATACGACTTCTGCAACAGAATCATCAGTGCTTGGAATACTTTACCTGACTCTGTGGTCTCTTCCCATAATCCTAACAGCTTTAACCAAAAACTTTCTACTATTGACCTCACCCCATTCCTAAGAGGACCATAAGGGGCGTGCATAAGCGCACAAACGTGCCTACCGTTCCTGTCCTATTGTTTTTCTTTTCTTCTTCCTATATATGTTTATATGTGTATATACTATATAATCTTTTTGTATGATGTTGTGACAAAATAAATAAATAAAAAAAAAAATAAAAAGAATATTTAAAAGGAGCTCATTTTGTCCAGAACAAGCCCTCACACTAGCACGGAACGAACCTTTTGCTTTGAGAGTCAAATTCTCAGGCAGTTCACATTCTGCAAACTCCTGAAAGAAGCCACTTCCTTTAAAAAAAAAAAAACCCAACATTTTCAAAGCATTTTGCTTGTGTAAGTCCCTTTTCTTTGAACGAGGTTTTGCATATGCAGAGCTGTGTGAGGAGGGAGGTTTATATTAGGGTAGCTGAAAGAATACGAATGAGCTGCATGCAAGATAGCTCTTTTGACAGAAGAGCCGAACTAAACTCTTCTGAATGAACTGCATTAGTTTATCATACCAAGATACTTAATTCATTTCATTAGGCCCCACAGGCTGTTAAAGGCCCCCAAAGCCTTAATAGACCCAAGAAGACAAGCAGAGCAGACAATGCAATATTTAATAAAACTTAAATTAGGTCTCCAAAGAGCAATAGAGAGTATATTAAATGTAGCCTTAACGCTATGCAGCTCAACTCATCTGCATGTGTTCGGGAGGGATAACTATATAACGTACACTATGTTTTAATCTTATTCCATACAGATTCTACTGTGGCATCCTCAGTGTGACTAAGAGGTGGCTAGAGTTGAACAGCAACAAAAAAGCACAGTGTACAAATTTCATAGGCAAAATGGAATATGGAGAACATCATTTATGATGAAATGGCGTATTACAGTATTTAAGCATACCTCTAATTTACTCATCTGAAATCTTTACACATAATTCCACTTATCCCTTTACAACCATCTCTTTACTTTCTATTTCCTATCTTCTTTCTGTCAAAGTTTAAGACTAATCTCCTCAGTCAGGGAGCAATTAGATAAATTACTTAATATTATATCTTTCATAGCCATCCATTTCGAATTCTATCCCTATTCAGGCATTATACAGATTCTTTGCGTGAATGGTGAGCATGTTGGCTTGCAAGGCTCTGTTGCACATCACTTGCTTCAAAGAACTCTTCTCCCCAGCATTCTCACATACAATATCTACATGTAGGTGGTAGTCATAAAAAGGAGACTATGTGTAACTTGCACATGACCTGGATTCCTGTAAGGTATTCATATAAAACTATGTGAATTTACTTCTCTAGAAGAATTCCAGTAGAGCATTTTTTTTTTTACTGATTTGTAATGCATAGATAAAAATTAACTACAGAGAGTGCTCAATTTGAAAACGTTCTGTTCACAAGGTCTGTCCTTAAACTGAACTTGTATGTAAGCTGGAACAGTATTAATGTATAATACTGTATGAATAATATTGTGTAATGAACTTGAACCATTGTGTATTTAATTTGAGTCACTCTAAGTTTAACTTGAATCATTGTGTATTTAGCTCGAATTTTGCTACAATAGGCATTCCTAACCCAGGGATTTGCTATATATCAATTCATATTTCCTTAATACACAGCTTTCATAACACCAGCTATTTCAGGTAGCTGATCATTCATTGCACAAGAACCTCGTATGTAAAATGTAAACTTCAGGTTTTGATAACCACTTTAAGTCTGCATTTAATCTTAGATGCAAGCATCCATCTGTCTATCACAGGACAAAACAGAACCTCACAAGAACATGTGCTCCCACGGACCATCTTATGACTGTGGTTAAAAGCAGGTCACCCAACTTCAACATCAGCCAACCTTATATCCTTCACTTCTCTCCTCCTTTTTTGTTTTACTTATCATGAAGAATTCTGGTCAGCTCAAAATTTTGCATACTGTTTTGTGACCGCTGGATTGTTCTAGCTGTATAACTGACCTAAAATGTATTTTTAGTCTATTAATACATTTATTGCCAGTTTGGAACATTAGGTGGCTAATAAAACCTATCCTTCTCAAATATTGAAGAGGCACTTGCAGCTCTGAGGAACTTGCTAGTAGTTTTGAAGTTTTAGTGCACTGTCATGGTCAAGCAATTATCTCACAGATTGGTACTCAAACTTTAACGGCTTGACCTGAAGCTTATTTACTCAACCAACTATATCTATAGGAATTTATTCTCTAGAAAATGTGGACGGAATTGCCTATGGCTATAATCCTATGCACTTCTCTAGGAATACGCTCCATTTAACACAGCAGGACTTACTTTCTGAGAATACTTTGGATCACATTATATCTCTGGGACCATATGGACACGTGAATAAGGTGAAAAATCACTATGTCATATAGGGGCATTAAGCATCTAAATTCTCCTGCAGCAATCCTGATCGTAGTTATCAAGTCACACAATGTGTACTTGTTAAACCAGCAATGAAGCCTACATCAGAGAAGACAGGTATACGAACTTTTGATAAATATGAAATACGTTGTTCAACTTATAACAACTTATATTACAAAACAAGAGTATAAACCCTCAAAATACATTCCACTCAGTGTTTTTCTTTCGTACCCTGTGAAACAAAACTTGGAAAAACTGGGGAGGGAGGGGGAGATTTCAGTTGTCTCACAACTCCTGTGCTAATAATCTGTTCTGAGTTATATTGTTTGCTGTTCTGTAGCTATATTCTCCAAAAATTTGCTGCAGGCTAGCACTTGGTAGACCAGCCAGAGAAGCCTTGGAAAAGCTATTCAGACACAGTTATGTGTCTATACCTAAAAGATCAGACTCGTGCAAGCTATGTTAGTCTTGAGACGTTCTATAAAAGTAAAAAAGAAAAGGATTTTGAAGGAGGATAGGAAGAGTTTTGAACTTCAGTGTTGGAGAAGACTGTGGAGATAATTGTAGATAGTCAAGAAAAGGAATGGATCATCAACCGAATCAACCCAGAGTTCACACTTGAAGCAAATGAACGGACTGTAATTATCCTGCTTCAAACATACATATTATGCAAAGATCTAACTCTCTGGAAATGACTCTGATGGTAGAAAATGTGGCAGGTGAGGAAGATGACCAGCAGCAAGGTGAATTGATTAAGTTACAGTGACGATGAATGCCCCATGGAAAGAATTAAAAATACAGGTAAGGACAGAATGAGAAAAACTAAGAGGCAACCGTGATTTGATGGGACACGATTTTCATCATCTATATAGTCAAATCAGTTTAAATGGCCTTCAAACCATTCAGCTTTGAAATTAATGAAGAATAAATGTCTGGCTGAGTTTGCACAACAGAAGTGCAACTAATATAACACATGGTGCAATCCAGCCCATGTTGCCTACTTATAATTCAGTTTATCACATGTACAATTACCAAAAAAAAAATTGGGTTATTTAATAATCCATGGTCAGATTTTAACTGTATTCTCACAATATGCTTAACCATATACATTAAACATCAAGCATCTGTACTCATCCATTATCCTGTTTTTTTAAAAATTAGCACGCTGAACGTTTTAATTAATACTTTGTTAAATATATTGTGCCAACTTTGAAAAAAACCCAGTTCAGTAATCAGTTACAACTAAGATGCAAGCCACAAGATGCTTTTTTCCCCAGAGTTACCGACCTTACTGAATATATATTCTTTTCTTGAATCGAAAATTTATTTTTATCGGTTTTTTAATCTATTTTATGAAATTTCTGCAAAATATTTTAACTTTTATTACTTCTTTAAAATCACAGATAAGAAACAGCAGCTGAGCCAAGAACTTGAACACCAATGCCCTTAAGTCGGGCAGCCAAAGGAGAAAACTCGCGCGCACCACTCAGTGCCCGTCTGGACTCAATTTAAAGCGAGCGAGGCAAAAACAGCGCTCAAAAAGACTCGGCTCCTCCCCGCTCCTTCCGTTCCATAAAAAGAACTCCGAAACTCCGCTCCCTCCCCTTTCTCCCAAGGCGCCGCCATAGAGATGCCGAGTGAGGTCAACGAGTGAGGCGCGTGCGCAACACGAGCGGCCAGTGGCAGGGCTCCTGCTGCAAGCCGAAGCGCGCGCGCGGGCGCGCGCAGGTAGCAGCGTCGTCAATTCTTGCCGCGCGCGGCGCGGAAGGACCGCGGTGTGAAAAAAAAGGAGCGCTCCGTCTTTGCGACGGCTGGCCTCAGCCACTGGCGGAGAGATAATACACTCCGGTTTGGCTGGCAACCACGCGGGAGCGCGCGCAGCCGGAGTGGCAGAAGTGAAGCCTCTTCCGCCAGTCGCTGAAGCTGCAAGAGCAGCTGGGAGCCGGAAGGGGCGCTAGAGGTGGTGTTGTCCTCCCTGGAAGAGAAGTGCAGGTGGAGTTAATGAAGGGAAGAGAAAAGGAGAAGAGAAAAGCTTCTGTCCTAGTTGCTTGACTTAAAGAAAGCAGTTCTGTGCCTCCTCTGCAGGCTCGCCCTTTCCTCGTTGCCTCAAGTAGCATCACTAATCACAATAAAAAGGTGTCTCCCTGAGCAGGCAACCTCAGTTGCTTTTTCCTCCCATTTTAAATAATTCGACCTATGGGGGAGAGGAGATATCTTCACACCTATAGGGGGCATTACACCATCATTCCCAGTTGCAGAATCAAAAGGGGAGTAGAGCCCTTGCAGGAAAATAAGCTTGCCTAAGGTGCTTCCCCCCCCACCACCCTTTTTTTCTTCTTTTTCAAAGTCAACTGGACTTCCTGATTTTTCTTTGAAGATGTTTCTTTTCTCATCAGGAGGATCTTCAGTCGTCTCGACATACTTGTACACTTCAAACCCAAGAATACACTAAGGCAGAAGCTTGTCCAACAAAAGGAAAAAACACCCAGACACAAACTGAGCAACGTGGTATATATGGGGTACAATGCAGTGACCCATGTGCTGATCTGTACGTTGGGGAAACGAAACAACCACTTCATAAAAGCATGGCACAACATAGGAGAACAACCCCACCAGGACTAGATTCAGCAGTCCATCTGCATTTAAAAGACAAAAGGCCACTCTTTTGAAGGCAGCATTTTGGACAGAGAGGACTGCTGGTTTGAAAGAGGGGTCAAGGAGGACATCTATGTCAAAATTGAACCGCCCTCTCTCAACAGAGGAGGAGGGGTATGACATCATCGATCTCTGGATGGATAGGACAACACAGTCTTTTCAGCAGGTTCAACAAGGCGCCTCGCCCATTTGCACTACTCAGGTGACCCCGAGGACCAGTGGTGGGTTTCAAATTTTTTTACTACCAGTTCTGTGGGCGTGGCTTGGTGGGCATGGCAGGGGAAGGGTACCGTAAAATTTCCATTCCCTCCCCACTCCAAGAGGAAAGCTACTGCAAAATCCCCATTTCCTCCCGATCAGCTGGGACTTGGGAGGCAGAGAATAGATGAGGGCGGGGCTAGTCAGAATTTTTACTACCAGTTCTCCAAACTACTCAAAATTTCCACTACTGGTTCTCCAAAACTGGTCAGAACCTGCTGAAACCCACCTCTGCTGAGGACACAGTTAAACCTCCAGATGGCCATAATGACTCTCTAAAAGAATGCAATAACTAGCTGTCTGCAAGGAGGATAAATCCTTCCATTCCCCACCATCCAGTCAGATGAGAAGCTAAAATGTCTTCATAGAAAAACCAGAAAGTCTTGAAAAAAGAAAAAAAGCACCTTTGGGACAACCATGATCTGGATGACGGAGACTCTCCATCGAGTTTGCCTGGTTTTCTGAAGTTGAAGTATCTATTTTTTTCAGCTTATTATATTTTGTATTTCTAAAGCACCCATCTCCCTCAAGGAGGGGCTCCAGGCAGTATACCGTAAAATATCGGCATATAAAACAGAATGTAAAATTGACATTAAAATATTAAAATTAGGGTTAAAATGTTAAAAGTTATAAAATTATAAAAAATTCAAATTATGTGTAAATGCCAATGCAGCTCTTGGAAGCCTTGTTCACAGCAGTTGTGTAAAACATGGGATGGTTTGAGGAAAGACAAATAAAAACTGCCATCTGGTTTTAAACTCTGCAGATCTCTGCAGAAGTTTACAATGTTAAATAGATTGGATTTTTCTGCAGGATTCATTTGTGGCGACTGATGTTTTTGAATTCACTACCTGGTAGCTTGATAAAAGGACATTTACTTTAAAATACATGTTTTGTTTCTGGTGTGTGTCCTTTATTTGTCACAATTAAGCAATGATTTGGGTGAGAAAAGAATAGGATCAGTAGGCCCTTTCAAATCTGCCAACGCACTTGCTTCAAAACCAAATTAACTGAGAAATGAATGCAACATTCACCAGGCAAAAAAGAATTCATAATAAACTGTTAAGATATTGTGCATATGAAAATGTGCTATAGCTGAGTTGCTCCCTATTTATGTATGTATGTATGATTTATTCATTCATTCAATTCCTATAGATCTCAGTCAGTGACTCTTGGTGGCTTACGATTCAAATGCATGGTTTACTCAGTAGTTAAATCTTCTTAAGTGCCATGGAACTAGTTTGTATCATTCAATACTAGTCAGTCCAAATGGGAGGATTTCATTAGTTTATAGTTGCTGGATCTGTAAACAAAGCACCTGCATTTACTACTCTGGACTGCAGCTGACTTCAAAACTTCCCAGAAGCATTTTTTTTAATTTCATTTTGTCACAACAGCATACACAAACATCGACATAAAACAACAACGCATTATAAAAGAAAAAAATATATATAAGCAAAAGTATGCAACAACTATGTTAATTTGATATAATGAAGGAAACAATAGGACAGAAACGGTAGGCACTTTTGTGCTCTTATGCACGCCCCTTATAGTTCTCTTAGGAATGGGGTGAGGTCAATAGTAGAGAGTTTTTGGTTGAAGATTTTGGGATTTTGAGTAGAGACTATAGAGTCAGGTAATGAGTTCCAAGCGTTAACAACTCTGTTACAGAAGTCATATTTTCTGCAATCAAGTTTGAAGCGGTTGACATTAAGTTTGACTCTATTGTTTGCTCTTGTATTATTGTGATTGAAGCTGAAGTAGTCTTTTACAGGAAGGATATTGCAATAGATGATTCTGTGTGTTAAACACAGGTCTTGTCGGAGTCGGCGGAGTTCTAAATTTTCTAATCCCAGGATTTCAAGCCTGGTGGCATAAGGTATTTTGTTGTTTTCGGTGGAGCAAAGAACTCTTCTAGTAAAATATTTCTGGACGCGTTTGATTGTATTAATGTCAGAGATGTGGTATGGTTTCCAGACGCATGAGCTGTTTTCAAGAATAGGTCTAGCAAATGTTTTGTATGCTCTGGTTAGTAGTGTAGAGTTTTTGGAAAAGAAGCTGCATAAAATTAGGTTTACAACTCTTAGAGCCTTTTTTGCTATGTAGTTGCAGTGGGCTTTGGCATTTAGGTCATTTGATATGAAAACTCCAAGGTCTTTAATAGGGTGGGGGTCATCAGTAAGGTAATGTCCATCAAGCTTGTACTTGTTGTTAGGGTTCTTTTTTCCAATATGTAAGACTGAGCATTTGCTGGTTGAGATTTGGAGTTGCCAAGTTTTAGACCAATCGGATACAAAGTCAAGGTCTTCTTGAAGGGTAGAAGTATTGTTAGAGGTATTAAATAGTTTGACATCATCAGCAAAGAGAACACAATAACTTGAGATAAGGTCACAGAAATCATTTATGTATAGTATGAAGAGTGTTGGTCCAAGAACACTACCTTGGGGAACGCCACTTTTGACAGGAACAGGATTTCATAGAGTGTTGCCAATTTTATTTATTATTTATTATTCAAATTTATATACCGCCCTATCTCCCGAAGGACTCAGGGCGGTATATATTTTGACCACTTGTTGTCTGTTTGACAGGAAGGCATTTATCCAATTGTAAATAAATAACACACACACACACACACACACACACATATATATATATACACACACACACACACACACACACACACACACATATATATATATATATATATAATTTATAAATAAATAAATAAGGCATTTATCCAGTTTATCCAGCTTTGCTGGCTGAGGGACTCTGGGAGTTGAAGTCTACAAGTCTTAAAGGGACCAAGGTTGGAGACCCCTGCTTTAGACCAAGGTTTAGTAAAGATCGCAGCTACAGAATTCCTTGAATAACTGCAATCCAAATATTAGCCATATTCACCTTTGTGGAATATGTTTCATATAACTTAGTGTATGAAACAGTGGTAGCATGCACAAGAATGCTTTTTATCAAATTTTAAGTTCCAGTTGGATTTCTAGAATTTAAGTCTTTGAATGTAAGACAGAGGTTTGACTTTAGCACAAATCCATGTAAATGAACTCCCATACTGATTTCAGTTCCTTTCCCTTCCATATATTAAATGCAGCTGAAAATGGTTGGATAGGAGCTACTCTATAAATACCGTCCTGTAATAAGAACAATCAGGCTGTTGTGATATTAAACATTCTATTAAACCTTAATTTCTCTTCTGCATACGCAAGCACATATTTTTATCTTCCTTTTTCAATATAATAATCACATATTAATGAAAACAAATGCAGAAGTAAATCAGCAAGAATAATACAAAGAACATTATGATCTGGCGACACACTTGCTTCGGAACCAAATTAACTGAGAAATGAATGCTGCATTCAGCAAGCAAAGAAGAAAATTCATAATAAACTGTTAAATATTGTACATACGAAAGTATGCTGCAGCCAAGTTTGTCCCAAAAGCAATCTGTGAGCTTCTTGGCTGAATAGAGATATTGGGCAGAGTCATCATGCGAGATGGCCACAACAAATTGGTCTCGGCAAGTCGTCCCATTTGAAAGGCAGGGGGAGGACTTTAAGGGCTCTAACCGGTCCCACAGCCATGTGTTCCTCTGTGAGCTCCAAGCAAGGCCACAGAGCCATGTGTTCACACCTTTCTGAAAGGCCAGGAATTATTTAGATGGGATCTGTAACATACCTTCCTTGCCTGACTGGGTGGGATGGACTGATGAAATGCAATGAAGAATGTTCCATAGGTAACCTGACCTCATGCCATACTTTAAAAGTATCTTGTAATCAAGATATTAACCAATATCTTGAATTGGAACAGAAAACATGCTGGCATGCAGCGAAGCTTGCGCAGCATATATGTTACATCATGCATACCCAACACTGCCCACAAGGCTGCATCCAGTACTAGCTGAAGCTTCCTTATACTTTTCAAGGGTACCCCATGTAGAGTGTATTGGAACAGTTCAAATAGGAGATGAGCCAGGAATGTATGACCAAGTAACCTATCCAGGAAAGGATTCATATAGAAACATAGAAAAGTGACGGCAGAAAAAGACCTAGTAGTCCATCAAGTCTACTGTTTTGAGTTTTTGTTGTTGTTTTCTTTTAATTTATTTATTATTTATTATATTTTTAGGGTTTTACTTTTTAATTTAAATTTAATGTTTAATTTAGCTGTTTCAGTATGAAATATTTGCCAGATCAGAGAAATGAGTCTTTTTTCCATTTGGTAGAATTTATTTCCAGGTAGGGTGTTTCTCAATGCATGGGGTTCTCAGTTCCTATTATGCACACCCTAGAATGATGGAAGATATAGTCCAACACATTGCACAGACCAAAAGGTTTGGAAGACAGTGCAGTCGGTAGGCTAAAGCTGAGGTTGAGGCACTGAATCTGCACTACTATTAATCATCTCATAGTTCCCATCACCAATCTCTTTCCACTTATGACTGTATGACTATAACTTGTTGCTGGCAATCCTTATGATTTATATTGATATATTGACCATCAATTGTGTTGTAAATGTTGAATCTTTTCTTTTATGTACACAGAGCATATGCACCAAGACAAATTCCTTGTGTGTCCAATCACACTTGGCCAATAAAAAATTCTATTCTATTCTATTCTATTCTATTCTATGATAGCAAATCTTTTGAGGAAAAAAAGGTTTAGCAAAAGTGAATATTTTTATAAAGGGGAGGGGCTGTTTTGATATCCCACTTTAAAATTTCCTCCCCCTTCCCTAAAAAAAAAAATCAACAATTTCCTTCCTAGAATCTGCTATGAGTGGGAGAGATTAAACTGTTGATTCTTTTAGCTGGCCATTGTGCTTTATCAGATTGTATTAATTACATATCCTTCAAAACAAAGGTAAACATTGCTGCCATTTGGATAGCAGGCCAATGCCAACATGATGGATATGATCCTGGTCACCCTGCGCTGTTGACCCTTTTAATTGGCCTCTTTAAATGTTTTACGCAGCGAGAAAGAAATTCAATCAGCACCAGGAACTGCTGATTCCTATGAAAAAAGTGATTGTTTGATAAACCTTATAATGTCACCTACAGTATCACTGCACATTAGCCCAAATGCCAGAACCTAGTATATCCCTTCTTGGTGGTTCTGCATACTGAACAGTAAAACTGTGAATAATGAGGGCCTGATTATACAAAAAAGACTCTTGCCCCATGGGTATGAATGATGAACTACTCCATTAAAAATTACGCTATGCCAGTGTCAGCCTTACATCAGCAAAATGAGTAGGTGCAAAAAAAAAATGTAGAGAGATGTTTAGCATTCTGATGGAGCTATGGTGTTAACTTTCTTTGCACCAGGAAGTACTTTGGATGGAATCATGGTCAGCAGTGACACCTCTCCCTGGCATCAGAAATGTT
Source organism: Ahaetulla prasina (assembly GCF_028640845.1). Classification (NCBI taxonomy): domain Eukaryota; kingdom Metazoa; phylum Chordata; class Lepidosauria; order Squamata; family Colubridae; genus Ahaetulla; species Ahaetulla prasina. Next base: position 216,223,151 of record NC_080540.1, on the reverse strand, counting down.
GATGTTCCTCAACAATATCATTGTTGACGTTGCCATCAAAGGTAATCTAAACATTCATACAGGGTTTTACTCATCTAATTGTTTCTCACAATTCAGAGAGAAAATTAAATATTTTGGGAAAACCTTACTAAACTTCATTCAGCAGGTCTGGAGATCTTAAAGCATTCAGATTTAAGAGGGATTCATTATAGAACTTTACTTAGGAACAATCATGTTCAAACAGTCATAGTTTCTTCTGAGAAAGAAGTAGATTACACTGAAGAATATTAGAAGCTGGCTTGCATTTACTGGTAATTTTTTGGAACTACATGTTGGACTTGCTCATGAATCAGGGGTGAAATCCAATAGGTTCTGACAAGTTCTGGAAAACCGGTAACAGAAATTTTGAGTAGTTTGGCGAACCGGTAGCAGAAATTTTGAGTAGTTTGGCGAACCGGTAGCTGAAATTTTGAGTAGTTTGGAGAACCAGTAGTGGAAATTTTGAGTAGTTTGGAGAACCGGTAGCGGAAATTTTGTGTAGTGCGGAGAACTAGCAAATACCACCTCTGGCTGATCCCAGAATGGGGTGGGAATGGAGATTTTGCAGTATCTTTCCCCTGCCACGCCCACTAATCCACGCCCACCAAGCCACACCACATCCACTAAGCCATGCCCACAGAACCGGTAGTAAAAAAAATTGGATTTCACCACTGTCATGAATGCATTGTTTTCTTGTGAACTTATGACTTCAGGTCAATATATTTAGAGCCGAGCTTTTGAAGTGATGTAGGGGATAATACATTGTTTCTGATACCAGGCATGTGACATACCTGAAGAGATGAAACAATCATCACACAATCAGTTGGAGGTGGATAGTTATACGTGAACCGATATTGTGTCGTTAAAAAGAGTACCATTCAATTTTCAGTTAGTTAGCAAAAACTTTTTTCCTTTAAGAAACAAATATTCCAATCCTAGAATTCAGGTTGTCCTCAACTTACGACCACCACTGAGCCCAAAATTTATGTTGTTAAGTGAGAAATTTGTTAAGTGAGTTTTGACCCATTTTACGACTTTTCTTGCTACATTTGTTAAGTGAATCACTGCAGCTGTTAAATTAGTAACATGGTTGTTAAGTGAATCTGGTTTCCTCATTGACTTTGCTTGTCAGAAGATCACAAAAGACGATCAACATGACTCCAGGCACTACAACTGTCATAAATGTGAGTCATTTGTCAAGCATCCAAATGTAAATCATGTTACCATGGGGAATGCTATAACGGTTGTAAGTGTGAAAAACTTTTTTCAGTGACGTAACTTTGAACGGTCACTAAATGAACTGTTGTAAGTTGAGGACCACCTGTACTAACTTTAGAGATGCTTTGTGTAGTTCGGGCTAGATGTGCTCTTCTATCTTAACCTAGCTCACAGAGTTGTGTGGGAATAAAATACAAGGAAAAGAAAGGTCATATGGACTGACCTGAGCGATTTGGAGGAGAGGTAGGATATGTATGTAATAAATAAAAATTATAATTTATCGTTATAATTTGCTCAAGAAAAGAGAAATAATCAATTTTGAATTGACAAGTAAATCAAGATGCATTTATTGATTGGTTTTAAAGATTTATATTCTATTTTATAAATCAACAATTTATCCCCAAAGGAGCTTGTAATGCTTTTTAAAATCAACCATGGACTGAAAGAAGGGTAAGGATTCCATGGACAATTTATAATCCCCATTCCTAAATTGATCTCCTGGAGCACCTGCAGGAAAACAGTCAGGTTTGGCTGATGCAGTTTTTAGCATTTTCCTTATTGTTTTACCATATCCACCTGTGGTTGTCACCAAGTCACTGGAGCATTTATCCAGAGCCCTGAAGAACAACTGAAAGGGATTGCCTAACTATTTTTTGCAGAACTATGCAATCAGACAATGTTAAAATACGATAATGAAAAAATGAGAAAGCCATTTGGTGCAGTAGCTAAGGCAGCAAGCTAGAAACTGGGAGACCGTGAATTCTAGTCCTGCCTTAGGCACAAAGCCAGCTGGGTGATCTTTGACCAGTGTTTCCCTCTCAGCCCTAAGAAGAAGGAAATGGAAAACCACTTCTGAAATCTTGCCAATTGCATGGACTAGGGGCGTGCATAAGAGCACCAGCGTGCCTACCGTTCCTGTCCTAATATTCCCTTTGATTGTATTCAATTTGTGTGGTTATTTCATGCTTATACTTATATATATTGTTGTGTTTGACAAAATTAATTAATTAATTAAATAAATAAATAGGAGAAAAGTAAGGGCACTTGTCTGTGCACTTACTGATAACAAACTGATAAAAGTATCTGTTGCACAATGTGGACACTGTAATTAAGACTTTGTGAAATGCCCACTTCTGATGGCTGTAGATAATACCTAATGTGTGGTTGGGGTTGGGGTTGGGGTTGAAAGTCATTATTGGGCTGATGACAAAGTGGCAGTATCAAGGTTGTATGCTGGATTGGCATTTATTGATTTTTCATGTGTTCTTAGTGTGATTTAAAACTATATCAAGCTAATATCTACAGTTTCAAGGTATTTTCCTTTCTAAGTCTAAACAATTGGAATTCAGAGCTGGAGTCAGAAGGAATTCATAGAGTAGCAAAGAAAAAAGATTATGTGATAATTCAACTAATTATTCATTGCAATATAAATAAACAGTGTCGTTTAAACCAGGGGTCTCCAACCTTGGTCCCTTTAAGACTTGTGACTTCAACTCCCAGAGTCCCTCAGCCAGCAAAGCAAAGCTGGCTGAGGAACTCTGGGAGTTGAAGTCCACAAGTCTTAAAGGGACCAAGGTTGGAGACCCCTGGTTTAAACCGTTTAGTTGTGTCTGACTCTTAGCGACTTTATAGGCAAGTGCTCTCCATGCTACCCGATCAAGCACAGCTTTCAATTGTTGGGTGTTCAGCTTTGTATCAGATTTGATGTTAGCAAGCCAGTGTGTTCTTTGCTTGCCCCTTCTTGTTCCACTAACCATTCCTAGCGTCATTGACCTGTGCAATGAATTTGCACGCATGACATGGCCAAAGTAAATCAGATGTAGTTTTATGATTTTAGCTTCTAGTGATGTGTCTGGTTTTCTATCATTTAGCACCTTTCTGTTACCGTAGTTACTCTGGCTGCATGGTCCATGGTGCATGCAATAATTTAGGCCAGTACCACAGTTCAAAGACATCAATTCTTTTTCGATCAGCCATTCTTAGTGTCGAACTTTTATACCCATACGTCATTAAAGGGAAGATTATTGCTCTAACCAGCCTGCTCTTTGTATTTATATCAATATCTTTGCTTTTCCAGATCTTATTCATTTAACCATTGCAGTGCAGCCTAAGGTTATCCTGAATTTGATTTCAGAAGGAGAACTGTCATCATGAACAATTTTGGATCCAAGGAAGCTAAATTCTCAAACTAATTCAATTTCCTCCTTGTTGGTTTTAAACATCTCATATCCCTCTGCAGCTTTTCTCATTATCTTTTTTTTTCCCCTGATGTTAAGACTCAATCCTACTTTTTCACTTTTGTCCTTGATTTTCCAGGTTATTTTTTCCCAGGTTTTCCTTATTTTCAGCCAACAGTGTTGTATCATCTGCGTACCTCAAATTATGTACAGTTCTTCCCCAATCTTTGCTCCAACATCAGGCAGTTCCAGATCTAATTTCCGCATGATCACTTCAGCATACAGATTGAACAAAAAAGGTGATAATGTACATCCATGTCTAATTCCCTTACTGATTTTGAACTAATCTGTGTCGCCATAAAAAGTTCTCAGTGTTGTCTCCTGATCAGTGTACAGGTGTCTAATGAGTCTGATCAGGTGGGTTGGGTCACCAAGGTAATGCAAAGCTGCCTATAGCTTATTGTGTTCTACGCAGTCAAAAGCTTTTCTATAGCAATAACACTTAGATTTATATACCACTTTACATACTTTACAGCCTCTCTAAGCAGTTTACAGAGTCAGCATATTACCCTCAACAATCTGAGTCCTCATTTTACTGAGGACTCAGAAGGACAGAAGGCTGAGTCAACCCTGAGCCGGTAGAAATCGAACTGCTGAACTGCTGGCAGCCAGAAGTCAGAATTAGCCTGCAATACTGCATTCTAACCATTGCGACACATATAAAGATTATTTTGATATTCACATGCCTTTTCCATAATCTATTTAATATTGGCAATGTGATCTTGAGTGCCGCATCCCTTTCTAAAGCCAGCTTGTACATCAGGTAACTCTTGATCGATGAAATTTTCTGTAGCCTCTGTTTAATGATTTTTAACAAAATCTTGCTTGCGTGAGAAATCAATGCAATCGTGTGATAGTTGGAGCAGTATCTGGGATGGTCTTTCTTTACTAATGGGATAAAAACAGATCTTTTCCAGTCCTGAGCCCATTGACATGTAGTCCATATCTCTTGACACAGGGCAGTGATGATGTCAGTTGGCACTGGTTTTAGTAATCCATCAGGTATTCCATCAATACTTGGGCTCTTCCAAATTTGGCAATTTCCCCATGGTCCATTCTACTTCTTCTTTCAAGATGCTTGGTTCTTTATTAATTGTGCTGTCATCATTAATATAAATATAAATAAACAGGTAGGTGTGTGTAGAAATGTTAGAATGTTTTCACCAAAAGTATATAAACATAGTAACAATGGTTGTAGGAACTGGGTATGTCTACTTTAAAGAAAAGAAGGCCTAGGGGAGATATGATAGCAGTCTTTCAATATCTCAGGGGTTGCAAAAAGAAGAGGGAGTCAAACTATTCTCCAAAGCACCTGAGGGTAGAACAAGAAGCAATGGTGGAAACTAATCAAGGAGAGAAGCAACTTAGAACTAAGGAGAAATTTCCTGACAGTTAGAACAATTAATCAATGGAACAACTTGCCTGCAGAAGTTTTAAATGCTCCAACAATGGAAGTTTTTAAGAAGAGATTAGATAACCATTTATCTGAAGTGATGTAGGGTTTCCTGCCTAAGCAGAGGGTTAGACTAGAAGACCTCTAAGGTCCCTTCCTACTCTGTTATTCTATTCTATTCTATTCTATTCTATCCCTAATTTATTTATTCCAAAGATGTTTTTTCAAGAAGCAACTGGACTGATTTCAAGAGGCAACTGATTTTTTCTTTGAAAACGTTTTGCTTCTCATCCAAGAAACTTCTTCAGCTCTGAAGCTTCTTGGATAAGAAGCAAAACATCTTCAAAGAAAAACCAGAAAGTCCAGTTGCCTCTTGAAAAAGCACCTTTGGGACAACCACAACCTGGATGAATGAGAATCTCTGTAGAGTAATTTATTTATCTTTATATTTATATGGCCACCTATCTCAACAAGTGATTTTGGGTGGAAAACAGAATTAAAATGGAAACAATTACAGGCATTACAAAAATTGAAATACAAATCAGCTGAATAACATCAAACTTAAGATCCTGTGGTGGCGCAGTGGTTAGAATGCAATATTGCAGGCTAATTCTGCTGACTGCCAGCAGTTCGATTCTGACCAGCTCAAGGTTGATTCATCCCTCCATCCTTCTGAGGTTGGTGAAAGGAGGACCCAGATTGTTGGAAGCAATATGCTGACTCTGTAAATAACTTAGAGAGGGCTGTAAAGCATTATGAAGTGATATAAAAGTCATGCTATTATTATTGATAATTATCACAAATACAACTTGCACACACTTGGGGCCCAAGACTGGCCCAGAACTGGGTCTTTAGGACCTTATAAAAAGCCAATGCCCAGATTTCCCGATTGGATCAAACAGATAGAAACAATTGGGTGGAAATGGTCCCTCAAGTAACCTAATCCTAAGCCATGAGAAGCTTTAATGGTGACAACCAGCAACTTGAATTACTCTCAGAAGCATCCTGGCTGTTATGTCCTGCACCGGCAGTGGCGGCCCCTAGTGGTGGAGATGGTTTCTTGTTCTGTTCTGATTGGCTCCCGCTTTTGGAGCTGAAAAATAAAGAGGGCTGTCAAAGCAGGCCTGGTCTGCTGGTTGTTGCTGGTCTCTGTGAGTTAAAATAAACGTTATGTGTGAACATCTGTGGAGCCTCAATTATTACGGAACCCACAGAATATAATACTGGCGACGAGGATGGATAGCAGGTCCCCGTGGGTTTGGAATGCGAATGCGAATGCTGCTTTCCAGGCTGTCAAGCAACTCTTGGTGTCTAACGCAGTTCTTACACAGTTCAACGAAAACCTGCCGCTTGTCCTCTCCTGCGATGCGTCTCAGTATGGGGTTGGCGCTGTGTTGAGTCATCGGCTGCCCAACGGGTCGGAAGCCCCGATTGCATTCTTTTCTCGAACCTTGGCTGCCGCGGAACGCAACTACTCACAGTTGGATAAAGAAGCATTGGCGTTGGTTGCGGGGGTCAAGCGGTTCCATGAGTATCTCTACGGTCGCCCGTTTGAACTTGTTACAGATCACAAGCCGCTGTTGGGGATTTTGGCTGGGGATAGACAGACTCCGCAAGTACTATCACCAAGAATGACCAGATGGTCGGTGTTCCTGGCAGCTTATTCCGATTCCCTGGTCTATAGGCCTGGGAAACATTTGGGCCATGCTGACGCGCTGAGCCGTTGCCCATTGATGACCAAGGTGGAAGACCCGGCTCCAGCGTCCCATGTTTTTCTGATTGACGGTTCCGCCTTTCCCGTTACTGCTTGTGACATTGCTAGAATGTCTGGCTTGGACAGAGTCATCTCAAAAGTTCTTGATTGGGTTCTCCGTGGATGGCCCCAGGGTCATGTCAGCCCTGAATTGCAGCCTTATAAGCGAAGGCAGCACGAGCTCTCTACCCAACAGGGTTGCCTCCTCTGGGGGCATAGGGTTGTAGTTCCGCCCCCCCTCCGACAGTCCATTCTAGGGACACTTCACCGGGGTCACCCGGGCATTGTTAGGATGAAGGCCCTGGGTAGGAGCTACCTGGGGTGGCCAGGACTAGATAAAGACATAGAGGCCTGTGTGTCGGCCTGTCACCGGTGTCAGGAGACAAGACCGCTGCCGCCTAAGTCTCCCCCTAGAGAGTGGGAGGAGCCTAGGGGTCCTTGGTCCCGCATCCATATAGATTTTGCGGGGCCGTACCAGGGGCAAGTATTCTTAGTGGTCGTCGATGCTTTCTCGAAGTGGGTGGAAATCGCACTAATGCATTCCACCACTTCAGAAGCCGTCATTAGAACTTTGCGACGGTTGTTTGTAACCCATGGGTTACCCGACCTTGTGGTCTCGGACAACGGGCCACAGCTAACGTCCGCCCACTTTGAGTCATTCTTAGACGCCCAGCCCCTGTACCTGATAACCGAGAGGAAGCCTTGTCTGCTCTGCCGGTGGAGGGGCTAGGGGTCCCTGGGCCGGAGACGTCCCCCACAGAAGAGGCTGAGGAGTTGGGTCAGCCAGTGACCATGGCTATAACGGAGCCACGAAGGTCCAGCCGAATCAAGCGGCGCCCAGCGTATCTCCAGGATTACGATTGTGCAAGCTAGGGGGAAAGAAGTGTTATGTCCTGCACCGGCAGTGGCGGCCCCTAGTGGTGGAGATGGTTTCTTGTTCTGTTCTGATTGGCTCCCGCTTTTGGAGCTGAAAAATAAAGAGGGCTGTCAAAGCAGGCCTGGTCTGCTGGTTGTTGCTGGTCTCTGTGAGTTAAAATAAACGTTATGTGTGAACATCTGTGGAGCCTCAATTATTACGGAACCCACAGAATATAATACTGGCCATTGCTGAAAAACCGTTGGTTGGACAAAAAAGAACAGAAAATGTATTTAGTTTTTAAAAAGAGGACCACCCATTTTGATTTTTTTTTCTAGGAAGTATAAAAATGCAGTGAATTAAATTTGCTGTCTTCAAGTCCAGTTCTCTTTATGTGCATATATTGCAGACATTGGAAGAAAAATCCATCTGGTTCAGTTCCAAGTCGGGAGAAAGATCTGGAAACAAAATGGAGGCTGTAGGCTGATTGAAAAGAAGGTTCATTTACTGGTGAACAGAACCAGGGTTTGTGGTTCTGGTGTAGCTGAACCAGTGGTGAAATTCACGTTTTTTTTTACTACCGGTTCTGTGGGCGTGGCTTGGTGGGCACGGCAGGGGAAGGATACTGCAAAATCCCCATTCCTACCCCACTCTAGGGCCAGCCAGAGGTGGTATTTGCTGGTTCTCCAAACTACTCAAAATTTCCGCTACCGGTTTTCCAGACCCTGTTGAATTGCACCCCCGAGCTGAACAAATGGTTGAAAGAGTGGATGGATCTTTATAGGTCTTTATAGGTGAATTTGAAGTGTGAACTGTTCTGGGGGTTGTGCAAAGAAGGGGCTTGTGTTCTGAAAGGGTAATTTCTGGGCAATTCCTATTGTGGCTAATGGCTTTCGTCCTGTGTTGGAATTTAGGTGAGGGGATGCTTTCTAATCCCACCATTTTCCCTTTGTTAGATGTCAAACTTTGCTGCAAGGAGTTTCAAAATATCCTGCCTTGAATGGATTACCAAGATCTGAATTTCTAAAAGCTGGCCTCCTCAGTTTCTGCTTGGGGTGCAGGGGGAATGGGGCTGGGTTTTTTTTTAATTTACATTTATATCCCGCCCTTCTCCGAAGACTCAGGGCGGCTTACAGTGTGTAAGGCAATAGTCTCATTCTATTTGTATTTTTACAAAGTCAACTTATTGCCCCCCCCCAACAATCTGGGTCCTCATTTTACCTACCTTATAAAGGATGGAAGGCTGAGTCAACCTTGGGCCTGGTGGGACTAGAACCTGCAGTAATTGCAGGCCGCTGTGTTTAATAACAGGCTATCTTACAGCCTGAGCCACCCCCTTTAAGATTTTTTTCCAATTTTTTCTTTAGGGGAAATATTCTATCCTGCCTTTCTTTAATATTTTCCAAAATATTTCATTCTTCTGGGCTGGGGGCGAGGGCTTCCCACACAGGGGGGAAAAAAACCAACCCAAACTTTGCCTTTATGCAGTGCCATTTGGAACCTCTGAAACCCCATGTGGGCAAAAGGGCACAAAACAGAGTTAGCTCCTATAATTTGCTTTACCTGTCACAATCATCTGCAAAAAACAACAACAACAACAACAAACCTCTGCCAGCATTTTCCATTGACTCTGAAGCATTGCTTTCTTTTAATCCATAATTGCATATAGCTGCACATCAAAAGCTGTTGTAATTTACATCCTATTTCTTGCAACTGCTATCCTAAGCTGCTTTCTAAGGTCCAATGTGAAGCAGTTTGATTACTAGAAAACAGAGTTATGAGCTGCTATCAAATGCCCTTATTGATACTTGACAGCATGAATTCTCCTTTATTGGAATAATTACCAGCGAGTTAAGAATTGGTAATATCATTTGTGTTCTATTTATGCCTTTGAGATGAGAGGCAATCACACATTGGCATTGCTATTTGATGGCTTCATTTCATTGCAAACGTGTTGCTCTAGAATTGAGAGATAAATAAAGGAGTTATAAGCCAAACTGTAAATTAGGTGCACTGCAAAGAGAAGATGAGACCCTGCCTTATAACAACCAATACAAGATAAAAGCAATGCAATTAGAGAGAGAGCAAGAAACACGCAACGATGCATATTATATAAGGAACATAAAATTTTACATCATCTGCCGGTCTTCCAATTTATGGCAAATCCGACAGCTGAAACCTGGAGCTGAAATTACAGAGATGAACCCAGGTCTCGCACCTACATGGCACACCAAGGTGGTTGTATTGCAATTTGTCACATCAAATTGCAACAAGTGTTTTGCCTTAAGTGAGTGGAAACAATAAATACTTTCCTGTCATTTACCTGCTGAACTTGGATCTCTTTTAATACATCTAGATAAATGCATTGTATGCAGGGTAAACCGACTGACTCCGTGTCTATTTTATTTTGCAGGCTGTTTTGTGAGTTATCAGAAGCAGCTAAGAAGACAGAAACATCAGATAGAAATGTAATGTATTACTGTAAGTTTTGGCGGGAGTTTTAGGCGGGAAGTATCTCGCTTCTGATTGGATGCAGCCTCTGGCTGAAGTGTATATAAGGAGAGGTTTTTCTCCAGAGTTTTGCTGGGTCACACTATATTAAAGAGCTGTTGTCACTAACCTGGTCTCCTGCCTCGTCAATACCCAAACTTAACATTGGCGACGAAGGTGGGATCTTGAGGCAGAGCACCAGAACAGAGCTGAACTCACTACGAGAATCAAACCCAGCAAGGTGATAGCGAATGCAGCGATGACCGGCTACACGCCACCCACTCCGTTTGACCCTGCCCAGGAGACATGGGGAATATATTTGACCCGTTTGAAAGTTTCCTGGAGGCAACGAGCTACAGGAGTCTCCGACAACCGCAAACGGGCTTACTTCATAAGCCACTGTGGGTCCGCAGTCATCGCCGTCGCAGAAGCCCTAGCGGAGCCAACACCGCTACACTCCGTATCGTGGCAGACCCTTCAGACCCTCCTGAAGAATCACTACGCACCAGCCCGTCCAAATACGCTCGACGGCACGAGTTTGGGGAGCGAGGCAACAAGAAGGCGAGTCTATCAGCGACTACATGGCAGCCCTGAGACAAGCCTCCAAGCATTGCAGTACCGCGATCTGGACGAAGAGCTGCTGGAACAACTTATACGGGGGTCAGAGACATCCGTTTGAGGAGACGGTTGCTAGCCAAGAGCAACCTGACATTGGCAAACGCCTGGACGAAGCCAGAGCCCATGAGATGTCCAACCATGCAGCAGACACCTTACAAAAGCGACTCACGCCGATGGCGGGCGCAAAGCCGAGCACAGTCCACCACGAAGAAACCTATCGTGAGTCAACCAGCGAAGAGGAGGAAGAAGTCCACTACACCGGAAAATCGACAAGGGAAGACCCGGAGGAATGCGGAAGTTGCGGGGGGCGACATCAGCGCCAAAGATGTAAGTTCAGGGACGCCATTTGCCGGCGGTGTGAAAGGAAGGGGCACCTGGCTCAAGTCTGCCGAGCACCCCAACCTTCCCGCCGAAAATTCAAATCGTCCAATCAGAGCGGCTCTGAGTCAGAGATGCAAACCCCACATTCCCGCCGAATTTCAAACCAGCCAATCAGAGCGCGAGATCGGCGAGGCGACCGCGATTGGCCAGGAAAGAAAGAGCGAAGTCAAACCGAATGACTGTTACCATAGACCACGCAGCTACCCGCATCAAGAAAAGATCTTCACAAACCCGACAATTGAAGGCGTACCGTGCCAACTGGAAGTAGACACAGGATCAGCTATCACAATCATGTCCTGGGACACTTTTGTGAAAGCCTTGCCGACATCGCAAAGCGCAAGCTACAGAAACAACGGCCCGGGTGCAGGATTACCAGGGCAACCGCATCCCTGTTCGAGGGACAACGACCGTCGAGGTCAAGGCACGGGACATACGAAAAGACCCTGCCCATCACGTTAGTCGAGGAACCTTGCCAAGCTTGCTGGGGTTAGACTGGTTCCGGGCGTTGGGAATGGGGTGACTGGCGTCCACCGGAGCGGATGCAACCTGCAAACGCCCTAATGGAGGAATTCGCAGACGATTCGAGGACCGTTTAGGCAAGTACAAGGGACCCCTATCTCCTTCAATTTAGACCCCAAATAGCTCCCATTAGGTTAAAGGCAAGGAGGGTTCCTTTGCACTCAAACCTAAAATCGACAAAGAGTTAGATAAATTAGTCAGCCAGGGATACTAGTGCCAGTTGACCATGCCAAATGGGAGACGCCAATCGTCACCCTATAAAACCAGACGGGTCCATAAGAATTTGCGCTGATTACAAGGCTACCTTGAACAAAGCATTGCAAAAGAGCGCCTACCCAGTTCCAGTAGTGCAACACTTATTGCACTCACTAGGGCACGGACAAGTTTTCGCCAAATTAGACTTGGCACAAGCGTACCAACAGCTACCCGTAGGTGCTAGCACAGCTGAAGCCCAGACCATTGTAACGCTACGGGGTGCCTTTCAGTGCACCCGTTACAGTTCGGGGTGAGTGTGGCCCCGGGGCTATTCCAAAATTTGATGGAGCGGCTCCTACAAGGGTTACCGGGAGTCGTACCCTATTTCGATGATGTGTTGGTATCAGGGGAAGATTTAAGAGAACTGGGGAAGCGGTTAAGGAAAGTTTTGGCCATTTTAGGTCGGCAGGATTAAAAGTCAAAGCAAGCAAGTGTCAGATAGGGTCGAATCTGTTGAATTTTGGGCTATAGAATAGACAAAAAGGATTCACCCCACTGAGAGCAAAGTCAAGGCGATAAAGAGCCCCAGCACCCAAAAACAAGACAGAACTCCAGGCTTTCCTGGGTCTGGTAAACTTTACGCCGTGTTTTTAAAAGACAAGGCAACCGTTGCTGAACCGCTGCATAAATTGCTTGGAAAAACACTGCTTGGTCGTGGGGGATGTCAGAGAATAGGGCATTTGAGGCAGTAAAAAGTTTGCTATCAAGCGATAGCCTGTTAATACAATACAACAACAGACTGCCGTTAGTATTGGTTTGTGATGCGTCCCCCTATGGAGTAGGAGCTGTACTTAGCCACAGACTCCCAAACGGCACTGGAGCCCCTATAGCGTTCTATTCTCGAACGATGTCCCGGCTGAGAGGAATTACAGCCAGCTAGATAGGGAGGCTCTCGCAATAGTGTCAGGGTGAAAAATTTCACGAATACGCTTTTGGGAGAGACTTTGAAATTATCACTGACCACAGACCGCTATTGGGATTACTGGCTGGCGACCGCCCAACGCCAGTGGCACTATCACCTAGACTGACCAGATGGACTATTTTTCTGGCCGCCTACTCTACAAACTGCAGCATCGACCTGGAAAGAGCTGGGGCATGCGGACGCATTGAGCAGATGCCCATTGCCGGGAAATCGAGGACCCTACTCCGGCACCCCGTTCTACTAATTGACTCTTGGGACTCTGGCCCAGTCACATCGCAGGAAGTGGCTCGGCCTCCTACCGACATTGTTTTAAGAACTGTAATCGGTTGGGTTCAAGGGATGGCAGCCGGGCGACTGCTTTAGAGAGTTTGTAAAGAAAAGAGGGAATTGTCTGTGCAAGGGGTGCCTGCTCTGGGGGATAGGGTGGTAGTTCCAGAGAAGCTGAGAAAAAGTCCTGGAACTACTGCATGAGGGTCACCCAGGAATTGTAAGGATGAAGGGCTAGCCAGGAGCTATGTCTGGTGGCCCCTAATGGACAGGGAAATCGGTGACAGGGTTGGCCGATGCCAGGTATGTCAGGAATCCAGACCACTACCACCCACGGCCCCAGTGTTGGAGTGGGAGAAACCCCAAGGCCCTTGGTCCCGCATACACATTGATTTTGCCGCCCTTCCACGGCCAAACATTTCTAATTGTGGTGGATGCCTTCTCCAAATGGCTGGAGATCATCCTAATGAAATCCACAACCGCGGGAGCTGTCATTGCAGCACTAAAACACCTTTTCGCCACGCACGGGCTACCGGACACCCTCGTGTCCGATAACGGCCCACAGTTCACCGCAGCATTATTTGAAGGGTACCTGGCTGAAGAGGGCATCCGACATGCCCTCTCAGCGCCGTTCCACCCTGCGTCGAACGGCCTTGCTGAACGTTTTGTTCGGAGTGCGAAAGAAGCGCTATCACGAAGCGGTCCCGGCGATTGGCAGGCACACATCGACGCATTCATAACCGCCAAACACAGCACCCCCTGTAAGGCCACCGGCCGCAGCCCAGCCGAGCTATTAATGGGGCGGAAGCTACGGTGCCCACTAGACCGGCTACACCCGAACTACGTACAGGACGGGTTCAAAACAAAACCAGATAGAATCCGGGAATTAAACATAGGAGACTCAGTGTGGGCACATAATTACAGCGACGGCCCAAGCTGGAAGAGGGGGATAGTCATAGACAAAACGGGCCCCAAATCTTATCTAGTGGAAATAGACGATGGCAGAGTTTGAGGCGCCACATAGATCAATTAAGAAACAGATTGAGCGATAAGGCAGAATTAGGCAAGACCAGCCCTGACTATGATTTAATTAACCCCACAGCTGACTGGAGCCGAGAACAAACAGAAAGCGAGAACCAAACAGAGACTTATCTGAGTCAGGCGAGGTCCAGCGACACCCTCCGGTCCCTCTAGAGGACAGCAGGTCCGAGCCGGCAATAATCCAGGGCCGGATGGCCGGGAGGAGGAGCTCAGAGGAACGAAAAGCCCCTCCGGCAAGCTCGACTCAACTCCAGAAAGTGAATTGCGCAGGTCCGGGAGAGTCAGGAGACGCCCCACGTACCTGCGGGACTACGTAGAGAAGTAATATGTAAATATTGGCAAAGTGCCTTCTGGGAGGGAAGGAGTGTAATGTATTACTGTAAGTTTTGGCGGGAGTTTTAGGCGGGAAGTATCTCGCTTCTGATTGGATGCAGCCTCTGGCTGAAGTGTATATAAGGAGAGGTTTTTCTCCAGAGTTTTGCTGGGTCACACTATATTAAAGAGCTGTTGTCACTAACCTGGTCTCCTGCCTCGTCAATACCCAAACTTAACAAGAAATGTCTGCTGGTGGTGGTAGATTGGCAGGGTCAATTCTGCAACACAGGAGCACAGCTTGAGATCTTGAGTTGCATAAAGGCTCCTTCGAAACGAACTGCCCCCGAGCTCCTCCAAATATAACCTCTCAACTATAATTTTTAATGTAACAGAACAATTAAAAAACATAGGGAGACCACAAAACAACAGTATTTTGAACTTCTATTCAGTGGTATCTCAGAAACTGCTGGGAGAAATCCCTGTAGTTCTTCTTGACAAGGTTTTTCAGAAGTGGTTTACCATTGCCTCCTTCTTAGGCCGAGAGAAAGTGGCTGGCCCAAGTCAGGCAGCTGTCTTTGTATCTAAGGCAGGACTAGAACCAGGGATGAAATGCTCCCAGTTCAGACCGGATCGCCCAATCCGGTAGCGATGGCGGCGAGTGGTTCTTAATGGTACCAATGTACACATTTCAAAATGAAGAAAGCTGTCACCGTAAAACGTGACATAGTTACGCATGAAATTTGCATATGTTCATACATACAGGTGCTACTTTAGAAATTCCTAGAGCAATTTCAGTAGAAATAAAGACATAATAAGCAATCTGAGGTTCAGGTTCTAACTGGCTATTTACCATTTTTCGAGTTTAAACATGGATTTGTTATCTCTGTCTGAAAAATAGGACACATGGTCATGATAAACACTCTTCCTAGACAGACTAATGCAAATTCAAGGCTTGGGGATGGTTATTATCATCTGATGATTTCCATGATCATTGCCATGTTGTTTGAGCCACAATAAAAATTAATGATGAAGCCCTTAAGTGAAGTGTGAAATTTAGATGTCCTACTTTAGTCTGTACTAGCGGAGTCATTTCTTCTGCAACAGATTTTAAATGCAGCTGTACCTGTTTATGGCCGTAATAGTTTTGTATTAATGAAAGAAGCAGAGATGTCTTTTGCATGCCACTAGAAGATCTTCCATTGATACAAAGCAGGGGAGCAAATCTGAACAAAACATATCACGAAACAAAGCAGTAATGTATATCTGGTTGGTTAAAATAATGGCGTCAGTATACAGAGTTTTGGCCATGGTGATTGAGAATCCTGGGAGCTATGGAACACAATATATTGAGGTGGGCAAATGTTTTTTTTATTATTTTTTTATTTTTATTTATTTGTCAAACACAACAGTATATATAAGTATAAGCATGAAATAACCATACGAATTGGATACAGCCAAAGGGAACATTAGGACAGGAACGGTAGGCATGCTGGTGCTCTTATGCACGCCCCTTACAGACCTCTTAGGAATGGAGTGAGATCAATAGTAGATAGCCTTTGGTTAAAGCTTTGGGGATTTTGGAAAGAGACCACAGAGTCAGGTAGTGCATTCCAGTCAGTAACAACTCTGTTACTGAAGTCATATTTTCTACAACCAAGATTGGAGCGGTTCACTTTAAGTTTAAATCTATTGCGTGCTCGTGTATTGTTGTGGTTGAAGCTGAAGTAGTCTTCGACAGGAAGGACATTGTAGCAGATGATTTTATTAGTTATACTCAGGTCATGCCAAAGGCGGCGGGGTTCTAAATTTTCTAAACCCAGGATTTCAAGTCTGGTGGCATAAGGTATTTTGTTGTGATCAGAGGAGTGGAGAACTCTTCTTGTAAAATATTTCTGGACACGCTCAATTGTATTAATGTTCGAAATGTGGTGTGGGTTCCAGATAGGCGAGCTGTAATCGAGAATTGGTCTAGCAAATGTTTTGTATGCTCTGGTTAGTAGTGTAATTTTTCTGGAGAAGAAGCTACGCAAGATTAAGTTTACAACTCTTAAAGCCTTTTTTTTTTCTTATTTTCAACAAGCTTGTAATAGATATACCTTTATGAATGTGATGAAAACAGAGCTTCTTATGAAGACTTTGGAAAATAATTACATTGCTGCTAATGAAGGTCTAACCATGCATTTCAAGGAGGAGAGTAGAGAGCAGCAGAGATAAGCAAAAGAATTATTTCAAGAAAATGGCAGACAACATAGCAAGTTGGAAGGCTAGTAAAATCTGGGCAGCAACGTGATGACCTGAAAGCTGATTACTGTATTTAGAGCAGTGCTTCTCAATTATTTTCTGTCATGCCCCCCTAGGAAGAAGAAAACATTTTTCGCGGCCCCCCCCGCGCGACTTTCTTTCAGGTGTTTGTCTCCTTGAAAGGGAGGAGCATGCGCAGTCACATGTACTGGCAGTCCCACACTAAAGATGGCTCCGACAGGCTCGTGTCACAAGGGTTTTGGACAGCCAATCAGATGCTCCCGTTGTTCTCTGATTGGATACAGAGACATAAACACGGGGCTTAGCTTGTTTGCCGAGGTCAAACGCGCCCCCCTTTACGGAGCCTCGCGCCCCCCTGGGGGGCGCGCCCCACTATTTGAGAAACGCTGATTTAGAGACAGCATAGGAAGTGTCCTTCAGGAAGATCAAATATAACAGTGGTGTCAAACTCAAGGCCTGCAGGCCGGATGTGGCTCATGGGGTGCTTAGATCTGGCCCGTGGGGCCCACCCTGGAAACAGCGAAGGACTGGCCCGCAGTGCCTCTGCCAGTGAAAATGGAGCTCAGGAGGGGCTCCCTAGCTCCACTTTCACTGGCAGAGGGTTGCAGGCGGCCGTTGCACCTGACAGAGCCCTCGGGCCACCGCAGCAACCCCCGATATGAGTGACATCAAGCTGGCCACACCAGTGGTGGGTTGCTCCTGGTTCGGTCCAGTTCTATAGAACTGGTAGTAAAACTGGCGGGAGGCTCCGCCCACCCACCACGATTTCATCATGAGTGATCTGTACATGCGCAGAAGCTTCTGCACATGCGCGGCCCCATTGCGAACCGGTAGTAAAGGTAAGTAGAACCCACCCCTGGGCCACACCCATCCCAGCCCCTCTAGGTCGAACACAGCCCTTATTTGGCCCTCAATAAAATCGAGTTTGACACTCCTGAAACATAGTATTGGAATAGAAACATTATATTGGATGGATCACAGTGCTTTGACAGAGATACATGTTTGTTTGTTTTTAAAATGGAGTAAAAAATGTTGAGATCATTTTGGGATTTATTGAAAACACTACTGGTTGGAAAAGGCACTGGATGCACAAAGCATCTCAGTGTTTATTTTTCTTTTCCCAGCCATGCCACAGGTTTCCAAACTAACATGTAACAATGGAAGAATACCTTTAAAGAAAATGTTTAGTTTTGACACTGTAGGGCAAATTTATACTGATCAGTTTTTAAATGATCTCATCTTGGACATTCCTACCAGCGATGGTTTTCATATATTCTTGCCACCGGTTCGCCGCATGCGCGCATCCTCACTTGTGCCTTCTGCACATGCGCCCAGCCTTCCGCACACTCGCTGCGTGCATGCTCACCTTCCACACATGCACCCAGCCTTCCGCCTTCCGCGCATGCGCTTTGCTTGCATGTGCGCTTCCGCGCATGTGCCCGGCCTTGAAAACGTGCCTAAATAGGACAGCATTACATCCGGGCGGGTGGGCAGCCACCTGCGGTCGCCGCTACCAGTTTGCCCAAACTGGTCTGAACCAGCTGATTCTGATTCCTATTTATAACTATCCCCAAAATTGTGGTTCTTCTGTGGACGTCATTGCTACTTAATGTTTGACTTGATGTTTGAAATATCTTCTAACTTCAAACTAAATGTAATTTGAAAGGAAATAAGGTATTCTGAGAAACAAAACCCAATGTTTATATACAACCATATCTCACCCTTCTAGTGTATTCACACCCTACTGGATAATTAAAATGAATAAAAGTGTAAAATGATTTGATATAAAGCAAAACAAAGCAAAATAATTGCAAAACATTGTCTAACAAAAGTAGATAGGTACTGTGGATTATATATTATTTATTTGTTTATTATTTTTATATCCCATCATAATCCCACCAGATTCTCATTCGTTCATACAAGTATAATAATTAAAATGTCTACCATCAGAATTAAAAATAGGCCATTCCTAAAACAGAAAGAATAAGCATAAAATTAACGCTGTCATTAATATAAAGGTTTTATAATTTCATGAAAAATTACCAGAGAGCATGTCAACCTGGCTTCAAGAGGTAGGGCAATCTCAGTTTGTGTAACATCGTTGAGACTAACTTTTATTTGCTTGTTTCCCATTACATTATTTCTGATGAATTCACTCTTCCTCTTAAATATCTGGGTTGAAGTAGCGATATACCACTTTTGATCTGGAAACAAAACAGGTTCTGTAGAGGCCTATTACTAGCAAAACTAGCCACAATCATCCCAATCTTCAAAAAAGGAGACCCCAGCTTAGTTGAAAATTACAGACCGATCTCTCTGTGCTGCGTACCTGCAAAGTCATGGAATCAATGTGTTCTTCACTGATTCTTTCTTCTATTTATCATTGTTGTGTCTTCCAAAGAGACCATAAATTCTTGGGCCAGTTGTGGGGAATGCAGTGGGATTGGTGGAGAAACAGCCGACATCCTTTGCTCACTTCCAGCCAAATATTGGGCCTGATTGATATAAATAAAATGGTGGGTTTTTTTTAAAAATTAAGTAACTGTATAGTCATATAACTTCTGCATCTATTTGTTATAGGTCAGGTGCACTTATCCTTCTCTACCAAATTGTCTGAATAATTACTAGTGACAAAAAAAAATCCTACTATAATGCTTCCAGTTGTTCCCAATGATAGTTTTGAAACCATATTTCCTGAGCGTTTTCCCAGTTCCTTTCAAGCATGTTCTTCAAACCTGCAGCTGCTTGGCAAATTCACATTCATTTGGTTCTTTTTATTGTTACTTCTAGGAAGTCGCCAATTTTGTGGTTGTTGTTGTTAGTTGCGAAGTTGTGTCCGACCCATCGCAACCCCATGGACAATGTTCCTCAGGCCTTTCTGTCCCTACCATCCTCTGGAGTCCATTTACTCTCACACCGACTGCTTCAGTGACTCTATCCAGCCATCTCGTTCTCTGTCGTCCCATTCTTCTTTTGCCCTCAATCTTTCCCAGCATTAGGCTCTTCTCCAGTGAGTCCTTCCTTCTCATAAAGTGGCCAAAGTATTTCAGTTTCATCTTCAGGATCTGGCCTTCTAAAGAGCAGTCAGGGTTGATCTCCTCTAGAACTGACTTGTTTGATTGCTTTGCAGTCCAAGGTACTCGCAGGAGTCTTCTCCAGCACCAGAGTTCAAAGGCCTCAATTCTTTGGCACTCAGCCTTTCTTATGGTCCAACTTTCACAGCCATACATTGCAACTGGGAAAACCATAGCCTTGACTATACACACTTTTGTTGGCAGGGTGATGCCTCTGCTTTTTAGTATGCTGTCTAGATTTGTCATAGCTTTCCACCCCAGGAGCAAGCATCTTTTAATTTTTTGGCTGCAGTCCCCATCTGCAGTGATCTTGGCCAATTTAGCTTAATTTAAGCTTTCCATCCAGAAAGTATATTTGCAATCTCTTGTCCTGTATTTAAGCTTATTCATATTGGATACCAGCAGTCTTCCAAAATTCAAATTGAACTTCAGAGATTTGTATATTAACTTTAAAAGACTTTAAAGTCCAGTAAGATACATTTTTGTTCAATAGATAAGCATCATTTATTTTAATTAACAAAAGTTATTGTAAAGTTTCAGATGCTTTTAATGATTGCTATATTTATTTATGTTTTTCATTTTCTATTTCTTTAGGAAGTACAAATAACAGCAGCTGCAATAACAGAGATGCTGTCTAACCTAATTCTCTAGCCCCCATTTTTTCTAATTTGTGCAATATTGATATCTCATCTGCTTAATTTTTTGCCAATGAAGTACTTCAAAGTGACCTTTTCTTTGTAGTCAATAATGGATTTTAAACTGACCTTGCCCCAAATTTAGAACAGTCTTGTCAATGTCCAAACCCACTGTACCTGTGTTTTAATTAATTTACTGTCAGTGGTTGCAAATTGCCAGATAATCAGAATATATTTTCATGATTTCTTGAATAAATTAGTCCATCAGAGAGCAGGCAAAGAAAGGCAAGAAAGTCCTTTTACAGCTCAAACTTTGCAATCATTAACTGGTTCTCTTCTTACGTTAACCTTCTTATACTTTTTTTCTCTTCTTCTTATACTTCTTTCTCTTCTTTCTTTCAGGGGAGTAAGAGTCGGCATTCAGAATCATGTTGTTATATTCTTTCCCAGGGTAGGAGAAATGGTGTTTTTTTTTTGTTTATATATAAAAGCTTGATGTGGAAATATGCAAAAGACTTAGATTGACATTAAAAAGCAAGTGTAAAGGTGATTTGTCTTGAAAGCTCAGCAACTAATTTGTGAAATTGTGTATTTGAATAACAGCTCTCATTTTCTATTTATGAAGATTACACTTCTTTTGCATCTCATTAACATTGCTTTCATTCTGGACACAATGATGGCATATGCATTCATCAATGCCGTTAATTCTGATAGATCTCGTTCTTGGTTTTTCCGTGTCTGGATTCTACCTCTTGCTGTTTTGCAGTGATTTTGTTTTTCTTTTGTATTGGAAGAATAAAAATTCTAGTACTATACAAGTACAAAAAAAAAATCATTTTAGCTAGAGCATACATCATTGCTATCACAACATGAATCATTCATTAGTTTTATTATAAAACTTTCTTACGACAATACTTAGTGCCTCTAATAAAGTGAAATCTGCCATTAGTCTTTGATTCGCCCTAAGGCAGTTTTGCGTTGTTTTTGCAAGCACACTATTACTTTCAAACTAACTTCCTCTGTAACTGAGTCCTTCCACCTTGCTCCTGGCTGTCCTCCTCTTTCCTTCTAATTTCACAACATTAGACTCAGTAAACCGCTTAGGGAGGGCTGTAAAGCACTGTGAAGCAATATATAAGTCTAAGTGCTGTTGCTAATAGTGTCCAGTGGTGGGATTCAAATTTTTTTACTACTGGTTCTGTGGATGTGGCTTGGTGGGCGTGGCATGGCTTGGTGGGCATGGCTTGGTGGGCATGGAAGGGGAAGAATACTGTAAAATCTCCATTCCCTCCCCACTCCAGGGGAAGATTACTTCAAAATCTCCATTTCCTCCCGATCAGCTGGGACTCGGGAGGCAGAGAATAGATGGGGGCGGGGCCAGTCAGAGGTGGTATTTACCAGTTCTTGGAACTACTCAAAATTTCCGTTACCAGTTCTCCAGAACTGGTCAGAACCTGCTGAATACCACCTCTGATAAGAGTCTTTTTGAGAGAGCTAGGTCTTCACTTAATGTATAGTATGAAAATTTTAGCCTGGCCATTTGTGTCATGAGTAAGAACTTTAAATTGATTTAGTGGGGACAATTAATCAGTGGAACAGCTTGCAGCTCCAGAAATCGTGGGCGCTTCATCACTGGATGTTTTTAAGAAGACTCCAGACAGTCATGTATCTGAAATGGTATAGGTTCTCCTGCTTGAGCAGGGGTTTGGACTCGAAGACCTCCAAGGTCCTTTCCAGATCATTCTATTCTATATGTTTGTTTTCTTGTCTATTCATGGAATTTTCCAACACCAAGTTACAAAAGCATCAATACTCCTTCTATCCAGCAACTTCAAAGTCCTACTTTGACTTCCATAGAGTATCACAAGGAATACCATTGCTCCTATTATTCTGTTCTTTGTCAATATAGACACATCACGGCATTTGAACTGGCTACTTCACCAAGTGATAATCTATTTATTTATTATTTATTTTATTTAATCACATTTTTATACCGCCCTATCTCCCAAGGGACTCAGGGCGGTTCACAGCCTATTAAAAACACAAATACACAAATATAAATACAAAATAAAACACTAATTAAAAAACTTATTAAATAAGGCTGAATTAAAATTTATAATTAAAATAATAAAACCCCATTAAAACTACATTAAATTAAAATCCTAGCCCAGTCCTGCACAAATAAATAGATGTGTCTTAAGCTCGCGGCGAAAGGTTCGAAGGTCGGGAAGTTACGGAGTCCCAGGGGAAGTTCATTCCAGAGGGTGGGGGCCCTCACAGAGAAGGCCCTTCCCCTGGGTGTCGCCAGTCGGCACTGCCTGGCGGATGGCACCCCAAGGAGTCCCTCCCGGTGAGAGCGCATGGGTCGGTGGGAGGCAGTCGGTGGCAGCAGACGGTCCCGTAAGTAGCCCGGCCCTAAGCCATGGAGCGCTTTGAAGATGGTTACCAAAACCTTGAAGCGCACCCGGAAAGTCACAGGTAGCCAGTGCAGTCTGTGCAGGAGTGGTGTCACATGGGAGCCACAAGGGGCTCCCTCTATCACACGCGCAGCCGCATTCTGGACTAACTGGAGCCTCCGGGTGCTCCTCAAAGGAAGACCCATGTAGAGAGCATTGCAGTAATCCAGTTGAGATGTCACAAGAGCATGAGTGACTGTGCATAGGGCATCCAGGTCTAGGAAGGGGCGCAACTGGCGAACCAGGCGAACCTGGTAAAAAGCTCTCCTGCAGACGGCCGTCAAATGGTCTTCAAAAGACAGCCGTCCATCCAGGAGAACACCCAAGTTACGCACCCTTTCCATTGGGGCCAGTGATCTATTGTATATTTCTTGACTACTTGTTCCTTTACTGTTGATTGTTGACCCTAAAAGACAGCAGCTACGTGCCGCTTTGATACTTCATTGTCCGTTCTAGTGCTGGTTGATTTATTCATTGTTATTAGTTGTTAATTTTCTTTATATTTAATTTGAGTCCCATTTTAAAAACATGCTTTTCTTCTTTCAACCCAACTTCCTCTAATACATATTTTGCATATTGGTTGAATTGGTTGGGGAAAGTAGGCAGCTTTGAAGTCACTTTGTCTCACCAGGTTCGGTCTGTATCATGACGTCCTGGCCTGTATATAGTTTTTGCCTGAGAACAATTGGATTTTCTGGGATTCCTATTTGTTTAATGCCCGAATGTAAATGCCTTCCAGAGTGATCAACACAAGCGGTATTATTTATTTGTTTGTTTGTTTGTTTGTTTGTTTGTTTGTTTGTCACACATGTACAAGATAGCAAGTATAAGTATGAATATAAACATGAACCAAGGAAGTAAATACAGATAAATGGGGACAGTAAGACAGAGACTGTAGGCACGCTGGTGCGCTTATGGACCTCTTAGGAATGGGGTGAGGGCCCCGGTAGACAGTTTAAGGTTGAAGCTGTGAGGGTTTGAGAATGTAACAACAGAATCAGATAGTGCATTCCAGGCATTGACTACTCTGTTGTTGAAGTCGTATTTTTTGCAATCGAGTTTGGAGCGGTTTACTTTAAGTATGTATCTATTGTGTGCTCGTATATTATTGCAGTTGAAGCTGAAGAAGTCGTTGACAGGTAAGATGTTGTAGCAGACAATTTTGTGTACTATGCTTAGATCAGACTGCAGGCGGCACAGTTTCAGATTGTCCAAGCCCAAAATTTCAAGCCTGGTGGCATAAGGGATTCTATTGTGAATAGAAGAGTGGAGTACTCTTCTCATGAAATATCTCTGGATATTTCAGGTAATATTTACCTTCTTATAGGTAATATTTACAGGAGTAAATACACAATGTTCCTTGTGATATCTTGGTATGTGTGCTGTGTTCTGCCATGACATGTTCATGCTAAGACACTGGTTTGTAAAACTTTGATAATCATGCACAAACAAGATGTGTAGAAACTAGCTTATCAGTATAAGACCCTACCTGTGAAATCCTCAGTATTTACAAGGGCATTATCTCACTGTATATTCTGAGATACCCTCTGTGCAATGCTCTGCATCTTTTATACTAAACGTTAAACTAAACGTTTATACTAAACGTTCACCCCTTCGTTAAACATGGCCTTAACTTGGGTCAGGATATGCACCATTTTTCTAAGAACATTCCATAGCTTTACAGGATTGACATACTCAAAGGTCTTTCTTGAATCAACGAAGCACATACAGATTACTGTTTGATATTCTTTGGCTTCCTCTATTATCCAGTCTGCATCGGCAATAAGAACTCATGTTCCTCATCCTTTTCCAAAGGCAGCTTGAACATCTGGCATTTTTTTTTCCCATGTAGAGCATTAATCTGCATTGGATGAACCTAAATATTATTTTGGTACCGTATGAAAATATGGATACCGTGCAAGAGTTTACATGCTACATTTAGTCTCTCTTTTTGCAGTTGGAATGTAGACTGACCTTCAATCTGTTGGCCGCTGTGTCATTCTCTAAATTTGCTGGCCCAGTTTGGTTATAACCTTTACTGATTCTTCTTCTGCATTAGTTCCTCCAATGACCAGAATGCTGATGTAACTCCATCTTCAAGCCACAGAATCTATTAGTTAAAAAAAACATATTTTCAAGAATTCCTGACCAAAAGATAAAACTCTAGTAATAGGAGTTAGTTGTATTCAGGTGGGTTTTCTTTTCCTTAAGTCGCTCACAAAACCCCCTAAGTTCATGTGGAGACTTGAGGTTTTGTGGAACACAGTTTGAAAAACTACATAAGCTATATCAAATCTTTTCAGAATACTTTAATTATTTGTTCTTTTTAGGTAGTATATTTACTATTAACCTTGTTGACCTGAAAATAAAACCATCACAATATCTCTGCACATGGAGTTATGGAAGAAATGCAAGGCAAACAGCAATATATTTCCCCTTACCTCCCATCATTTAAAACTATTTGTTTGATTTAAATTTCCAGGGAAGGAAGGAAGGAAGGAAGGAAGGAAGGAAGGAAGGAAGGAAGGAAGGAAGGAAGGAAGGAAGGAAGGAAGTTACATGATCCAATATTTTTTGTATGTGTATTTATTTATTTAAAACATTTATATAGCTATAACTTTTATATTATATTGACTTGTCTCTTTTGATTATTGGCAATAAATATCGATTTTCAAGAATTTCAACCCATTGTTATTAGAAAGAACAAGAACAAAATTAAAAAGAGTGGAATAAGAAGAGTGGGATATTTTATTATACTATACTAAAAAAGACTAGACTTTTTATCAAAATCTATTTGGTTAGCACATAAGAAATAAATCTTTTACAAGTTTCTAAATAAACTTCTATTTATAATTTCTAAGGGAGGAGTCATTTTGACATTTTGGCTTAGGTTTTGGATTTCAGATGCTAACCGAACTGGAAGTTGCAAATGATATTTAAAATATTACACTGACATTTTACTTTAAGCAAAGATCACAAACAAAATTATTCTTATCCTGCAAGGGCAATGTCTCAGATTTTCCACCAATGATGATGCGTGCCCGAGTTCAAATCTGGCTGTTGGCTATTCCATCCCATCTCCGAGTAAACTTGACCTTCTTAATCCAGGAAAGATTGTGGTTCAGTGATAGAGAGGGAGAGGTTGCAAGTAAAGGTCCTGAAGTCAATCCCTTATATATTTAAATAAATGGAAGGGAAAGCCTTCTCCCCAATATTTCAGAGTTGTCAACATTGAGCTTGATGAATATATAATTTGCTTTGCTCCCTATACATTAACTTCCTGGTTTCTTTCCCTATAGCTCCAGATATAATTATTTCAATGTGCTTTTAAAAATCTGCCATGCTGCTTACCTGTCTTGCAGATAATTATAGATGGAGACAACAACAACAAAATTATAATAAAACAATAAATAAAAAGTTAAGCCAATAAACTATCTAGGTAGACAGCTCCTTTGCATTCCAAAGTGGCTAACATTCCATCCGCCTCCCCAAAATTAAGGGTGGAATTGCAGGGGATGCTTTAGGACAGGGGTCTCCAACCTTGGTCCCTTTAAGACTTGTGGACTTCAACTCCCAGAGTCCAGAAGTCTTAAAGAGACCAAGGTTGGAGACCCCTGCTCTGGAAACATCCTTTTTCCTACCATGTTTTTATAACATTGTCAAAAACAAGTCCTCTGTCCCTAGTGAGATAGCATTGTTGTCCTTAGCTGGATATACTATATAGAAGGCCACAAGTCTTAAAGGGACCAAGGTTGGAGACCCCTGCTTTAGGAAGAAAACTGGTGCCCTTTCTCCCAGATTGTCCTGCAAATGTTAAAGATAACATGCCACTAAAATCTGACCAGTTTAGCCCTCAAAATTGACAGGTAAGATGCCAATTTTATTCCTGAATGTATTCAAAACAGATTCACAAATGTTAGGTCTGTCGTGGGTGCGGGATGGCTCTGAGAACAAATGTGATCCTGGGGCACATGGACCTTTAATGTCAGTGGTGGGTTTCTAACGGTTCGCTCCGGTTCGGGTAAACCAGTAATGGCGCCAGCGGGAGGCTGTGCCCACCCTCCCGGATGTCATCATGGACACTCTGTGCATGCGCAGAAGCGCTGCATGCAAGCAAGAGAGCGCGTGCACACGTGCACTCACAGTTCCGAACCAGTAGCGAAGATAAGTGAAAACCACTACTGTTCAATGTCCATGCCAATTGTAGCCAATGCTGGCTTGTGTATTGGAGAATGTTATCTATGGTGCTAGATACTCTCAGGGAGCTCTGGAACTCATGAAGCAGTTGATGTGAGATTCATGCAGTGAGAAGCCTACTTTGTTAGTAGGTGTACGAGAATAATACATGTGGTGCATCTATATGTAAATCATTCAACGTTGCCTTAATTACTGTGGCTTTACTTTGCGGTGGTATCAGCACAACGAGCTGCTCTCATTATTGTGGATAGCTGCTAGCACGATCTGTGTGTATAATTTATATTGCTGGCTATAATACTATCAAGCCCCAATATGAACATAGAATGTAATTTACGTTCCCATTTAGCTGCACTGTGTATTCTGCTTAAATTATTTCAATAGCATCCTCATCTCAGTTCTGTAATGTAACAGCTATACATTAGTAATGCCACACTAGACACATTGCCACGTCCCTTCTGTGTGCATTTTTACACTGAAAAGCTGTAAATAAAGTGAGTTTTGCAGGCTTAGCAAATATAAAAGTTTCAATGTATTCAGCGACAAAAGAAAATGAAATCAGGTATTAAAAAATGCCATTACAGCCATCTTGCAGAACAACAATATGATTCACAAGGGTTTTTTTACAAAACAAAAGCAGAGAAAGAGAGAGAGAGAGAGAGAAGGAGAGAGAGAGAAATAGGATGAAGAAGAGGATGAGGAAGAGGAACAGGTCAGACAAAAGATACCAATATGTTTAAAAAAAAGAAGTTACATCACTTTTCCCACCTCTGAAATTAAATCTTCTTTGAAACTTGAAATGAGGCACAATAAAATTAAAATTAATGAAACCATTTTCTTAGGCTATCCATACTGAGACTATGGAATAGATATAAACCCAGGTTGTGCCTAAAACCCCTTTATGGATCTCGGAAGAAGCATATCATAGAAGAGAAAGTGCAGACAAAGACAAATAGTTAACATAACAAGAACTATTGGCAAATCATCAAGGGGAATTTAAAATTAAATCAAGACAGCAATTAAAAACTGAAGGATCTGGTTGTCAATGCTTTCCCCATTGTTCAAACTAGACAAAAAGACTTATGGTATGGGGGAAAAGTAAGACAGAGTTTGAAGTATGATTGTGTACTGCTGAGTAACTTGTAATTGTTAAAATTTGAAGCAAAGGAAGTTAAGGAATTTATCATAAAGTGGGCCAAGAATTTTGGTTATAATTTACAGACAGCTCAAGAGGAAAGTATGTGGTTAAAAGAGTTGAAATTTACATTGTGTTATGATCCAGGAGTGGGTTCTACTTACCTTTACTACCGGTTTGCAATGGGAGCGTGTGCACTTCTGCACATGCTCAGATCATCCATGATGACATCCAGGCGGGTGGGCGGAGCCTCCCGACGCTTTTACTACCAGTTCGCAAGAACCGGACCGAACCAGGAGCAACCCACCACTGTTATGATCTCGAAGAGAACTTTTATAAGCAATGTATTGTAAGTTATGACTAGAGAGAAATTACCTAGAATATATAAAGGCATTTCAAATGTAGGTTGAAAATGTGAACAACATGAAGGCATTTTATTTTGCTTAATGGACATATAAAAAAGCTAAAACATTTTGAATTCAAATGCATACTTAGACACAGAGAATTTTAAAGATTAATATTCAGTTGAAGCCAGAACCTTTCCTTTTAGAACTAATGGATAAAAAGTTAGACATCCTTACAATAGCCGTGCTAGTGATGGCACACTTAACCAATTCAACCACTTGATGCTATATGTTTTCTCTTTCTCTTTTCCTTTGAGTTGGACAGCCTTCTTTGATGGAGAGTTGTAAGAAACTTAGAATTGACCTTGAGGAAAGTAGAAACAAGCTGCTAAGAAGCGTTTTAAGATTACACAGTTCACAGATTGAAGAACGCGTGATAAAGAGACTCAAAATAATGCTGACTTGATTTTGTTTAGTATAATATGGGACAGAGAAAGTTATTCAGACTTCCAATATTCTGCTTACTGTATTTTTCAGAGTATAAGATGCACCTTTTTCCCCCAAAAAAGAGGGTGAAAATCTGGGTGCGTCTTATACTCTGAATGTAGTCCCGCCCAGCTTCTCAAACAGAGGTTTCAGAGGCTGACAAGAGCATCAGAAACTAGGCTTCAGAAAAAAAGCCCCAAACAGAGTTTTGGAGGCTTTCAGAGGCAGAAAAAAGTTTTTTCTGAAACAGTTTCAGAAGTTTCAGAGGCAGAAAAAAAAGCAAAAAAAAAAAAAAAGCAAGGCACAGAGCTCACAACAATAAAATAGCATTCCTGAAATGCCTGAGTTTTGTTTCCTGATGTGGCGTACTTTAAAGTTGTATTTTATCTACTTGAATTTTTTTTAAAGATTTCAGTTTTCCATCTCTCATGGAGAAAAGAATGATCGTTCACTGGTGGTATAATATTTAATTTTCAGTTCCCAAATTTGATTTTGGTTTTCTTTCTGAAACTTGGGGAAGAAAACCCAACCTGTTGTCAGACCATGAAGAGCTACAGCAGTCTTCCTCAGCCGATGCCCTTCTAATATATTGAACTGCTACTATGATCAGACCAAACCAGAACAACCAGTAGTAAAACACAATCAAGCTATATTCCAAAAGCCTTGGAAAATGATCTAGGCTGGAAATTAAGCAAAAAGTATAATAGCATTGGGATTCTAAATGGTCGGAATAGATCAACCTTCCTCAACCTTCCTTTTTTCCAGATCCTTTGGGACTGCAGCTTCCAGAATTATCATGTTGGCTCAGAATGCTGAAAAATTCAGTCCAATAAATCTGGAAGACTCAGATTGCAAAGGTTGACCTACATTGTAAGGGTCTGATTACAGGGGGGTGGGGAGTGCCACTAGAGAATTTAGCCTATATTTTACAGCAAGTACCTAACATAAAGATTGACTAGCAGGGGGAAAAAATTCAAATACCGTGTCTTGCTACTGTATTGATGGCTTGTAAATAATTAAGAGTACGAATCTTTCCTCAATTTTTAGACTTCTTAGCGAATAGCAAGAACATCTACAGGGAAGCGAATCAGAGGAGTGATGTCTTACCATTCAGACAACTGTGATTTTCAAGACTTGACAATAAATCCATAAGAAGAAATGGGATTTCAGTTCAAGTGTACCCAATTCTAAGTCATACTGACCTTGCTGGTCCACTCTGAATTTGCTTTTCACAAGGGTCCACTTTCATGAGGGCACCAGGAGAGAAACTTGATTCAAGGAAATCTGACATGTTAGGCTTTTTTCCACTGCTGACTTAAAATGGCGGAAAACAATATCACATGAGATTTGCTGTCCCTGCTGCCAGTCATATCCTACTTCTGTTATCACTATTTCAAAACACTGCAGTTACCTTCATGCTTTCAAGGTGAGTAAGGCTTGGAGATTTTACACATCAAGAGGCTGTCCTTCACAGAGGTCAAATGAAAGAGAAAATAACACCTAGATAACAGTACAGTTGAGGACAATACAGACTCTATATAGTATATCCAGCTAAGGACAACAGTGCTATCTCACTAGGAACAGAGGATATGTTTTTGACAATGTTATAAAAACATGGTAGGAAAAATGATGTTTCCAGAGCAAGGGTCTCCAACCTTGGTCCCTTTAAGACTTGTGGACTCTGGGAGTTGAAGTCCACAAGTCTTAAAAGGACCAAGGTTGGAGATCCCTGTTCCAGAGGATCTTTGTGCTGTGGTAAAGTGGAAGTGGGGGAAAGCCAGAGGTGGGTTTCAGCAGGTTCTGACTAGTTCTGGAGAACCGGTAGCGGAATTTTTGAGTAGCTCGGAGAACCGGTAGTAAAAATTCTGAGTGGCTCTGCCCCCATCTATTCTCTGCCTCCTGAGTCCCAGCTTATTGGGAGGAAATGAGGATTTTGCAGCAACCTTCCCCTGGATTGCAGAGGGAATGAAGATTTTACAGTATCCTTTCCCTGCCATGCCCACCAAGCCACACCCACAGAACCACTGGGAAAGCGCTGATGTTAATAACACATACAGTACAAATGATAGGTATGGCTGATCTCTGCAGCCATCAGCAACCTTTTAAAAATTCCTCTGCTTTGAAAGTAGTGCACGAAGCAAACCAGGGACTCACTTCTAAAATCAGAGTGAAGCACCTGTCCCACTTACTAAAGTGACTGCTGCAAATAATAATAATAAAAATAATATAAAAAGAGACAGAGGATCTAATTCTGACTGCACGAGGCCAAGAACAAATGCATACAAAGAGTTGAGAAGACAGCAACAGACAGCAAATGCTGCCTCTGTAAAGAACCTGAAGAAATAGTGGATCAGCTAGTTAGCTGCTTCAGGAAGATTGCACATACTGACTACAAACAACAGCGTGATAAAGTAGAACAATGGTGCACTGGAATATCAGCAAGAAAATACTATTTGCCTGCAGGCATGAACTGGTGGAACCACAGAATAGACAAAATAATAGAAAATGAAGAAGCTGAAGTGCCCTGGGACTTGCCAAATGATACCCAAGACTTAATAACGGTTGATCAGAAAGGCAAAAAAGTCAGGATTAGTGGATGTGGAAGTATATGGAGACAGCGGAAGTGAAGGGAAAGTACTGGAGGCAATTACAAAATACACAGATCTGCAAATAGAAAAAGACCAACTGTGGTAAAAGGAAGCAAAGGGAGTAACAATAGCGGTAGGTGCCTTTGGTGCAGTCCTAAAACAACTGGAGCACCACTTGAACCTCATGGAGTATTGATAAATTCAGTTGCAATTTCAGGCATCTGCAAACGGCTGCTTTACTTGGAACAGTCCTATGACAATACACCATGAAAGAACAGCTTCTGCTTATCGCGGGTCCTTTGGAAGGACTCAATGGGTATATAAAAATGCCAAAACCAATCTAAATGTCTTGCTGACTGTGTGACCAAGCATAATATATTAAATTTATATGCTGCCCAATTCACAGCAGCTCTGGGCAGCATACAGATGTCCTGCTGTTGTGCAGTGCACTTTTACAAATCTAGCTAGCCAGTCAAAATCTGACATTGAAGACCTTTTGAATGTCCTTCCTCTTGCCTTTTTATATCTGATATTTGGGCCATACCACCTTCCCCCTTTGCTTAGTATTATATCTGTGCGTCTTCATTTTCTATATTATATTATTGCTCATTTATTTTTTTAAAAAAACCATTAAAATATTTTTAATATTCAGTTGTGGAATACAAGTGACCTGAGCCTTTTTTTAGTGTAGTTGACAGGGGAGGGAGGGAGGGAGGGAGGGAGGGAGGGAGGGAAGGAAGGAAGGAAGGAAGGAAGGAAGGAAGGAAGGAAGGAAGGAAGGAAGGAAGGAAGGAAAAAAAGAAAATTCACTATTTACTATTACATGTATAATACAGAATGGTGAAATAAAATTGACTGCATCATATCCTACTCATGTGCAAAGCAAACCTGCTGTGGCTCAGTATTTGGATGTATACATGAGAGGGAATACTTCACAGAGCAAAAATTCAAAGTGTAGCTTATTCATCTTGGCCAGCGGTCTTGCCCCAAAACCTACTTGTTATGTAGAATCATAAGGTGATTGCTTAGAAATAATTAATAATAATTCGTAATTCTGCTTCCAAGGGATTACTCACTCAAAGCTACGTCAGCGCTTGAAGTGCTGTGCCCCTGTACTATACCTACAGTTATCTAATAATAAAAAAACCTTATCTCACAACTACTTGCATAATGAAGACACATTCACTCCTAAGAGTAGACAGAAGCTCTTCTACTACTAATGACTTACAGCAACTTTGTAGTGTTATCTGGCCATCCCTGAAATGATATAAAGTCTACTTTCATTATTGGGATTTTTTTTGCGGGGGTACAATGATAGTTGAACATTTTAAAAGATGCTATGGGCATACTGCCTTGAGGAACATGCCATTATAATATTATCTGCACTGTATCTCCAGCCAGCTACAGAGGTATCTTGAAGTTGTTATTAGCTGTTCCACGGTTTTCCCTCTTCTCTCAACACAAGTCTCACCATGCTGGCTGGTAATGACACAATCAGGACATGGCATCATGCCCAGCTCCAGTGGGCTGTTGTTGATGTTGTTGCAGGCATGCCTCTCTACATTTGGTCATTGGCCCTAGCCATCCACAGCAGCAGTGAAATCCTCTGCAGATTGCCACCGGTTCGCTGCCTGCGCATGCGCACTGCATGCCAAATGAACACTGCACACGTACATGCACAGTGACTTCCAAAGGTGCACTTCGTGCGGGGAAAAAAAGGCTTAACAAAGTAAGTAGAACAGCGAGGGGGGAAAACAGCTGTGCCGCACGATTTAGATTCACTACAAAGCAGGATTTCCTGTTTTCTATCGAATATAAATCATGCGGCACATCTGATTGTCGGAAATACCAGTTCGGACGAACCGGTAACTTTTATCACTACCGCTTCACCCGAACCAGTGTGAACCGGTAGCATTTCACCCCTGATCCACAGCCATTTTGGCTTGGACTGCAAATATCTTAGGCTCCTCCCCTCCTTCATCTTGGAATATCAATCTATTAGACAGGGAACATGTTTTACTGTTGTTGTTTTTTTAAAATTTGGGAATGCTGATAATCCAGCTTTCTGTTGCTGGTTTTTTTTTTTTACTGGCTGGGTTTGCTGATGCGGCATTGCTGTTATTTAATGTCTTTATGTAGATATGTTTGCTGTGGAGATCATAAAGTAGCTATAAAGTGTGAGACACACACATACAAATGTGAAATGGGGGAAGCTCTTGCCTGAGGCAAACTGCACGCAGGGCAGTAGCATTGAGAAAGGCAAACGCAAAAGCAGAGAGAAAGGAGAAGGGTGGTTGGGAGGTCCATGAGAAGCATCTGAGAAAGTAATATCAAGTTTGAGACCAAGAGCTTGAGAAATCCAAAACAATCAATCAATAAATAACAAAAATGAAGGCAGGCACTTTAAACAAACTATTGCCATGAAAATGGCCAGCCTGCTGGCCAACAGATTATAAGTAGGCATAAAAAAGCAGGGGGAATACCCCAGAACCCCCAAGCCCCCCATGTGCTGATGCAAATGGTTGGCAGAGTTTTCCCCACTGGTAGGTGACTCTGAGTGAGAAGGGAGAATTTGACAAGGAATCTACCAATTAATGACTTATTATGGACAGCAAGACAAATTTGCTAAGGTATCTCACCTCATGGGAATAGCCCATTTTATGTTGACTTACTTCCCTGCTGATTTCCCTCCCATTTTAGCAGAAAGAAAACAGGATCTCAAAAAAAATTTGAGAAAGACTGGAGAAAATAAAACAGGTATGAGCTAAAATAGAGACACAAGACTATGCAGGCAGAGGTGGCTTTTAGCCAGTTCGAACCAGTTCTAGCGAACTGGTAGCCAATGCGGTGGCCAGATTGGGCCAGTTTGGACTGGTTCGGATGAACTGGCCCACTCACCCGGCGTAATGCCATCCTATTTAGCCATGTTTTTGAGGCCGGGCATATGTGTGGAAGGCACATGTGCAAAGCACATGCACAGAAGGTGCACACACAAAATGAGTGTGCAAGCATAGGGCAAACTGATGGTAAGAAAATGTGAAACCCACCGCTGAACGTAGGCGATTGCATCGGGAATTAGAACAAAGTTTAGAAGCTATCAATTTAAGCCAATGTAGTCCCATCATATGAACAAGAAAAAAAATAGTTTCTTTCTGTGTGAACTTGTCTGAATAAATTCTATGGAAGAATGAGAGACAAACATTACAGGAGAGAAATGAACAGCTTGTCCTCTCAATCAGGAGTCTGATCCACAGAGTTTCTGGAGATGATAAATGTCACTGGGCAGCGATTTGTGTTAATATCACAAAGTCCATCCACAGTCAATTCCTAGTCACCAATTTAGTTCTTATGAAAAGAAAGCCACTCTGTTGTTTTGGGATTCTATCAAAGACAGAAATAATTCAAAAGCACCCAATGGGATTTGACATTTTGAATCAATCTGATGATCTGATTTGCACCATTGATTTGATTAAGACATCTGACCGAGTTAAATCAAGTCAAAATTTTACTCACCCTTAAAAATCCAGAGATATCATGGGACAGGGGTCTCCAACCTTGGTCTCTTTAAGACTTGTGGACTTCAACTCCCAGAGTCCCTCAGCCAGCAAAGCAAAGCTGGCTGAGGAACTCGTCTTAAAGGGACCAAGGTTGGAGACCCCTGTCATGGGATCACTAAAGGAAGTGGTGCAGAACCTCTGGGAATATTTTTAGTGGTTTTTCTTTGGTGGCTGGGGGGGGGGGGAAGTGTTGATTTATTTTTTGAAATTTGAAATTCTGTATTCTTCTTTGGTGAGGTACCGTATATACTCGAGTATAAGCCGAGTTTTTCAGCACGTTTTTTGTGCTGAAAAACGTCCCCTCGGCTTATACTCGGGTCTATACGGCTTATACTCGAGTTTTTTTTTTTTTTAAGCCCCTCGGCTTATACTCGAGTATATACGGCTTATACTCGAGTTTTTTTTTTCTTTTTTTCACATTTTACCGGACGGCGCGGGGAAGCCCTGCCGGTGCAGTGAGAGGGCGGGGCGGGGGAGCCGCCAGCCTTCTCAGCTGAGGGAGGGAGGGTTTCCCCAACCGGTAGGTGCCTCATTTCCCACCCTCGGCTTATACTCGAGTCCCCAGTTTACCCCAGTTTTTGGGGTAAAATTGGGGACCTCGGCTTATACTCGGATCGGCTTATATTCGAGTATATACGGTATTTCTTTTTCATATCCTTGAAATATTTGGGGGGAAACGGCCTCCTTTTCATATTTTGGCAGAATTGTTTTAGAGAGCTGCAAGAGCTGTTGGAAAGGGGCACTTTCAGTCTGCAAACTATTCGTGCTTTGAGGAAAACCGCAGCCTTCACCAAGAATGGGTTAAATATTATTCACCCAGGGCTGTTCAGCTAAAGAACCACTAACACTACCTCCTTCTTGTCTGGTTTGAGCTTCGGTATATGTAGTGGTAGTCCTCGACTTAACAAAAGTTCATTCATTGACTGTTACAACGGCACTGAAAAAAGTGAATTATGACCGTTTTTCACAGCTACAACCATTGCAGCATCCCGATGATCATGGGATCAAAATTCAGATGCTTGCCAACTGAATTTTGAGGTGTCACCCTTTGACACCTTCTGACAAGCAAAGTCAATGGGGAAGCCAGATTCACTTAACAACTAGCTTACTAACTTATCAACTGCAGTGATTTACTTGACAACTGAGTCAAGAAAGGTCGTAAAATGGGGCAAAACTCACTTAACAAATGTCTCGCTTAACAACAGCAATTTCGGGTTCAGTGGTGGTCATAAGTTAAGGGCTACAGTACCTGGTACATCTCAATAAATGTTGTGTCTTGCCCACCCTCAGAGCAGCCGGGGCCTTCTTACCTGCTCCCGAACACTGAGGAATGTATGCCTCCCGGCCCCAGTCCTGGCTCCATGCCCACACAAACTGCAGAAGAAGGAGCACCTCCTGGCCCCAGCCCTGACTCCATGCCCAGGCAAACGGAGCAGCTAGACCCCTCCCCCTCCTCCACAGCATGTGAGCCTGAGGAGGGTTTATTACCAACAGCTGATTGGAGTGACCCTCGCATCAGAAGATTGGATAGGCGGAGGCAACAGAAGGAAGGGAGGGGCAGGCCTTAAAGAGTGCTGAGTCATGGAGCCACACCCCATGGCCTATATAAAGGATCTGCTTTCTGGCAGTCTCTGAGTCAGGCAAAAGTCGAACTTATCTTGCTGAAGTCACTTACTGGTCTCCTGCCTGCTCTGAGGACTTTGCTAGGACTTTGGGCAGAGCTGCAGAGGCAAGCCTGATTCGGATTTCCCTGACCCGGCCGTCAGCGGAGGAGTGGGACACGACAATAAAGGTAAATGTAAAGGTTCCCTTCGCACATAGGTGCTAGTCATTCCCGACTCTAGGGGGCAGTGCTCATCTCCGTTTCAAAGCCAAAGAGCCAGCACTGTCCGAAGAAGTCTCCATGGTCATGTGACCAGCATGACTAAACACCAAAGGCGCACGGAGCGCTGTTATCTTCCCACCAAAGGTGTTCCCTATTTTTCCACTTGCATTTTTTACATGCTTTCGAGCTGCTAGGTTGGCAGATGCTGGGACAAGTAATGGGAGCTCACCCTATTATGCAGCACTAGGGATTTGAACCCCTGAACTGCCGACCTTTTGCTCGACAAGCTCAGCGTCTTAGCCATTGAGCCACCTCAATACTATAGCCAAAAACCTTTTTTCTTTTTTCTTTCTTTTTGTGAATGTATCCTTGGAGTGAGAGTGGCAAACAAATTTAATCAATCAATAAATAAATAATAAACTGATTAAGCATCTCTATAGCTTCAGCTGGATTAGATTAAAAAAAGGTATCATCTAATGTTGAAAACACTCCTTTCTCTATAGCTCCCACTGTCTTTACCTAGAAATCTCAAACAGATGCAAGGTCAGCAAATTGTCAAGTATGATTTTGCTTTTAATGAGCTTTTTTTATATATATAAATAAAAAGATTTTTTTAAAAAAAACATTTTTACAAATCTGCACAAATTTGGGCTTCCCCTAATAATTCATTTTTAAATGTGAAAGTATTTTTTTGCAATCATGCATTATTTTAGCTGTTTCTCTGCAGACGGCTGCCTAATAGATCATTCTGGCTCACTTTTTTTTTCTTTAAATTGAGGAACATTGCCTACCCCAAAATCAGAAAATAATGAATAATGAAAATAGTTTCAGCACATCCATATCGATTCAAGAATCGAGAATTAGATAATTCACATTTAAATGGGAACCAAACCAATTTCTGTTTCGTGTACATTTTCCAGTTCTCCTTGAGATGTTCTTGGGAGAAACACCCACATTCCATTTCATCAGCAAAGAGAACCAATTAAATTAGATTAAATTGCTCTTTGCCACAGCTTTTCCCTTTGTGATAAAGCCCTCAGAATGCGTGTTCTTTAACTACATAGAGCTGCATGATTCAGAATACACTTGAAATCCATATAAGGAGGGAAATGAGCTTTATTTTCACCTCTCCATCAGAGATTTAAGCATCTGTTTCTATTAATTGGCATCTCTGGAGGAAATAACTTTTGACAAAAAGGTGTGAAATCAATCTATGTAAATGCTTTTATTGCTGACAGTGTTTATAACTGTTTGACATAGTTTGATGTTAGTTCTGGGTGATGAAGTTGCAACCTGCCAAGCACGCAGATGTATGAGTCCCCAGAAATTGTGCACTTAATTTGGTTTTGAAAGGGATTT
The DNA here is from genome assembly GCF_028640845.1 of Ahaetulla prasina. Taxonomy (NCBI): domain Eukaryota; kingdom Metazoa; phylum Chordata; class Lepidosauria; order Squamata; family Colubridae; genus Ahaetulla; species Ahaetulla prasina. The sequence goes on along the minus strand of NC_080540.1, from coordinate 216,184,953 downwards.
TTCTTTGAGACTGCAAATCGCTCATGATCTGCTTATCAAGTAAATGAAATAGGCTACATTATTATTAAAGTTAATCTTATGTGAAGCATATTGAGGAAGATATTATGTTCATAAAAGACAAAAATTAGTTAAATGGGAATTGCCTTTCATTATATTTAATTGGGCTCTGTTATTGTGATAACCTGTTAACTGTTTTAGCTTTTCTATAAGTGAGTTCATGGATTCTTTTTTTTTTTTTTATTCTGGGAAACTGAAGATTTTCCTACCTTGGTAAGACGAGGTAAAGCATTCTTATACACTGTTAGAAAGCTATGCAGAGGGAAATGAAAACTTTGAGTTTGTTTTGATATACAATTTTAAATGTGCCAATATTTGACAGCTCTAAATTGGATTTGTATTTCACTCAAAGCCTGGATCCAAATCTAGATTTCCAGCAGACCATCTATATAATCAAATGTTAAAAGCTTGAGGTTTATTTAGGGCGGTATAAAAATATGAAAAATAAATAAATAAATAAATAAAAATAAATATTTATATTAATTTGGGCAAATAATGAGATGGGCAAAAAATACAACCAGTCCTTGACTTATGACCACAATTGAGCACAAAATTTATGTTGTTAAGTGAAACATTTGTTAAGTGAGTTTTGCCCCATTTTACGAATCACCACCGTTGATAAGTTAGTAACACAGTTGTTAAGTGAAGCTGGTCTGCCCATTTATTTTGCTTGTCAGAAGGCAGCAAAAGGCAACTACATGACCTTGGGACACAGCAACGGTCATAAGTATGAATCAGTTGCCAAGCATCTGAATTTTGATCACATGAGCATGAGGATGCTACACACAAAGGCTGTAAGTGTGAAACATGGTCATAAGTCACTTTTTTTCATCTAACTTTGAATAGATACAACGTATCTATTGGTCACTAAATGAATGTTGTAAGTCAAAAGCTACCTGTAAATGTATTAAATAAATAAATCAGAAATATCTATTCAGGGGATGAGAGTTATAGGGAATCCTCATTTCAAAAAAGAAGATACCTTTTATTTTTATTTTTTAATTTCTGAACCTCTCATCTCCCTCAAAGAAGTTTTTTTTCTTTTTCATTTTCTTCACCTTGTTGCAGAGAACTAACAAAGCACATAAAATCTATCTGTATGGATTGATGCCCAGAAGCTTAAGGTCAGATTAGATGTAACACTGCCCATTATTCATACAATTAATCATTTAATTGAATAAATAGCAGGTATAGCATCATTAAGATTAACTCCCTTCATTGAAAGGATAGAGTCTGGATTAGGCCTCTCACATCAACTATTTGCAGCATAACAGGGAGAAATCACTGAACCCCCTTAACTGGGTCAGCTTCCTATTGATTCATTTGTAGAAGATCTTGACAAATACTTTACATTACAAGTAGACAGCTCCTTTGGGTCAGGGGTGTACCTTTTATTATTATTTTAATTTTGGTCTGTGGCGATCCTAAATGTTTGTTTCTATTTTGCTCCAGAAGCTTTTGATAGTTTAGGAATGCAGATAAAGTTCCATTAAATCTTTCATACATCATTTGTACCCTTTTAAGAGGGAGAGAAAATTGTGCCACTCAAAATTGGTTTCACCACCAGATTTCAATTACATGATCTGAGAGGACCATAGGATCTCACAGTCATCCTGGCATAAAATGGGTTTTAATAGGATTTTAATTGGGGTTTTACGATGTTATGTATTTTATATTTAAATTATAGGCTAAATTGAATAAGTTTTTTAATTCTGTTTTTATTGTGTTGTATGTGATTGTTATTTTATCTGGCTGTTAACCGCCCTGAGTGCTTCAGGAGAAGGGTGGTATAAAAATTAAAATATTATTATTATTATTATTATTATTATTATTATTATTATTATTATTATTATTATCATCATCATCATCATCATCATCATTATTATTATTATCATCATCATTATTATTATTATTATTATTATCATCATCATCATCATCATCATCATTATTATTATTATTATCATTATTATTATTATTATTATTATCATCATCATCATCATCATTATTATTATTATCATCATCATCATCATCATCATCATCATCATCATTATTATTATTATTATTATTATTATTATTATTATTATCCTAGGGGCTGTAAATTGCCCATCGTCCTAAAATTTTCGCAAATCTGGTCTTGCACTGAGAAATCAGTGCAATATCAGAAATCACATTAATTCTAAAGCTACTCTCGAACAACACATAACATCATGCTAATAAAATCGAGGTGAACAAATTGTAGCTTTCCTCAGCACTTAGCAAGAAATGGATTTCCAGCATACATCCCTCAAAAAATCCTGTACAGGAGCATATCAGAGGTAAAAGTATGGAGTGAATGAAAGCCATCTGATTCTGATGGCTTTTGACTACAGAGGGGTCACCTATGATCCAAAATCTCAGGTGAAGTTTTTAACATAATGAGATTTGCATTTTGTTCTCCACAGTGGGGATTATCCAGATGAACAATAACTATTTTATATACGACTCAGGAGAGATTTATTTGGAACTTGATCAGATGGTATTACATGTTCGTTTTCAAGATTACATAAATTGTTATTTTAATTTTGAGACACCATCTTGCATCTTTCAAGTCACAATAATTAATGCTTTACATAAAACATCTTATTTGTATTCCTCATGAGTTGGTCTGAAACTATAGGAAGTTTGACAGAGCCTCAAATTAAGCCAACTTGAAATAAAAGTTTTATTCCCTTAGTCCCTCTTGCTTTATATTGTTTTCTGTAGTTTAAATCTACATTCTAACAGGGTTTTTAAAACAGACTTTTGCAGGCATGACTCTCTTGAGAACATAATGAAAATGTATATTTTTAAAATTCTGGAATGCAAGAATGTTGGCTGACTTTTAATTGTGTTTTAGGGAATTAGTTCAAAGAGTGTGTTCTTCAACAAACCATGGGAACCGCATTCGGTTTTGTAATATGATAAGACAAATGCAGGTGTATAAAATAACTAAATCTGTCCAAATATTTGTTGTGGAAGCAGAATAATCCAAGATAAATTTTGTAATGGTTTAAATTAAAATTAGACTTTTTAAAACATATTTATATATATACCCCCTGGATAATTATTCAGCTCTTCTCCATACTTTTAGTGGTAAGAATAATCCATCATGGCTAATATAAAAGCAGAAACCTAAAGAAAAAAGACAAAAGATTCAAGTAAACACTTGACTCCTTTAGCAAAATTAAACAACCCTTTCAATTAAAGGGATGGCACCCACAAGACATATGCATAAGCTGCTATAAAAAACTAGCCTTTGTCAATAGCTTATTTAATCAATATTGTAAGGGCTGACCCAGATGTTGGGAGAAAAAAAGTGTTAAGAGTATATTCCTTCTGCTCTATACAGTTGGAATCTACAATTGGTCCTGAATGCAGCAGAACAGAAAGTTTTGGGTAGCTCATTTAACATTACTGTACTGCCGGCTACTTCTGCTGATCAGTTTGGCAGTTCGGGTCTCACCAGGCTCAAGGTTGACTCAGCCTTCCATCCTTCCAAGGTCGGTAAAATGAGGAACCAGATTGTTGGGAGCAATATGCTGGCTCTGTAAACCGCTTAGAGGGGGCTGTAAAGCACTGTGAAGCAGTATATAAGTCTAAGCGCTAGTATTACTGTTACACGAGCCTCACTGGCTGCTGGTGCAATTCAAGGTACTGGTTACTACCTTTAAAGCCCTTTATAGCTTGGGTCCAGGATATCTGTGAATCATCTTTCCCAATGGGAATGGCCCATGCTGGCAGAAAGGGCCCACTTAGCTAAGAAATTTCAGCTGTTGAGATCCAGGAGAAGAACATTTTCAGCCATGGCTCCTGCCCTTTGGAACATCTTACCACAGGAAGTAGGATCCCTCCCCCTCTTTTAGCTATCAGAAAAGACCTCAAAGTTTAGGTTATGGTGGCTGGTATGAAGGACAAGCTGCTGACTGGAGATGGTTGGTACACTAACTGAGAAGGTACCCCACAGTGATGGGTTTCAATTTTTTTTTACTACCGGTTCTGTGGGTGTGGCTTGGTGAGCATGGCATGGCTTCGGTGGGCGTGGCTTGGTGGACATGGCAGGGGAAGGATACTGTAAAATCTCTCTTCCCACTCCACTCCAGGGGAAGGTTGCTGCAAAAATCCCCATTTCCTCCTGATCAGCTGGGACTCGGGAGGCAGAGAATAGATGGGGGCGGGGCCACTCAGAATTCTTACTACCGGTTCTCGAACTACTCAAAATTTCCATTACCGGTTCTCCAGAACTGGTCAGAACCTGCTGAAACCCACCTCTCCCTCCGAACCCTTGTTGTTTGTTTAATTTTTGTAATTTTAATTTATAGGCATCTATACTTTGATCCCAATTCGAACAATACTTTAATCCTAAACTCAGTTTAGGATTTGATCCCAAGTTAGTATAAAGTTATCTATGCCAATCCCAAGCTCAGTATAAAGATATCTATACAGATCCCAAAAATTTATAGGCATCAATCTAATATATATTGAACCCAAGCTCAATGTAAAAACCGCAACACCCCCATGAGTTGGTAAGCTTTTTGAAGCACTAAATAGACTGACAATTTTGCAAACATTTTGTAGCTATCCTTAGAGAACAACTTCAGTGGGTAAAGGTATATATATTTTAGCAAGCCTGCAGTAGCTCATGTGAGAAGCTGTAAGATCTCTTTTCATCAAAATTCAGACAATTAAGGCTGCTCTGTACCACTCTCTCCGAGTCTTCTTGGCAGAATTTTTTCTACCATCCCAGGTTTACTTACATTTCTCAACAACTTAAATGTTATAAATGATACGTGTAGTACCCAGACAAATAAAGATTATGCTAATGTTAAAGGGACGCGGTGGCTCAGTGGCTAAGATGCTGAGCTTGTCGATCAAAAGATCGGCAGTTCAGCGGTTCAAATCCCTAATGCTGCGTAACAGGGTGAGCTACTGTTACTTGTCCCTGCTTCTGCCAACCTAGCAGTTCAAAAGCACGTAAAAAAATGCAAGTAGAAAAATAAGGACCACCTTTGATGGGAAGGTAACAGTGTTCCGTGCGCCTTTGGGGTTTAGTCATGCCAGTCACATGACCACGGAGACGTCTTTGGAGAGCGCTGGCTCTTCGGCTTTGAAACGGAGATAAGCACCGTCCCCTAGTCGGGAACGACTAGCACATATGTGCAAAGGGAACCTTTACCTTTACCTAATGTTAAAGAAGTGATGTTTTGCTCTGCATCTCTGCTCCCCATTTTATTTTTTTCAGAGAGAAAGTCTAAACATCACATCATCTCAGGTGAGAAAAGAAAAAAGCCTGGCATACATCAAAGAAAGCCCATCTCTACTTTATGTGCATACATACATTGCCCTCAGGACATTAGATTTCTCTGAACATTTACCTTTGTGTATTCTTTTTGTCACTTGGTTCTTACTGTTAATTAGTTATTCACTCAGTCGCTGCCCTAGCTCCCTGAATCCCCCTTTATTTGCTGGCTCTGCTGGGATGTATGTGTGGGGGAAAATTTAGTGTTGAGCACGTGCATATGCTGAAGAGCCAAGAGAGTTATATGGCCTATGTCAGCTTTGGAAGCCATATTAGGCCGGAAGCTTCCGTGCTGCCACTTTCTCATGTGTGAGAAAGTAGGAGGGGGGGATTTAGTAGAGGGGTTGCCATTAGACATAATAATATTCTTCCTGCCTGTCAAGGTCAGGCCGGCCTTGCATCTGGAGAAGGAGTGGTCGGAGTGATGTCTCGAGATGGGACGGTTGGCGATTGGAGCATGTGATCGGCAGAGGAGTCAGGAGGTGGTTTAGGGGGTTTTGAGGTACTGAGGGAAAACCCGGATCTCTCAGATTTGGATTTTCCCAGATGTACCAGTTTACCTACCCTAGTAAAAGAACTTTGAAAGATGTGTGCTTCGGAATTTTACTTGGAAAGGGTTTTTTTCTGGAACGCTGACAGCCTATGTGCTACGAAGTAGGTTTCAAATGAGTGGCCTTCTCATAAATGGTGTCTTTGGACAGTATCTCGATTTGCTGTTAAACCCAAAAGCACTGAAGGATTGTCATGCTTGAAAATTGGTTCTTGCATTCTCTTCGGATCTGTGGCAAGAAACCCACAAGTCTCTGCCCTCTCACATATAAAGCACCATTTCTTCTACCTGTCATCGGCCGCCACAGGTGATCCTCAGCCCATTGCTTTCCCGCCCATCATATTATCCTTCTTAGCGGGTGGCTGAAGTAAAACCCTTGCCTATTAATTCTCCAGGGGATGAAGGCTTCAGCTCTTGCCCTTTCAAATGCTGTTTCGAAACAAAAGCAATCGGGGGAAAAAAATAAAGAAGACATGATTACATGTGCTCATAGGGCATGTATCAGCATCACAAATCAATGATAAAGAGCACAGTTCCCTCTAGGGAACCTTGTTCAGAAAGCATCAAGGCAAGATTTGTTATTTTGCATACATTCCAAAATCTTTTTCTATCAAAGGTTGGGTGGACTCAATTCCATTTCCCAGTGGGAGGGCCTGAAAACTTAATACTGATTAACAACTGCAGTTTGTTTGTTAACAGTGCAAGGAACAGCAGTGTGGTTTTGCGCTTGCTATTCTTCAAATCCAGCTGCCCAGCCATAAGTGTGGTATAAGTAAGTACGTGGATCTCTATGCACACTGAGGGGTGGGATTGAGTTAACATTCTCACTGTGATACGTAAACCTGATTTAAGGCTTAGTTCAGAGATGAAAACCCAGCATATCGTGGATAGCATGCAGCAACTCCAAAGAAGCAATTCCACTGAATGCCGGTGGCAAAAATGTGCCAACAAATAAATAAAAAAAATCTCTTAATTCAGTGTATTTTGCATTGATTGTGGTCAGCTACTTTTTTAGAAGTATCACAATTTTTGTGTTAAATTCTAAATTTTCTGACAAAGAAATAACATAAAATGTAATACAAAAATAGTTTCTCGCAGAAGCGACTGCCCTACAAAGGCTCCTAGATTGGGGCTGAAAGGAGAAAGTGGAAGCAGTATGCTCCTTCCCATATTTGGGTAGAGCTGGTTGCCCTGATAGACTGGTCTCACCAGAAAAACTCTTTATTACAAGGTACGTAACAAAACTGATTGGTTATACAGATGGTTTCTTTTCTGCACAAACACATTCACATCTTCTTTAGTGCTGGGGGCATGAAAATGTCACAGGATTATTATGATCCTATGACCACAGATTAGGTCAAAAACTTAAATGGTCTTTCCATATTATACTCTCCACACCTTTTTTTGTTTGTTTGTTTGTTTAAACAAACTCAGCTTTCTTTGTGTAGAAACTTTGCTGGATCCCCATCTCAAGCAAGAAACTTACCGTATATACTCGAGTATAAGCCGAGTTTTTCAGCACGTTTTTTGTGCTGAAAAGCGCCCCCTCGGCTTATACTCGAGTCTACCCTTGCAGCTGGGCCGGCAGGACGAGCCCAAATGCTGCCGGCATGCTTTGCCAGCTCGGCCGGCTCGTTTTGGGGCGGCGGCTGGCCTCCGGCGTTTTCTTCCGCCGCATTTTGATGGCGGCGGCGGTGGTCGGCGGAGGGGCGGGGCGGAGGGGCGTTGCATTTTCGCCCCTCTCACTGTCCTCCTCTCGCCTCGGAGGCGGAGGGGCGTTGTCACCCTCGCCTCCTCTCCAAAGCCGAAATTGAGTGCGGCGGCACTGGGGTGGGTGGGTGGGTGGGGAGGCCGCCGTGAAGTGCCGGCAGGACGAGCCCAAATGCTGCCGGCATGCTTTGCCAGCTCGGCCGGCTCGCTTTTGGGGCGGCTGGCCTCGGCGTTTTCTTCCGCCGCTTTTGATGGCAGCGGCGCGGTGGTCGGCAGAGGGGCGGGGCGGAGGGGCGTTCGGCATTTTCGCCCCTCTCACTCGTCCTCCTCGCCTCGGAGGCGGAGGGGCGTTGTCACCTCGCCTCCTCTCCAAAGCCGAAATTGAGTGCGGCGGCAGTGGGGTGGGTGGGTGGGTGGGGAGGCCGCCGTGAAGTGCCGGCAGGACGAGCCCAAATGCTGCCGGCATGCTTTGCCAGCTCGGCCGGCTCGTTTTGGGCGGCTGGCCTCGGCGTTTTCTTCGCCGCTTTTGATGGCAGCGGTGGTGGTCGGCGGAGGCGGAGGCGGAGGGGCGTTGGCATTTTCGCCCCTCTCACTCGTCCTCCTCTCGCCTCGGAGGCGGAGGCGGAGGCGTTGTCACCTCGCCTCCTCTCCAGCCAAATTGAGTGCGGCGGCAGTGGGGTGGGTGGGTGGTGGTGGTGGGGAGGCCGCCGTGAAGTGCCGGCAGGACGAGCCCAAATGCTGCCGGCATGCTTTGCCAGCTCGGCCGGCTCGCTTTGGGCGGCTGGCCTCGGCGTTTTCTTCGCCGCTTTTGATGGCAGCGGTGGTGGTGGTGGAGGCGGGGCGGAGGGGCGTTGGCATTTTCGCCCCTCTCACTCGTCCTCCTCTTGCCTCGGAGGCGGAGGCGGAGGCGTTGTCACCTCGCCTCCTCTCCAGCCAAATTGAGTGCGGCGGCAGTGGGGTGGTGGTGGTGGTGGTGGTGGGGAGGCCGCCGTGAAGTGCCGGCAGGACGAGCCCAAATGCTGCCGGCATGCTTTGCCAGCTCGGCCGGCTGCTTTGGGCGGCGGCTTGCCTCCGGCGTTTTCTTCGCCGCTTTTGATGGCAGCGGCGGTGGTCGGCGGAGGGGTGGAGGGGCGTCGCATTTTCGCCCCTCTCACTAGTCCTCCTCTCGCCTCGGAGGCGGAGGCGGAGGGGCGTTGTCACCTCGCCTCCTCTCAGCCGAAATTGAGTGCGGCGGCAGTGGGGTGGGTGGGGAGGCCACCGTGAAGTGCCGGCAGGACGAGCCCAAATGCTGCCGGCATGCTTTGCCAGCTCGGCCGGCTCGTTTTGGGCGCGGCTGGCCTCGGCGTTTTCTTCCGCCGCTTTTGATGGCAGCGCGGCGGTGGTCGGCAGAGGGGCGGGGCGGAGGGGGCGTTCGGCATTTTCGCCCCCCTCTCACTCGTCCTCCTCTTGCCCTCGGAGGGGCGGAGGGGCGTTGTCACCTCGCCTCCTCCAGCCGAAATTGAGTGCGAAGCGGCAGTGGTGGTGGGTGGTGGTGGGGGAGGGCGCCGTGAAGTGCCGGCAGGACGAGCCCAAATGCTGCCGGCATGCTTTGCCAGCTCGGCCGGCTCGTTTTGGGGCGGCGGCTTGCCTCCGGCGTTTTCTTCCGCCGCTTTTTGATGGCAGCGGCGGTGGTCGGCGGAGGGGGTGGAGGGGGCGTTCGGCATTTTCGCCCCCCTCTCACTAGTCCTCCTCTCGCCCTCGGAGGGGCGGAGGCGTTGTCACCCTCGCCTCCTCTCCAGCCGAAATTGAGTGCGGCGGCAGTGGGGTGGGTGGGGAGGCCACCGTGAAGTGCCGGCAGGGCGAGCCCAAATGCTGCCGGCATGCTTTGCCAGCTCGGCCGCTCGTTTTGGGCGGCGGCTGGCCTCCGGCGTTTTCTTCCGCCGCTTTTGATGGCAGCGCGGCGGTGGTCGGCAGAGGGGCGGGGCGGAGGGGCGTTCGGCATTTTCGCCCTCTCACTCGTCCTCCTCGCCTCGGAGGGGCGGAGGGCGTTGTCACCCTCGCCTCCTCTCCGAAAAGCCGAAATTGAGTGCGGCGGCAGTGGGGTGGGGAGGCCGTGAAGTGCCGGCAGGACAAGCCCAAATGCTGCCGGCATGCTTTGCCAGCTCGGCCAGCTCGTTTTGGGGCGGCGGCTGGCCTCCCGCGTTTTCTTTCGCCGCTGATGGCAGCGCGGCGGTGGTCGGCAGAGGGGCGGGGCGGAGGGGCGTTGCATTTTCGCCCCTCTCACTCCTCCTCTCGCCTCGGAGGGGCGGAGGGCGTTGTCACCCCGCCTCCTCTCCAGCCGAAATTGAGTGCGCGGCAGTGGGGTGGGGAGGCCGTGAAGTGCCGGCAGGACAAGCCCAAATGCTGCCGGCATGCTTTGCCAGCTCGGCCAGCTCGTTTTGGGCGGCGGCTGGCCTCCGGCGCTTCCGCCGCTTTTGATGGCAGCGGTGGTCGGCAGAGGGGCGGGGCGGAGGGGCGTTCGCATTTTCGCCCCTCTCACTCCTCCTCGCCTCGGAGGCGGAGGGGCGTTGTCACCCCGCCTCCTCCGAAAAGCCGAAATTGAGTGCGAGGCGGCAGTGGGGGTGGGTGGGTGGAGGCCGCCGTGAAGTGCTGGCAGGACGAGCCCAAATGCTGCCGGCATGCTTTGCCAGCTCGGCCGGCTCGTTTTGGGGCGGCGGCTGGCCTCCGGCGTTTTCTTCCGCCGCTTTTTGATGGCAGCGGCGGTGGTGGTCGGTGGAGGGGCGGGGCGGAGGGGCGTTGGCATTTTCGCCCCTCTCACTCCTCCTCTCGCCTCGGAGGGGCGGAGGCGGAGGGCGTTGTCACCCCGCCTCCTCTCCGAAATTGAGTGCGGCGGCAGTGGTGGTGGGTGGTGGGGAGGCCGCCGTGAAGTGCCGGCAGGGCGAGCCCAAATGCTGCCGCATGCTTTGCCAGCTCGGCCGGCTCGTTTTGGGCGGCGGCTTGCCTCCGGCGTTTTCTTCCGCCGCTTTTTGATGGCAGCGGCGGTGGTCGGCGGAGGGGGTGGAGGGGGCGTTCGGCATTTTCGCCCCCCTCTCACTAGTCCTCCTCTCGCCCTCGGAGGGAGCGGAGGGGGCGTTTGTCACCCTCGCCCTCCTCTCCGAAAAGCCGAAATTGAGTGCGAAGCGGCAGTGGGGTGGGTGGGGAGGCCACCGTGAAGTGCCGGCAGGACGAGCCCAAATGCTGCCGGCATGCTTTGCCAGCTCGGCCGGCTCGTTTTGGGGCGGCGGCTGGCCTCCGGCGTTTTCTTCCGCCGCTTTTTGATGGCAGCGGCGGCGGTGGTCGGCAGAGGCGGGGCGGAGGGGCGTTCGGCATTTTCGCCTCTCTCACTCGTCCTCCTCTCGCCTCGGAGGGGCGGAGGCGTTGTCACCCCGCCTCCTCTCCAGCCGAAATTGAGTGCGAAGCGGCAGTGGGGGTGGGGGGGGGGAGGCCGCCGTGAAGTGCCGGCAGGACAAGCCCAAATGCTGCCGGCATGCTTTGCCAGCTCGGCCAGCTCGTTTTGGGGCGGCGGCTGGCCTCCGGCGTTTTCTTCCGCCGCTTTTTGATGGCAGCGGCGGCGGTGGTCGGCGGAGGGGGCGGAGGGGGCGTTCGGCATTTTCGCCCCCCTCTCACTCGTCCTCCTCTCGCCCTCGGAGGGGGCGGAGGGGGCGTTTGTCACCCTCGCCCTCCTCTCCGAAAAGCCGAAATTGAGTGCGAAGCGGCAGTGGGGCGGGGAGGCCGTGAAGTGCCGGCAGGACAAGCCCAAATGCTGCCGGCATGCTGCGAGCTCGGCCGGCTCGTTTTGGGCGGCGGCTGGCCTCCGGCGTTTTCTTCCGCCGCTTTTGATGGCAGCGGCGGTGGTCGGCGGAGGCGGGGCGGAGGGGCATTCGGCATTTTCGCCCCTCTCACTCGTCCTCCTCTTGCCCGCGGTGGGGCGGAGGGGCGTTGTCACTCGCCTCCTCTTACTCGTCCTCCTCTCGCCTCGCCTCCCGCCTCCTCTCCCGCCCGCCTCCCCAACCAAGGACGCGGGTTGAATTTGCCATTCAAAAGACAAAGCCAGGGACTGAATCGGCGATCTCGAGAAGGTCTGGGAGAGTTTTCCCGTCCTCCGGGGAGAAGGAGAAAAGAAAGACGCCGAGGGGAAGGACCAAGGTCCCTTACGGGGAAACGGGCGGTTCTCTTTGCAGCCCTTTGCCAGCTGCTGAGACCCGCCGCTCATGAGGAACACAGAACAACCCTGCCGGCACATTCGAGGGTTTCCCGCGCCTTCGGTCCGCTTTTGATGGCGGCGGCGGTGGTGGTCGGTGGAGGGGCGGAGGGGCGTTCGGCATTTTCGCCCCTCTCACTCGTCCTCCTCTTGCCCGCGGTGGGGCGATGCTGCCGAAGCCGTTGCTTACAGAGAGCGAAAAAGCCAGGAGACCTTGGCATAGGTGGGCGGCTGGTGTAAGGCAGGGCAGAACCTTCGACCCGCAAGGATCCCGGGAGGGGGACGAAGAGAGGCAGAGAAGGAGGGAGGGAGGAGGAAGGAAGGAAAAGAAAAGAAAAGGGGAGGAAAATAAGAGCAGTCCGAGCTCTGAACTGGGGAACGAGAAGGAAAGAAAGAGGAGAGAGAGAGAGACAGAGAGGAGAGAGAAAAAGCGAAGAAGGAAGAGAACAGTGCAATGAGTAAGGACTGCCACTGGGGTCAGGGAGCAGAGCACCAGGAAACAGGGCGGCCAACGCGCATACTACACACACACAAACACAGAGCCAGCTCCTCCTGCCGCTGTTGAATCTTACTTCACCGCACCCCTCCATCCCGCCACACTCACAGCCAAAAAAGGCAGAGCAGCATCCTCACGAACGGCGGCGAATCTTTTGCCTTCCCTGAAAGATTAAAGATTAAATAGGAGAGGAGACCCAAGGCGTGCAAATCATCAGAATGCCTCGACGTTTCGCACTCATTATGTCGTCATCTTAATTAATCAGACCGTGGTGGGGTTCCCTACACCTTCCTCTCCCTTTAAGAAATAGAACACTTGGCTCTATCTTTATTTTTTACATTGACCAGTAGCTGCCTCATTTCCCACCCTAGGCTTATACTCGAGTCAATAGTTTTTCCCAGTTTTTTGTGGTAAAATTAGGTACCTCGGCTTATATTCGGGTCGGCTTATACTCGAGTATATACGGTAACTGAAATGTGATTTTTAAAATTATATATATATATATATCTTAGATATATATGTTAGGTACAGTTGATTTTGTCTTAGAATGTGATTTTTTCCTCTACCAGGAAGGAAAGAAGGAAGATATTCTTGTGTCTGGAACCCATACCACATCTCTGACATTAATACAATTGAACGCGTCCAGAAATATTTTACAAGAAGAGTTCTCCACTCCTCTGAAAACAACAAAATACCTTATACCACCAGACTTGAAATCCTGGGATTAGAAAACTTAGAACGCCGCCGACTCCGACAAGACCTGTGTTTAACACACAGAATCATCTATTGCAATGTCCTTCCTGTTAAAGACTACTTCAGCTTCAATCGCAATAATACAAGAGCAAACAATAGATTCAAATTTAATGTTAACCGCTTCAATCTTGATTGTAGAAAATATGACTTTTGTAGCAGAGTTGTTAACGCTTGGAATACAATACCTGACTCTGTGGTCTCTTCTCAAACTCCCAAAAGCTTTAACCAAAAACTGTCTACCATTGACCTCATCCCATTCCTAAGAGGACTATAAGGGGCGTGCATAAGAGCACAAAAATGCCTACTGTTCCTGTCCTATTGTTTCCTTTTGTTATATATACGCTTATGTGTTGTATAGTTGTTTCATGCTTATGCTTGTGTATACTGTTGTGACAAAATAAAATAAAATAAAAAAATATGTGTTAAATTAATCAGTTTGGCATGAAGTGGCTAAGGCACCTGGCTAAAAACAGGGAGACTATGAGTTCTAGTCCCATTTTAGGCATGAAAGCTGGCTGAGATACTTCGGGATGCTCCATCAGCCTAACTCACTTTACAGAGTTGTTGGTGTGGGGAAAACAGCAGGAGAAAGGAGTATTAGATACTTTCGTCACCTTGAATTATAAAGTCATAAAGAAGGAATTTTTAAAAAAATGTATAAAAAAAAATGTTTTTTAGATCCAGCTTTTTACCCTTGTCTTTATTTCTCTATATACTTCCTTCCTTCCTACACTTAAATGCAGTTTTTCACATCAGAAGAGTTACTTTTTTTAAAAAAAGTTTTTTTTTACTTTTTAAAAAAAGTAAAAAAGTTATTTTTTTAAAAAAGTAAAAAAAGTACTTTTTTAAAAATCAAAAAAGTTACTTTTTTAAAAAAATCTAATTTCAAACCATTCTTTGAAAGAAGAACTTTCTTCTTTCAAAAGAGAAGAAGATTTGCATAGGGGGATTGCAGAGGTTTTACAAGGTTTGGTGACCAAATAGTATATTTACTATCTATTTTGGCTCTTAAAGGTTATCAAAGAAAAATGCAAAATCTGAAGAGGTCCTGGGTCAAGTTTATTAATTGCAAACAAGAGATTGAGCCCTTCCTTTGATTGGGCCTAGGCTTGCATTTCCTTGTCACTGGTTCCTAGGCCTTCCTCTCAGTCTGACATATTTCTCCAAACAGGTGTTTTTTAAAACCCGGCTAGGATCAGAGAATAGATTACAGGAGGGGTCCACATCCACCATATTTTTCACTGTAAATTTATGACCAGGTTTTGCAGCCAACCTGGTTTCCCAAGTTTAAATTAAATCCTGAGGAAAAGCTACCTGGAGGAAAATTGTCTCATAGAATTTTTCCACACCAGGAATGATGGCTAAGGAAGCCAGGGAGTGACTGAGAAACCAAAGCTTTTTGCACTTTTTGCCACTTCACAAAAATAAACGAAAATAAGGCAAATAAAAGGTCAGCTCAAAAATATCATTTGGGATTCACAAGGAATCCCAAAGTATTCGGAGAACAATCAAATCAAAAACTGAAAAGAACAGGAGGAATCTCTCCTCAGCGAGAAGACCGGTTTCAGCAGTATGTTGGTACAAAGGCATTTAAATTGTTATTATCTGTCAGACTGATCTGCAGCTTTTCATTCAGGAGCTCAAGATAGCATGCTTAGTGCCCCCCCTTCTATTTCCCACAACAACCCTGTAAGGTAGGCTGGGCTGTGAGGGGAAACAGTTGGCCCAAAGTCACTCAGTGAGCTTTGTTGTTGAGGATTTAAGAACTTGAGCCTCACCGCTCCAGTGGTGGGATTCAATTTTTTTTACTACCGATTCTGTGGGTGTGGCTTGGTGGGCGTGGCATGGCTTGATGGGCGTGGCTTGGTGGGCGTGGTAGGGGAAGGATACTGCAAAATCCCCATTCCCTCCCAATCAGCTGAGACTCGGGAGGCAGAGAATAGATGGGGGCGGGGCCAGTCAGAGGTAGTATTTACCGGTTCTTCCGAACTACTCAAAATGTCCACTGCCGATTCTCCAGAACTGGTCAGAACTTGATGAATACCACCTCTGCACTGCTCCCAGTCAGTACCTGAATGGCCACCCTAAACTGGCTTGCTAAGTTCAACAAAGCCAGCTTTGTTCCACTTGCATGTACTATAATATGAAAAGGGCTGTTTAATCACTTAAGAAACCTCGGACTGCAGCTGGAAGCAAGTTCTGGGAAATGTTAAGAGAGGCCTTTGGCTCGGTTTCATCATACAATTGGTGGGCAACATATTTCATTGGTACTTAATGTTTATGAATGCTGTAGCTCATTTATTCCACAGTGTAGTTCTCACCTACATATCTGAAAGGACAAGTAATTATTCTAGAAAAGATTCAATATAAATTCTTGCAAAGTGCTTAACAGTCCTGGAATGCATTTATATGTTATGTTACAGTATGTTACATTATGTTATATATTACTCTGAATTACTTTACATTATATGAGTACAGGATGCAGATGTGCTCAGAATCATGGCGGAGAAAATTTGAGGTCTGGACATCACACTGTAGTTTCTGTTTTTGGCTGAGGTTATTTTTTTTAATCAACCTTTACTTCTGCAGAAGAGTTTTTACTGAAGGGCAACATAGAGGGAAAATGTTTGTATGATTTTTCTCCAGATTTTGTAGTGCCTACAGGGTTTTGAAACCTAAAACAATTACAGTATTAAGAACAATTTAAGAACAAGGATCTACAGAGATACAAAAGAATAGAATTTTCTTTATTGGCCAAGTGTGATTGGACACACAAGGAATTTGTCTTGGTGCATATGCTCTCAGTGTACATAAAAGAAAAGATACGTTCATCAAGGTACGACATTTACAACACAATTGATGGTCAATATATCAATATAAATCATCCCGGTACCTGGATGAAGCTGTCTATCTAGACCCGTTCCAGTCCGGCTTCCGGTCCGGTCACAGTATGGAGACAGCTTTGGTCGCGTTGGTGGATGACCTCTGGAGGGCCAGGGATAGGGCTTGTTCCTCTGCCCTGGTCCTATTAGATCTCTCAGCGGCTTTCGATACCATCGACCATGGTATCTTGCTGCACCGGTTGGAGGGGTTGGGAGTGGGAGGCACCGTTTATCGGTGGTTCTCCTCCTATCTCTCCGACCGGTCGCAGACGGTGTTGACAGGGGGGCAGAGGTCGACCGCGAGGCACCTTACTTGTGGGGTGCCACAGGGGTCGATTCTCTCGCCCCTCCTGTTCAACATCTACATGAAGCCGCTGGGTGAGGTCATCAGTGGTTTCGGGGTGAGTTATCATCTGTATGCTGATGACACTCAGCTGTACTTTTCCACCCCGGACCACCCCAACGAAGCTGTCGAAGTGCTGTCCCGGTGTCTGGAGGCCGTACGGGTCTGGATGGGGAGAAACAGACTCAAGCTCAATCCCTCCAAGACGGAGTGGCTGTGGATGCCGGCACTGCAGTCAGCTGCAGCCGCAGCTGGCTGTGGGGGGCGAGTTATTGGCCCCAACGGAGAGGGTGCGCAATTTGGGTGTCCTCTTGGATGGGCGGCTGTCGTTTGACGACCATTTGGCGGCCGTCTCCAAGAGGGCCTTCCACCAAGTACGCTTGGTGCGCCAGTTGCGCCCCTTCCTTGACCGGGATGCCTTATGCACGGTCACTCATGCCCTTGTCACTTCCCGCTTGGACTATTGCAATGCTCTCTACATGGGGCTGCCCTTGAAGTGCACCCGGAGGCTGCAGTTAGTCCAGAATGCAGCTGCGCGGGTAATAGTGGGAGCAACTCGTTGCTCCCATGTAACACCAATCCTGCGCAGTTTGCACTGGCCTCCTGTGGTCTTTCGGGTGTGCTTCAAGATTTTGGTTACCACCTTCAAAGCACTCCATGGCTTAGGACCCGGGTACTTACAGGACCGCCTGCTGTTACCTTATGCCTCCCACCGACCCGTACGCTCACACAGAGAGGGCCTTCTCCGGGTGCCGTCCGCCAAGCAATGTCGGTTGGCGGCCCCCAGGGGAAGGGCCTTCTCTGTAGGAGCTCCTACACTTTGGAATGAACTTCCCCCTGGCTTACGTCAAGTGCCTGATCTTCGGACCTTTCGCCGTGAGCTGAAAACGCACCTATTTATTCAAGCGGGACTGGACTGAAATTTTATTGGGGTTATTTATATTTTAAGATTTAAATTTGTTTTAAAATTTGGGCCACATTATAATATGCTTTTTAACTTTCTCTTAATGTTTATATATTGAATTTTACTTGGCTGTACACCGGCCTGAGTCCTTCGGGAGAAGGGCGGTATAAAAATCGAAATAAATAAATAAATAAATAAATAAGGATCGCCAGCAACAAGTTATAGTCATACAGTCATAAGTAGAAAGACATTGGTGATGGGAACTATGAAACGATTAATAGTAGTGCAGATTCAGTAAATAGTCTGACAGTGATGATGGAATTATTTGTTTAGCAGAGTGATGGCCTTCGGGAAAAAACTGTTCTTGTGTCTAGTTGTTCTGGTGTGCAGTGCTCTATAGCGTCGTTTTGAGGGTAGGGGTTGAAACAGTTTATGTCCAGGATGTGAGGGATCTGTAAATATTTTCACGGCCCTGTCATGTCCCACTCCTCCGCTGACCGCCGGGTCAGGGAAATCCGAATCAGGCTTGCCTCTGCAGCTCTGCCCAAAGTCCTAGCAAAGTCCTCAGAGCAGGCAGGAGACCAGTAAGTGACTTCAGCAAGATAAGTTCGACTTTGCCTGACTCAGAGACTGCCAGAAAGCAGATCCTTTATATAGGCCATGGGGTGTGGCTCCATGACTCAGCACTCATTAAGGCCTGCCCCTCCCTTCCTTCTGTTGCCTCCGCCTATCCAATCTTCTGATGCGAGGGTCACTCCAATCAGCTATTGGTAATAAACCCTCCTCAGGCTCACATGCTGTGGAGGAGGGGGAGGGGTCTAGCTGCTCCGTTTGCCTGGGCATGGAGTCAGGGCTGGGGCCGGGAGGTGCTCCTTTTTCTGCAGTTTGTCTGGGCATGGAGCCAGGACTGGGGCCGGGAGGCATACATTCCTCCGTGTTCGGGAGCAGATAAGAAGGCCCCGGCTGCTCTGAGGGCGGGCAAGACACAACAGGCCCTCTTCTTGATTCGTGCAGTATACAAGTCCTCAGTGGAAGGCAGGTTGGTAGCAATTGTTTTTTCTGCAGTTCTAATTATCCTCTGAAGTCTGTGTTTTTCTTGTTGGGTTGCAGAACCGAACCAGACAGTTATAGAGGTGCAAATGACAAACTCAATAATTCCTCTGTAGAATTGGATCAGCAACTCCTTGGGCAGTTTGAGCTTACTGAGTTGGCGCAGAAAGAGCATTCTTTGTTGTCCTTTTTTAATGATGTTTTTGATATTAGCTGTCCATTTGAGATTTTGCGATATGATAGAACCTAGAAATTTGAAGGTTTCTACTGTTGATACTGTGTTGTCAAGTATTGTGAGAGGTGGAAGTATGGAAGGGTTTCTCCTAAAGTCTACCACCATTTCTACGGTTTTGAGTGTGTTCAGTTCCAGATTGTTTTGGTTGCACCACAAGGCTAGTCGTTCGACCTCTCGTCTATATGCGGATTCGTCATTGTCTCGAATGAGACCAATCACTAGTCTGCAAATGTATGGTTTATTAGGGAAGCAGCAGATTATAGTCTCCAAGGAAAAAAAGGAGGGAGGGAGGGAAGGAAGGAAGGAAGGAAGGAAGGAAGGAAGGAAGGAAGGAAGGAAGGAAGGAAGGAAGGGGTTTCTATGGTCTGTTTTAATATTTTTCTGCCAGTTCTTGAAGAATAATTCCAATAGACTCCATCTTTAATTACAACTGGCCATTTGCTTACGATTCCAGAAGAAATGTTACTGATTACATTACTAAAGAGACTCCCATCTGAAGTGTATGACCCTTCATTTAGTCAAAGTTTCTGGTAGGACAAAATAATTTATTGTTACTTATTGTTTATTATATTATATATCACTCTCTTCTTCGTCTGGACTTTCTGACCGCCATTCACCGCCGCAGGGAGACGGAGCCGACACGTTGGTTCCGTCCCAGGCGCCTGATGGACCCGGAGGGGTTCCGGACGGAGCTTGGGCCATTTCCTGAGGGTCTGGCTCACGGCTCGGCTGAGGAACTTGTTGCGGCCTGGGAACGGGCCGCGGCGGGGGCCTTAGACCGGGTCGTGCCTTTGCGGCCTCTGACCCGGCGCAGGTCCCAACCGGCTCCTTGGTTCTCTGAGGAGCTGAGAGGGATGAAGCGCCGGAGAAGACGCCTAGAGAGTTCCTGGAGGTCTAGCCGTTCAGAAGCTGATCGGACACTAGTGAAGTCCTATACTAGGGCTTACCTAGTGGCAATGAGGGAGGCGAGGCGTAGCTACGCCTCCTCATTGCATCGGCAGATAACCGCCCAGCCGCCCTGTTTCGGGTGACCCGCTCCCTCCTACACCAGGGGGAGCGGGATGACCCGTTACAGGGACGTGCTGAGGAGTTTAACGGTTATCTATACGATAAAATCGTTCAGCTTCGGGATGGTTTGGACCAAGACTGCGGTGATACGGGTGAGACGGCTGAGGGTGGTCTTGGTGACATTTTATGGGATGAGTTTGACCCTGTCGCTCCCGAGGACATGGACAGGCTGTTGGGGAGGCTGAATGCCACCACGTGTTTACTGGACCCGTGCCCCTCCTGGTTGGTGCTGGCCACGCAGGAGGTGACACGAGGCTGGCTCCAGGCGATTACGAGCGCTTCTTTGGTGGAGGGTGTCTTTCCGGCCGCCTTGAAAGAGGCGGTGGTGAGGCCCCTCCTCAAGAAGCCTTCCCTGGACCCGGCTGTTTTAGGTAATTATCGTCCGGTCTCCAACCTTCGCTTCGCGGCGAAGGTTGTAGAGAGTATGGTGGCATATCAGTTTCCCTTGCACCTGGATGAAACTGTCTATCTAGACCCATTCCAGTCCGGTTTCCGACCCGGTTACAGCACGGAGATGGCTTTGGTCGCGTTGGTGGATGATCTCTGGAGGGCCAGGGATAGGGGTTGTTCCTCTGCCCTGGTCCTATTAGACCTCTCAGCGGCTTTCGATACCATCGACCATGGTATCCTGCTGCACCGGTTGGAGGGATTGGGAGTGGGAGGCACCGTTTATCGGTGGTTCTCCTCCTATCTCTCCGACCGGTCGCAGTCGGTGTTGACAGGGGGGCAGAGGTCGGCCCCGAGGCGCCTCACTTGTGGGGTGCCGCAGGGATCGATCCTCTCGCCCCTTCTGTTCAACATCTATATGAAGCCGCTGGGTGAGATCATCAGTGGGTTCGGTGTGAGGTACCAGCTGTACGCGGATGACACCCAGCTGTACTTTTCCACACCGGACCACCCCAACGAAGCCGTCGAAGTGCTGTCCCGGTGTCTGGAGGCCGTACGGGTCTGGATGGGGAGAAACAGGCTCAAGCTCAATCCCTCCAAGACAGAGTGGCTGTGGATGCCGGCGTCCCGGTACAGTCAGCTAAATCCGCGGCTGACCATCGGTGGCGAGTCATTGGCCCCGATGGAGAGGGTGCGCAACTTAGGCGTCCTCCTGGATGAACGGCTGTCTCTAGAAGATCATTTGACAGCCGTCTCCAGGAGAGCGTTCTACCAGGTTCGCCTGGTGCGCCAGTTGCGCCCCTTTCTGGACCGGGAGGCCCTATGCACGGTCACTCACGCCCTCGTGACGTCTCGCCTGGATTACTGCAACGCTCTCTACATGGGGCTTCCTTGAAGGGCATCCGAGGCTACAGTTAGTCCAGAACGCTGCGCGGGTGATAGATGGAGCCCTCGTGGCTCCGTGATAACACCTATCCTGCGCAGTCTGCACTGGCTACCTGTGGCTTTCGGGTGCGCTTCAAGGTTTTGGTGACCACCTTTAAAGCGCTCCATGGCATAGGGCCGGGTTATCTGGGACCGCCTACTGCGACCAGATACCTCTCACCGACCCGTGCGCTCTCACAGAGAGGGACTCCTCAGGGTGCCGTCAGCTAGGCAGTGTCGTCTGGCGACGCCCAGGGGAAGGGCCTTCTCTGTGGGGGCTCCCGCCCTCTGGAACGAACTCCCCCCAGGACTCCGTCAACTTCCGGACCTTCGAACCTTCCGTCGCGAGCTCAAGACACATTTATTCATCTGTGCAGGACTGGCTTAGTTTTTTAGATTTTAAATTTAGAGGGGTTTTTAAATTGATTTTAATATTTATATTTTTATTTTTAATTAATTGGGCAGTAGAATAAGTTTTTTAATGATTATTTTAATTTGTATATTGATGTTTTATATGCCTGTGAACCGCCCTGAGTCCTTTGGGAGATAGGGCGGTATATAAATTCAAACAATAAATAAATAAATAAATAAATAAATATGGGCTGACTAATCAACTTGGTATTGATTTATCGGTTTGTGCAGCTGTGGCATAGGACTGACACAAACAGTATTCTCAGCTGCGTTCACCGTATTATTTTTATTTATTTATTTATTTTAAATTAATCTGATTCTAAAAGAATGAATTGACGTCCATGAAGAAACATTTATTTGCTTGACTCTAGTGGAGCTGTAATGAGTGAACAAGTCACCCATCTTTGCCAGGCTGCCTGAAGTTAAATCAGAGCTGTTAAGTTGAAAAGGGCAAGAGTTTTACTTACTCCTCCCACAACCATGACATAGGTCAACAGCCTTGCACTCTAACTTGACCCCAAATTTTGAGGCTGCCTCCTACACATGTAGCCTTTCCAGAAACTGCCAACTTCACACATTCTTTTTGTTTTGTCTCTGATGTTTCTCGCCTCTTAGCTCAGACTAGTAACACTTGTTCCCGCTGCATTTCTTTCCCGCTTCTCCATCTCTGATACTTGCTCCCCGCCTTTTCCTCCTTCCTTCTGGTTTTTACTTATAGATCTTCAACCAAAGGCAACTTTAATGGCTTTCCCCCCTTTTTTTCTTTTATTTTGCATTTATGGGTTTTTTTTTGTTGTATTAGGTTGTGCTTGTAGACTACTGAATACCATACACCTGACTGAAATACCATGAACAGATTGACTTTTTCATAAGTAGATGAAATAGATTTTTGGCATCTTTTCCTCTCCATCATTCCTTGCCCCACCCCCCCTCTGCAAATTAGTATTCTCTGTGATATACCTGCAAGCTACATTATGAAAGGTCACACGAAGATTGTTCTGTTACTTCTGCTTGGTTTAAAGTAGCAAGGGTAGCGATTGTCTTTCCTCAATTATGGGTGTGCGATGACCAGAAGTAACTTCTTTACATAGTGTTGGGGAAAATATGCTTTAAGTCCTTTAGCTACATATCTCTACAGTTTTAACGTTCAATGGAGTATGTGCCTCTCTAAAATCTTCCTAGATCTTTTGAAACAACAACAACAACAACAACAACAACAACAGATGATACCTTAACCATTCGGCCGGTGTTACTGATATTCTTAAATTTAAATACAAAATAACATGAATGGACCAGCAAAATGTCTGGATATAACCATCGCTCCATTTAAGCAAACTGAAGTCTCAGTTTCTTATTTAAAGCTATTTTTGGAGAGAATTATTTATTTTACCAAATACATTCTTCTTTGCCATCATTACTACAGATGAGGAAATAATACTGGCACAAGCTCTCTTTAGCATGCTTGCACACACATGCCGACCCACAACCCACACTCACACATGGACATGCACTAACACACACAAATAATATCCAGTGTATTGCCTTCTTTTGAAAATCTCTGAACACGAATTCCACCTTCTCAATATTTTTTTTAAACATTCTTATTCAATAGCTGGCACACACGAGAGCAGGAAACTGCAGGTTCTGTGAACAGCGTTTATTGATAATAACAGAGATTAACGGAACATAGTGGCAGGCTGCACAAAAATAAAGAAAACTTGCCTGAATCTACTAGCAGTAGTAATCCTACTAAGCAACAACTTTAATTCCTCCCTACCTGCAACTACCAACATGCTGTGGTCTTGTCTAAAAAGAATCATAATCTTTTCACAGTAGATAGCAATTCCAAAAGGGGATAGTCCTCTTAACTTTGATTCAGAATCACCTCAAGCTTTCTTAGCTTTCTTCGTGAATGTTTGGAAACTTTATTTCTTAAGTGTCTGTATCTGAATGTGGGTGTGTTTACTTGACAGGGCCATGCTGAGAGTGTCACATATTTGCACCAGTATATCCAACACATTTCTAATATTATCTCGCATATCTTTTAGGTTAAAAAAAAACCCGCATTGAACTTCATGAATAAAATTCTATTTTCAATCTTTCAGCCAAAGTTGTGGTAAACGATTTATTGTTATTATTCAATAAAGATATTGAACAGCATGGTGGCCTAGTGGTGAAGACACTCGCCTCTCACTCAGAAGGTTGAGAGTTCAATCCTAGGCAGCGACAGATGTTTATCTCCCAGGGTCCAGGTAAAAAAAATATCTGCTGCGAACTCTATGTGGCATCAGGAAGGGCATCCAGCCAGTAAATGCTCAGCTCCATCCAGCCACCCCAACTCTATCCCGAATCATGGCTTAGGACCCGGGTACTTACGAGACCGCCTGCTGTTACCCTATGCCTCCCACCGACCCGTACGCTCTCACAGAGAGGGTCTCCTCAGGGTGCCGTCCGCCAAACAGTGTCGGCTGGCGGCCCCCAGGAGCAGGGCCTTCTCTGTTGGAGCACCGACACTCTGGAACGAACTTCCCCCTGGCTTACGCCAAGTGCCTGATCTTCGGACCTTTCGCCATGAGCTAAAAACACACTTATTTATTCAAGCAGGACTGGCATAATAGTTTTACTATTTTAAATTGGGTTTTTTATTGTTTTAGGGTTTTGAATTTTTAAATTTTAAATTTAAATTTTAATTGTTGGCCTTATTTGTAATTTGCTTTGTTTTAAATTCTGGTTTTAATTGTATATATATTGAGTTTTATCCTTGGCTGTACATCGCCCTGAGTCCTTTGGGAGAAGGGCGGTATAAAAATTTAATAAATAAATAAATAAATAAAATAAGTGATTACAGGGTCATAAAGAGGGAGTTTATTCAATAAAGATATTAGTCAACACTTTCTTGTTCAAGTCAGATCCTGGGCTTCTTTAGGTATTACAGCTATTCCTCAATTTATCAACTTACAACCATTGGTTTAGTGACCACTAGAAGTTACAATGAAACTGAAGAAAAGTGATTTACAAGCAGTCCTCACACTTATTAGTGCCTGTGGTCCCATGATCAAAATTCAGGCATTCGGCAACCAGCATGTATTTACTAGTTTTGAAGAGTCATGGGGTCATATGATCACCATTTACAACCTTTCCAGGGGCTTCGAACAAGCAAAATCAATGGGAGAAGCTGGATTCACTCAACAATTGCAGCAAAAAAAAAAAAAGTCATAAAACTGACTCAATGAACAAACTCAATGAACAAACTTACCACTTAACGAATTTGACTCAATGAACAAACTCACCACTTAACGAGTTTGGAAGTTCTGATACTAATTGTGATCGAGGAATACCTGTAATCAGAGGTGGGCTGCACTTACTTTAACAAAGGGTTCGCTGGTTATGAGTCTTCTTTCGTTGGGGGTTACTTTGAACCCTGTCACTATCTGGATCAGGATTTTTGGCTTTGCGTTTAGCTGTGATTTACAAAGCTTCTTAAAGAAATGAAAGGATAAAAATCAAATAATAAATAATAAAATAAGGCAATTATGAATATCTGTTGTTCAAATGTGATTAAAATATCAACTTTTTTGTGAAATGTGTATGCACAGTTCAAAAAATAAACTCTAATTTACACTCCAGTAATTTCGTAAACAAGATTACTATTCAACACGTGGAATAAAAATCCACTGAAAAATACATTTTAATCTTCATAAAGAAATCTTTCATGAAGGGCTTACCTTACAAAACTGTACATTGGGAAGGGGGGGGGGGGGAAATCAATCCCACACTTAAAAATGAGAAAAGGTTATAATGCGCCCGTGACCCTTTGAAGCTCTTGTTTCTATTTTGCCAGAGGAAATAATATTTTGTGTGAAGTTAAATTTGGCAGTCCTACATTTTATATAAGGAAAAGAAAAACAGGCCCACATATTATTCTCTAGCTCTGAAAAGGATGGCATTTGAGCAGCTTGATTTCAACGCCGTTCTTGTTTTCCATTGCCATGCTAGAGAAAGCGTGCTACCTTTCAGTAGCTAGAGATCGTATTTTCAGGCGTGATGAAATCTGCCAGAACCAAGAGTAAGGTGGAAGCTGACTTTCTCACGTTGTTGTGGTCCACTGGCGGCCTGTGCAGCTGGCAGCAGAGTCAGACAGTGAGGAGGCTGGGGAGGAAAATGGGCCAATCCTGGAGTCTGGGGAAGGCTCGGACAAGGGCTCTGCATCGGAGACAGAGATGGGGCCGGGGCCGGGGCCATTTGGGAGTTATGTGCAGACTCTGGAGCCTCCAGAGTCAAATATCAACAAGGCAGAGGAACAGGGGGAGCCTGTTCCCAGCGCACGTATGCGCAGAGCTGCCGGAAGGCAAGAACAGTTAAAACAAAAGGATCGACTTGGGAGTAGGGCTTGGAGATGATTGGCCCCTCCCATAAGACATAAAGGAGAAGCAAAGGCACATGGGCCTTTGCAGGAAGCAACTGTTGTTCATGCTGGCCAGTTTCAAGACTGCAGCTCTGTGATGAATCTGTGTTCCGTGTGGCCTTGCAAAGTTAATTGCCAATTAGGTCTTGGCAGTGTGTCAAGGGAGATAAAGGTGGGTGTTTATTGGTCTTATCAGAAGAACTGTGGCAGACTTTTGTTGGACTCTTTACAACTATTTGGGACTCATCTGTGAATGAACAGATTGAGAATGAACAGGCTCTGAATGAGCAGAATTCACAGCCGTTGAAATAAATAAGAGGGTTTTTGGGACTCATTGTGTGCTTTTACTGTATCAGGAAGCCTACATCAGAACAGACGCAATTCCCAACAGACTAAAAATTAGTCAGGTAGGACTTCCGGGTGGCTCCACCTCTTCGCTGAGCCCTAATTAAAGGGGCTCCGCACTGAACATCGTAAAAGCCAGGAAAAGCCGGCTTTAATCTTTTTCCCTGGATGAAAGGGGGAAGATAAGAGCGCAGGAAATGTTGGTAGACCTCCCCAGAGGCTTTGTTTTAATTAAGCAGAGCCTCGAAGGGTCGACGGGTCCCATAAATATTCCTGCCATCTCCGACTTCAGTGCGTGTCTGCAAAAGCAGGAAAAGAAGAAGGTGTCCATCTCTGCTAATTGTCTTATCTTTATGGATCTCTTTAAGCAGACGGAATGAGTGCAAGCGGACGATTATTGGATTGCAAGTATTTCTGATTTCCGGACTTCTACCTTTTAAAAAAGAGAAATTTTTTTTTTCTCCTTTGTTTTAATTGACTCTTAAAGATGGCGCCTGAACGGGAGTGAAAATGACGAATAAGAAGATAAGAAAAGTTATGTGTGGATTTTAATGAAGTGAACTGAGCTCTCCTATACTTAAAGGGGAAAAGAGAAGTTTCTAGACTTATATTTTGTGAATTTTAAAACTGAAATGGCTACTAAACCACCTAAGACTGGGGGCAGAAGGGGTTCTGAACTAGCTTTAGAAGATCTGATTAAAGAGCAAGGGAAAGTGTCTGAAGAAAGGTTTAAGGAGATTATGGATAATAATGAGAAAATAAGAGAAGAAATAAAAGAGAATAATAAAAAAATAAGAGAAGATATCCTGATGGCTTTTCAAGGTTTGGCAAAAAGATTGGAGGTGGTGGAGGAGGAGGTGCAAGAAATTGTTCAGTCAAATCAACAAATAGAAAATAGAATGGGGGGAATGCAAATTAAATTGGATAAAAATGAAGATCAAGTGGTGGTGATGCAGTATAGAATGATGGAAGGAGCTCTGAGAATTAGGGGTTTGAATGAGGAAAAAGGGGAAGATTTAAAAAAAACTTTATCAGAAGCTCTGGCTGAATTTATTGAACTTGATCCACAAGAGGTTGTTTATCAAATTGACAAAATTTATAGAGTTAATTCTTGGATTGCTAGGCAAAAGAAACTTCCTAGAGACATCGTGGTTTATTTTTTGAAAAGAACAGTGAGGAATCAAATTTTGCAAGTTGCTTTTCAGAAAAATTTGAAAATAGGGGAACAGGAGTTGAAGGTTTTGAAAGAGATCCCTCCCAAGATGTTAAGGGATAGAAAAGACTTTACATTTTTTACACAAGAACTTAAGAAATACCAGATTCAATTTAGATGGGAGGTTCCAGTTGGCTTGACAGTGTATTATCAGGGAAGAAGATATCGTATTGACACAGTGCTTAAGGCCAAAGATTTTCTTTCTACAGTGCTGAAATTTGAAATAGAAATAATAGAAAAAAGAATTCAAGAGACTCAAATGGGTGTGGAAGCTGAGGTGATTCCAGTGATGTTACCATCAGAGGAACAACCACAAGAACAAAGACTGACGAGGGGAGCCCTTAAGCGTAAAGAAAAGGAGCAACAAACTCAAAGTAAAGTTCAGGACTCTGCTACAGAAGCGGTGGGAGGAGCACGGCCGAAGATACGGGAGGACGATCTTCAGTTGATTGCCCAAAGGCTTCAGCAGCCCAGTAATGGCAAATAAAATCTTGACTTGGAATGTCAATGGTTTGAACTCAGCTCAGAAGAGAAGAAAATATTTCATTATTTGAAACAATTTAAAATGATGTTATTTGCTTACAAGAAAGCATATTAAATTATCAGATCAAAAGTACCTAATAAACTCAAAGTTAGGTAAACATTTTGTTGCTTCAGCTTTGGAGAAAAACATGGCATAGTGGTTTATTTGAGAAAAGATATACCAGCCAAGTTAATAGAGGCAGATATTTATGGTAGATATATTGCTATTGAACTTACAATAGAAACAAAAAGGACTCTCTTGCTTGGTATATATGCACCCAACCAGCAACAGGAAAAATTTATAGATTGTTATATGATAAGTTGACTCTATGGGATTATAAATCGTGTATTATATTGGGAGATTGGAATGGAGTAATAGATACACGAAAGGACAAGAGAACTTCTTCCAAGAAGATACCTGCACATGCAAAGCTGCCTAAATCCTTTTTTGATATGATAGAAGATTTTGTGTTAAGAGATGTATGGAGACTGCGAATTTGGAGGAAAGAGACTATACTTTTTCTCTGATAGGCATCAATCCTTCTCACGTATTGATTTTATTTTAATTTCTAATGATTTGCTTTTTAGGGTGAAGAAAACTAAGATATTTCCAAGATGTTTGTCTGATCATAGTCCTGTTTGGATGGAATTGCAATATGGAAAAGAGGGTAGAAGAACTTGGAGATTAAATGAAAATTTGTTTAGATATCAGGATAATGTAAATCAATGTAAATAACAGATGAAAGAATTTTTTGATTATAATTTGAATAATGAAACATCGATAGAAATGGTTTGGGACTGCAGTAAAGCTTTTATGAGAGGTGTATTAATATATCTTAATAATAGACAGAGAAATAAGCAACAAAGACAGCGTAGGTATTTAGAAGAGGAAATTTATAAGAAACAACAATTATTAATACATAACCCACATGATCAAAAACTTAAAGATGCAATAAAGTTACTACAGAATCAATTTAATATGATAATGGCTGATCAGGTGGCAACAAATATACAATAAGCCAAACATAATACTTTTGTAACGCAAATAGACCTGGTAGGTGGTTAGCATACACTTTAAGGAAAAGACAAAAACAACGTACTATAGAAAAAATAGAATACAAAGGTAAAGAGAGATATCAACAGGATAAAATTAAAAAAGCTTTTTTAGAATATTATACAAATTTATATCTTAAAGATAATATATTGAATAGGGATATTGATAATATTTGAAGGAATATAAGGTTAAAATTTAACTTTAGAACAAACGGATGAATTGAATCGCCTATAACCTCGGAAGAAATTATTTTGGTAATTAAACAATTAAAATGGGGAAAACTCCTGGTACGGATGGGCTTACAGTTAGTTATTATAGGAATTTACAGGATGAGATGTTAGGTCCACTTAAGGAATTATTTAATCAGATACAACTAGGAGAATTCCCCTCATGGAGAACCTCTTTATTTCATTGATACCAAAAGAGGAACAGGATTGTTCTAAACCTGGGAATTATAGGCCAATCTCACTTTTAAATAATGATTATAAGATTTTGTTAAAATAATAGCTAATAGATTAATGTTGATTCTGCAGCGAAGAATTCATAATGATCAATCTGGATTTATAAAAGGGAGACAGATGAGGAATAATGTTAGGCAGATTGTTAATTTACTGGAGTACTTAGAAAAGAAAAATTTTATTCCAGCAGCATTTATTTTTCTCGATGCAGAGAAAGCTTTTGATCGATTGCATTGGGATTTTTTATTTAAATTAATAGAAAAGATGCAATTTGGAGATGGTTTTTTAAGAATAATTAGGGCAATTTATGGAGAGCAAACAGCACAGATTATAATCAATGGTAGCTTAACAGAACCTTTTAAGATTGCGAAAGGAACAAGACAGGGATGTCCTTTATCACCATTATTGTTTATTTTAACTCTAGAACCATTATTGGATAAAATACGAGAAGTCAAGGAGATAGAGGAATTAGAGTTAGACAGTATGAATATAAGTTAAGAGCTTTTGCAGATGATTTGGTGATTACTTTAACAAACCCTATAAATTCTAGTAAATCTTTGTTGGAAATAATTGATCAATATGGGAATGTCTCAGGGTTTAAGGTAAATCAGAAAAGACAAAAGTGATAATAAAAATATGGCCAGACAACAGAAAGAAAAACTAGAGGAAGTAACAGGATTTGAAATTGTAAAGAAGGTTAAGTACTTAGGGTTTATATTACGTCATCAAATGTGAAATTGTATAAGAATAACTATGAGGTTTTATGGCAAAAGTTCAGAAGGAGTTGATTGTTTGGAAAAATTGCAATTATCTTTGCTGGGGAGAATTGCTGCTATTAAAATGAATGTTTTACCTAGATTTTTATTCCTCTTTCAGATGATACCAATAATTAAGAAAGATAAGAATCTTGAGGAATGGCAGAAGGAATTAACAAATTTATATGGGAAGGTAAAAAGCTAGGGTTAAAATGAAAATAATTCAAGATTCTCGGAAAGGGAGGTTTAAAATGCCTAATTTTAAATTATATTATGAAGCAGCTGCTCTCTGCAATAAGTGATTGGTTTAATTTAACAGAGGACAGAATTTTGAATATAGAAGGTTATGATTTGTTATATGGATGGCATGCATATTTAATTTATGACAAAAAGTGGATAAGGCCTTTAAGAATCATGTGCTAAGAAATGCCCTTCTGTGTTTGGAAAAATACTCTTATAAACTAAATTATAAGGTTCCTATATGGGCATGTCCTAGACATACAGTAGAAAATATAAACATAGAACAGAAGCAGGAAATGATTACATATAAAGATCTTTTGTATACTGAAAGAGGTAATTTGCAGTTAAAATCTCTGCAAGTATTAAGAGAGGAAGGGAAAAATTATACTTGGTTTCAATATGAGCAATTACGTGCTAGATGGAAGGGAGATCAGAAAATTGGTATAGAGCAGAACGAGGGAAATTTGGTAAAGCAAATTAGAAATCAGTCTCAGGAGTACATAAAGAGATTGTATAATGTGTTACTTGAAATAGATTCTGAAAGGGACTTGGTAAAGGACTGTATGATAAAGTGGGCACAAAATTTTCAGGAGCCAATATTATTGGAAACGTGGGAAAGAATTTGGGTTAGAAATGTTAAATTCACGCAGGCACAGAATCTGAGGGAAAATTTTTATAAAATGTTTTATAGATGGCATCTAGATCCTAAAAATTATCGGTTATGTATCCAGAAATGCAAGCAAAATGTTGGAGATGTAATTGTGATGACGCTACATATTTTCACATTTGGTGGACTTGTAAGGACATAAAGGCCTTTTGGATAAAAATTTGGTGGATTTTACAAAATGTTCTGAAAAAGAAGATAAAGTTCCTGCCGCAATTTTTCTTGTTGGGAATTATTACGGATTGTACAGTAATTGAGACTAAATTGATTTTAAATCTAATAACTGCAGCAAGATTACTAATAGGACAATATTGGAAGAAAAAGAAGTACCAACAATACAAGAATGGATATTGAAAGTTGCCAATTTGGCTGAGATGGCTAAGATATCAGCCTTTTGAAAGACAATACGCAAGAAAGATACTTAAAGGAATGGAAAAAATGGATTGACTATATTAAACGTAGATATCAGACTAAGAGTTATCAGACTGTTTTTGAATGATTATGATGTATTATGTTTGATTGCTTTGGGGGGAAGTTAGGAATTGATGATTGTAGGGGTATAATTAAGTTGGGACGAAAATTTTTTAGCATATGTTTGTTTTACTTTTAACTATACCTTGTGCTTGTTCCGGGAAGTCGGGGGAGGGTTGCGAAGGAGGGGAGGAGGGGGGGAAAGGGGGGAAAAAAATTTTGTAAAACTTTTTGAATAAAAAAAATAAATAAAAAAAAAATAAAAATTAGTCAGGTAATGAAGAGATGACAACATTTACAAGGCAAAATGAGGCTCTGCGCATGCGCAAGATGGCGCGGCGCTGAAGATTTACCTTCGGCGATCGGGCGGTTCTCCGAGGATGGCGACGCCTGGACCGCCTGCTTAGCTGCCTGCCTTTCCCAGCCCGGTGCATCATCTCTCTGGCAGCCGCGGGAGAGGTCTTCGGATCTTTTTATACCCGCGGTTGCCGAGAACGAGGCTGGGACGGCGGAGCGGTGGACTGCGGTGGCCATGTTTTCCAGGCTTAAGGAGGTGGGGCGATGAGTCAGCTTGTCAGTCTGTCGGCTTTTCGGCCTGGAGTTTCGGCCTGGAGTTTCGGCCTGGAGTTTCAGCCTGGAGTTCCAGTTCTGCCGGATTTTTAGCCGGGCCGTTGGCTTCCTCTCAAGCAGGGAGGTTTGGTCACGATCTGGGACGACCTGGATTTTCCATCCTCCACGATGTTGGAGTTTTTCCGGCTTTTCCGGTTTTCCCGGCCTTTCCCCTGTTGCCAGTTTGCGAACTTGGCCCCTTCACATCCTCCGGCCTCCTGGGGAGGCTCAGCCATTTGGACAGGCTTGGCCTCCTGGAAGGAGAAGTTTCGGAGAGATCTGGCTTCCGGGATGGTTGGATCTACTAGGGGGGTGTTAGAGATGGAGATGGAGGTAACCCCCTGGACGGTAGTTTTCTGGCCATTTTTGGAAGCAGATGTTGGAGGACTTTGGGGGAGGCGACGGAGGTATCTTTGATCTTTGATTTGTCCCTGCGAAACCATCTCGTGACTGCTGTAATTCCAGCTATGCCTCCCCCCTTGCCATTTGAGATCTTTATGGCTGGGACTGGCCCTATTTGGGCTATTGGGGGGAGGCGTGAGACTTGCTTGGGGACAGAGGAGGACATGTGCCACGACCGATGTACCCCCACCCCCGTTCCAGGATGTTTGGATGAGGCTTGGGCAGACTGCCATCTAGACTGTCCTCTTTGCTTTGTTTTTCCATCTGAAGCCCATCCTCATTTTGGATTACCATCATATCATGACACTTTTGCCACTCGGAGATGGACCCTTTGTATTGCCGATTTTATATTTTATCTGTCTATCTTCAGTTGTTATGCGCTACTCAGCTTGTGAACTCTTGCGCCTGCGAGGTGCCCCGTCGCAGGAATGGCCCTCCTCGTTATCAAGGGCCGGCCTCCATGACGGGTCTTGGGACCCACAGAGGTGGCATGCGAAAAGAAGAGCCTGTGGGGTTTTTAGAGAGGAATTTTAAGGGGTGGGAGGGTAAGGCGGGTAATGGGGTAACCCGTCGGGTAGGGGCCAGTTCCTGCACATGCTCACAGGGCGGTTTTTCTCTACCAGGTTCGTAGGTTAGGGGAGGAGTGTTCCTATCTGTGAGGGTGGTTCTATTGACACGGTAAGTGGGAGAGGCAGGTATGGCGAAGCGAGGGTCATATCAAGTTCCGGAGCGCGTGCTCGATGTCTGAAAGCGATCACGCTCCGACCCTTGGACTTTTCCTGCCCGGATGGTCAGGATCCTCAGAGCTCGGGCCTTCGTTGATGTTGTGCAATGCCGGTCCGTGGTGAACAAAGCCCCTTGTCTGTGATCTTATACAGGGGTTCCGCGGACCTTATGGGCATTACGGAGACCTGGTTGGGCACTGAAGGGGCGTGCCTTATTGAGATGTGCCCACCGGGTTTCCGTGCGTTCCATCAGCCGAGGCCCAGGGTAGGTGGGGGTGGCGGTTGTGATTAGAGAGAGTCTAGAGCCGAGGAGACCACTGTACCTCAGATTGCCGGGTGCGAATCCTCTTGTGAGATGGGGTCGAGGTGTCAGATGGGTTTGCTGATCACGTACCTGGCTCCTTGCTGCGTGACAGCCGCCCTGCCCGAGCTTCTGGAGATGCTGGCTGGGTGGTAGTTGAGACCCCAGACTTTTAGTCATGGGGACTTTAACTTGCCATCTTCCGCTCGTCATCGACGGCAGCTCGGGAGTTCATGGCTTCCATGACGGCCTTGGACCTGACCCAAGTAGTTGATGGCCCTACTCACATTGGGGGTGGCACCCTGGATCTGATTTTTGTATCAGTCAGTGGTTGAGAGATCTGGACTTAAAGGAAATAGTCATTGAACCTTTGTCATGGTCAGATCACTCTCTTCTTCGCCTGGACTTTCTGACCGCCATTCACCACCGCAGGGAGGCGGAGCCGATACGTTGGTTCCGCCCCAGGCGCCTGATGGACCCGGATGGGTTCCGGACGGAGCTTGGGCCATTTCCTGAGGGTCTGGCTCACGGCTCGGCTGAGGAACTTGTTGCGGCCTGGGAACGGGCCGCGGCGGGGGCCTTAGACCGTGTCGTGCCTTTGCGGCCTCTGACCCGGCGCAGGTCCCAACCGGCTCCTTGGTTCTCCGAGGAGCTGAGAGGGATGAAACGCCGGAGAAGACGCCTAGAGAGTTCCTGGAGGTCTAGCCGTTCGGAAGCTGATCGGACACTAGTGAAGTCCTATACTAGGACTTACCTAGTGGCATTGAGGGAAGCGAGGCGTAGCTACGCCTCCTCCCTCATTGCATCGGCAGATAACCGCCCAGCCGCCCTGTTTCGGGTGACTCGCTCCCTCCTACACCAGGGGGAGCGGGACGACCCGTTGCAGGGACGTGCTGAGGAGTTTAACGGTTATCTATACGATAAAATCGTTCAGCTTCGGGATGGTCTGGACCAAGATTGCGGTGATGCGGGTGAGATGCTCGAGGGCGGTCTTGGTGACATTGTTTGGGATGAGTTTGACCCTGTGGCTCCCGAGGACATGGACAGGTTGTTGGGTAGGTTGAATGCCACCACGTGTTTACTGGACCCGTGCCCCTCTTGGCTGGTGCTGGCCACTCGAGAGGTGACACGAGGCTGGCTCCAGGCGATTCGACCGCTTCTTTGGTGGAGGTGTCTTCCGCCTGCCTTGAAAGAGGCGGTGGTGAGGCCCTCCTGAAGAAGCCGTCCCTGGACCCGGCTGTTTTAGGTAATTATCGTCCGGTCTCCAACCCGCCGCGCGAAGGTTGTAGAGAGTATGGTGGCATATCAATTTCCTTGCACCTGGATGAAACTGTCTATCTAGACCCGTTCCAGTCCGGTTTTCGCCCGGTTACAGCACGGAGACGGCTTTGGTCGCGTTGGTGGATGATCTCTGAGGGCCAGGGATAGGGGTTGCTCCTCTGCCCTGGTCCTATTAGACCTCTCAGCGGCTTTCGATACCATCGACCATGGTATCCTGCTGCGCCGGTTGGAGGGATTGGGAGTGGGAGGCACCGCTATCGGTGGTTCTCCTCCTATCTCTCCGACCGTCGCAGTCGGTGTTGACGGGGGCAGAGGTCGGCCCCAGGCGCCTCACTTGTGGGGTGCCGCAGGGTCGATCCTCTCGCCTCCTGTTCAACATCTACATGAAGCCGCTGGGTGAGATCATCAGTGGTTTCGTGTGAAGTACCAGCTGTATCGGATGACACCCAGCTGTACTTTTCTACACCGGACCACCCCAATGAAGCTTTCAAGTGCTGTCCCGGTGCCTGGAGGCCGACGGGTCTGGATGGGGAGAAATAGGCTCAAGCTCAATCCCTCCAAGACAGAGTGGCTGTGGATGCCGGCATCCCGGTACAGTCAGCTAAATCCGCGGCTGACCATCGGTGGCGAGTCATTGGCCCCGATGGAAAGGGTCCGCAACTTAGGCGTCCTCCTGGATGAACGGCTGTCTCTAGAAGATCATTTGACGGCCGTCTCCAGGGGAGCGTTCTACCAGGTTCGCCTGGTACGCCAGTTGCGCCCCTTTCTGGACCGGGATGCCCTATGCACGGTCACTCACGCACTCGTGACGTCGCGCCTGGATTACTGCAATGCTCTCTACATGGGGCTCCCCTTGAAGGGCATCCGGAGGCTGCAGTTAGTCCAGAATGCGGCTGCGCGGGTGATAGATGGAGCCCCCCGTGGCTCCCGTATAACACCCATCCTGCGCAGGCTGCACTGGCTACCTGTGGCTTTCCGGGTGCGCTTCAAGGTGCTGGTGACCACCTTTAAAGCGCTCCATGGCATTGGGCCGGGTTACCTACGGGACCGCCTACTGCTACCGAATATCTCTCACCGACCCGTGCGCTCTCACAGAGAGGGTCTCCTCAGGGTGCCGTCAGCGCGGCAATGTCGTCTGGCGACGCCCAGGGGAAGGGCCTTCTCTGTGGGGGCCCCCACCCTCTGGAATGAACTACCCCCCGGTCTTCGTCAGCTTCGGACCTCGGACCTTCCGCGGGCTTAAAACACATTTATTTAATTGTGCAGGGCTGAGCTAAATTTTAAATTTTAAATTACTGGTTTTTAAATTGGCTTTTATTTTATATTTTTAATTTTAAATTAATAGGCGTTTAGAATAAGTTTTTTAACTGTTTTTATATTTCTTACATTGTATTTATGTGTTTTAAATGCCTGTACACCGCCCTGAGTCCTTCGGGAGATAGGGCGGTATATAAATTTGATAAATAAATAAATAAATAAATAAAACTGTAAATAGTGGACTGAAGATGCTGAAAAATATGGGTCACCTTGACATTCTCACATCAACTCAGGCCGTGGTAGCTCAGGCTGTAAGAAGCCTGTTATTAAAACACAGCAGCCTGCAATTACTGCAGGTTCAAGCCCGGCCCAAGGTTGACTCAGCCTTCCATCCTTTATAAGGTAGGTAAAATGAGGACCCAGATTGTTGGGGGGGCAATAAGTTGACTTTGTAAATATACAAATAGAATGAGACTATTGCCTTATACACTGTAAGCCGCCCTGAGTCTTCGGAGAAGGGCGGGATATAAATGTAAATAAAAAAAAAACCTCAGCATTACACAGGTGTGGATCCCCATTGAGAAAAAAATCACAGTAAAGTTTAATGCTCAGGGTTTTTCCCTCAAACCCATCAAGTAATAGGAACAATAGAGGTGAATTCATGAAAGCGAGTGACTTAAAATTCTAAGTGACCAGTTTGTATCAAATATGGCTTTCTCCTGGTCTGCCCAGAGGCCATTCTTTTCTTAGAAGGGCGAGAGAATTGCTTCAAAATTAATTTCAAAGTCTTAACATTCAAAACATCAAATATTCCAACATTTTTGAGCCCTTAATCCATTTACCGCTTTTTTTTATAGTCAAAACCGTGTCTTGCTTTTTGCTGTTTATTTTAAATTCTGAAAGATTATAAAGATACATCTTCATGTTTTTATATTAAGAATTGAAGGCACTTGCCTGTTCTTGTCATTTTGAAGGTGCCTGATTTTTTTCAAAGCATTTAATAAACAATTTCCGAAAGTGGTTTGCAAAGGAAGTGAAAATACAAAATAACAGAGTTGGAAGGGACTTTGGAGGTCTTCTAATCCAGCCCTCTGTTCAGACAGGAAACCTTATACCATTTCAGACAAATGGTTGTCCAATGTCTTCTTAAAAACTTCCAGTGATGGAGCAGTCACAACTTCTGGAGGCAAGTTGTTCCACTAATTAATTGTTCTAACTGCCAATAAATTTTTCTTTAGTTCTAGGTTGCTTCTCTCCTTGATTAGTTTCCATCCTTTGCTTCTTGTTCTGCTTTCAGGGCTTTGGAGAATATCTTGACTCCCTCTTCTTTGTGGCAGCCCTTTAGATATTGGAACACTGCTATCATGTCGCCCCTAGTCCTTAACATAACATAACATAACATAACATAACATAACATAACATAACATAACATAACATAACATAACATAACATAACATAACATAACATAACATAACATAACATAACATAACATAACATAACATAACATAACATAACATAACATAACATAACATAACATAACATAACATAACATAACATAACATAACATAACATAACATCAGAGTTGGAAGGGACCTTGGAGGCCTTCTAGTCCAACCCCCTGCCCAGGCAGGAAACCCTACACCATCTCAGTCAGATGGTTATCCAACATTTTCTTAAAAATTTCCAGTGTTGGAGCATTCACAACTTCTCAAGGCAAGTCGTTCCACTTATTAATTGTTCTAACTGTCAGGAAATTTCTCCTTAGTTCTAAGTTGCTTCTTTCTTTGATCAGTTTCCACCCATTGCTTCTTGTTCTACCCTCAGGTGCTTTGGAGAACAGCCCGACTCCCTCTTCTTTGTGGCAGCCCCTGAGATATTGGAACACAGCTATCATGTCTCCCCTAGTCCTTCTTTTCATTAAGCTTGACATACCCATTTCCAGCAACTGTTCTTTATATGTTTTAGCCTCTTGTCCCCTAATCATCTTTGTTGCTCTTCTCTACACTTTTTCCCTTTGTTTTTACTGGATTAGAGTGGTGGGATTCAATTTTTTTTACTACCGGTTCTGTGGGCATGGCTTGGTGGGCGTGGCAGGGGAAGGATACTGTAAAATCTCCATTCCCTCCCCACCCCAGGGGAAGGTTACTGCAAAATCCTCATTTCCTCCCAATCAGCTGGGACTCAGGAGGCAGAGAATAGATGGGGGCGGGGCCAGTCAGAGGTGGTATTTACGGGTTCTCCAAACTACTCAAAATTTCCGCTACCGGTTCTCCAGAACTGGTCAGAACCTGCTGAATACCATCTCTGCTAGATTCAATAGGGGCCTTTCCCAGGCAAACTTTTTTTTGGGGGGGTGGGGGAGGGATGGAAGGTTTGTTAATTGATAATTTTTCCATGCCAAACTGGAGGTATCAGTGTTCTTGCTATATGTCATTGGTTTGAAATATCCCAACCACTTTTTTTGTTTTGTTTACATTTATATCCCGCCCTTCTCCGAAGACTCAGGGCAGCTGACAGTGTATAAGGCAATAGTCTCATTCTATTTGTATATTTTTTACAAAGTCAACTTATTGCCCCCCCAACAATCTGGGTCCTCATTTTACCTACCTTATAAAGGATGGAAGGCTGAGTCAACCTTGGGCCGGGCTTGAACCTGCAGTAATTGCAGGCTACTGTGTTCTAATAACAGGCTTCTTAACAGCCTGAGCTATCCCGGCCCCTTTGCTGCATTTCCATCTTTAGGTTGAATGATTGCCATCCAAGATTGCTGTAAGACAGTAGCTCCCAACCTTTTGGGCACCAGGGACTGGTTTCGTGGAGAGAGGTTTTTCTGCGGACCAGAGGGGGGCTGGTTTCAGATGCTATCTGTGGATCGGGTTTTGCTTGTTTGCGCGGGCTGGTTTCTGGCATGTTGTGGCCCAGTGCCGGTCCATAGACTTGGGGTTGGGGGGCCCTGCTGTAAGTGATAGAATAAAGGTTAATCCTTTTTGCAACTAAGTGCTAGAGAAAGGCATCAACGTTTGTTAATTCACACTTAAACTGCAGTAATTATGGCCTTAATGTAAAAATTACATGGTGTGGAATAGCAAATAATAACACAGAACTCTGCAGGAGGTAACAGACGGGGAAGGGGCTCACTACTGGCTAATGTGAGCTAGTTTGCTGTGGAAAACCATAGTATATTTTTTATAATTATTATATTATATATAATAATATTATATTTCGCTTGTTTGTATGGCCTGGTTTCTGACATGCCGTGGCCCAGTGCTGGTCCATGGACCAGTACTATAAGTAATAGAGTAAGGGTGAATCCTTTTGCAACTGAGTGCTAGAGAAAGGCATCAACATTTGTTAATTCACACTTAAACTGCAATAATTATGGCCTTAATGTAAAAATTACATGGTGTGGAATAGCAAATAATAGCAGAGATCTCTGCAGGCGGTAACATATGGGGAAGGGCTGACTACTGGCTAATGTGAGCTATTTTGCGATGGAAAACCATATTATATTTTCTTTCTTGTTTTGGAAATAAATCATAATGCTTTAAGGCTTTCAAGTAATTTGCATTTAAATGAAGTCCAAAGAAGATCTAAATGACTGACGCAGAGATATCATTGTTCTTTGGAAATAGAAGGAAAGGGTGCTACTGAGTATAGTCATTGTCAGTTTTGTAAGGCATTTAGCCGTAACTTGGACTCATATAAAATCCTTAATGCATGAGTGTATGCATTCCTATTTATTATCTTGATATGTTTGCTAATAAAATTTTATTGTACAGACTAATAGCAATGCTGCATTTACCACACAAAACGGTACTTCAAGGTTATCAAATGTTAAATGTAATGATATGTTTAAAATAATGGCATAATGAGTGTAAATTAAGTTGCGTTTCTCTCCCTTTTTATCACAGATTTTATTTTCTATTGCCTGAGCCTTAATGATACCCAGTGAATTAGTTTTAAATGATTGAGGATTCCACAAGGTTGCTCTTCAGCTCTTATTAATTATAGAACTCAAATGAAACAGCCTTCTGTATAAACAGTAAAAATGGCATAAACAAATAGGCAAAGGAGCATCCTCAATTTTTTTTTTATTTCATCTCCCAGTGATCCCAGACGATATGACCAATGGCATCAGAGTGGGAGGATAGTTAAAAGTATTTGGAGACACGTAATAGAAAACTCTTGTTTGGAGCTTTATTTTTGCTTAAGGGGGATGTATCTGAAAGGATGAAAGAAATTTGGAAAAAGAAAAGGAAGAGCGCCTCTAGCTAAGATATATAAAGACAAGGAAGACTGAATGTTACATTCTGATTTAAAGGTGGCTAAATAATTGATTTGAAAGCCTTTTGAATGGGAAGGCCACTCAAAACTATTTAATGAGTATGTATCATAAAATTGGGACACGGTGGCTCAGTGGCTAAGACGGTAAGCTTGTCAATCGAAAGATCGGCAGCTTAGCGGTTCGAATCCCTAATGCCGCGTAACAGGGTGAGCTCCCGTTATTTGTCCCAGCTTCTGCCAACCTAGCAGTTCAAAAGCACATAAAAAGTGCAAGTAGAAAAAATAAGGACCACCTTTGGTGGGAAGGGAACAGCGTTCCGTGCGCCCTTGGCGTTGAGTCATGCCGGCCACATGACCATGTGGACGTCTTTAGACAGCGCTGGCTCTTCGGCTTTGAAACGGAGATGAGCACCGCCCCCTAGAGTCGGGAATGACTAGCACATATGTGTGAGGGGAACCTTTACTTTTACCATAAAATTACTGATTTAACTCTTAAGTTTGGCCACATTGTAAGAAACAAACATCCCCATTTTTTTTTCCTTTTTTACCTCTGGCAAATAATGCACATATTTCCACAGCTGTGAATATGTTGTTTAAAAGCATGTGTCAACCGTTCCGCTCGCATGTAGAGCAAAAGAAATTCCTGGGACATCTTTTATTACCGAGAGTATAACTTTGCTGACCAATCCATGGAGGCATAGAAGAAGCAAAGCCAGTTCTAAGGTTTTGGCGTGAAACGCAGCATAGTAAAGCCCCCTTTTACTTCCCCAGGCAACCCGCTGTCCATTCTCCAGCAATCCAGGTTACACATTTTATTATGGGAAAACAGTCTGCACCTTTTGAAAGCATCTCTGACCTTGAAATGGCAAGATTTTTTCAGGCTGCAAACGGCTCATGTAGATTCCTTTTCTCCCTCCCAGCTCCCCACACATTCCAATCATAACCCATCCCACCTTCTTTAACTTCTTTGTCAACTTGCAAGTGGAAAGAAGTGCCTTGCAAATCAACTTGTCCTCTCAATGACGACCGACAGCACGTGTGTTCCAATCTTTAGCAAATAAAATTGGCCAATTTGGTTCTTGGAGACTGGGGACTTTCAGGCCTTTATATACTTCTGACTCCTGAATCTCTGTTTCAGGACTTGAAAGCCAACATGACTGATGAGTTGAATCTGCAACTTTCTAGTCCATGTCCAATATTAGCAATTTAATTTTTTGTATTATACCTGTCACTTATATGCAATTTGTACCAGGGGTGAAATGCTCCAGGTTCGGACTGGATCACGTGATCCGGTAGCAATGGGGGCAGGTAGTTTGGAGAACCGGTAGCAAAAATCCATGCCCCACCCCCACCACCCCACCCATGTGTTGTGATCCGTCAGCAGCCTGGGGAGCTGTCAGCGGAATCGGACTGCGATGAGCCTGTTCCTAATGCCTGCATGAGGCGAGCTGCCAGAAGGCAGGAGCAGCTCATGCAGAGTGGTCACCTCGGGAGTAGGGCCAAGAGATAATTGGCCCCTCCCATAAGGTTTAAAAGGAGACCAGCACCGGTGTCTCAGTTTGCCGGAAAGCAACTGTTGTGTCTTGCCCGCCCTCAGAGCAGCTGGGGCCTTCTTACCTGCTCCCGAACACTGAGGAATGTATGCCTCCTGGCCCAAGTCCTGGCTCCATGCCCACACAAACTGCAGAAGAAGGAGCATCTCCCGGCCCCAGCCCTGACTCCATGCCCAGGCAAACGGAGCAGCTAGACCCCTCCCCCTCCTCCACAGCATGTGAGCCTGAGGAGGGTTTATTCCCAACAGCTGCTGATTGGTGTGACCCTCGCATCAGAAGATTGGATAGGCGGAGGCAACAGAAGGAAGGGAGGGGCAGGCCTTAATGAGTGCTGAGTCATGGAGCCACACCCCATGGCCTATATAAAGGATCTACTTTCTGGCAGTCTCTGAGTCAGGCAAAAGTCGAACTTATCTTGCTGAAGTCACTTACTGGTCTCCTGCCTGCTCTGAGGACTTTGCTAGGACTTTGGGCAGAGCTGCAGAGGCAAGCCTGATTCGGATTTCCCTGACCCAGCCGTCAGCGGAGGAGTGGGACACGACAGCAACGTTGCAGCTGCGCTCTTTGCTCTGTTCTCTGCTCTGGACGTTTATCAGAAAAGACCTTGGCAGTTATCCAAATTGAACCAGGTTTGAGATAACCAAAGACTGTTTGTTTGTGAAGCCTTTGTTTCGTTTTGAGTTACCCGGCACTGGGAATGAATTAATTCCCAGCTGTTTGAATAAAGTGTATTTTTACTAAGGACTGCATTGGTTGCTACCTGCTCGAGTCTGGGTCACAACATCATGCCCACCCAATCGCCCCGTTCCCACTTGCCTACTTGGCAGCTTGCTGCTTCTTTTGGGCTTGCGATCTGTCTTGCTTTGCTTCGGCTGCTGCAATCAATTGCATCAGCTAGCAACTCTATACAAATTTAATAAATAAATAAATAAATAAATAACTCAATCTGCCTGCCTGCAATCCATCTCATCTCATCGGTGAGCAACTCAATCTGCCTGCTAGATATTTCCAGATATAAGCAGAGAGCATTCCCTTCACTTACAGATCATTCAAATATGGCAAAAATTCACCCAACATCCCAATTTTCCCATTTTCATATGTATTCCATTTCATTTCTGGGCATTTTTATGTGCATTTGTACCTCTTGATTAAAAACATTGAATGCATACATTTTTGTGCTAATATGCATTTTTCTTTTATAATACAGATCGAAAATAACTTTACAAAATTTAGAAAAGTATGCATTTCATCAGATAACTATGTTCTGACTCCTTCATAGGTTTTTGAAATGCAAATTGAGTAGGATACAGGAAAAAAAGCAATCTGACCTTTTCCTTATCTGTAAGAGTTTTACTTACATCCAGAGTGTGAGGGGGTGGGGATGGGGCACAGAGAGTTTGAGAAAGCAGCTGGATATTTTTTTGTTTTATTTAATTAAAGCCAGTATATATAATTATGCTCACGGAAGAAATGGAACATAATTAAAAATACTGCATTTTCTCCATTGGAAGTTTTCTAATCCTTACTTATTACATGTCTTTCAAGCTGTGCTGAATCACACTGTACATTTTTTTAGGGAAAAGGGGGAAAATACTTTCAATAAAATTAAGAAATGAATTGGGGCTTAAGAGTTGACAGCAATGAAACATTGATTTCATACCAGTGCCAATTCAAGAGTATATGATGTCCCAAGGCCATGTTGACTGATGGAACTGACAAAGCTCATTCTAAGAGTAGGTGAAGCACCAGAGAACATGCATGTGTCCTAGATCCCATTAAATGACAAAGGGAGTACCTGGAGCATGCCCACGCTGCATGACCTAGTGGGATGGGTAAAAATAACCAGAAATAAATCTCACAAATAACCCAGTCCTGTGCCATTGGTTATAAGTGAGAGCCAACATCCTGAATTGCATCTGGAAGTCTACTGAGAAACAGTGCAGCTCAAGGAATAGTGGTCTTTACATAACTATATTGAGATGCATCATTACTACCCACGATGCTGCATTCTGAACCTATTGGCAACTTCTAAATAGTCTTTAAGAGTGTGAGAGCATCTTGCAGAAATGCAAATGGGAGGTGACTAATGCAGAAGCCATCCGTTGTGGTCCGCCGGTGGCCTGTGGAGGAGGCTGGAGAGGAACATGGGCCAGTCCTGGACTCTGGGGAAGGCTCGGATGAGGGTTCTGCAGAAGCAAAGATGGGGCCAGGGCCATCTGGGAGTTATGTGCAGACTCCAGAGCCTCCACAATTGTACATCAGTGAGGCAGAGGAACAGGGGAGCCTGTTCCCAGAGCGCCAGAGCTGCCAGAAGGCAAGAACAGTTAAAACAAAAGGGACAACTCAGAAGTAGGGCTTGGAGATGATTGGCCCCTTCCATAAGACATAAAGGAGGAGCAAAGTCACGTGAGCCTTTGCAGGAAGCAACTTTGTTCATTCTGGTCAGTTTAAACTCTGCAGCTCCGTTTTGACTCTGTGCTCTGAGTGGCCTTGCAAAGCTAATTGCCAATTAGGTCTTGGCAGAGTGTTAAGGGAGATAAAGGTGGGTGCTTATCAGCCTTATCCTGAAGGACTCTGGCAGACTTCTGTCGGATTCTTTACAAACTATTTGTGACTCATTACGGGCTGGGAATGAATTTAATTCACAGCCGTTGAAATAAAAAGAGGGTTTTGGGGACTAATCATGTGCTTTTTACTCTCTCAGGAAGCCTAGGTCAGAACACAACCATGAGCAGGGCCTATCAATCAGGAAATGGGTAGAAGTGATGCACAAGATGGAGTTTTGAGTCCAGGAGGATCCCGGATTATACACAGGCTGAGTAGGAGAGCGTAGCACGTTCAGAACCCAAGATGTAAAA
Organism: Ahaetulla prasina; assembly: GCF_028640845.1. Taxonomy (NCBI): domain Eukaryota; kingdom Metazoa; phylum Chordata; class Lepidosauria; order Squamata; family Colubridae; genus Ahaetulla; species Ahaetulla prasina. Next base: position 216,140,253 of record NC_080540.1, on the reverse strand, counting down.
TCTTGAGATCTAGATCTTGGAGGACTCAAAACCCTTAGCCATTTGATAATTAACTTGGTAGAGTTAATTTGGACCCTCTTTCCCCATCCAGATCTCCTCCAGACACTCAGAAAACACCAAGACCTTATAATTTGATTGGCCAGAGGTAGAGATGTACAACTGAGTATCAGTATATTGACTCCATGCCTACTGATGGTTTCATTCAGGGCTTCATATAGATCTTAAACAAAAGTGGAGAGTTGACCATTCTCCCCCTACAAATAATAATTGGAACCAGCCCTGGAGAAAAGAGAGACTCTTCAATAATAGCATTCTCCCTGCTGGCAAACTGATCCAGAAGATAGTTTGTTCAATAGTACTGACACCCACTAAACGATCAAGAAGGGACCAATTAATCCAGTTCCATTGGATCCCTTAATTCTTGAGAAGGGCTGGCCTTCTTCAGAAATGAGAAAACCACAGTTTCTCTCAAAGATGCATTCAATACATCTTCGAACTGGCTAGGTGGCTCAGTGGCTAAGACACTGAGCTTGTCAATCAGAGAGGTTGGCAGCTCGGCGGTTCGAATCCCTAGTACAGGTCTCCTGCATGAGCAGGGGGTTGGACTAGATGACTTTGACAACCAGGAGGGATGTGGATCTAAAACATAAGTGACCTTGCAGTCCTAAGAACTTTCTACTTCCTTAGAACTAACAAGCTGAAACTCTTCCCAGATAATAGAATTAGGCCATGTCTCAGTCAGTTCCATACAACTTGCACAGTTGATGTCCAAGCTTAGAGGAGATCGAAGTGACTCTATCTGGCTAATGGCAGGAATAATTCCCACAACAGCTTTTTAGATACTCCACTGGTCCCTCACTACCCAGGAGCAAACTATTTTCCTTAAATAAGATCGCTATATGAGAATTGAAGCAATAAGGGTGAAGAAATATTCCATGTTTTACAGTTATAATTGCCGTGAGATAATTTTTAACAAAGGTTCTTACTCTTGCTGAGTTAGATTTAGTCTTTGCCTCCCGCCAGCAGCACACTACTAGAGTTTCCATCTAGTGTTGATGGGCATTAAATGTTTGTTTTCCTTTCTCAATAATATTTAAATGATACATCAGTGAGATATTAGTAAGATTCCTTTTGGTTAATCCATTAAAAATTATTACAAGCTCTTAATCATTTACAATTTGATCCTAGAAATAAAGTTCTCACTGTAATATCCACTCAGTTACAAACTGTTAGCACTGATATTGCTATCTTGAAATAAATGAGATTTATGAATCATTACATTCTTGGCTCTGATTAAAATCTGAGTCAGGGAACCATTCACAGCTTTCTTCCTTCATTTCTTTCATTAACCTCTCTAATGGTCAAAACACACTCCGTATCAACTCCCCTCCTATTCCTAAAATATCTTCCCCTTTCTCCTTGTAAAATGGGTAGGCATTGAAAATAGGAACAGCAGTGATGTGGGACAAAGTCAGTAAAATTGCAAAAATCCAGGTGATCGTAGAATCTTGTTGTTGTTAGTCGCAAAGTCGTGTCCAACCCATCGCAACTCCAAGGACAACATTCCTCCAGGCCTTCCTGTCAGTAGTGGGTTTCAAATCCTGAGGCTACCGGTTCGCTATTGGTAGCATGCAGGTGCGCTCGCTTGTTTTGCGAGCGCAGAGCTTCTGTGCATGCACAAAGCATTTTTAATGATGTCTGGGCAGGTGGGCAAAGCCTCCCGCTGTTGCCACTGCCGGTTCGCCTGAACCGGGAGAACCGGGAGCAACCCATCAATGCTTCCTATCCTCTACCATCTGCCGGAGTCCATTTAAGCTCACGTTGACTGCTTCAGTGACTCCATCCAACCACCTCATTCTTTGCCGTCCCCTTCTTCTTTTGTACTCTATCATTCCCAGCATTAGGCTCTTCTCCAGTGAGTCCTTTCTTCTCATTAGGTGGTCAAAGTATTTCAGTTTCATCTTCAGGATCTGGCCTTCAAAAGAGCAGTCAGGGTCTTAGAAACTTAGTCTCTCCTTCTCCTTCTCCTTTTCTCTGTCTTCTGCTATCTTGCATTCATCCAATTTTTGGCAGCCTAGATTTGGTAGCTCCAGACAGAAGTGAAGGCTCTCCATGCCTGCCTGCTTTCAGCAGCTCAATGCATTATGGAACAGCATTCTAGAATTAAATACCAAGTGGGCCCATTTCCAGAGGTATTTAAACTAAGAGCAGCTACAGTAGCATTGTTGATTTTAGCATAGTTTAAAAACCCATAGTGAAAGCAGACTAAGTATAAAGTTTATTGCAGGGATAGATCTAATTTTTCCAAAAAATTATTGATCAAGTATGTTTGGAATACCGTTAAAAGTCTCCTGCCTAGGACGAAGATTTAAGATAGAAGTGAATATACTGAGCCTTGCCAAATCTGGTGTTGATAACGGACCTCCTAGGGATGAAATCTCAAACCACCATGAAAAATAAGATAGTCCTACAGTGTACAATGCCAAGCAAATATATGGGGCATTGAACAATGAAGTTTGGCTTTAGCAATGGTTTAGCCATTCGGCACATAATCACACGGAGGTCAAATAATGCTACAAATTATATTAAAGCAATGTGAGCCCACCCAAAATTGTTGATAGCAAACAGCAAATGTAAACAGTGTTTTAAAACTTACCTAGTTTGTTACTCAAGTATGTCTTTTTCAAACACTTCTCTCATGAGGGAAACATTAGGGAGTCATTTCCTTACAAATTAGCACATATTTATTCCTAAATTACTTAAGCAGATCTTCAGAATGTGGAAAAGAAAATGATATTCTAAAGAAGTCATTTAGCCGCTCAATTAATTGTTTTCGTTTTGAGATATTGGCCTCTTAAGAGACAACTTTAAGAAGTTATCCAAAAAGATAAGACATGTAAATATGATTGGTATGGAAAAGACAAAGCAGCAGGAATAAAATTATACATTGTGTAATCACCAATGGAGAATAAGGTTTAACATTTAGAGAAAATGTTGACTAGATAAGAGACAAAAGCATCTGGAGATATTGCAGCAGAATATTGGCATGAGTTTATTGGCATGCACAGCAGGGGTGGTATTCACTTACCTTCACTACTGGTTCGCAAATGTGAGTGTGCAGGGCCTTCCGTGCATGCACAGAGCATCAAAAACAGGATGTGATGAGGTCTGGGTGGGTGGGCGGAGCCTCCTGCAGCCACCACTACCGATTTGCCCAAACCGGATAGAACCGGGTGAATACCACAACTGATGCACAGACGTAACAGTAATCACTGAACTCCTGGCTAGAGAAATGTTGAACAGCCCAGAGGTCACCAGGAATGCTACATCAAATAAGGTGAGGAGGTAACCTTATGATGTCCTTCTGGCATCTTCACATTTCTACGTTTTGAAAGATGGTCTTCCTTAGCCCTCCTGTTCTGATATGAACCCTGCGTAACCATTTGTTCTTTCTTATGCTCATCAAGTAACACCTTTCATACTGCTAGAAAAGACAACAGTTTGCTTTATGTTATCAGTTCCCTTGTCCCTTCATGGTCAACCTTTCTCACAGTTTCAATTTTTTGCCTGCTCCTTTGAAGTATTTTCTTTTTTTTTTTTTTTATTCAAAAAGTTTTACAAAAATTTTTTTTCCCCTTTCCCCCCCTGCTCCCCCCTCCCTTCACAACCCCTCCCCCGACTTCCGGAACGAGCACAAGGTATAGTTAAAATAAAACAAACATATGCTAAAAATTTTCATCCCAACTTAATTATACCCTACAATCATCAATTCCTAACTTCCCCAAAAGCAATCAAAATAATACATCATAATCATTCAAAACAGTCTGATAACTCTTAGTCTGATATCTCGTTGAATATAGTCAATCCATTTTTCCATTCCTTTAAGTATCTTTCTTGCGTATTGTCTTTCAAAAGGCTGATATCTTCGCCATCTCAGCCAAATTGGCAACTTTCAATATCCATTCTTCTATTGTTGGTACTTCTTTTTCTTCCAATATTGTCCTATTAGTAATCTTGCTGCAGTTATTAGATTTAAAATCAATTTAGTCTCAATTACTGTACAATCCGTAATAATTCCCAACAAGAAAAATTGCGGCAGGAACTTTATCTTCTTTTTCAGAACATTTTGTAAAATCCACCAAATTTTTATCCAAAAGGCCTTTATGTCCTTACAAGTCCACCAAATGTGAAAATATGTAGCGTCATCACAATTACATCTCCAACATTTTGCTTGCATTTCTGGATACATACACGATAATTTTTTAGGATCTAGATGCCATCTATAAAACATTTTATAAAAATTTTCCTCAGATTCTGTGCCTCGTGAATTTAACATTTCTAACCCAAATTTTTCCCACGTTTCCAATAATATTGGCTTCTGAAAATTTTGTGCCCACTTTATCATACAGTCCTTTACCAAGTCCCTTTCAGAATCTATTTCAAGTAACACATTATACAATCTCTTTATATGCTCCTGAGACTGATTTCTAATTTGCTTTACCAAATTTCTGCTCTATACCAATTTTCTGATCTCCCTTCCATCTAGCACGTAGTTGCTCATATTGAAACCAAGTATAATTTTTCCTTCCTCTTAATACTTGCAGAGATTTTAACTGCAAATTACCTCTTTCAGTATACAAAAGATCTTTATATGTAATCATTTCCTGATTCTGTTCTATGTTTATATTTTCTACTGTATGTCTAGGACTTGCCCATATAGGAACCTTATAATTTAATTTATAAGAGTATTTTTCCAAACACATGAAGGGCATTTCTTAGCACATGATTTTTAAAGGCCTTATCCACTTTTTTGTCATAAATTAAATATGCATGCCATCCATATAGCAAATCATAACCTTCTATATTCAAAATTCTGTCCTCTGTTAAATTAAACCAATCACTTATTGCAGAGAGAGCAGCTGCTTCATAATATAATTTAAAATTAGGCATTTTTAAACCTCCCCTTTCCCGAGAATCTTGAATTATTTTCATTTTAACCCTAGCTTTTTTATCTTCCCATATAAATTTGTTAATTCCCTTCTGCCATTCCTCAAGATTCTTATCTTTCTTAATTATTGGTATCATCTGAAAGAGGAATAAAAATGTAGGTAAAACATTCATTTTAATAGCAGCAATTCTCCCCAGCAAAGATAATTGCAATTTTTTCCAAACAATCAACTCCTTCTGAACTTTTTGCCATAAAACCTCATAGTTATTCTTATACAATTTCACATTTGACGACGTAATATAAACCCCTAGGTATTTTCTAATAGTTAAAAGAGAGAATCAGATTCTTCTACTTCACCTTTTAACCTCTAGTCTATATCATAACACGGGATACAGTACAGACCTGGCACTTTGTCCTTCATTTCACAGCTTTTTTTTTTATCTGTCTGAAACCCAGGAATACAGTATTTAATTATCTGTAAGAAACATTATTTACCCGTGAGAATATCAATACATTATTCAATGGACTTGATTCTACTTAACATATATGTGCTTAGTTAAATAAGATGGAGAATCCAGTCAGGATTATTTCAATTTTTCAAATATTTTTGAAATATTTTTTAAAACAATATTTACAAATATTTTCTATTATTTCAAAAAAAAAAATCAAATTAGCCAATAAAACCAGTAGGTTTCCAAAGATGCCCAAGATTGTAGTACAAAATAAATCCTCAATAGGCAGACAGGTTGATTATTCTACAAAAAACATGTGAAATAGTATCTCTCATTCATTTTGATGGATTAACCAGTTATTTTTACTACACATTGTAAGTGAATGGCTTCTAAGATAGTTAAATTTACATTCTTTCCAAATTCTTTACTTTTCATCCTCAGGTTAAAATGCATCAGGTTAAGACAAAGGAAAGAAATGAAATCTTCCCAGTAACACAACATTAAATGAGAACCAAATAAGAATTCCAACTTGGAAACAATTTTGGAGAGCTTCAGGTGCAAACACAGATTTTTGTGTTCACATTTTCACATCTGTATAACTGGGAAACTATATTAAGAATTATTTCTTCCAAAGCCCTTGACAATTTACTTACACGGATGAGCCAATGGGAAGATGGTTTATTTTTTCTTTCTACCACTCTACATTTGAGATTAATGTTTCTGAATCTAAAACATCGGCTTAGAGAACCTATCCGGACTTATTTTAAGTAATCATAAAATATGTGAATCTCGTTTTACTTTATTTCTTGGCAAGGGAACAGCATTTTCCACTGCTTCGGATTAGCATAGGAGGCACAAAGCAAATCATGTGATGTATATATATGTAGTTCAGGGGTGAAATGCTCCTGGTTCGGACTGCATCGGCTGATCCGGTAGCGATGGTGGTGGGTGGTTCAGAGAACCAGTAGCGAAAATCCCTCCCCCTCCACCAAATCACCCAGTTGCCCGCTTGCCCGCTTGCCACTTCTTTCCAGCTCGCTCGTTTTTCCCGCCCAAATGGTAGGAATAGGTAGTAAAAAAATGCTTTAAAAAAAGTTTTTAAAAAAGGCTCCGATGATTGTGCACCACAGCTGATCATACACACCCCTGTGCATGCTGTTCTACTTACCCCTGATTTAGACATTTCCCCCTTTTTTAAAAAAAGAACCTTGAATCTACAGGAAATTGTAGCTTTCAATTCTGTTCTCAATATTCTGTTCTTGTAGGGCAAGAGTTAGATGGGCATGCTTGTCTTCCTGTTATATCTCCTTCCTATGTCCTAGAATGTTCTTTTTAATAGCTCTACTTCATTTACATTTCCTTTAATGACAAGCTATTCCGATCTTCCTCCTTTTCTGCAACAGTGAGGTCATGCTCTATACTGCTCTTCTGCTAATGATTATTATTTTATTTTCAAAGATTAACACAGCAATTAAGACCAGACAATTAAGCTCAGTAATCAGATTTAATGTTCAATTCCTCTCTATCAATCAGAGCAGACAGATTCTGTTCATCTATCAAATTTTTGTGTGCCACGGAACATCGATTACACTAATTTATTAATCAGACTCGTGTGAACCCAGCCCAGCACTATGCTTATAAATGTGATTTGACTTACTTATCCTATTTGCATATTATAATACAAGCAAAGTCCTGATCAAAGAAGAGCTAAAGTTTGTCTGAATTCATCTCTTCTTCTTTATTTAAAATACAATCTTTCAAATACACGAGGTTGGGGAGAAATCTCCATCATGTTAACCAACCAAGTCCTATTTACGTATTAATTAAATGAAAGCCCTATATATCTGTTATCACTTTATTTAATAATATGTATTATAGTTTTCAGAAACTGTTTGACCAAGTAGGGGATTCAAAGTTTCAAAGATAAGCTTTGACACAAGAACAGTTTTTTTCCCAAATGCCATCACTCTGCTAAACGAATAATTCCCTCAACACTGTCAAACTATTCACTAAATCTCCACTACTATTAATCTCATCATTCCCATCACCCATCTCCTTCCACTTATGACTGTATGACTGTAACTTTGTTACCTGTATACTTACGATTTATACTGATATTGGTTGCTTCCTGATTGCTTAATTGCTTAATTGTAGCCTATGACTATCATTAAGTGTTGTATCATTAATTGTTAAATTTGTACCCTATTACTATCGTTAAGTGTTGTAAGTATACCTTGATGAAGGTATTCTTTTCTTTTATGTACATTGAGAGCATCTGCACCAAGACAAATTCCTTGTGTGTTCAATCACACTTGACCAATAAAAAATTCTATTCTATTCTATAAGAGAAACTCTTATTGCTGGGAGATTCTCTCTGTAGTACCTTTGCAAAATAAAAAATAAAAACGAAATGAAAATCTGCACAACTCATTGCAGCCCTAAAACACTGAAAAACTTCATCTTAGGTAGTCAACTGTCCAAATTTTCCCTACAGAGTTTCTATGCAGATGCTTCTACCATATGTTCTGACCTAGGCTTCCTTAGAAAGCATGAAGCAAAGTCTTAATCCCAGTAAAACCTCTTTTATTAACACGACTGTGAATTCCATTCATTCACAGTCAACAAGGCTTTGGCAAACAGTCTTTCAGAGGAATGTTTATCAACCCGCACCTTATCTCACTTGGAACGCTGCCAGAGAACCAATTTCCAAATGCAGAGCAAGGCCAAACTTGGCACTGAGTCTATTAGAGTCACGAACAGAACTTTCCAATCTTGAAATGAGATGAACTAATTGCTTCCTGCAAAAGCCCACATCCTGTTCGCTCCTCTTTTATGTCCTATGGGAGGGGCCAATCATCTCCAAGGTGTGGTCTTTCTCCCGAGTCTACCCTGCTTTCTGAGTTGCTCTTGTCTTCTGGCACTTCTGCGCATGTGCACACTGGGAACAGGCTCCAGCTGTTCCTCTGCCTCTGTCTCCTACACAGAGCCCTCGTCCGAGCTTTTCTCAGCTTCCAGGAGAGGCTCAAGTCCTTACCCAACCTCCTTACTGTCCGACTCTGCTGTCAGCTTCGCTGGCCACCGGCGAGCCACACCACCATATGACAGGACAGGTCTTTCTCCAAGTAGCTACAGAGATGGAGTCAAAAGACAAGTCTGCATTCTTTCCAAGCGCCCTATTCATGCTCTTCTGAATGATACAGTTTCTGATGAGAAGGACTCCAACGCAAAATGCCAATCTTATTTTAAGAGCAGCATAGCCTGTCACATAAGAGCGGGAGGGCATTTATCTGATTTTCTCAGATTACTTCCAGGATGCTACCAAAGCATTAGTAATATTTGTGCTCAGTTTCACCTCTTTTACTCACAATTAAAAACAATTTTAAAAACCCAATGTGTGTACTTTATGCTAGAGGTGGTTGGTGGAGTAATAAAGAAGATCCCACTTTCATATTGTTCATGCACTTGGAATGAATGAATGAATGAATGAATGTTCCTCTGATTTAGCGGACATCTCTCAATTGCCGGATCAATAGTTGCCCTCAGTACAACAACCATTACTGTTCATCCAATGGCACTTTATGCAAGAACATGCCAAAAGATTTTGCAAAATAATATTCTTGATGTGGCCTATGCAGCCCCACCACCATTTATAATATCTCAGAGGTCTAGAATAACCAACTAAAAATAGAACTTCTCAGAGAGTTGGTGCATTATAAATATCCACCTCAAGTGACTAAAAAAAAAATGTCTCATATTTGTTGCACCCTGAATTTGAGCTTCACTCTGAATCAGGGAGGCTATCTCCAATATACAGGTATATGTGTCTAAATATTATATTTATGTATATAATATGCATACGGAATATCAGCATTCACAGTTGTATGTTCTCACTTGTCAGACATACACCAATGAATGCTGACAATCTCATTTAGGTGACTGTTAGAGTTCTCTAATTCATTTATTCTATATATTTTAAAACATTTATCTGGGATTGTCACTAGTCACATGTGAATGCTAATATTAATCACATTTCCACTTTCACAGATACTAGTGTTTATACTATAACTTAGTACTCAGACTAAGTGGTATTTGTTAATGAGCTACTGTGGCTTTGGTTAAATCAACAGATACTTGCTAATTTAATCATTATTTTCCTTGATTCGCTAAAGCTTTCCAATGAGCTATATGTTTTGATTAGGCAGTGCTCTGAAATTGCATTTTGATACAGCAAATGTTGAGCAAAGTTTTATATAAGGTCTTCAGAAAGATTTATACAGGTGAAGCCACCAAAATATCCAGTATTTTTGTTCGTTTATAAAGCGACATTTTGTATATATGGACTGGTTTATAACAAATGCAAAATACTTCTGCTTTCAGATCACCTTTTATATAAATTGTGGCTTCACAATAAACATAAATTCCACATGGAAGTTTCCAAAAATCAGTGGCATACAATATTACTGATTACAAAATCAGGGAGAGAGGAAGTAGAAGGGAAGGGAAGGGAAGGGAAGGGATATGGTAAAGATGATTTATAACAGTAACTATATAGATGCTTATGTGAAGAAGCAAACATCCACTGGAAATGTTTTTTCCTTCAAGTTATTATGACGATTAGCTTACCAATAAACTTACTATTCATTAAAACAGCCTACAATATTGTGAACGAATGAGTGAGTAAGTGCGTGAATGAATGAATGAATTTCATATTGGTATAGTGGGAAAGAATATATTATCACTTGACCCTTTCAATAAAGAAAACCCATCAGGCCAGACATACTATTTGTTGTATGTTTTCACTTTCCTGTCTCTTCCTCTCCCTTTTCTTTCATTTGTTTTTTAGTTTATAACCCTATGACCCATATGCTGTTTGGTTTTAATTTTTTCTCTAAACTTCTTTGGAAGCCTTTTAGACTGGGCGGCATATATGAATGCTTTCAATAAATGAATACAAATTAAACATTGAAACATCTCATTCTCCTAACCAAGTAAAACCTGCTCACAGCCCAATATCTCTGCTTTCAGACGTTCCCAGGTGAACTCCTGAACGGGATTCAAAACTCTCCTTTGACATTTGTCTGTGCTGTAACCAGTGGTGGGTTGCTACCGGTTCGCCCCAGTCCAGGCGAACCGGTAGCAGCAGCGGGAGGCCCCGCCCACCCACCCAGAAGTCATCAAATACACTCTGCGCATGCACAGAAGTGGCACGTGAGCGAGTGAACCGGTAGCAAAGGTAAGTGAAACCTACCACTGCCTGTAACACATAACAATCTGAAGATGCCAAGGTGGGCCTTTCATCCATGTGCCCTTCTCTTCCTTAGTTTCATGTTTGATGACCTGTTTGGACTGATGTAACAAGCTATTCTGTACAAGTCCCACCTTGTTTAGCAGAGCATTAAAATAAGATCTTCATTTCTCCCTCTAGTTTCCATCCTTCCATTTATTATCCAGCAGATCTTTTCCTCTCTCTCTCTCTTTCTCTCTCTCACTCACTTTTACAAAATACAGCATCTTTCCTCTCTGATCTTGTAGCCTCTTCCTTCAGTTCAGATCTGAGAGATCTTTTCGAAATATACATTCAGACAACTGCTATGGCATCAGAAGCTGGCTTTAAGAAAAAAAGTTAACACTGCTTGCTCTTGTCAGATACTGCTGTCTTCCAAAAGGCTTCTGAATTGGCTCTTATTGATTTCAAAGTGCTGCTGACTTTGTGTTCCTACACCTTCCCACCTTACTAAATATATATTCATACCTGTTCTCTCTGATCTCTCTCTCTCAATCTCTGCCACTTGGTGAGAGACTCTCGGTGAAGTTGATTCTGAGTTCTTGACACAAATAGAGTCTCTCCAATTAACTGCAAAGCAAAGCATCCCTAATCAAACTGAGAGAAACTCTTTCTTCACAGTTTTTGAAGAATATCAGCTTTGTGTTGTTAGCAGTAAAGAGATATATTAAAGGTATATTTCCTGGAAGAAGTGAAGTGATGTTTTCCAAAAATATGGAACATTGTTTGAAAAGTAGATCCAGTTTGGACTTAACGTTCAATGTATTCAGTACAAGAATACATTTTCTTTGGCTGGCATAAATGCTGGAGAACAAATCTTCTATATCTACATCATTGTTCTGGATCAATTGTAATGAAGTGGACCAACATCACAATTCAGTGCAAACCTGGGAAAAAATTGGCATTCACGACTGATTGACTAGCCTTTGTGACATCTTCATCTACCTCCCTGATGCATATCTGCAACCATCTTTAAAATTTAAATAAGGTGAATAATGTTCAAAGAAATGAATCAATCTGTAATTTTTTGCTTTAAAAATATCAAAATGCAAAATATCAAAATGGTTTGATGGGTCAAACCAAATTCACAGCTGAATCATCATTGAGTCAAACAAATTACAAAGCCGGATGGAACACAACTCAAGAATTCACCATGTCTTATCTTCAGATACTCTGCCTATCTTCATCCAGAGTTCTCAAAAGAGAAATAGAAACAGACAGAGATGGGACATTTCAGATGCTGGAAGCAAAGATCCATGTAATGTCAGAGCAATATTGTGCAAACATTTGAGAAAACCTCAAAATATAAACCATCAAGGTGCATCAAAGAAATGCTTTTCACACTTCTGTTTTAGGGGCGCAGAGGATACACCAATACACTGAGAAAGGGAAGTAGGTTTCCTTACTTCTTCTAGAAGCAGCAATGACAAGACAAAACGCTACAAAGAAAGCTTTGGTTATAACACAGATGAGACTGTGGACACATGGATGGATGGATCCTTCATCAAAATCGGCAGTTTCAAATTTGGAAACTCTTCTCTGTTCGTTCTGTTACCTAACCTCCCCTGGCCACTGCATAATGCATGCGGCCTTGAGCTGGCGAATTGTGTCTGTGTGTGACAAGTAATTGCCTCTCTCCAGAGCCCTCTTTGAGCATTTCTGTGCTACATGCCCAAAGTCTAGGAAATACAGTTACTCCCAAGCAGTCATTTGAAGTTGAAGTTCCGGAGAATAGTCCTTCTCTCCAGCTTGACTTTCAACTAACCTGACAAGTCTTCTAGCGTTCCTTTTATATAAGCGGTATCTGAGCAGAGCACAAAGTAAGATACTCCTGCATGAGAAGAACAGAACAGGTGTGACTGTGGTTTTGTGTGTGTGTGTGTATGTGTGTGTTCTTCAGCGAGCAAACAACAGAGATACTTGGCTGTCACTATGCTATGCTCGCCTTGGGGGAGCTGTAGGGCCTCTTAAATAAACAATGCATGATTACCATAGATGCACTACTGTTTAAGCAAGACCTCTGACAGTTGAGCGTCTTGGAGAGAAACAATGAGACCAGTTGAGATTTCCATCAGGGCTTGACAGACCCTACAGTAAGATAGTTTAAAGAAATAAATTAAAGTGAACCAAAATAAGATCACCGGAAGAATAATGCACATGGGGGGGGGAAAAAAAGACAATTAGGTGGGAATAAGGGGAGAGGAAACCAAATATTATGTCTATTGCGTACAGAGAGATGAAATCTGACATCTATATAGAAATGTCAGGTCTGTGGAAGCGTCGGGTTTTGCTAGCAAGTAGCTATTTAACCGAGTTGCTATTTAACGGCGGCAGAGATGTTTAATATGCCTCATTAAAAGAAGGGGACACAGTTTAGCATAAAATATTGATATCGATGCCAATTAAAAAATGATTGTTAACATTTGAGTTAAAGAGAATACATTTCATCACAGAGGGGAAGATTGCGGTGGAGGGATTTGTGAGCCTTCGGTTCCAATGCTAGGTGTCCTGATTTTAAGCGCTAGTGAGCCAATTCAAGGCCTGTTTGTTATAGCAATAGCACTTAGACTTATAGCGTATAGTAGACTTACACTGTTTCACAGTGCTTTACAGCCCTCTCCAAGTGGCTTAGAGCAGAGGTCTCCAACCTTGCAACTTTAAGCCTGGCGGACTTTAACACCCAGAATTCCCCAGCCAGCTTTGCTGGCTGGGGGGTTCTGGGAGTTGAAGTCCACCAGGCTTAAAGTTAAAGTTAAAGTTGCCAAGGTTGGAGACCCCTGGTTTAGAGAGTCAGCATATTGCCCCCAACAATCTGGGTCCTCATTTTACCCACCTCGGAAGGATGGAAGGCTGAATCAACGTTGAGCCAGTCAGAACTGAACTCCTGGAGTGAGCAGCAAGTTAGCCCTGCAGTACTGCATTCTAACCATTGTTAGGTTGGGTTAGGTTTATGTGTTTGTTGAGCTAGTTTGAATACCGGAGATGGCCAGTAACCCTTCAAATAGTTGCAATAATGATGGCAAGGAGAAGGAATTTTTTTCTATTACTGGATCTGTGGGCATGGCTTGGTGGGCATGACGGGGAAGGATACTGCAAAATCCCCATTCCCTCCCCACTCCAGGGGAAGGATACTGCAAAATCTCCATTCCCAGCCCACTCTGCAGCCAGACAAAAGTGGAATTTGCCACTTCTCCGAACTGCTCAAAATTTCTACTACCGGTTCTCCAGAACCTGTCAGAACCTGCTGGATAGCACCCCTGCAGTGTACTCAAAATTGTGATTTGTATACAATGTGCTGATGTTTTCAGTCCAGCCTTGATCTGCTCTTTCTGAAGTTTGTTTAGTTGTGCTGTCTCTTTAATTGACTTTATTTTAGGCAAAAATAAAATTTGCAAATTCTGAAGTTTCCTCCATTAATATAAATGTTTTCTGTAAAATGCACCATGTGTCTGGTTATAGTCATTTAAAGCAGGGTCCCCAACCCCCGGGCTGTGTCTTGGGCCTTGATCTTTTGGAAATGGGCTGCAGAAATGCTGGGTGAGCACGCATATGCACGTATCTCCATTTGCACGAGCAGTGGGCACGTACACTTGCCTGCCACTCATACAAAACCATCCTCCCCACCATCCCCCGGCCAGGCCACAAAGCCGGAAAGATTGGGGAACTCTGATTTAAAGCAAAGCTAGGAATCTTGATATTTGTTACTACAATTTCGAATGAAGTATGTAGCAAAGTAATGAAGTATAATTAGGCGAAATAGACCAAGGATAGGCAATCTGATGTCTGAATGTTCTAGGGTATAATGGATATTGTTGCCTACCAATGTATTTTTTAATAATAATAATAATTTTAAAAAAGCTTAAAAGGGAAGTGGCATGCAGCAAAGAAAAGCACCAGGCTTTAGCATCCCAATTACTTTGAGTCACATGGCTATGAATATTTTGAAATATGTACCATTTTGAAATAGCAAAGGTGATTCTGGGAAACTAGTTTGCTTTCTAGTAATTTTTTTCTAGTAATTTTTTTAGGGACGTGGTGGCTCAATAGCTAAGATGCTGAGCTTGTCGATCGAAAAGTCAGCCATTCAGTGGTTCAAATCCCTAGTACTGCATAACAGGGTGAGCTCCCATTACTTGTCCCAGCTTCCGCCAACCTAGCAGTTTGAAAGCATGTACAAAATGCAAGTAGAAAAATAGGGACCATCTTTGGTGGGAAGGTAACAGCATTCGGTACGCCTTTGGTGTTTAGTCATGCCGGCCACATGATCATGGAGACGTCTTCAGACAGTGCTGGCTCTTTGGCTTTGAAACAGAGATGAGCACCGCCCCTTAGAGTCGGGAACAACTAGCACATATGTGCAAGGGAAACCTTTACTTTTACCTAATTTGGGGGGGGGGGCATTTTTGCCTTATACCGTGGAGACGGGAGTAGGTGGCACTTGGATATCTGATTGGAACTGAACCTCTTTTATGTAAGTTTCATTAACTGCCCATCAGTAACACAAAGAGAAAATAACATCTAAATATATTGTAGTATTATATTACCAATTATATTCTTATCATAAACCATAATTCAATTAACAGCTAACTAGTTTGAAGATGAGAAGGGAGCTGAAACACACTGTCCTTAAAGGACTGGAGATTGTATAATATAGTTTGAATGAATGGTGCAGATGGAGTCTCCACCCTGCTCTGTTCTTTATAAGACAAACATTTTTATAGTTTTCTACTTTCTAGGATTTAACCATATGTCCATGCTATCCAAATATCATCCATATGCACCACAGCATCAATTAACAATGGTTGAGGCTGCCAGAGGAAGAAGAACCAGGACTTCGCATCTATCTCGACACCCAAAGCAATAAAAGAGGAAGAGGGATTTATGAAAAATAAGTTCTTCATTTGTCATTTTATATGTACAGAGCAAACAGGGATGCAGTGACTCAGTGGCTAAGATGTTGAGCTTGTCAATTGAAAGGTCGACAGTTCAGCAGTTCGAATCCCTAGTGCTGCGTAATGGGGTGAGCTCCCATTACTGGTCCCAGCTCCTGCCAACCTAGCAGTTCGACAGCACTTAAAAATGCAAGTAGAAAAATAGGGACCTTTGGTGGGAAAGTAACAGTGTTCTGTGTGCCTTTGACATTTAGTCATGCTGGCCACATGACCATGGAGATATTTTCGGATAGCCCTGGCTCTTCGACTTTGAAACGGAGATGAGCACCGTCCCCTAGATTCGGGAATGACTAGCACATATGTGCCAGGGGAACCATTTACCTTTTACCTTTTAAGTACATAGCCCAAAAGGCTGTGGGATTTCTTGTTCAGTTACAATTGACACCCAGCCTGAGGAGTTTTTGGCATCAGCTGAAAGCTTACTTGCCCAAATTTCTGATAAGCTGATATTGCTGTAACATTTCATATTTTTCTCATGGCCTTTTATAAGTGTAATGTTTGTAATTTTGTCTTATTGTACTGTTTGACATATCTCACTTTGGGATATTTTTTTTTAACATAACATAACATAACATAACATAACATAACATAACATAACATAACATAACATAACAACATAACATAACATAACATAACAACAGAGTTGGAAGGGACCTTGGAGGCCTTCTAGTCCAATTCTCATCCATGGAATCCTTCTCAAGCTCTCTCTAAGTTTATTGAAATTAGCTCTCTTAAAGTCCAAGACTCTAGTTTGACTTTGTTCTACTACTTGTATTTGCTTAATGTTGAATTCCAATATTGCGTGGTCACTTGCCCCCAAAGTTCCTGTAGCTTCAACACCTTCTATCATTTCATCTCTGTTAGTGAGAATTAAGTCCAGTATGGCTGATCCCCTTGTCGCCTTCTCTATTTTTTGGGAAACAAAGTTGTCTGCTAGGTTTGTTAGGAACCTGTTGGATCTTCCACTTGGTGCAGAGTTTGTTTCCCAGTTGATGTCAGGGTAGTTAAAATCGCCCATTACTACTGTGATGTGCTTCCTACATACTTTAGTTAGCTGACTAGCAAAAAGTTCATCTACTTCCTCTGTTTGGTTGGGTGGCCTATAATATAGACCTATGGCAATATCGTTTTTCATCCCTTTTATATTGATCCAAATACATTCAAGATGATTTTCATCATTGTTGTGCTCTATTTCTGTAGAGATGTAGTTATTTTTTATATATAGTGCAACTCCACCTCCTCTTTTATTTGGTCTATTTCTTTTAAATAATTTATATCCCTCTAGCTGTATGTTCCATTTGTCAGTTTCATCCCACCAAGTTTCCGTAATGGCAACAATATCATATCTGCCCTCATTTACTTGAATTTCTAATTCACCCTGTTTATTCCTCATACTCTGTGCATTGGTGTATAGACATTTGAGTCCATTTGGATTGACCTTGTGTTTACTGTCTACATAACCTGTGTTGACTGCCCCTACTTTCTTGCCACCTGTTGGTTTAGTGCACATGGTATGGCACTCACTGTTAAATGCTTGGTTTTGTTTGATAGCAGGGATGATGGTCTTACCTATACAGACATCTATGTTACATGCACTGATAACCCTTTTAATTTTCGATTGCTGGGGACAGAAATTTTCTGTATCAGTTAATTCTCTGTCCCCACTGTTCAGTTTAAATGTTTATTCAGAAAATCTGTGAATGTATTGCTAAGTAACTCAGTCCCTTTTAATGAAGAACATGCTTTAGAAACAAAGGTAAATATTGTATGATTTTGGAAAGTAGTTATTCTAGTTAAATGCTTATTTTCTTAATACAGCTATCACGGAATTATGTAAATGATATACAGACAGTCCTCAATTTATGGCCATTTCTTTAGGGACCATTAGAAGTTGTAACAGTCTGAGAAAAGTTGCTTACAACCGTTTTGTCACAATTAGGATCTTTACAGAACTCCCAGGGTCACACGATCAAAATTCAGGCATTTGTTAAGGAGCCCATCTTTATGATGGTTGCAGCATCCGGGATCATGTGATTTCCATTTGCGACCTTCCCAGGCAGCTACAGGTAATCCTCAATTTACAACAGTTCATTTAGTGACCATTCAAAGTTATAGTGGTTTGCTCCTCCACAGCGGGTGGGATTAGTACTATCTATTTTATCTCTGATTAAATTAAAATCCCCAGCCACAATTACTTTCCCTACACTTTCATTCTCCAAAATTTTTGTTATTTTTTCAAGAAATTCTCTTTGTTTTTCATTCGGTAAATATAAATTAACAAGTGTCACTTTTTCCTCATTAAGATTTCCAACAATTATTACATATCTTCCATCTTCATCCAAAATTACCTTATGTTTTTCAAAGTACACCCTATCTGATATCAGTGTTGCAACTCCTCTAGCTTTTGAAGTTCCAAATGCTTTTTCATATATTTGCATACCTTTTATATACATTCTATTTGAATCTTCAGATTTCTGATGGGTTTCTTGTAAAAATAAAATGTCTGGCAAATCCCTTTTAATCTTAAGCTCCAATCTTCTTCTTTTAATCTGATTCCCTGTACCCTTCACATTCCATGACATTATTTTTATAACTCCCATTTAAAATATAATTTTTTTAATCCTATCCCCGCATCTTCCTTTCTGTGCCCACCACCCGACATTAAACTACCATATTTAACATATAAACAACAATAAGAAAACAGAAAAAAAACAAAAAACAAAACAAACAATAAAGTACAAACAATCTTCTTCCCCCACATCCTCATCGATTTCGCCTCTATAAAGAGAATGGGGGAGAGGGGACGTGCCAATGCCCGGGCCACTTCTTTCGGGCTGTCTATTTAAATTCATCACTCAAAAAAAAAAGATAGCGATGACCCGCATTCAGCTTCGTATTTTCCAAGACTCTTATCTGCTTCTTCTCTTACTGTATCCTCACGACTCTTCTTCTGTTCAACCAACACAGGTGATATTTCTTTCCTCTTTAACCCTTTGGAGTCTTGCCTCCAATAGCCCCTTTTCTTCTTCTGGGATTGATGTTTCGCGTATGTTCCACCCATCTGAAACATTTGATCTTTTATCTCCATTAAATCCTCCATCTCAATCAGTCCAAGCTCCGTAAATATAATAATGCATCTATATCTGGGGTGATTGTACGCATCCTTCCTTTATAAAAAATTTCAATTGTTGTGGTGGCCTCCAATTGTATTTAATTCCATTATCCCTCAAAACTTTTGTGATTGGTTTTAAAAAAAATCTCCATGCCCTTTCTTCTCTTGATATATCCGGGAAGACTTGAATAGTCTTCCCTTCAAACTTCAAAGCATCTCCCAACTCTCTCACCTTGGCCATAACTTCCAACTTATCACCAAGATTTGCGAACCTGACAAGCACATTCCTGTTAGAACCATTTTGCCTTCTATATCCAATTCTAAAAACACTTGCCAGGTCTGCTATTGTGAATGTAAGTTGCGTATCCAAATCATTAATCCATTTCAGAACCCGCTGTTTCAATTTATCCTCCTTTTCTTCTGAGATTCCTCTGATAACCAAATTATATTTCCTCATCTCTTCTTCCAAAAGACAGATTCTCTTATCTTGCTGCTCATTTTATAAAATATTTTACCAATTTGCCGATCTACTTTTACCTCATGCACATGCATCTGCTCCATTTCATCTTTAATCATTATCATTTCCTCTTTTTGTTTTGCAAAGTTTTCATTCATCTCTTGCTTTAAATTCTGCATTTCAGATGTCAGTTTCAATGTCAAATTATCTATACGCTCTGATAGTCCTGCTATTTTTTCCCCAATTTTATTTAAAGCTGCAGCAAGTTGCTGCGTTTCTGAAAGTTGTTGAGTCATTTTGAAAAAAACCAAAAAATTTCCCAAACTAGGATTCCAAACCAATTTTACAGAGGGTCTTAGTGAAGATCAAAGGACGACTGTCTTTTAATTGAAGCGAAGCGGCTTATTTGCACTGTTATCTCTCAAGTTCAAGTTTTAAATATGTGGATGCTTCGAAACGGCGTGGTCGATGTGTGGCGAGAGGTTAAAGGAATTGAGAGAGTATACACTTTTTTCTCTAAGATATATAATACATATTCTAGAATTGATTACATTTTTCTTTCTAAAGATTTGTTGAATAATGTGGATAAGGTAGATGTGGGAATTTTTAAAGATTCTGATCATGCAGAAGTTATGGTGGACTTAGATTTTAATTTTGAGAAAAAAAGAAGCTATTGGAGATATGACGAGAAATTGTATAAAAATGAAAAGGATAAAAAATGGATACTTAAAAAACTGGAGGAAAGTTGGAGATTAAATGATAACGGGGAGGTTAAATTTGAAATTGTTTGGGATGCGATGAAAGCGGTGTTTAGAGGGGAGAGTATTAAATTATCAAGTAGGAAATATAAAAATTATAAAATTAAAATGGAAAGAGATAAAAATCAGATTAAAGAATTGGAAAATCAATTTTGCTTACTAAAGAAAAAAATTCTTCAGGAGCTTAATATGTTAAGAAATAAAATGATAGAAGAAGATACAGAGTTAGTAAAAGAAATTTGAGATTTTTAAATAGGAATTTTTGAATTTAGTAATAGAAATTCTAAATTATTGGCAAAGATGGCGAAAGATAAAGAGAGAAGAGAGAAATTGGAGTTTTGATAGATGATAGAGGTATAAGATGTTATAAAAATTAGAGAAATGTGAAGTGGTTAGAAATTTTTTCAGAATCTATATTCAAAGAAACCAATTAATCGGGAAAATTGCAAAGCTATTTAGAAAAGTATGTGGTGAAAATTGATCAAACATATAAGGAATTGATGGAAGAAGATATAACACAAGATGAGATTAATGGAATAATACAAAATTAAAATTAGGAAAGCTCCAGGTGAGGATGGATTACCTGTTGAGTTTTATAAAGAATTTAAAGAATTAATAATACCAAGATTGCAAAAATTATTCAATGGAATATTACATGGTGGGAAGTACCTTCGTCATGGAATAGAACGGTGATATCCTAATTCCTAAACCAGATAAAGATTTAGAAAGGATTGTGTCCTATCGGCCCATTTCTTTAATTAATCAGGATGCAAAGATATTTACTGCTATTATAAGTAATAGATTAAATAGATTTATAGATAGATATATAAGTTATAATCAAGTAGGTTTTGTGAAGGGTAGATACATGAGTGATATTGTTAGAAGAGTATTAAATATTATAGATGTAGCTGAATATAATGGTGATAAAATTGGTATAGTATCATTGGATATTTTAAAGCTTTGGATTCTGTACAATGGGAAACAATTAAAGTAATTGTGGAGGCTTTAGGCTTTGGTAATAAGTTTATACATGTTATTTCAAAATTGTACCAAAAGAGCAGTGCAAGAGTGAAGGTGAATGGAATATTAACTGAAGAGATAAAATTAGAAGCTGGTACGAGACAAGGATGTCCCTGTCCCCAACATTATTTTTATTGGCTATGGAAATATTGACAAAATGATAGAAAAGATGAAGAATTAGAAGGATATAAGGGTATAAGATAAATTTGTATGGATGATACTTTAATTATTTTGAAAATGTAGAAAGATCTGAAAAGATATATAAGCATTTGATAGAATTTGAGGAAATGACAGGATTGAAAGTAAATTGGTCAAAGTCAGAATTATTGATGGATAGTAATGGTAATGAGTCTGAGAATATGCAAGAGCAATTTGGGATAACACATTGAAATATTTGGGTATAGTGCTTTCACTTAAGGTTAAAGAATTGAAAAAACTTAATTATGATGTGGTGATTAACGAAATTGAGAAGAAGATAGATAAATATAAAATTTTAAAGTTGTCTTGGTTTGGTAGAATTGCAATGTGTAAGATGATGTTGCTGCCCAAGTTCAACTTTTTATTCGAGATGCTACCACTAAATTTGACAGAGAAAGATATTGAAGGATATCAGAAAAAACTGGATAAATTTTGCAACGGTGGCAAAAGACCTAGATTAGTGAAGAAAATGTGGTATCAAAATCAAAAGGAAGGTGGATTAGGAATCCCCAAATTATTTAATTATTACTGTGCGTATGGTATCCGGATAGTGGTAAAAATACTTAAAGGTGAAGATAACTATTGGAGAGACTTAGAGTTAAGGGATATAGAGAAATTTGGATCAAGGTGGTTTTTAGATAAAGCAAATTTAAAATGTGTAAGTAGAAGTTATTGGTTAAAGGATTAAGTAAAATGTGGAACAAATTTGTTAAAATTTTAATTCCGGATATAATCTTTGTGGGGGAGACAACTGGAATTTGGGCGATTAAAAATAATATAAAACGTAATGAAGTGATTAAAGAGGAAAATATAGAAATTATTAGAGATTGGATAAAAGTTATGGGAAATGAAAGGAGGAATAAAGAAATTATTGAAAAATTAGGGTTAAGTTGGTTTGGAAAAATACAGATAGAAAATGGACAAAAAAACTAAAGGAAAATTATTCGATAAATAGATGTGAAACTGAATTTGAATATTTAGTATCTTGGATTATGAAAGATGAAATTGGGCTAAAGGGACTCGTTAGTAGGGTTTATAAGATTATAAATTCTGATGAAAAATTACAAAGAGTGATGAGGACAAATTGGGAAAAAGATCTTAATATTGAAATACCAGAGTCAGATTGGAATGTGAATTGGAAGAGTAGAATTATGAGAACTTTATCTATAAGGATTAAAGAGCACAATTATAAAGTTGTTTGGAAATGGTATTTGACTCCAGTAAGATTGTCACAAATGGATAAAAAAATTAGTAAAAATGTTGGAGATGTGAGATGGAATTGGGGACTTATGAACATATGTGGTATAATTGTGATAAGGTTAAAAGTTTTGGCAACAATTGGAGAAAATGATATTTGAAATGATGGGAAAGTAATAACATTGAGAGTGGAAACTATATTATTGTTGGTAATTAAGGAAATAGAATTAACAAAATATGAAAAAGAATTGATTAGAATTATGATTATAATAGGTAGAATTATAATAGCTAGATATTGGAAACTAGATGTGATTTTTAGAATAGAAGAGTGGAATTCTGAAATGTGGAAATTAGCTTTAAATGATAAAATGACATGTGATATTAAAATTAGAAGTGGTGTGTATAAAGAAGATATTTTCTGGAAGACTTGGAAACCATTTGTGGACTTTGCGCTTGGAACATTGGACGCTTCAGTACCTGTACCTCGAGAACGTGGATTTTGGCAATCATGAGGATATATCCGAAGACCCAAATCTTCCTTTTATGTATAGCACAAGGGTGTAATAATGTATTTTTTTTGTTTGTTTGTTGTAAAAAAAGTAATAAAAAAAAAAAAACCAAAAAAAAAAAGTTATAGTGGTACTGAAAAAAGCGACTTAAGACCATTTTTCACACTTATGACTGTTGCAGCATCCTAGTGGTCACGTGATTAAAATTCAGACACTTGGTAACTGACTCATATTTATGACGATTGCAGTGTCCCAGGGTCACGTGATCACCTTTTGCGACCTTCTGAGAAGCAAAGTCAATGGGGAAACCAAATTCACTTAACAACTATGTTACTAATTTAACAACTGCAGTGATTCACTTAACAAAGGTGGTGAGAAAAGTCATAAAATGGGGCAAAACTCACTTAACAAATTCTAGCTTAACAACATAAATTTTTGGCTCGGGGTGGTCGTAAGTTGAGGACTACCTGCACTTACAATTAAAATCGATGTGGGAATCAGGATTTGCATAATGACCATGTGGTTCATTTAAGAATTGTAGTGACTCGCTTAACAACTGTGGCAAAAGGGTTATAAAGTAAGGCATGACTCACTTGAGTGACATGACTACCTTGTTTAGCAAAGGAAATTCTGGTCTCATTGTGGCCATAAGTGAGGACTTCCTGCATAGAAAGAAGTCTAATAGACAACTTTGAGTTTTAGCAGGCACAATGGGTTTTTAACTTGTTGCAATTGTTAATTGTAATTAATTGTAATTATTGATTTATTTTATTTATTTATTTATTTATTTATATGTCAAACACAACAATATATATAAGTATAAGCATGAAATAACCATATGAATTGGATACAACCAAAGGGAACATTAGGACAGGAATGGTAGGCACGCTGGTGTTCTTATGCACACCCCTTACAGACCTCTTAGGAATGGGGTGAGGTCAATAGTAGATAGCCTTTGGTTAAAGCTTTGGGGATTTTGGGAAGAGACCATTGATTGTTAATTGATAGGATCAGTGGTGGGATTCAAATAATTTAACAACTGGTTTTCCACCCTAATGATTTCTTCCAACAACCAGTTCACCAAACTGCTCAGAAAGTTAACAACCAGTTCTCCTGAAGTGGTGCGAACTGGCTGAATCCTACCACTGGATAGGATATCTGCACTTTGTCTCATGTATATCCTGTATCGGGATAAACAGCCTGTCCTGTACCCACCAATCTGATCCCAAGCTAAATTCTACATCATTTCAGCCATTCTGTGCTTTTGATGAAATGAGGTGTTTTGTTTTTTTAAAAAAAACATTTGTTATTAAAAAGTTTACTAACATTTTTTAGTCTGATAAGATTGTGCAGATTCCTCCTGTATTTTGGTTGCCGGAGACTTATACAGCTCTCCTTCTATAATGTTCATAGTGATATAGAAACCTACACAGGATATTTATTCGAAATTAAATAGGGATACATGCTAGAGCAGTAACCCTATCATCTCCCTATACCTGTGTTTCCCCAAAAATAAGACCCAGTCTTATAATTTTTTAGCCGCCAAAGAGGCACCAGGTTTTATTTTCAGGGATGTCTTCCACTGTCTCACCTCTCAGCGGTTGCACTGAGAGTCCCGCCCAGCAGGAGACCATGGGACTGCTGCCACCCCACTTCTTCTGCAGTCACTTGCCACCGCTTGCGTGAGGCACCCCTGGCCTCCGTTTTGCCATCAGAGGACTTCAGGAAAGGCTTCTGCAACCAATAAATGAGCTCTTGACAGAACTTCTGATAGCAAAACAGAGTTTGGGGGCACCATGAGCGTCAATCCAGAGCTCATTTCTCAGCTGCAGAGGTCTTTTCTGAAGGCCTCTGACAGTGAAACAGAGTCTGGGGCAACATGTGCAAGAGGCAGCATGCAGCCGCAGAAGAAGTGGGCCGGCAAGGTGAGGCAGGTGTCAGGGTGTGCGAGGCCTAGCTACAACTGTCTGAAGGTAAGCAGCTCCATTCCCCTATCCCACCCTAGCTTGAGTTTTACCCATGCGCCTCACCCCACTCCACCCCATGCAACTAGGTGCAACTGAGTGGGCGGGGTCCTAACTAGGGTTAATTTTGGAGGTAGAGATTATATTGGGCATGTGTGTAAAAATCAAGCTAGGGCTTATTTTTGGGATAGAGCTTATTTTCGGGAAAACACGGTAGTAGCAATGGGTGGGAAGTCCTCTCCCATTTAGAAAAATAGAGAAGGAATCGTAAGATCAGCCTGAAGAGCAATTTATATCTTTCAAGTCATGAGAAGATAATAACTTTTAAATATCAATAGTCAAATAAAGCTATAAATTATCTTCCTTCGTTCTTTCAGATAATATTACCATTTTTCAACACGCTAGATATCTTCCATTTTCTCCTTTCCTTAAGTCTTAAAACAAATAGCTCTTGGGAAACTTCTAGAAGTAGGTCATTAAAACTTGTTACAAAGTCATACATTAGGTTGATTTCTACACTACAGGCTTTACCTGGCTGTTACTAGCAATGTTTTTTTTTTTAAAAAAAATCAATCCATTTCCTGTGCTGTATGAGTGCGTGCACGTCTCCCCATGAATCCTCATGTTTTCTCCAGGGAACAGAAAGATTGCTTAGGTGCCTCCTTTTGTGTTGTTCCAAACCACACTTACATTTTAATGCTCTAATAAAAGAAAGCCTGTTTTAAGCCTACAGATTTTATGCACCCAGCATTCAGGATGGAGGATACGCCATTACCTGTGAGTTAAAAAAAAAAGAAGAAGAAGCAAAATGATTTTTTTAACCAAGTAGGTCATTTAAACCCCACGCCGAGAGTATTTATATAATATCCATGTCTACCACTCTGCTCTCGTGTGAACATTTTTTTTATATATTTGTACTTTGGCTGCAATACCTCACTCGAAGCATTTCTTTCAATCCAATTAAAGGAATCATTATCATCATTGTCAAATTCCAGGGAGATGAAAAATGTCAGCCATATAAATATAGAAGTAACAGGATTATGTCCTCTTTCCTTCCTTGAAGGACGCATTTGCTTTGCAGACAGTACGGTTCCCTTAATATTTTATAGTCACACATTGTGGGGGAGAAGAATCACAACTTTAATAGTAAATTCTGCCAGGTGCTAGAGTTAAGAAAAAGTGTGAGTTTGGAGCAAAGCATGAGTAGTAATAATAATAATAATGTTTGTGGGGATGGGGGGGGGAATCCAGTTCATCTCCGTCCCACTGAATCTTTCACGGAAGAGCGATAAAGGGGCTTCAGTAAATGGGGAGTTTCACTCAGAATTAAGCAAAGGCATCTAGAGCTCTTGGTGATATAATGACATTATTGGATGGAGATCTGAATTTCTCGCTCAAGTATCTAGTTACAGGTCATCCTTGAGTTACAAAGGTAATGGAGCCTGCTCATTCCATTCATAACCCAAGGATTCATGAGGGTGAATCTCATACCTTGAACGTGATCACTCCCTCCTTTTGCCCACAGATTCGCTAATCGAATTTGAGGCATGTTAAGTGCGCATGAGGTATTTCAATGCGGGGAAGGCCGGGGGGGGGGCTAGTGATGGAACAGGCGACCTGCCTAAGACTACCCAAGGCCTCCTTGATCCACTGAAATACCTCACGCTTCCTACAGTTACTTCCCCCCCCCCAATCTGCCATGCCAGGTCATTTACCTTGTGAAGAGCTAGCAAGCAGTCTCCTCTTAAGCCTCTCAGCCATGTGCGCCCTTACAACACTCTGTTCAGCCATCCAGAGGCCTCACCTGGCATGCTGCCGGCTGAAATGGAGCTTCTGAGGAGCAGATCCACCCCTCAAAAGCTCCATTTGGGCCTCCAGAGGCCTCGCCCAACATAACATAACATAACATAACATCAGAGTTGGAAGGGACCTTGGAGGCCTTCTAGTCCAACCCCCTGCCCAGGCAGGAAACCCTACACCATCTCAGTCAGATGGTTATCCAACATTTTCTTAAAAATTTCCAGTGTTGGAGCATTCACAACTTCTGAAGGCAAGTTGTTCCACTTATTAATTGTTCTAACTGTCAGGAAATTTCTCCTTAGTTCTAAGTTGCTTCTTTCCTTGATCAGTTTCCACCCATTGCTTCTTGTTCTACCCTCAGGTGCTCTGGAGAACAGCCCGACTCCCACTTCTCTGTGGCAGCCCCTGAGATATTGGAACACTGCTATCATGTCTCCCCTGGTCCTTCTTTTTGTTAAACTAGACATACCCAGTTCCTGCAACCGTTCTTCATATGTTTTATCCTCCAGTCCCCTAATCATCTTTGTTGCTCTTCTCTGCACTCTTTCTAGAGTCTCAACATCTTTTTTACATCGTGGCGACCAAAACTGGATGCAATATTCCAAGTGTGGCCTTACCAAGGCATTATAAAGTGGTACTAGCACTTCACGTGATCTTGATTCTATCCTCTGTTTATGCAGCCCAGAATTGTGTTGGCTTTTTAACAGCTGCTGCACACTGCTGGCTCATATCTAGATGGTTATCCACTAGGACTCCAAGATCCCTCTCACAGGTACTACTATTGAGCAAGGTACCACATACGGTACTGGTGCATTTTGTTTTTGGCCTAAATGTAGAACCTTACTTTTTCACTGTTGAATTTCATTTTGTTAGATAGCGCCCAATGTTCAAGTCTGTCAAGATCTTTCTGTAACTTGAGCCTATCTTCTGGAGTGTTGGCTATTCCTGCCAGCTTGGTGTCATCTGCAAATTTGATGAGTTCCCATCTATCCCTCGTCCAAGTCATTGATGAAGATGTTGAAGAGTACTGGGCCTAAAACAGAGCCTTGGGGTACTCACTGCATACTTCCTCCATGTGGATGTAGTTCCGTTGAGGACTACACGTTGAGTGCGGTTGGTCAGCCAGTTACGAATCCATCTGGTGGTGGTGCTGTCTAACCCACATTTTCTACTTTATCTAGTAGTAGGTTATGGTCTACTTTATCAAATGCTTTACTGAAGTCCAAGTAAATTATATCAACAGCATTCCTCTGGTCTACTAATTTTGTCATTTTGTCAAAGAATGCGATAAGATTAGTCTGGCATGATCTGTTTTTGTCAAACCCATGTTGGCTTTTGGTTATTACTTTGTTTGCTTCTAGGTGTTCGGTGATTCGTTGTGATTATCTTTCCCACAATCTTCCCCGGTATTGAGGTCAGACTGATAGGTCTGTAGTTTCCTGGATCTGTTTTTTTTCCTTTTTTGAAGATGGGAACTACATCAGCTCTTTTCCAGTCCTTCAAAAAAGGAAAAAAAACAGATCCAGGAAACTACAGACCTATCAGTCTGACCTCAATACCGGGGAAGATTCTGGAAAAGATAATCAAGCAACGAATCACCGAACACCTAGAATGTTTCTGGTTGAGGCCTCTGGACACCTGAACAGAGTGTCAGAGGGGCAGATCCAGTAGAGGGATTCAGCCAGTTCGCACCACTTCGGGAGAACCGGTTGTTAACTTTCTGAGCAGTTTGGCAAACTGGTTGTTGGAATAAATCATTAGGGCAGAGAACCGGTTGTTAAATTACTTGAATCCCACCACTGGGCGGATCTGCCCCCCAGAAGCTCTGGTTCAGCCAGCAGCGTGCAGGACAAATGTTGCAGAGCCTCTGCAGTTGTTCGTAAGGGCGAACAACTGCTGTGGTGCTGCAAGATTCGTAGTTTCAGGACTTGTTCGTAAACGCTGGGGGTGCCTATCGTGTAACTTTGAACGTTTGCTAATGAAATGCTTGTAATGTGGGGATTACCTGTATTTCTCACTAAATGTCCCCTATAGCATCCAAGGGCTCCTTCATTAGAATACGGTTCAGTCCACTGGCTACATTCCCCAGTCACAAAAAACTACCTACCTCTCTTTTATCTCTTGTGTGTCTTCACAAAATTCTTCTCCATAATAAATAGCTGGCCAGATTAGCATGTGTTCCTTCAGTCATCAGAAAAAGAATCCTGATGCAAATTATCCTGTCCTGATGACAAATCCTAGCCCTGCCTTAGTGACAAGGCTGGTTACTGGTGCTGTGGTTGTAGTTTTCATGTGGGACAATTTTGTCATCTGCTGGTGAACAAAGGACCCATTAATTGTTCTCATTAATGAGAGGGAGGACAATGCCTGGGAAGCTTCTGCCTTTGAATAGAATAGAATAGAATAGAATAGAATAGAATAGAATAGAATAGAATAGAATAGAATAGAATTTTCATTGGCCAAGTGTGATTGGACACACAAGGAATTTGTCTTTGGTGCATACGCTCTCAGTGTACATAAAAGAAAAGATACGTTCATCAAGGTACAACATTTACAACACAGTTGATGGTCAATATATCAATATAAATCATAAGGATTGCCAGCAACAAAGTTACAGTCATACAGTCATAAGTGGAAAGAGATTGGTGATGGGAACGATGAGAAGATTAATAGTAGTGCAGATTTAGTAAATAGTTTGACAGTGTTGATGGAATTATTTGTTTAGCAGAGTGATGGCCTTCGGGAAAAAACTGTTCTTGTGTCTAGTTGTTCTGGTGTGCAGTGCTCTATAGCGTCGTTTTGAGGGTAGGAGTTGAAACAGTTTATATCCAGGATGCGAGGGGTCTGTAAATATTTTCACGGCCCACTTCTTGATTCGTGCAGTATACAGGTCCTCAATGGAAGGCAGGTTGGTAGCAATTATTTTTTCTGCAGTTCTAATTATCCTCTGAAGTCTGTGTTTTTCTTGTTGGGTTGCAGAACCGAACCAGACAGTTATAGAGGTGCAAATGACAGACTCAATAATTCCTCTGTAGAACTGAATCAGCAGCTCCTTGGGCAGTTTGAGCTTACTGAGTTGGCGCAGAAAGAACATCCTTTGTTGTCCTTTTTGTTGTCCTTTTTGTTGCTCACTATGGGAACCATTTGTAATTTGAGTAAGTAGTGAAGCACGGGGAATATCAGTCTGTAAATATACAGGTAGCCTTTAACTTATGACCACAATTAAGCCCAAAATTTGTTAAGTGAGAAATTTGTTAAGTGAGTTTTGCCCTATTTTATGACTTTTCTCGCCACTTTTGTTAAGTGCATCACTGCAGTTCTTAAATTATTAATACGGTCGTTAAGTGAATTTGGTTTCCCCATTGGCTTTGCTTGTCCAAAGGTCACAAAAGGGGATCACATGAGTCTGGGACACTGCAACCGTCATAAATGTGAGTCAGTTGTCAATTATCTCAATATATGAGTGGAGGCTAAAACATATAAAGAACGGTTGCAGGAACTCGGTATGCCTAGTTTAATAAAAAGAAGGACTAAGGGAGACATGATAGCAGTGTTCCAATATCTCAGGGGTTGCCACAAAGAAGAGGGAGTCAAACTATTCTCCAAAGCACCTGAGGGCAGGACAAGAATCAATGGGTGGAAACTAATCAAGGAGAGATGCAACTTAGAATAAAGGAGAAATTTCCTGACAGTTAATCAGTGGACCAACTTGCCTGCAGAAGTTGTGAATGCTCCAACACTGGAAATTTTTAAGAAAATGTCGGATAGCCATTTGTCTGAAATGGTGTAGGGTTTCCTGCCTGGGCAGGGGTTTGGACTAGAAGGCCTCCAAGGTCCCTTCTAACTCTGATATTATTATTATTATTATTATTATTATTATTATTATTATTATTATTATTATTATTATTATTATTATTATTATTATATCATGTGACCATGGAGATGCTGCAACGGTCATAAGTGTGAAAAATGTTCATAATTCTCTTTTTTCAGTGCAGCTGTAATTTGAAACAGTCACTAAGTGAACAGTTGTAAGTCGAGGACTACCTGTACAAGGGAGCAGTACTGTTGGCATGTGACTATCACTCATCCTCTTAGCTCTACCAATGATCTGTTACTCTGAGTTCAAGGTACGACCAGTCGTTTAGTGATTGTTTAAAGTTTACGATAGACCCTGAAAAAAAGGGTATTTATCTGGACTCAAATTTCTAACAGCCATCCTTCCTATGGTCATGTGATGGCATTTTGGGCACTTGGCAAACGGCTCAAATTAATGGCCGTTTGCAGCATCGCATAGGTACATGACCACAACTTAAAACGTTTTTTTGCCAGGATGCTTATAATAAATAAACAGGAAGTTAACTTCTGGTTTCCAACACAAAACACCCCTAGTGGGTTTGCTTAACAACTGCAACATTTGCTTAACTACCATGGTGTTTGCTTAACAACCATTGCAAAATAAGTCATTAAATCAGGCATGATGACCGTTTTAACAACTGCCACGACTTACCATCATAACTGCAGGTTCAATTGGAGTCATAAGTGGAGGATTCCCTGTAAAAGGAGAGAGAAGCAAAGCTTCGGTAAATTTCACATAGCCCTTTCTCCACTCTTCCTGTGGCACACATATAAAGAAAGAAAAAAGGAAGGAAGGAAGGAAGGAAGGAAGGAAGGAAGGAAGGAAGGAAGGAAGGAAGGAAGGAAGGAGGGGAGGAAAGAGAAGGAAGGAAGGAAGGAAGGAAGGAAGGAAGGAAGGAAGGAAGGAAGGAAGGAAAGAGAAAGAAAGAAAGAGAAAGAAAGAAAGAAAGAAAGAAAGAAAGAAAGAAAGAAAGAAAGAAAGAAAGAAAGAAAGAAAGAGAGAGAAAGAGGAATGAGGTTGATATCTTCTTTTTCCTTTGCAATCTTCATATGAAAGCAGAAATTCCCCGTTTCTGATGAACTGAGTGTTTCATTTTCTTCACCCTGACTGTAGCTGCTCACAACTTAGACCAATCAGTCAGATTTAGGTTTTCTTATGCTGGCTTAAGACTGTAATATTGATTTGATTTTGTAGTTGTTGTTTTAACCATTCAGTCATGTCGAACTCTTGATGATTTTTTACTCATGTGTTCTCCATGCCTAAAATCAACCATATGACTGGGTTGATTTGATTTTAGGTTTTCATTTAATTCTTCCAGAACCTTTTGGAATGACATTTCCCCTTGTCATACGGGATGGTGTTATTCAGTGAACATGTGAATAGAATAGAATAGAATTTTATTGGCCAAGTGTGATTGGACACACAAGGAATTTGTCTTGGTGCATATGCTCTCAGTGTACATAAAAGAAAAGATACGTTCATCAAGGTACAACATTTACAACACAATTGATGATCAATATATCAATATAAATCATAAGGTGAACATGTGAACATGTGCATGTCTTAGATGCAGAATGTCCTTCTTGCAAACCATGGAGAGTGACAACTTGAAAGAAGTAAAGTAGGTGAAAAAAATGCCTCTCCGAGACCATACTGCACTATTGGTTTGAATTTCAAAACATATTAAAAACATTCATTTTGAATCGATATTCAGAAAGTTCTTTCGCCAGGCAATCTGTGGTCTGCATTGTTCTGTGGCTAAAAATATAAGAAAAGTCCGGAGTAATCTTGATTCTTACAAAACAAATGAGGGGGACATTGCTTCCCATTTTGATTAATACATCAGATTCTAGACTAGCTAGAATTTTTTTTTCTTCTACTAAACTACTATTCATTGTAATGAAAACCAGGATGATTTGTGGTGGGACTGGGGGTAGAGAAGGGATGTAAATTTTTGAAAATACAGAAGTTAGACCATAACTCTGTGCTACAGAATGAAGTCTAGAATATATAATTTTTGTTATAGTCAGGAATAAAGTTTTATATATGAAAAATTGGATACTTAATTCTTAACTTTCATTCTTAGTATTGTGTTTTTGTTGTGGGTTGTATGATTTGTTTTGTTCTGGGATGATTGTTGTTGTTGTTGTTTGCTTTACTTATCAATAAAGAGATGCCAAGATTTTGTGCATTCACAACTATAACAAGATAGAGACTTCTAAGAATAAATTATCAGTTTACCGCTATTTAGAAAACATGAGTGAAACCACACTTAAATACACTTTAGGGCAAAAAAAAAATGTGATTTATAGACAGTTTAGAATTAATGATATTCTGGCAACACTTTGAAATAAGAAGCACATCATAAACCTTGTGTGATTAATGTTCACAGTATATTATTTCCTAAGGTATTCCCTTTGCAATAACAATAATTACCTCAAACATTTGCGATGATGGTATATTAAGGAAACACTCATGCCTGGGTTATTTTTGCTGACGTCCTCAAAATACTGCTTGAAGCTCAGTCCCTAGTCTACAATTAATCCCTAGTAAGCAGCCGGAGGATCGAGACCAGAAAAGTGCTGAAGAAAAAAATAGTCCAAAGGAAGACTTCATGTCACTCAACATTTAAGTCAAAATTTTGCATGTTTAGCATTGAACTAAAGAGCCATGGTGGCACAGTGGTTAGAACACAGTACTGCAGGCTAACTCACTGCTTACTCCAGAAGTTCGATTCTGACCAGGTTGACTCAACCTTCCATCCTTCTAAGGTCAGTAAAATGGGGACCCAGATTGTTGAAGGTGATATGCTCAGTCTGTAAACCGCTTAGAAAGGGATGTAAAGCACTGCGAAGTGGTATATAGGTCTAAGTTTTATTGCTATTGAAGCTTGGACACATCTGGTTGGATTGTTTAGTCATAATTGTGGCTCCCGTATGACACCTATCCTGCGCAGACTGCACTGGCTACCTGTGGCCTTCCGGGTGCGCTTCAAGGTTCTGGTAACCACCTTTAAAGCGCTCCATGGCATAGGGCCGGGTTACTTACGGGACCGTCTACTGCTACCGGATACCTCTCACCGGCCCGTGCGCTCTCACAGAGAGGGACTCCTCAGGGTGCCGTCAGCTAGACAGTGTCGTCTGGCGACGCCCAGGGGAAGGGCCTTCTCTGTGGGGGCTCCCACCCTCTGGAACGAACTCCCCCCAGGACTCCGTCAACTTCCAGACCTCCGAACCTTCCGTCGCGAGCTTAAAACACACCTATTTATCTGCGCGGGACTGGACTAGTTTTTAAATTTTTTAAATTTTAAATTTTTTAAATTTTATAGGGGTTTTAATTGGTTTTAATATTTATATTATTTTAATAATTAGGCTTTCTGAATATGTTTCTTAATGGTTTTCTTAATTTGTATATATATGTTTTTTATCTGCCTGTGAACCGCCCTGAGTCCCTCGGGAGATAGGGCGGTATATAAATTTGAATAATAAATAAATAAATAAATAAATAATTTACAGTGTTGACTTTAACTCCAGGATCTAATTTATTGATCCTGTTTGCTCCGTTTTGTGGATCTGTGGCAGGATGCTTCATCCCACAATGCAGCCAAAGCCCCAGATAACTAAGAAGCTGTTGTATTAAAGGATTAACTAGCTATTGGCTTGTTCAAGTAGCTGGTGAGAAGCTGAAGAGTGGACCAGATAGCAGATGTTCTCCTGGGACCCTAAAAGAAGTCCTGTTGAGAATTTCTTCTGTTGACATCTAAATGAAAGGCACTCAAAAGGGCCCATAGAAAACACATGAGAGTTGAATAACATCCTTGTGAAAGCAGAGCATCAGTAGCCATGGTACTGGTAATGGTAGTAATGCTGGGAGTAGCAGTAATGGTGGGAGTAGCAGCAGCATTACTTCATTAGTGATCATCATGGGTGTAGTGCAAATGAAAAAGTTGGAGGACTGTGAATGGAAGGTTCATTTGCTACTTCCAAAGCCATAGAATTCCATATACATTTGATAAATAAATAAATAAATGTAAATAAATATTAATTTGCACCAGAGGAGAACAGGTTTTTCCTGTCTCCAAGTTTTTCTCCTCAGCTCACTTGACTGTTCCTATTGTCAATTCCCACAGACACTGTAGAAGAGAATATTGGATTAGGGAGCTCGATCAGAGGTGGGTTTCAGCATGTTCTGACCAGTTCTGGAAAAACGGTAGTGGAAATTTTGAGTAGTTCGGAGAACCGGTAGTAAAAATTCTGACTGGCCCAGCCCCCATCTATTCTCTGTCTCCCAAGTCCCAGCTGATTGGGAGGAAATGGGGTTTTTGCAGTAACCTTCTCCTGGAGTGGGGTGGGAATGGAGATTTTACAGTATCCTTCCCCTGGAGTGTGGTGGGAATGGAGATTTTACAGTATCTTTCCCCTGCCACACCCACCAAGCCACACCCACCAAGCCATGCCACACCCACCAAGCCACACCCACAGAACCGGTAGTAAAAAAATTTGAAACCCACCACTGAGCTCGATCCAGTATTTCTAGTTATGTTCTTAAGATCCAGACAATCTCAATCTGCCTTCTTATTTAAAAACAAACAAAATAAACCTATCAGGGATCCTTACTGAATTCGTTGGATAAAGAAATACGTTGATCAACCATACATGTAGGCTGCTGTAGCTTCCTGCCCACATAATACTATGTCTTTTTTTTTCTAGTTTTCTTTTCTTTTTACAGTTTACTTTAAAGCGATGCTGTGCTCTCAAATGCCCAGAGTCACTTTCCGTTGAGAAGGGCAGCCATATAAATTTGATTAACAAACAAATAAAGAAATAAAAAACGTTTAATATGAAGTACTTTTTCTTTTGACTCAACGCAATCAGTTCCGGTGGAATTAGGTAAGGTGGCGTTTGGCCTTCTAAAATGGTTAGAGGTAAAATTGTTGATACATATTCCCTCAGATGATTCTCATCTGCAATTTAATATTTGGGTCTTAAAAAGAAAAAAAAAAGTACAAAGCTGACTAACTTTACTGTTATGGCCCATAAGCCCACAAAAGAAGAATGGTAAAGAATGATTCCAATCTAATACTGACTTAATTAAAACTATTGGAAAAACCTGCAGAGAGCTTTAAAATAAAACAAAAAATCCGTCTCAAAATATTCCTTAGTGATATTCAAGTTGCCTTCCTGGGGGTGCTTCCCAGCCTACTTTGAAAGAGATTTTTTTATTGCCATATTGTATTGCAATCTCCAGGCTTTTAATAACTTGCAAATAATGAGGACGAATCGCTTAAATCCCCTCCGCACAAATGTATGCTTATATTAGCAGACGTTTTTGTACATTTCCCTGCAAATAGTCTAATTCCTTCTAATCCTCTTATAGAAATTATATTCATACCTATTGGCATTAAAGGGAGTATTGTTGGTGTTTGCTATTTATTCGGTGAAGACTTCTTTAATGCAAATTGACTGAAATTCCTGCAGGTGCTTTCTTTTATGAATATTTGGAAAGTCAGTTATATTAAAGGGATGGTGGGGTTTGTCCGGTGCATCCTGGCATTGATCCTAAGCTTTGCATTTGACTCAGGAAGCACGCTGTTTCACAACATCTGCTACAGGAAAAGGGAATTGGTCATGTTTCATGGGAAAAGGTGTGATGTGTCAAAATCGAAACCATCACGGTGATTCCTGGACTCAAAGTAGCATCCCTCTTGATACGTTACTTGGCTCAAAAATATACAGATATGCAAAAATGTGCGTCATTGGGGAGATCTTATTAAAAAAAAAAGAAATGCACATTTGGAGGAACTGCATGGAAAAAATACATTTGGGAACATGGTGCACTAAAGAGGAGAGATTTGGGAAGATGTGAGCAAATATGCCTTTGCTAAAGAGAAATGCCCATGAAATGTGTCTATTAGGAAATGTTAATGAGACAATAAAGGCATTTTTTGTATGCTTTAAGAATAATTTGCAGAAAATTCAGGGAATGGGCACATCTTGATTGCATGACACTCTGCTATGAATTGGATTTAGCCCCATCTGCGTGTCCCTAGCGGCATCAAGGAATAAAATAGAAACCCACATTACTGCACTTAGGAATCGCTAGAGGTTACAGAATTAGTAGTAATGTTTTTCTAAGTACAGCCAAGGATAGAGTCAATTCTTTTTTTTCTTTTTTTTTTTTGGTTTGTGTTTTGACACAAATGGATTTAATTTGCACTTTTGGAATTAACCTGGAACAAAGTTATCCCTTGGTTTTTGCTGTTTCCCAGATTGGCAATTAGAAAACAAATGTATTGTGTACTTTAGGAAACAAATACGGGCAAAAATTAACACCCCAAAACCCCCTGTGCTTTATGGTATACAAAAAGGCATGCAGTCAGAGAAAATGCTTGCAAAAATGTGTATATTGTGGGATAAAATACAGAAAATGCATTAAGCTGAATAAAACCCCCCAAAATGCTCTAGAATTGATGGTAGCATATACAAGGACACTCTCTTTCAATTGTTAAAGCAGACCCGGTTCTGAAACTGCTTTAGAAGTGCTCCTGGCTGTTTCAACATGTGTGCATAGATAACCTCACTTAGTTGGGTGGGGGGAAAAAAGGTAATACACATTCCAAAACAAATGTTTCAAAGGATTTTGCACGCCTTAATATTCCTCTGCATTCAAGATTCTCATTCAGGTCATACAGGCTTTACCTGGTGACATTCTAATTCTATAACATTAACAATTTAATGATAATAATGTTTAAGAAGGACCACACAAGCCTGGATATTAGAAGACTGTTCTAATATCCAATAAACTTGGGAGTGCCATTATGTACTAATATACCTAATTTTCTCTAAATAATTATAATTCCAATATCCTCTGGTTTTTCTTTTTCTTTTTAAACATGGGTTGCATCAAGTGTTAATGTTATCGAAGAAAATATAGTTGGGAAATATAGTTGTATTCCCTCTGCAAATTGAAAATGCAATCATAAAATGTACTTTTTTTAATCAAGAAACAAGATACAGTACCAAAATAAATAAAAGTCCTGAACACTTGGCTGTATAAGATTCCCAGCATAGTTTGCCCATGAATCTTCAAAGAGGGAAGACTGTTTTCCACTGGTCTGTTTCGGAACCCTTACATAATTTAACTTTTTAAATTTAATTTGGGATGCCACAGCATTTCTAATGGATTGATATGGTGGTTAAGTCTATTACATTTGTAAGTCACACCCAATACAAATGGGGAATCTAGCCAGAGGGTTTTAGATGAAGCTAGCAAAGAGGCAATCTACTTTAGCATGCAGTCTTAATTGGGTCCCCCAGATAGGGAAGCCTTTGAATGAGGAAAACAAACAGATCTAGTTGTAGGTTGTAGCCAGGGGTGAGCTTAAAAATTTTGAGCAAGGGGTTCTCTGCTGGGTTGCTGGGTGGGTGTGGCTATGGTGGGCGTGGACTAGTCGGCCTCCTGCACCACAGCAGGGGGGCATTTTTGCCCTCCCTGGGCTCTGGAGGCTTTCCTCGAGCCTCCAGGATGGTGAAAATGCCCCCCCAGGCTCCAAAGTCCCACTGGAATCCAGAAATGGGCCTGTTACTGGCCATCTCGAACTTCCAATAGGCCCATTTTTCACCCTCCCCGAACCTCCGCACACGCCTTGCACCTACCTGCATCCAAAACAGGCCGCATGGGGACTCCTGGGAGGGGAGGGGTGGGAGGAGAGGGGAGGGGTGGGTGGGGCCAGCCAAGAGTAGGATTTGGGGATTCTCTGAACTGCACAGAATCTTAGCTAGAGGTTCTCCTGAACCCCTGTGAACCCCCAGCAGCCCATCCCTGGTTGTAGTGGAGAAGATAAATCTTGGAAACAAAAGAGAGGTTGCATCCTTTTCCTCCCTGTCTTTTAGATGTGACCAGGGTCAAACACTATTCATCTCTGTCTCTAATCTCATCAGACCTAAATTGACCTTTTCTGTCCCAGACACATACATACACATGCACACACAAGCACATGCTGCAATTCTATTTAAACCAAAGAAGAGAAACCTCCTTATCACTTCAGCTCAAGGAGAACCCTGAGAAGCAAGTTAAGTATAGACCAATTTCAAGTTCCATCCTGCATCAGCTGATGACCTCAACATTTTATCTCCTTTAACAATGGACTTCCCTAGCTCTGCTGACCTCCTGAAAGGCTCTTTTTGCCTAACAATAGGACTCACACCAGATGCACAGATAAGAACCTGCCTAGCTTCCCCAAACTGACCGGTCAATCAGAAACAGGATTTTTAACCTTGTAGCCTTCAACTTGCACAAAAAAACTTTGCTTCTCCATTGTTGGTCCCTCTTTCATGAAAGGCAGGCACCCAACAATCATCCTGGACATAATGATCATTCTTCAGTCTGAATTCTTAACATAATGAATGTATTAAAGGCAACCTTAAGCTTGGCTCCCATATAAATTATAAATATGTTAAGCTTGGTTCCCATATAAATTATAAATATGTATGATATGTAGAAGGGATGCGGTGGCTCAGATGCTGAAAAGGTCAGCAGTTCAGAGGTTCGAATCCCTAGTGCCGCGTAACAGGGTGAGCTCCCATTACTTGTCTCAGCTTCTGCCAACCTAGCAGTTCGAAAGCACATGCAAGTAGAAAAATAGGGACCACCTTTTTTGGTGGGAAGGTGTGCCTTTGGCATTTACTCATGCCAGCTACATGACCACATAGACATCTTTGGACTGCACTGGCTCTTCGGCTTTGAAATGGAGATGAGCACCGCCCCCTAGAGTCGGGAACGACTAGCACATATGTGCGAGGGGAACTTTTACATTTACTTTTTATGATATGTAGTGGCGCAGTGGTTAGAATGCAGTATTACATTTAATAATTCTGCCTAATGCCAACAGTTCGATCCTGACTGGCTCAAAGTTGATTCAGCCTTCATTCCTTCCATGGTCAGTAAAAGGAAGACCCAGATAGTTGGGGGCAATATGCTGGCTCTGTAAACCAGGGATGAAATTCAAAATTTTTCCCTACCGGTTTTGTGGGTGTGGCTTGGTGGGTGTGGCAGGGGAAGGATATTGGCAGGGGAGAAACAGGCTCAAGCTCAATCCTTCCAAGACAGAGTGGCTGTGGATGCCGGCATCCCGGTATAGTCAGCTGAGTCCTCGGCTGACTGTTGGGGGCGAGTCACTGGCCCCGATGGAGTGGGTGCGCAATCTGGGTGTTCTCCTGGATGAACGGCTGTCTTTTGAAGATCATTTGACGGCCGTCTCCAGGAGAGCTTTCCACCAGGTTCGCCTGGTGCGCCAGTTGCGCCCCTTTCTAGACCGGGATGCCTTATGCACAGTCACTCACGCCCTCGTGACGTCTCGCCTGGATTACTGCAATGCTCTCTACATGGGGCTCCCCTTGAGGGGCATCCGGAGACTTCAGTTAGTCCAGAATGCGGCTGCACGGGTGATAGAGGGAGCCCCTCGTGGCTCCCGTGTGACACCTATCCTGCGCAGACTGCACTGGCTACCTGTGGCCTTCCGGGTGCGCTTCAAGGTGTTGGTGACAATCTTTAAAGCGCTCCATGGCATAGGGCCGGGCTATTTACGGGACCGCCTACTGCTACCAAATACCTCTCACCGACACGTGTGCTCTCACAGAGAGGGACTCCTCAGGGTGCCGTCAGTTAGGCAGTGCCGTCTGGCGACACCCAGGGGAAGGGCCTTCTCTGTGGGGGCTCCCACCCTCTGGAACGAACTCCCTCCAGGACTTCGTCAACTTCCGGACCTCCGAACCTTTCGTCGCGAGCTTAAAACACACTTATTCATCTGCGCGGGACTGGATTAGATTTTAAAGTTATTGGTTTTAAGGGGTTTTTATTATTTATATTGTTTTTAATAATTTGGCAATAGAATAAGTTTTTTAATCGTCGTTTTTAATCTGCATTTATATGTATTTTAATTGCCTGTGAACCGCCCTGAGTCCTTAGGGAGATAGGGCGGTATATAAATATGAAAAATAAATAAATAAATAAATTTCAAAATCTCCATTCCCATCCCACTCTGGGGCCAGCCAGAGGTGATATTTGCCGGTTCTCCGAACTACTCAAAATTTCCGGTGCTGGTTCTCCAGAACCTGTTAGAACCTGCTGGATTTCACCCGTGCTGTAAACCACTTAAAGAAGGTTGTAAAGCATTATGGAGTGGTGTATAAAGGATATTGCTATATATAAGGGGGGGAAAAGTGGATTCTTGATGTAGTCTATTTCAAATTATATCAGTTGAACATCTAGATGTTTAGAACGGCTCGTGGGCAAATTGAAACAAGCCTTTCCATCATGTGTGGCCCCGCAGTTATCATAGGGAGATATGCTGTCTCTGAAGAATATGGACATTCTACTGTATTAATATCTGTGATAGATTTATCTTTGAAGTTTTCTTAATCCTCTTTTAAGTCCACAAGCACTTTCTCCGGACTACAATTCTTATAGCTGAAACTGTATCCTTTAATACCTATGAAAGGAGGGCAGAAAGAGAAAGGTGTGTGTGCGGGGGGAGAAGGCTCCCAAGAATATAAATCTATGATGAAAACTTCTCCCAGGAAACGAGCCTTGGCAGAGAAGTACAAAAGGTTAGAAAAGGTTACCCTGGCCCCACATGGCTGTCAATATTTTTCAAAGGTATAAACAAAAATGGATGTAAACATTTTTCCAATTTGTGATTCACCGAGTCAATACGGAGAAAATGCTAATCATACTAATTTCCTCCTTCCAGAGAGAGAATATATCAGTAATCTATTAACATGCAAAGGGCCAACAGGGTTAAGCTGTTCAAACACTGTCATTGATTCCCCTGCCTTTTCCCTGCATTGCCTTCTCCTCCTCACTCAATGGGTACCAAGTCACACTCCTTAGCAGTTTGTGCTGTAAAAGTTTGCTCCCTGGAGAGACTCTGCAGTTAAGACATTAATTACAATATTTGACTAATCAGCAGCCGGAGTCTGGAGGGGTCCAAAGCTGAATGACAAATGCCAATATCTACTCTAAGGGTTGTTGGATCAACAAGCCAATACAGAGAAACTGATCCATCATTTTGTCACAAATTCCCAGAGCTGTTTCCGAAGCCTGCCAATTAAAAAAAAAAATGTAATCACTCTGCATCATTCATCAGCCATTACAAGATACATGATAAATGGGGCCCTTCTCCTCCCCCATTGTTCAGCATCTGATGTCTGCACAGACGCGTGCTTTCAGGTGATATTGTACGGTGTTTTAGTCCAGGAAATGAAGAGGAAAAGAACGCATTTACGTTATTATATATTTCATCAGGATTGGTTGATTCTCGGTGGCTTCCACAATTCAAAAGCAAAAAGAAAACAGTGAGGAAAAATATATATACAAATATTGCAGTATATGGTACAATTGTGTGATATGGTACAAGTAAGTATGGTATAAATACATTCTCATCTATGTACCTGGGGAAAAGTAGGTTCAATTACTATGTTGTTTAATTCATGTGGATTTTTTTTTTTTAAGCAATTCCTGCGTTTGTATCGTTTACGTTTCTAATTACCACAAACACGCTGTTTGAACTTAGATGTTTTATTCCTTCTGTGGGAATGGTGTTCATAAAAGGCATTGTTTCTTCCCATAAAAAGAGGAACTGAAATGAATGTGCAAATTCCATCCATCAGCCATCTTCATTATCATCAGTTATCAGATAAAAGAATTCCCTCAAACCCCCCCCCCCCCCGTATTAGTTCTTACTGACTTTCATGAGAGTCTTTGCTTTAGAATGGTTTTTCAAAGAGAATGGAATAGCATTTCCGATGCTTATGGGTGGAATCTTGCTTCCTTGTACTTAATTTATTACAAAGTGGCCAAGAAGTATGTGAGGATGTCTTTCAGTCTTTTCCCAAAGGGTATGTAGCCTCTTTGATTTTGTAGTCTAAAGGAAGGTATCTTAAGGGAACATTTCAAATAGCTTTTAGTGGATAAGATATAAGACCACTTATAATGAGAGCCAGTTTGGTATTGCAGCTAACTGGTTGATGGTCCCACCTTAGGCATAAAGTCATCTGGATGACCTTGGGCCAGTCATCTCTCTCAGCCTTAGAAAAGAGGCAATGGAAAATCATGTTTCGAAAACCTTTCCAAGGAAACATAGCATCAAAGGGTTGGAAGAGACTCAGAGGTCTCCTAGTCCAACCTTCTGCTCAAGATAGGAGACCATAGAAGCATCTTCAGAACACTATACAACTCCCAGCTCAAAGCAGGAGACCTCATACCCATGACACATGCCAGAGGTGGCATTCTGTGGGCATGCATGCTGTTGCTCTTTTGGTTTCCAGCATGCGCATATGCACTGGCCACCTGGTCTTCGTGCGTGCTGGAGCATCAGAAACCCAAAGACCAGCTGGCCAGTGTGCATGTGCGCACTGGCCACCTGATCTTCGGGTTGCCGGCGCTCTGACGCGGGCACGCTTGCATGGACATGCATTCCGGTTTGAGCACTCAGTGCCGAAATCTCTGCCTTATACCATCCTGATCAAATAGTTGTCCAGTCTATTTTTTTAGAAAACCTTCAGTGATGGAGCACTCACAATTCCAGGAGGCAAACCATTCCATTGATGAATTGTTATCACTGTGAGAAAATGTCTCCCTATTTCTAGGTTCAATTTCTTTAACAATCTCCTTGCTTCTTGCTCTGCCTTCTGGTGCTCGTGCTGGCAATTGCCAGGAGTAAAAAACAAAAACTCAACACATACAAAAATATACTACTAAAGAACTAATGGACAGTTTGGTGTGAGCTCCCAATAATGCTGCAGACTGGTAGGCACAGGAGATTTATACAACTATAAAATGGGAGCGTTTGAGGAATTAGATTCATATTGACTTCCATTGCAAAGTCATTTCATTTATACCTTTTACATTCATGTTCTTATCCAGCTTTCTAGACTTTCACAGATAGGCCAAAATGCATTTAAATGGTAGATTCTATATTTCTTGGGTAAATGCATTCTAAATGTATTTATCAAATTTATACGCTGCTCATTTCGTGGTATGAGGCAATAGTGAGCGGCTTACAACATAATAAAACATATGGAAATAAAAATAGTTATAATATATAAAAACAGATTAAAATTACAGGAGATCGCATTGCACTCATGTCAGAAGTACCAAGGCGCTTCCAGGTTGAAAGGATTAGCCAGTGATATCACTGTTGCCTGAGTTGGGAGCTACTTTCCTGTTCCCAGCCTGAGCTGGAGCAAAGGACGGGAACTCACCCTGTCCCATGGCAGCACGCCAATCTTGAACATTAGCTCGCTAACCCAGTGGTGAAATGCTAATGGTTAGCACCGGTTTGGGCGAACTGGTAGCAATAAAAACTATCAGTTCAGGCAAACCAGTAGTAAAAAACAAAACTATGGTTCCTCTGAACCGGTATTTCAAACGATCAGCTGTGCCGCACGATTTAATATCGCTAGAAAGCAGGAAATCCTGCTTTCTAGTGAACCTAAATCACACAGCACAGCTGATTCCCCCCCCCCACCCACTGTTCTACTTATCTTCCCAAGCCTCCTTTTGGTGAGTAC
This sequence comes from Ahaetulla prasina, assembly GCF_028640845.1. NCBI lineage: Eukaryota > Metazoa > Chordata > Lepidosauria > Squamata > Colubridae > Ahaetulla > Ahaetulla prasina. Next base: position 216,096,172 of record NC_080540.1, on the reverse strand, counting down.
AGTGCATGTGCGTGCACAGCGTGTGTTTGGTGAGCACTGCGCATGTGTACGCAGTGCGCATTTGGTACTCAGCGGGCTTGCGCAGTCAGCGAATCGGTAGCAAACTGGTTCAGATTTCACCACTGTGCTAACCTCTAACCCAGCATCCTAACCTTCTCAAGCCACTGTGTTCCTGTACAGGAAATTAAAACAATCTAAAAAACACAGGCTTTATCTATGTAGAAGCTATTTTTATATATATTTTAAACTTAATTTTTACATGAATTTCCATGCAGCCCCAAATAATCTTAATGCAAACGGATAACAGAGCAAAAGTATGAACCACTCCATGCAGAATCAACATGAACCAGAGACAGACTGTTCGTATACATTTATTTCAGGAGTATGATGTGAGATGAGATTCATAGCCATTCATGGGCCCTGGCAAGTTGGCCCGAATGGGAAAGATTTTATGAGCACAGAAAACTAGCTTCAGTTGCCAACATCATCCCTGACCCTGCAACAGAGAAATGGCAGTAATATCCCACTGGTGACATCTGCAGCCACAACAGATGATTATGTTCCTGAGGACAGATGGACATCATCTTTTCTGCTCTGCTATCACACTGGATGGGATATTAATAATCATGGTTGTTTTTCCACCCACCACCCCAGCTAAATAGATAGGATGTCACTGACAATATTGACACGAAATAGCCTATTGTGTTTCTCCATTGCTTATTTTCAGTGCAGCTATCACTCAGATATCTCTCAGTGGATTGGCTCTTAGGGCACTGATACATATTGGACCAACCTTAAGCAAAAAGCACAATAAACAGAGCTTCTTCTGTTCAATTTCCAGCCCTGTGCAAAAGGAGCAGGTGGGAAAAAATCCTTAGAGAACATTTTCATCCAAGCAAACCTTTTCTGCATGTTACAGATTTATTTATTTAAAAAGAAAAAATTAAACGCATGTATCCTTGGAGACCTATTCAATCCAAATGTGAATTGGGGCTTCCATATTTACATTCTGGATGAATAAGAAATCTGAGAGAAGAATTTAAAATTCATCAGGCAGGAACCTAAAGTGGAACTCTGTAATCTAGGTATTGTTTTTAATGTTTTTATCTGATTAGTAGAGATGAGCAAGAAAGCGTGAAAGCATTTCCTTTGAACATGAAAAAAACCCAGCAACCCACCACCTAGAATTACTTGTAAAGCAATCACTTATTATAAATCTTTATGGAATAAACAGGATAATAAACATACAGGAGACCTTGAAAACTTAACAGCCAATGTTTTATGGCTAGTGTATAAATGTGTAATTTGGAATGATAAGTAAAGACTAAAGGAGGTAATCAAATTATGTAAACAAAATATCCAGTTAGAATCCACAATAAAGACCCTGTAAAAATCAACAATTCTAAGAAAAGTTTGGAGGAAAAAAGATAATTATTTCTTTTTATTTTGAAAAAGCAATAGCTAACCTATAAGTTAGCTTGGAGGTCCAGCCGCTCCGAACCCGACCGAACACTAGCGAGGTCACATATTCAGACCTACCTAGTGGCGACCAGAGCGGCGAAACATAACTATTTTTCCGCTCTCATCGCATCGGCAGATAATCGCCCAGCCACCCTGTTTAGGGTGACCCGCTCCCTGCTTACGCAGGAGGCTCAGGAGGACCCCTTACAGGGGCGTGCTGAGGATTTTGTACAATATCTGTCTGATAAAATCGCTCGGATTCGGGACGGACTGGACATTGATTGGGTTGGCGGGGATGAGTCTTTAGAATACTATCTGGGCTGAGTTCGATCCCGTGACTCCCGACGACATGGACAGGTTGTTGGGTAGGCTGAATCCCACCACATGTTTATTGGATCCATATCACTCCTGGATGGTACTGGCCACAAGGGAGGTTACACGAGGCTGGCTCCTGGGAGTTACCAACGCTTCCTTGTTGGGGGTCATTTTCCCCACCGCCTTGAAAGAGGTGGTGGTGAGGTCCCTCCTCAAGAAGCCCTCCCTGGACCCAGCTGTATTAGCGAACTACCGTCCAGTCTCCAACCTTCGCTTTTTGACGAAGGTTGTTGAGAGTGTGGTGGCATATCAGCTTCCTCAATACCTGGAGAAAACTGTCTATCTGGACCTGTTCCAGTGAGATTTCAGACACGGGTACAGCACTGAGATGGCTTTGGTCGCGTTGGTGGATGACCTCTGGAGGGCTGGGGACAGGGGATGTTCCTCTGTCCTGGTCCTGTTAGATCTCTCGGCGGCTTTTGATACCATCGACCATGGTATCCTGCTGCGGCGGTTGGAGGGACTGGGGGTCGGAGGCACCGTTTATCGGTGGTTCTCCTCCTATCTCTCTGACCGTTCGCAGACGGTGTTGGCAGGGGGGAAGAGATCGACCCCGAGGCGCCTCACTTGTGGGGTGCCTCAGGGGTCTGTTCTCTCGCCTCTCCTGTTCAACATCTACATGAAGCCGCTGGGCGAGGTTATCCGTGATTTTGGGGTGGATTATCATTTGTACGCTGATGATACGCAGCTGTACATTTCCACCCCGAACCACCCCAACGAAGCCGTCGAGGTGATGGGCCGGTGTCTTGAGGCTGTGCGGGTCTGGATGGGGAGGAACAGGCTCCAGCTCAACCCCTCCAAGACTGAGTGGCTGTGGGTTCCAGCGTCCCGGTACAGTCAGCTTACGCCATCGCTGACTGTTGGGGGGGAAGTACTGACCCCCAGGGGAAGAGTGCACAACTTAGGCGTTCTCCTGGACAATCGGCTGTCTTTAGAAGAACACCTGACGGCCGTCACCAGGGGAGCATTTTATCAAGTTCACCTGATTCGCCAGTTGCGCCCCTTCCTTGATCGGGACTCCTTACGCACGGTCACTCATGCCCTCGTCACTTCCCGCCTGGACTATTGCAATGCTCTCTACATGGGGCTCCCCTTGAAGAGCACCAGGAGGCTCCAGCTAGTCCAGAATGTGGCCGCGCGGGTGATAGAGGGAGCATCGCGTTGCTCCCATATAACACCCATCCTGTGCGGCCTGCACTGGTTGCCGGTAGCCTTCCGGGTGCAATTCAAGGTGCTGATTACCACCTTTAAAGCGCTCCATGGCTTAGGACCGGGGTATTTGCGAGACCGCCTTCTGCCACCAATTGCCTCTCAACGACCTGTGCGCTCCCACAGAGCGGGCCTCCTCAGGGTGCCGTTGACCAAACAATGTAGGTTGGTGGCCCCAAGGGGGAGGGCCTTCTCTGTGGCAGCACCAGCCCTATGGAACGAGCTTCCTCCGGGGTTACGCCAACTCCCCGACCTCCGGGCCTTCAAACGTGAACTGAAGACTTTACAATTTCACCGAGCGGGACTAGATAAAAAGACATATTTTAGCGAAATTTTAAGGGGTTTTAATCGGTCTTTGACCGTTTTAGTGATTCGGCCTGTAAATATTTGTTCTTAATTGTTTTTATATATTGTTATTTATTATATTTATATTGTATTGGTGTGGGTATTTTAACATTGGCTGTAAACCGCCCTGAGTCCTCCGGGAGATGGTGCGGTATAGAAATGTAATTATAAATAAATAAATAAAAGTATTGTACAGTAACCGTTTGCTAATCAGAATCCAGAATATTTTAATGAATAAAGCCGAAAGGAATCTACATTCTAAATGGTGTTCAATTGTGTAAAGAGAAGGGAACAAAGTACCCATGTATATTATCATGTACTAACACTTTATTAGGAGTTCTACTATAACTTCAATCCAGCATACCCATTCCAATTTTTCCAAAACTTTTCTGAAGATCTCCCAAACATCTGGAGCAGATGAGGGGCACAGCTGGATGGAGAATCCAGTCAGTTAAGGGTGCCGGGTGCCCCATCGGAATATGTACTATTCTATTCTTTGTTAGCTGAAATTGCAAATCTATTAGTTTTACTCTGTGTGCAAGAAAAAGTTGTAGCTCAGCTGCAGATTCCAGCATCCTGAAAATTCACTTTCTGTTAGCTCTTAATAGACTTTTGCTGGTTAGGACTAAACGATGATCTTTTATAATTATTGGTAAGAGATGAGATATAGGAGGCAGAGAGTCCCATAAAAAGAAGTTTATTTTTTATATTATTTTTTATATTATTATTATATTTATTATTAATTTATTTATTATTATTGAAGGAGTTAAATTACTGAAATTGTTTATTCTGGAGGAATGGGAGTGTCATTTTTATATATCTTTTTTCTTTTATACACCTTTTTTGTACTTCTTTCTCTTTTCTCAGTTTGTATTTGTTTTGATCTATCTTTAGATTGGATAACCATTTGTCTGAAGTGGTGTAGAATTTCCTGCCAACAGGGGGTTGTTGTTGCTGTTTTGCTGGAGAAAATGTTAAAATTACTTAGAATGTCATATTAGAAATATTGTGGCTTACATAATACATTGGCACTGGGTTCAAAGAAGATCCAGAACCATTACTTGTAATGGTTGCACTGCTGGAGGAGTTTATATAAAAACTAGTATTGAATGAGAACTTCTGCATTTCTTTATCTGCGTAAGCAGGAAGCAAGCAAGGTTGCATCCGCCATCAATGCGCGCAACAACTTCTCAAAATAATCTCTGGGTTCTCAATTGTCCCACTTTCTACCTAGGGTCTAGACGAGACTATTCTTCAGATGAAAGAGTTCCATCCAAGAAGATATTCATGCTGTTACCCACTGGAATATCGATAGAAGACCTCCAGGATCCTTTCTAACTGTTATTCTAGTCTAGTCTAGTCTAGTCTAGTCTAGTCTAGTCTAGTCTATATTTGATAGTAATATTTGGTAGTAATTGTTTTTTCTGCAGTTCTAATTATCCTCTGAAGTCTCTGTCTTTCTTGTTGGGTTGCAGAACCAAACCAGTCAGTTATAGAGCTGCAGATGACAGACTCAATAATTCCTCTGTAGTAAATTTATAGTGTATAGTAAATTTATAAACATATACTCAACTATAAATGTTTTTGTAAGATAATACATTACAAATATGTGCAAATATATTTTTATATTTGTAAACTTTAATAAAATTATTTTTTAAAAAGATGCTTGCTGTACTTGTCCGTTTAAACATATTCCATGTTATGGGAGTCATATTCCAACGAATCCTTGAATGAAATTGCACATTTTAAGTAAATAATTTTTTAAAAATATGTTCAATTTATTCAAAAATTCAAATACTCTGAAAATTCTTTACTTCAAATTCTTTTGCTAAAAAAAAAAATAAAGGGCAGAAAATGGAGTGACGGGGAAGGACACATTATTGTCTATATTTACTGAAAGAAAACTCCCCAACAGCCCAGATTTCCAGATATGCTGCTGGGCTTTTAATGATCTAATTATATTATGTAAAATGTAGGAAATCTGGTTCTGTGGTGTTTTACTTGTATTAATATGTGCCTTCAGGTTCTTTAACGTTTCCTTTCCCTGCAAAGGAAAACCTTGTTTTTCTATCCCATTCTTTCTGGGTGTTTTCAAGTAATTATAAATTTTATTTTGCTCATTGGGAATTACTTTATTATTGTGAGGTAACAAAGGCTTTTATTACTGTTGTGGTTTCTATCTTCTTTTGGCTGCTCAGTCTGAAAATATTCAATGGAAAGAGCTCCCTTGTATCCTCCTTCTTAGGGATGTAATGTTGTTTTCCATCAGATTGTATGAGAATAATCACATAATCGAATGGATTAAGGGAACTCGTATTTTGAATAACCTGCTGGCTTGTTATAAGTAGAGTCTCTTAAGTTAGAGCAGCCTGCTGGCTAGTTGAGATCTGTTAAGAACTGTCTCTTCTCCAGTGGTGGTATTTATGTGGAAGGGAGGCTAGGAGGGTTGTTTTCTTTTTGGAATGCAACTTGATTGACGAAAACAGATTTTATGCAGCTGGGTGTAAAAATCCAAGTACAAAGTTTAGGATACCCTGGGAGAATTGGTAAGAGTCGGGAAGAAATGCTATTAGTCACACAAGTGACCTTTTTCATTCAGTTGTGGGTAGTTTTATATCTGCTCCAATTCCCTCCCTCCTTTGTTTGCTCAGTCTGTTTACCAATTACTGTACTGAGCTGAAGGTAGATCTCACATGCAATTTGCTGCAGTTAAACTATTCTCTCAAATCTTCACTTTGTTGCTTTTATTAGAATAAACAGCCTTTGGTGGAGTGCTCCATATTGATTTTGGAACCTAGCACCATGTACGCCAAGACCACTTAAGATTAATGGGAAAGAGATTTTTCCTGTTCTGCCGTATCCATATTCCAGTGGGTAACAGCATGAATATCTTCTTGGATGGAATGCCTTCATCTGAAGAATAAACTCATCTAGACCCCAAGCATAAAGTGGGACAATGGAAAAGCCAGAGAATAGTTTGACAAGTTGTTGCGCGCATTGATGGCGGATCCAACTTTGCTTGCTTCCTGCTTACACAGATGAAGAAATGCAGACGTTCTCATTCAATACTAGTTTTTATATAAATTCCTCCAGCAGTGCAACCATTACAAGTAATGGTTCTAGATCTTCTTTGAACCCAGTGCCAATGTATTATGTAAGCTACGATATTTTTAATACGACATTCTAGGTAACTTTTAACACTTTCTCTGGCCAAAAAAAAAAAAAAAGGCAATAGGAGAAATTGTTTCAAGACTTGAAACAACATTCAAATGATTGCTTAGTTATTGCAGCAAGTTCCTGGAATATCCCTGCTATGGTTTGAAAGAAATTTGCTCACAGTCCATAGAATTAGAATTGTTAGAGTTAGAGTTAGAGTTAGAGTTAGAGTTAGAATTCTTTATTGGCCAAGTGTGATTAGACACACAAGGAATTTGTCTCTGGTGCATAAGCTTGCAGTGTACATACAACAATAGTGATTCAATTTAGATCAGCTAACTACAATCTGTTCCTCAATTCTTGGAATACCAATAGATTCATTATACCTGTTAAGTTCGGGAAGTAACAAGGCTGGAGACCAGGGTAGTGACAACAGCTCTTTAATATATGGTGAACCCAGCAACTTGGCTGGGGAAAAACAACCCTTTATATACTGTTTAACCGGCGGCTTCAACCAATCAGCAACGTGCTTGTTTCCCGCCTAAATATTTAAAGATACATAACACTCCTCCCCTCCCAGAAAACACTTTACTACTATTTACATAATATTTACATGTTATTTTTCGACGTAGTCACGCAAATAACCTGGGCGTCTCCTAATTCTTTCGGACCTGCGCGGTTCAGTCCTGGGTGGTGTTTTGAGCTGGTCGGAGGGGCTGTTTTCTCCTCCCAGCTCTTTCTCTAGGCCATCGGGCCCTGGATTACTGGCAGTCTCTTTTTCTTGGCCCTCCGGCCTTGGATTACTTTTGGAGTTTTCCCTGCTGTTTGCATCGGGAACCTGATGGCGTCGCTGGACCTCCGGGACCTCAGCTAAGTCTTGCGCCTCCCCCGGGTTATAGTCAGCTGTGGATTCAAATAAGGAGGGGTCATGATCTGTCTCAGCTAGCTCGGGTTGTTTAGCTATTCGTTTCCTTATCTGATCTATGTGGCGCCTCCATACTCGGTTGTCTTGTAACTCGACTAAGTATGACTTTGGACCGGTTGCTTTTATGATTTGCCCTGCGAGCCAACTTGGGCCGTCCCCATAGTTGCGGGCCCACACTCGGCCGCCTACGTCCATTCCTCTCGTTTTTTCTAACTCCCCCTTGTACCCTTCTGGTGTGTAATGGGGATTCAAACGGTCAAGTGGGCACCGGAGCTTCCGTCCCATCAATAATTCGGCTGGACTTCTGCCTGTAGCCGTGCTTGGGGTTCTATGCTGGACGGCTAAAAAGAAATCTATTTTTGTTTGCCAGTCACCTGGCTGGAGTCGGGACAATGCCTCCTTAGCGCTCCGGACGGAACGCTCTGCAAGGCCATTCGACGCAGGGTGGAAAGGCGCAGAGAGGGCATGTCGGATGCCCTCCTCTGCCAAGTATTCCTCAAACTGGGCTGCTGTGAATTGCGGGCCGTTGTCGGACACCAGAGTGTCAGGCAACCCGTGGGTTGCGAATAGGTGGCGCAGGGCTGCGATTACTGCCTCGGCCGTAGTGGATTTCATGAGTATGATCTCCAACCATTTAGAGAATGCGTCGACAACCACTAGGAAGGTTTGGCCGTGGAACGGGCCAGCAAAATCAATGTGGATTCTTGACCAGGGCCCTTGGGGTTTGTCCCATTCCCTGACTGGGGCTGTTGGGGGTAGAGGTCTGGACTCTTGGCAAGCCTGGCATTTCCCTACCCTCTCAGCAATCTCTGAGTCCATGAGTGGCCACCACACATAGCTTCTTGCTAGCCCCTTCATCCTTACGATCCCTGGGTGACCCTCGTGGAGGAGGTCCAATACCTTTCCCCTTAATTTATCCGGAATTACCACACGATCACCCCATAACAGGCACCCCCCTTGAGCCGAGAGCTCATCACGTTTTTTCACAAATTCCTTAAACCGTTCGCCCGGCGCAGCGGGCCACCCTCTTTGTACCCAACCGAGTACAGTCCTTAACATAATGTCCCGGTATGATGCCCGAGCCACTTGCTTAGACGTGACTGGGCCAGAGTCCAAAGAATCAATAAGTAGGATGGGCGTCCCCGGAGTGGGATCTTCGATCGCCCCTGGTAGTGGGCATCTGCTTAACGCGTCCGCATGCCCCACTTCTTTTCCTGGTCGATGCTGCAGCTTGTACGAATAAGCGGCTAAGAAAATAGTCCATCGAGTCAATCGTGGCGAAAGTGCCACAGGCGTTGGGCGGTCGCCAGCCAGTATGCCTAACAGCGGTCTGTGGTCAGTCACAATTTCAAAATCTCACCCAAAAACATATTCGTGAAATTTTTTCACCCCTGACACAATTGCTAGCGCTTCCTTATCTAACTGGCTATAGTTCCTCTCTGGGGAGGACATCGTTCTAGAGTAGAAGGCTATAGGGGCTTCTGTGCCGTTTGGCAGTCTATGGCTGAGTACAGCCCCCACCCCATAAGGGGAGGCATCGCAAACCAGCACTAGTGGCAATGAGCTATGGTACTGTATGAGCAGGCTGTCGCTCGAGAGCAGGTTTTTTACTGCTTCGAAAGCCCTACTTTCCGACTTCCCCCAAGACCAAGCAGTATTTTTCCCTAGAAGCTTATGCAGCGGTTCAGCAACGGTCGCTTTGTTCTTTAAAAAGACCGCGTAAAAATTCACTAGCCCTAGGAATGCCTGTAGCTCTGTTTTGTTTTTGGGCGCTGGAGCCTTTCTGATTGCCTTGACCTTGCTCTCAGTTGGGTGAATTCCTTTCTTGTCTATTCGGTAGCCCAGGAATTCGACGGATTCTACCCCTATCTGGCATTTGCTTGCTTTAACCTTTAGTCCGGCTGACCGGAAAATGCCCAGAACTTTTCTCAAACGCTCCCCCAATTCCTCTACGTTTTCGGCTGATATCAATACATCATCGAAGTAGGGAACTACCCCTGGGAGCCCTTGCAGAAGTCGTTCCATCAAATTTTGGAACAGCCCTGGTGCCACACTCACCCCAAATTGTAATCGGGTACACTTGAAGGCCCCCCTGTGCGTTACAATTGTTTGGGCTTCAGCTGTGTTGGCGTCTACGGGCAGTTGTTGGTAGGCTTGAGCCAAGTCTAACTTTGCAAAGACTTGCCCTTGCCCCAAAGAGTGCAGCAAGTGTTGCACCACGGGAACTGGGTAAGCGCTTTTCTGTAAGGCTTTGTTTAGCGTCGCCTTGTAGTCAGCGCAGATTCTAATTGACCCATCTGATTTTACTGGGGTGACGATTGGTGTCTCCCACTTTGCGTGATCGACTGGCACCAAAATCCCCTGATTTATGAGCTTATCTAGCTCCTTGTCAATTTTAGGTTTGAGGGCAAAAGGGACTCTCCTTGCCTTTAACCTAATGGGAGCTACCTGGGGGTCTAAGTTGAAGGAAATAGGGGTCCCCTTGTACTTGCCCAGGCAGTCCTTGAAGACATCTTCGAACTCGTTCATGAGTATGTCTTTCAGGTTACAGTCACTTTTGTAGATGCCAGTCACTCCCATGCCCAGTGCACGAAACCAGTCTAGTCCCAACAAACTAGGCAGGGTCCCTTCGACGATTGTGATGGGCAGGGTCTTCTTGTGTGGTCCGTACTCGACTCTGACGGAGGTGGTCCCTCGAACAGGGATGCGATTCCCTTGATAGTCGTGGACTCGTAGCCGTTGTGTTTGCAGGTGGCGCTTCGCGACTGCTGGCAGCGACTTCGCCAAAGTGTCCCAGGACATGATGGTGATCGCTGACCCGGTGTCCACTTCGAGTCGGTACCGTACTCCTTCTATTTTGGGTTTGGTGAAGATCTTCTTCTCCAACCGGGTTGAGGCGCGGCCTATGATCACCGTTTGGTTTGAATCCGCGCCTTTTTTGTTTGAGCCAATCGCGGGTCGCCTTGCCGATCCCGTGCTCTGATTGGCCGATTTGAATTTTCGGCGGGAAGGTTGGGGAGCTCGACAGACTTGAGCTAGGTGCCCCTTCTTCTCGCACCGCCGACATGTTGCGTCTTTGAACTTGCAGCGTTGGCGCTGGTGTTGACCCCCGCAACTTCCGCATTCGTCCCGGGTCTCTTGGCCCCGTTTCTCAGTTCGGCAAACCCCTTCCTCATCCTCACCGTCAGACTCGGTTTGGATCTCTTCTTGGTGCACCGGGGTTGACTTTGTGCTCGCCTTTGGTGTGAGAGGCTTTTGCAGTGTCTCCGCCGCTTGGGTGGACATTTCATGCGCTCTGGCTTCGTCCAGGGCGTTTGCCAGCGTCAGATTGCTTTTCGCTAGCAGCCGCCTCCGCAAACGCATGTCTCGGACCCCCCTGATGAGTTGCTCCAGCAGCACCTCGTCCAGGTCTCGGTACCCACAGTCTTTGGAGGCTTTCCGTAGGGCGGCCATGTAGTCGCCGATGGATTCGCCCTCTAACTGCCGGCGCTCTCCAAATTCAAAACGCCGCACGTATTTGGACGGCGTTGGTGCGAAATGGTTTTTTAGAAGGGTTTGCAGAGTTTGCCACGAAACCGATTGTAACGGCGTTGGCTCTGCCAGGGCTTCCGCGATGTCGATGACCTCGGGACCGCAGTGGCTCAAGAAGTATGCCCTTTTGCGGTTGTCTGGAACTCCTTGCAGTTCGTTGGCTTCTAGAAAGCTTTTGAAACGGGTCATATACGTTCCCCATTTCTCTTTAGCCGGGTCAAACGGAGCGGGCGGAGTGTAACTAGCCATCTCCGTTTTTCTGCCCTGTGTTTGCTGGGTTCGGTTCTGTCGTGCTTCAGCTCGGTTCTGGTGCTCCTTAGCCTCGAGATCCCATCCTCGTCGCCAGTGTTAAGTTCGGGAAGTAACGAGGCTGGAGACCAGGGTAGTGACAACAGCTCTTTAATATATGGTGAACCCAGCAACTTGGCTGGGGAAAAACAACCCTTTATATACTGTTTAACCGGCGGCTTCAACCAATCAGCAACGTGATTGTTTCCCGCCTAAATATTTAAAGATACATAACAATACCCCTTTCAAAAGTGCTTGTTGCTCTAATTTATATGAATAGTTTTGTAAGATTTTCACCTGAACTATAACAACTGGGACTAACTAAGCAAGGGCTCATTCAAAGCTAGGTCTACTTTGGAGAGTCAAACTGGCTGCTGTGTTTACTGAATCTCCTGTCTAGACGATGGCAAGCAAATAGAGGATCAAAAGCACACAGAGAAGTCAACAAGCATCCCAGAGTTCATCCGTGAAATTCAGCAGGTAGGTTGGCAGTAGAGTCCAGAAGCAGAGTCTAAGGTCAGGCCCAAACCAGGGAATTAAAAATAAGATAATTAAGGAACATAATTAGGAACCGACAACTAAGAGACACTGGGATTCCATCCATGCTCCACTTGACGCTATTTAAGTCTTCTGTAGAAACTACTAATTGATAATAGGCTTTTGTGAGAAACCCCTGTGGTGTTTGGTATAGCACAATAGTGCCCCCTAAAGCATCTGGTCAATTGATCTTATGCTGACGCTTGAGTAGCTTCCATTTCCCCCAGAAAAGTATCTTGTAATTTTCCCATTTATACCATGAAAACTAGATTGTGCCTTTATCATTTTGACAGCAGTCATCAGGAAGGTGGATTTGGTTGGTAAATAATCTCTGGTTTGTTGGCTAGACCAGAAGTATCAGAGATATAGTATTTGGCTGGACTGGACAATTCACCTTATTTCCTTTGTGCTGTAAGTACTGAGGTTGATAGTGGTGGTGTTGCCTAATAATATCGAAATAAGAGACCTAGATGATTTCTTTCCAGCCACCCAGTCTGCAAGGAGCTGTAATATATACGCTGTACCCCAAGATCTTATTGAAGAAATTTGGCTAGCCCATTGTTTCTCAACCTTAGCAACTTTAAGATGAGTAGACTTCAACTCTCAGAATTCCCACAGCCAGCAGCTTTGGAAATCGAAGTTCATACCTTTACTGGGCTAGACTGACTACACTGATTTTATGAATTTGGTATATAGGTAGTCCTCAATTTACGACCCCATTGGAATCAGAATTTCTGTTGCAGCAAAGTAGTGGTTAAGTGAGCCTTGCTCAATTTTACAACCTTTTTTTTTTGCCATTCTTATTAAGGAATTACTATAGTTGTTAAATGAATCCTGTGGTCACTAAGCAAATCTGGCTTTCCCCATTGTCTTTGCTTGTTACTTTTTTCGCTGTTGTAAATTTGTTGGCTATGGTTGTAAATCAAGGATTACCTGTATGCAATTGTTGCCTTCTTCTATATTTCCCTTTTTCCTGTGAACCTCTTTCTGTGTTTAACAAGAGAGTGTCTTGTTAAAACATTCCCTTTGTGTAAGACTGCATAGTCACACCAACCGTTCCTGGTCTTAAAGAATTGACACAATATTTGTCATTCTGGGCTTTTAGCAGGAAAATTCAAAGCATGTATTGTATTACTTTTCCTAGATCTGGTCAGAAAGCTGAGCTCCTCAGAAAAAAAGCTAAAAGGTCTCTAGCTATATAGCCAGGTATGTGAGGACATTCAGCTTTACCTATTATATGTTTTCCTAGACAACCTATGGCAGATGAGATTTGCTAGTGCAGCTTAAAATTATCTGTTTTGCCCCTGTCATACTCATAAATGATCTTTGATTACTAAAGAACTCTATAGTAACTCGAGTTACTACAGCTTCAAGCTCACTGACCACCATTACCAAAAATCAGGTGAACAGTTTCTTCATTAGTAATTTTTTTAAAAAGTGGGGGAATTCCCCAAACTCCCAACAGTTCCCCTACCTATATAAGTATTATTCCCTAACCAATTGCCTCTATGTCTTGCCCCTTATCCTTCCAAAAATGTTAGTTGCAATCTCAGCTCCCCATAGGTATATATTCCTACCAGTGGTGAAATCTAAATTTCTTTCCTACTGGTTCTGTAGGCGTTGTTTGGCGGGAGAGTCATGTGACTGGGTGGGCATGGCTATGTGACTGGGGGATCAAAAGACAGATACTCACTAACAATGTCCTGCTGGAGCAGGGTTGGACTAGATGACCTCCAGGTCTCTTCCAGCCCTGGATTATCCGCTGAAGCTGTGTCTAGTGCTAGGTTTGTAGTCTTTCCTTCCTCTCCTTTTCCCTCCCTCCCTCCCTCCCTCCCTCCCTCCTTCCTTCCTTCCTTCCTTCCTTCCTTCCTTCCTTCCTTCCTTCCTTCCTCTCTCTCTCTCTCTCTCTCTCTCTCTCTCTCTCTCTCTCTCTCTCACACACACACACACACACACACACACACACACACACACACACCGTCCACATCCCCCATTTTTTGCCTACACCCCCCATTTTTTGCATAGCAGGCTTCAGCTTTTTTACCTTTAAAAATGCTTTTAAAAGTAAAAAAAAAAAGGCTCTGATGATCGCGTGGCTCAGCTGGGCATGTGGGGGGGGGCAGGGATTTTTGCTACCTGTTCTCCGAACCACCTGCCGCCATTGCTACTGGATCAGCCAATCTGGTCCAAACCGGGAGCATTTCACCACTGATCCCTACGCTAAGCCTTTGAGGCTTTAGTTTTTCCAGATGAGTAGACTTTGAGGCCCTCAGCCATGAAACACTTGTACTTGAGCTCCCATTTCTGTTACTAATGTTGGCAAGATCTATGTTCCATCTTGGGGGTCACCTTCCCAAACAAACCCTCCTCTAGAGGAAGCATGGCACAAAATAGCTCCATCTTCAAGTTTTTTGTATTCAATTTCAGATGCAGTGAAGATCCCGTTCCAATGCTATGTTTATCATTGGGCGCTATTTAACAAAATGAAATTCAATAGTGAAAAAAAGTAAGCTTCTACAATTTAGACAAGAAAAACCAAATGCGCAGATATAATATAGGTGGTATCTGGCTCAATAATAGTAATTTTGACAGAGATCTCTGGAGTCCTAGTGGACAATCACTTAAATAGGAACCAGCAGTGTGCTGCAGCTGCCAAAATAAGCCAGCACAGTCCTAGGCTGCATTAGCAGAGGGATAGGATCAAGATCATGTGAAATGTTAATATCACTCTATAATGCCTTGTTAAGGCCACACTTGGAATATTGCATCCAGCTTTGGTCACCACAATGTAAAAAAGATGTTGAGACTCTAGAAAGAGTACAGAGAAGAGCAACAAAGACAATTAGGGGACTGGAGACTAAAACTTATAAAGAACGGTTGCTGGAATTGGTTATATCTAGTTTAATGAAAAGAAGGACTAGGGGAGACATGACAGCAGTGTTCCAATATCTCAGGGGTTGCCACAAAGAAAAGGGAGTCAACCTATCCCCCAAAGTACCTGAAGGCAGGAAAGATGCAACAGATGGAAACTAATCAAGGAGAGAAGCAACCTAGAACTAAGGAGAAATTTTCCTGAAAGCACAATTAATCAGTGGAATGTCTTGGCTCCAGAAGTTGTGGATGCTCCAACACTGGAAGTTTTTAAGAAGAGATTGGGCAATCATTTTTCCGAAATGGTATTTCTGCCTGAACAGGTGGGTTGGACTAGAAGACCTCCAAGGCCCCTTCCAGGTTGTTATTCTGTTATCTCATTGCCAAAGGAAACTTCTCTTTCCCCCCTGTCTTCAACCAAACAGGAAAACCTCTTTTGTATTGTTAAGGCTTGGAGGAAAACAAAAACCTATTGTCATCAATACGAGAAAATGACACCTGCCTTCACTGCTGAATAATGCACATTTATGTCCCTAAACCACAATTACACAACTAAGCATAACATTGGTCCTAAAATTGTTGCAACATGAGTATTATCGTATCTGTGTCTACATATCTATATCCAGTGGGGGACAATACCCAACCATCTTTTAATGAGCTTGGAAGCCAAACAGGATTGGACCTACTTATTACCGTATTTGGGCGGAACATCACAAGAGAACTACAGCTTTGTAGATTAGCCTGAGAAGTTGGAAACCACATGAGAAGAAAGCAATGACAGCTTATTTTGGTATTGTAGCTAAGAAAATTGTGTGGGCATGTTCATAATGGCTTTAGAGCTGACCATGACTTGATTATTGTAGCATTTTGTTTCAATGCAATATTTTTCTTTTTAAATTGTACTTGTGTTTGGGTGGGCGTTATTTAAGATTTTAATGAGTTTATATTTCATTTTCAACTCTGAATGCCAATCATGTTAGTTCCATGATTAGTTTCAATATTCATTTGTGCTTTTTATACACACAACCCTAAGAAATGAATAAAAATAGTATATGTCAACTGTTGTATTAAATGAGAAGCTCTGTAAACAGCAATATCATCCAACAAGGCTAATGGGACCAGAGATATTTAAAAAGCTTTGAAACATTTTGGTTTTCTACTTTCCTCACTTTTTCCCAATTCAACATAACTGAACAATGACAACATGTGTTAGCATAAATCTTTAAAGATAGATAACACCTTTTAGATGGCAGCAAGCTCTCAGAGATGTATTTTAAGGGAGCCTACTTAAGAGTTACCAAGAAATCACAGACATATAATTTTAATGCAGCATGACAAATTTATCATCCTATAGAATAATTGCCAGGTGTTAGGGACATTAACTTTTGAAGTGAATACATGAATTCCACAAAGCAATTTGGTCAGCTATATAAAGAACTAACTGATTTGTATCACAGAGTTATTATACAGCAAATTGATTGTGATAGTAGAGGTATTATTAGTGATCTCTGCACTGTTGCCAATTAATTATGACAAGAGTTAGTGGAAGCCAGTGTATCTGACAATGTAATTTGAAAGAACGTAGATCAATAACTGAAGGTTTTATCATTTTTATTCAAGCAACTGGATCTCGCTGATGCCTGACATTTCAATGATTAGTTGGCACAAGAAGCTGAATAGTTTGTTACAACTTGATGCAACAAAATAGGTTTTTTTTTAAAAAAAAGGTTCTGAAAAAGTAAGGAGTATTTTTGTTTTTGTTTCCCCACCCCAAAATATTTAAAGTTTCAGTCACAATGGTAGGTTGCTGTTTAGAACTTAAGTCTTTCAAGAAAGTTTTAACTTCCCTGTGAAAATACAAGAAGTCCATGGAAGCAAGCAAGAGTATTTCTTCCCAAAGCAAAGCCAACAGGATAGCTTGCCAAATTCCTAAAATTATCAGTAGCTGTCCAACATTAAAGCCAAGTATGTGATTTTCCGTTGTTCAAACGTGTCCATAGAAATCAGAAAGCCAAAGACACTGCAAGGTAATTTCATCTGTGAAATTAAAGCTTACTTTCATTGTATGTTTGTGTAATCAGCAAAGCCAGCTCCCTGGCTCAGATGCCTATGCAGAGCTAAGTGTGGTCCATGCAAGTGTCCTATACTTCAGGGCTTTAATCTATATTCAATAGCTGATATAGCTAATAAGTATTTTTAAAATATAATTATTCCAGGGATATGCTTCTAAAAAAGAAAACAATCATTTATATCTTGGATTAGTCTTTTCAAAATACATGTTCATTGTGATCAATTGGAGAATGAAGAATAATAGATTCTAGCAGATTGCATTCATTGCCTGTCATCCCAGGGCTGAAATCCAGCAGGTTCTGACAGGTTCTGGACAACCAGTAGCGGAAATTTTGAGTAGTCTGGAGAACCGGCAAATACTACCTCTGGCTGGCCCCAGAGTGGAGTGGGAATGGAGATTTTGCAATATCCTTTCCCTGGAGTGAGGTGGGAATGGAGATTTTGCAGTATCCTTCCCCTGGAGTGGGGTGGGAATGGAGATTTTGCAGTATCCTTCCCCTGGCATGCCCACCAAGCCACACCCACCAAGCCATGCCCACCAAGCCATGGCCACAGAACCGGTAGTAAAAAAAAATGAATTTCACCACTGCGTCATCCTTAGTGCTCTAAAGTATGTTTTAGGATGAAATACCTATACATAAATATTAAGGGATTTAGCAAGAAAGATACATCTATTCCCCTTTCTTCAGCTTACCAGAATCATCAGAGTGATAGCAGACAGCTCCCTGGAGCTAGCTGTTGGTTGTACAGTTCCTCTACTTTCTGGGTCTACATTTAGGTTCAAACTGTCTGGGTCCTTCTACCTCCGCTTAATACTTTTCTTAGGGAGCAGGTGGTATAAACAACAGCACCTGCAGATGGCTTGGTGATATATATTATCAATGACTTGACCATGACTTCAAACAGTGGACTGTCTACTAGAAACATTTTTACATCAGACAAGTCCCCAGCAAATACCACCTGGGGATGGACTCATAGTATCTCTGGTCAATAACTTCAGAATCGGAATAAATTAGTCTCTGCCAAAAGATAAGATATTGTTTCCAGCAGGCAATAGCTGGAGATGGTCTGAGGTCATAGATGATCAATAACTAGGGAACCCAGATAAGGGACTCTTTGCTAGGACTACATTTATGTGAAACTGTATTCTAATCTGCAGCTATCCTCCCCCTCCCCTTTAACAGTTATTAGATTAAGGAGCACATGCTGTCCTTTCTTAATTGTTACAAGTAGGAAACTAGATAAAGGCTCACAGGCAAAAGTGATTTACAATGCAACGATGTAATCAGCAAAGCTTGCTAAATAACTTTTTACACACATATTGCCTTAGCTGGCTAAATAACCCGCTCTACACAAGTACTTCTTTTATATACAATGGGGAAAAAAGATCTATACCATTATCTCCTCACCAACCTTTGGCAGTGCCAATACTGCAGTTAAACAAGTTGGCCAAATCGGCAATGAAAAAGCTGAATGTCAACAGTTTAAGTAAAAAACTATGTTGAGGTACCAACCAGGAGGCTATTTGGTCTGTGACTGGGCTGCCTCGCTCGCTCATTCACTCACACGTAAGTATGGTTTAGAGAGTTTATTAATGTTCCCCAGCAATTCCCTTTACCCAGCCTCAGAACTGCCCCAAATAAATCCAGCCACAAGCAGGCCGAGGTTATTCGACAAGGCACTGAGCAATAGTCCATAAAACAAGGGAAAGTTGCATCAACAAATAAATCCACCAAACAAACTTAATCCACCAGGCCAAACTGAAATACACCCACAAGAGCTCATTTGGCAAGAGAAGTTCAGAGTCTCCAAAGTCCAGCAGGAAGTAGGAGGAACTTTCAGCAGGAGGAACAAACACACAGCCAGAAACCAAACAGGTTGTCCCAGCAATACCTCCCTCTGCCTGAAGTGATAAATAGTTTTCCAGTGCAACCCATGGAGACGGGCGGGCCTTCTCCTGAATGATCTAGCAGATCTCTGTTACTCTTGTCTTTTCTCTGCCCTGCGTGCTCTCGGATCCACCATGGAAGGCAGCTCCTCCTCCTCCTCACTGAATGTCTGCCCCTTCAAGCTGTCCCCAGCTGAAGCCCCCTGTAAATCTCTTTCAGCCAGCCATTCAGAGTCATTAATTAACTCAGTTCTTGAGGTGCCAGGAATGAGCGCATTCTCCCTTGAGTTGACCTCCAAGGAAGAATCTTAGGAGTTGTCCAAAGGAGACATTATAGTGCCTATAAGTTGAATAAATTAAACTAACTACTAAAGGAGGAGGAGGAGGAGGAGGAGAAAAAGAAGAAGAGGAAGGGGAAGAGGAAAAAGAAGAAGAGGAGGAGGAGGTTGTTGTTCGAGGGACTCAGTTAAAGTGGTGATGAGTACACTATTGGAAAGTTTAATAGACCAGGTTAGGGAGAGATTGTCATGGAGAAAATGTATCTAAGAATTAAGAATGACTTGACGGGACCTAATCACCATCATCTATATACTCCTTCAAAGGGCCTTCAAAACCATGGGGAAAAAACCTATGTGGTCGCTAAGGCAATGACTTGATGGCACATCATCAATCAATGGATCACCCATATTGTAATTTTGAATGTGGCATCTTGAGAAAAGGGTGGAATACATACACGAACATACTAAAAATTAAATAGGAATTAATCAAACTTTCTTCCAACTTTAATTTGTCTACTTTCTGAGTATAGAGCTGGGATGCCATTCAAAGATCAGTTGTAGGATTTCTACTCATAGAGCTCCAGCTGGGCATTGGAGAAAACTGCTGAGCCACTGATGCTGTCATTCCATATAAATTGGAGGTATGGCGTGGAACAAACCCAACACTGCTCTGCAGCTGTGCATTAGAAGACAAGGTCAAGAACAGTGAGCAAACAGCACTTCAGAAAAAAAAATATTATTACTGAACTCTTTAAAATCAGCATTAAGCTTCCCATGAATGCTGAGGTTCTCTGAATGCAGTTTAGAAAAAAAAAAACTGCCTTCATCTGCTTTTGTAAAAGAAATTGCTTTCTTTTTAAACACTCTATTATTGGCTGCAGCAGGCCCGCTGGTACAAAGCATTTGCAAACCCTGCCCTTGGAAATGGAAGCCTTCTTAAGTCACACATATTTCATCTGCCTGGAGGTGTTTTCATTATTATGGGTGGAAGGGTTCTCTCCTCGATATCTTTGTATGAATAAATATTAACTAGTTGGATATCTTATGCAGATATAATTTTAATACAGAAACAGGTGAGAAAATGCAAAATTGTTGGTTTTTTTTGAAATCAACACAATGCCGCTATAATTCTTTCTCTTTTGGCATGATCCACATTTTAGATTGAATTTTGAAAATTCTTTCCTTCCTACTGGTCCAATGAACAGATGATTCAAGTATTGTTAGATCTGAATTCCAGCCAGCTAGATTGCTGTGAGCGTTTCTGTTCAGGGACTCAGGATTTTCTTGCCAATAGAATGAATGATCTCTCCGGAAGCAAAATCATCACCACTCCAGCTGGTCCCAGCTTCTGCCTCTATGCCACAATGCTACTTTGACTGTGAGGAAGAATAAAAACCAGGGGTTGGCTTCAGATCCTTTAGCAACGGGTTTGCTGCCCCGTTGTTGGGTGGGCGTGGCCATGGTGGGCAGGGCCTAGTCGGTCACCCGCACCATGGCAGGGGGGGCATTTTTCACCCTCCCCAGGCTCCGGAGGCTTTCCTCAAGCTTCTGGAAGGGCGAAAACAGCCTCCCCTGGGGTCACAGGCCCTCCGGAGGCCAGAAACAGGACCGTTTCTGGACTTCCAGAACCTCCGGTAGGCCCGGTTTTTGCCCTCCCAGACTCTCCACGCGGCCCTTGTACTTACCTGGAATGATGAACAGGCTGCGTGGAAACTCCTGGGAGGGACAGAGAGGGGTGGACCTGGCCAGCCAGGGGTGGCATTTTGGGGTTCGCTGAACCCCAGTGATCCTTGGCTAGAGAATCGACCAAACCCTGCCGAATCCCCAGGAGCCCACCCCTGGTAAAAACCCTCCACAGCCCCTTTTGTTTTGTTTCATTGTTAAATGGGTAAGTTGATTGTTTGATCCAAACAGTGGATATTCCTTAAAGTAAGAGCGGATGTGAAGAGGAGCCACCAAGCTTGCCTAGGTTCATTGTGTTTAGTTGTAGTGTGAAATGTGAAGGAAAGTGGTCCTTTTCTAAGCATGTCCTCAGTCTGAAAAAGAGGAAAGGGAGTAGACCTGAAGAGAAACGAGAGAGTAGAGCCAGGGGTGAAATGTAAAATTTGTTACTACCGGTTCTGTAGGCGTGGCTTGGTGTTTGTGGGGTAATATAACTGGGTGGGCATGGCCAACATTTTTTTTTTTACTTTTAACAGCATTTTTTCTACAACCTCTTTGGCCGTAGAGGTTGTAAAAAATGATTTTAAAAGCCTCTGATGATCAGGCAACTCAGCTGGGATGAGCATTTTTTTAATAAAAAAAGCATTTTTTAAATAACCTCTTTGGCCGAAGAGGTTGTAGAAAAAATGCTTTTAAAGGGTTTTGACGATCCCAGGTGAGTTGCCTGATTGCCAGAACCCTTTAAAAGCATTTTTTTACAACCTCTTCGGCCGAAGAAAAAATGCTTTTAAAAGTTAAAAAAAAAACCTATGAAGATTGCATGGCTCAGCAGGGCATGGCGGGGGCAGGGATTTTTGCTACCAATTCTCCGAACCACCTGCCGCCATCGCTACTGGATCAGGCAATCCAGTCTGAACCAGGAGCATTCCATCCCTGGGTAGATCTGTGGGAAGAGGAAAACCTTTGCTTTAAGAGGAGATAGGCCAGAAAAATGAAGCAGTTTTCTTTTACTTTTTCAGGAGGAGAGAAAAGAGAAAGGGAAAACTCAGCACTGAATCCAGGTTGAGAAGTGGGGGGAATATATTCCTCAGTGCTCGAAACAGAACACTGAGCTAGCTTGGTCTAGTGTCCAACCTTTTAGCTTGGCTGAGCTGCGTTGAGTGAAGAGGAATTGTCTTGGGCTGTATATAAAACTATCTTGATGTGGTTGTGGGGCTTCTGTGTTCTGAAGAAGATGAGAGCTGTGCCAGAGGTTCAACCATACCGCACAAGTCTCATCGGAGGAGTCAAAGAGTGTCTTTCCCATAAAAAAATAAGCTGATTCATGTATATAAGCCACAAATTTCCTTTATTTTTAAATATTTTTATTATGTTTATGGGGCTGCATGTAGCCTGTGGGCTTTGGGCTGTACATCAGAGGTGGTACTCAGCTGCTTCCGACCGGTTCGGGTGAACCGGTAGCTCTGATGATCAGTTGGCCCTGCCCACCTGCCCCCACTCTATCCTGTCCTTTACTTCCTGCATCTCAATCGTGCGGCACAGCTGATTTCCGCTCCCCCGCCCGTTCTACTTACCGTTGCTGAGTTGGAAGGTAAGTAGCTAAGTTTCTAAATGCTCCATTTTCAGCTCCGCATGCAAGTACCTTAGGCATGCTGTACATGCCTGGTCTAGTGGTTAAGGCAGCAGGCTAGAAACCAGGAGACGGTGAGTTTCTAGGTATGAAAGCTGGCGGGATGACTTTGGGCCAGTCACACTCTGTCAGCTCAATCTGCTTCGAAAGGATTGGTTTTTTTGTGAAAATTGGAGGAGGAAGGAGTATTATTTAATCGTTTGTTTATTTGTATCCCACCTTTATTATTTTTACAAATAACTCTAGGTAATGCACTTATCCAATATACCTTCCTCCTCCTATTTTCCCCACAACAACCATCCTGTGAGATGCATAGAACACAGAGAGAATAAGTGGCCCAAAGTCACCCAGCTGGCTTTCATAGCTATGACAGGACTTGAACTCATGGTCTCCTGCTTTCTAGCCTGGTACCTTAACCACTAGATCAAACTGGTATTAGGCATGTTTGCCACCTTGAGTTATTTATAAACAATAATAAAGCAGGCATAAAAATAAATGAAAGCCATAGTTGTGCACTTATTTTGTAACTTTCCTCTAAAGTTGGCTTTATTGTGGGCTTTGGCTAATTGCGGGAAGTCTCTGGAGGGGTTATTGTAATACTGGTTATATTGCTATGTCCAGTGGAGCAGTCTGCCGTTCTTGGAAGACTGAACTGAAGACAATGCATCAATTGATAGATGAAGGGTGGCCTGTACAACCCAAAAAAAAAAATATGAAAGAAAAATAAGAAAAATGCTGACTGGAGGACCTTTATGACATAGTATATAACATTGGACAGTGCTGACAGGAACTGCTAATCACTGGCTTAGAATAGTGTGTACTAAAAGCTGTATGAACTGCAATGCTGGGTGGATTTATTCTAGGTGCTCAGTATGGAGGACAAGATTTTGAGTGGCATCATCTTGCCAGTTCCAACTCAGGAGGGAAGTGCAGTAAAGGGATTTGCCCAAATGATGCTTGGAAATGGCTTTTCTTTGAAATCTGTCGTCTTTCTCTGTTTTTCCTCAGGACAAAAAGTAGTGGGCAGTTGACCCAAAACAATCTGGTTGGTATGCTTGCAAGGAAGGAAGCAATTCCATCTTTTGACATCCTGCAATTTCACCATATTAGCCAAGCACAAAGAATCAAGAATAAAAAAAAAAAAGCAAGAATAAACGAACACAAAATTGTGCTTACAAATGGGGATCCAGCTACTAAGGATAAGATGAGGATGAAGACACCGGCAATGACTGTGATAATGCTATACCGTATTTTTCAGAGTATAAGAAGCACCTACCTTTTTTGGTGAGGAAAACAAAAAAAGGAAATCTGCCTCCCAGCAATTTTGCCTCGTTGCAGCAAACGGCAAACAGCCTGTTTTACTTTCATTTTCGTTTTCAGCATAGCTTGATTAGCACAAGAAAAAAAAACCTTCTGCCAGCAATTTACCTCCTTGCAGCAAGCAGCAGAGCCCTGGTCAGCAATAGGCAATGGCAATCCATACAGCCTGAAACAGTCGAGAGTTGGGAGGCCAATCTAAGGGACAATCAACTTGTGCCAGTTAGGCTGTGCTGAAGCTGAAATGGGCTGTTTCTTCTTGCTGCTGTTTGATGCAAGGAGGTAAATTGCTGGGAGGCAGAGGCCAAAGGGTGGGGGCCAGTGGGTGGGAGGGGCTACACTCAGTGTATAAGATGCACTCAAATTTTCACCCCCTTTTAGTGGGAAAAAGGTGCGTCTTACACTCTGAAAAATACAGTATTATTTTGGTGGAAGGGAGAAGCTCAGAAAGAGAAAAAAGTTAGCCAAATTAATCCCATAATCAGATATTCCGTATTGCCATATTAATTCTACTTCTGTTCTCAGTGACAAGATCTGGAAGCCCTTGGAAGTACATTTAAAGTCAGCTTTAACTATCTTTATCATTGTTTTTTTTAAAAAAAAATTGTTCTCTTTCTTCATGTACAATCCATAGCATCAAAAACACCGATGCTTTCCTTTTCTTAGGCTATTCGTAAAGCCTTTATTTGCATTCTTTGAACTGCTTATATAGCCAAGAGCGCTGCACTTTGGAAACATAAATAATATTCTTTCTTGTTGTTTTTTTTATGACGGCTTTATAGCACTGACCCTTCCAAGAGCCGGGTAATCACAAACTGTGATTCCCAATGAATCACTTGGTAATAAATAGGCACACAAGTTGCAAATTGAACTATCTTTCCCATAACATAAACATCCCCAGATAATTTGCTTCAGGTTTATTGTGTGGTGAATGACAACCCCAAGGCCACCATCGCTGTGTTTATTCCTGCATCTTAAAATTTCTGTCAAACCACTTTTACAGGCAGTGAGTTAGGACTTTTTCTCCCCGTTCTGCCAACCTACCTCAACTTACTGCATTCAAATGGCTGCTGCAGAGTCTGTAATAAAGGCACATAGGCTACTATGACTTCTGGTTTTGTTGTATGGCTCCAGGGATAATGGGAAAATTTCTGTTCCCCTAATCAGATGCTGTTCTTTTACAATATAAACCAGAACTAAATGACAGAAGTCTTTTGTGGACTGCTGTCTCTTTTAAGTGAACTGGCTGCTGAAATTTCTTCCCTAATTTCAATCGCTCTTACTCAGAAGGTTTTACTCCTACAGTAATATACATTCCTTAAGTCCTTGTAGGGACACTTATGTATAGAGGGATATAGTTATGCTCACAAATAATCTTAATTCCTGTTTTAGAGCCAGTTTGATCTAGTGGTTAAGGCACCAAGCTACCAATGTGAATTCTAGTTTTGCTTTAGGCATGAAGCCAGTTGGGTGATGTTGCATCAGTCATTCTCTATTTCTCCACCTTAAAAAGATGGCAATAACAAGCCACCTCCAAAATCTTAGCAAAGATACACACACACACAAGAGACAGAGGGAGGGGAAGAAAGAGAGAGAATTTGTCATTCTATTCCAGTGTTGGCGAACCAAGGCACGCATGCCGGAATGACCCGTTGCAGGGACGTGCTGAGGAGTTTAACGGTTATCTATACGATAAAATCGTTCAGCTTAAGGACGGTCTGGACCAAAATTGTGGCGATTCGGATGAGGCGTCCGAGGGCGGTCTTGGTGATGTTGTCTGGGATGAGTTTGACCCTGTGACTCCCGAGGACATGGACAGGTTGCTGGGTAGACTGAATGCCACCACGTGTTTACTGGACCCGTGCCTCCTGGCTGGTGCTGGCCACCGGGAGGTGACACGAGGCTGGCTCCAGGGATTACGAGTGCTTCCTTGTTGGAGGAGTCTTTCCGGCCGCCTTGAAAGAGGCGGTGGTGAGGCCCTCCTCAAGAAGCCTTCCTGACCCGCTGTTTTAGGTAATTATCGTCGGTCTCCAACCCGCTCATGGCGAAGGTTGTAGAGAGTATGGTGGCATATCAGTTTCCCCTGCACCTGGAGGAAACTGTCTATCTAGACCTGCTCCAGTCCGGTTTCCGGCCGGTTACAGCACTGAGACGGCTTTGGTCGCGTTGGTGGATGATCTCTGGAGGGCCAGGATAGGGGTTGTTCCTCTGCCCTGGTCCTATTAGACCTCTCAGCGGCTTTTGATACCATCGACCATGGTATCCTGCTGCGCCGGTTGGGGGATTGGGAGTGGAGGCACCGCTTATCGGTGGTTCTCCTCCTATCTCTCCGACCGTCGCAGACGGTGTTGACGGGCAGAGGTCACCCGCGCGCCTCACTTGTGGGGTGCCGCAGGGTCGATCCTCTCGCCTTCTGTTCAACATCTATATGAAGCCGCTGGGTGAGATCATCAGTGGTTTCGTGTGAGGTACCAGCTGTACGCTGATGACACTCAGCTGTACTTTTCCACACCGGCCACCCCAATGAAGCTATCAAGTGCTGTCCCGGTGTTTGGAAGCCGACGGGTCTGGATGGGGAGAAACAGGCTCAAGCTCAATCCTCCAAGACAGAGTGGCTGTGGATGCCGGCATCCCGCACAGTCAGCTGAGTCCACGGCTGACTGTCGGGAGCGAGTCATTGGCCCCGGCGGAGAGGGTGCGCAATTTGGGCGTTCTCCTGGATGAACGGCTGTCTTTGATGAACACCTGACGGCCGCCTCCAGGAGAGCTTTCCACCAGGTTCGCCTGGTGCGCCAGTTGCGCCTTTCTAGACCGGGATGCCCTATGCACGGTCACCACGCCCTTGTGACGCCTCGCCTGGATTACTGCAATGCTCTCTACATGGGGCTCCCTTGAGGGGCATCCGAGGCTACAGTTAGTCCAGAATGCAGCTGCGCTGGTGATAGAGGGAGCCCTCGGGCCCCGAATGACACCTATCCTGCGCAGGCTGCACTGGCTGCCTGTGGCTTTCCGGTGCGCTTCAAGGTTTTGGTGAACGCCTTTAAAGCGCCCATGGCATAGGGCCGGGCTACTTACGGGACCGCCTGCTGCTACCGAATACCTCTCACCGACCCGTGCGCTCTCACAGAGAGGGACTCCTCAGGGTGCCGTCGGTAGCGACAGTGTCGTCTGGCGACGCCCAGGAAGGGCCTTCTGTGGGGCTCCCGCCTCTGGAACGACCTCCCCCCAGGACTTCGTCAACTTCCGGACCTCCGAACCTTTCGCCGCGAGCTTAAAACTTACCTATTTATCTGCGCTGGCCTGGGTTAGTTTTTAAATTTATGGGTTTTTAAATGGGTTTTAGTTTTAAATTTTAATTGTGGCCAATTTTAATAAGTTTTTTAAGTGTATTTTAAATTGTATTTATATATTGTCTATTTTACTTGGCTGTGAACCGCCCTGAGTCCTTCGGGAGAAGGGCGGTATACAAATTTAATAAATAAATAAATAAATAAATAAATAAAGCGGCACGCGAAACCATCCCGCAATGAATGCACGGCCTCGCCGGCTCCTCTTCGCGTTCCTGTGCTCAAACACACACTGGTCAGCTGGCCATCGCGCACGCAGTGCCAGCGGACCCCGGAAGAGCGGCGATCTGTCGCACATGTGCAAGCCGGCATCGGAACTTCTGGGTTGATGTCTCACACATGCGCGATGGACTGCCACTCTTCTGGGGTCACTGGTACCGTGCACGCAGCGGCCAGCTGACCAGCACATGTTTGAGCACAGGAACTCGAAGAGGAGCTGCTGAGGCCGCGCATTTGTCATGGGATGGTTTTTGTGCCACTTCCGGCACTCAGGCCAGCACGCGAGAATGCCAAAGGTTTGCAACACTGTTCTATTCTATTCTATTCTATTCTATTCTATTCTATTCTATTCTATTCTATTCTATTCTATTCTATTCTATTCCCATTCCCATTCCCATTCCCATTCCTATTCCATTCTATTCTATTATGTGGGAGTCACTGGCCCTTCAGATTTAGCAATTTGATTGCCAAGAGAAACAGACAAGTAACAGATACAAAAACAACAAAAAAGTTTGCAGTTGGAAAGGAAGGAAGGAAGGAAGGAAGGAAGGAAGGAAGGAAGGAAGGAAGGAAGGAAGGAAGGAAGGAAGGAAGGAAGGAAGTTCTCTTCATTATAGTATTATATGCATACTTTTACTTATACTTTTACTTATATATACTTTTTCTCTCATGATGGATTTTTGTTTATGTTGATGACTGTATATACTGTTGTGACAAAATAAAAAAAAAAGATCTTTACTAGTCAGTAAGATTGCATCAGTTTAAAAGATATCCTTTTTTAAAACAGAACGCATTAGTATGGAAGCCCTGGGTCTCATATTTTCCCAAAGAGCCATGCAAAGCTGCCTTTCTCTCCATACAACCTTCCTCCAATTGGCCTGAGGCAGATTCAGATCTGAAGTTATCTTTGACAGACTCATATGTCTAACAATAGGGCTTTCCCCCAAACCTTATTGGGGTTATGGATTGAGCTTGTGATGAGCAGCTGACCTCCAAATGAGGAAAAGGCTGTCTGCTAATGCAATTTGCTAATTGTTTTATTGATTAACCTGCAGGGTCTTGTCCCTTCAAGTGTCTCTTGTTAAGCAAATCTGTATGTGTGGGGGTAAGCTAAGGAAATTCTCTGCGAGTCATTCCGTTTTTGAACTCTCAAGTTCTTTCAGGTAGTCAGCCACAAGCCTTAACTTTGCTCTCTTATCAGCTAACGAATATTGCATTTCTAGATTTCTCCTGCCAAAAGAACCCCGAACATTCAGTTAAGCTTTCATCCCTCTAAATATGGGCTCAAAACTGACATCTCTATGTGAGGCTACCAATGAGTTCTCTTCATCTAATCCCGTGACGGCGAACCTATGGAACACGTGCCACAGGCGGCACACAGCACCCTCTGCAGGCACGCCAGCCGTCACCTCAGCCCGGTTCCACTGCGCATGTGCGCATACCTCCCGCTGGCTAGCTGGTCTTCAGGTCTGTGCTGTGCATGCGCAGAAGGTGGGGCACATGCGGGGGATGCACGGGCATGCGTGGGGATGGGGAGCATACACAGAGGGGTGAAGGTTGGTGCAGGAGGCTTTCCAGGCACAAAACAGGGCACGGGGGACCCTCGTGTGCTGCCCTTGTACCCCATTTTGGCTTCCAGGTTGGTGCAGGAAGCTTTGCAGGGCCAAAATGGGGTGCAGGGGCAGCACACGAGGGGTGGGGGGGGCATTTTGGGCCTGGAAAGCCTGCACCAATATAGAAGCCAAAACGGGGCATGGGGGGCTGGGCGCATGCGCATTTTGGGGCACACATGCTTACATTCACGCACGCATGCACGTACTTTGGGCACTCCGCACCAAAAAGGTTAACCATCTAACCACTCGCTCATGTTCCTGCAGGCCTCCTGCAATGAACAAGGACATGAATTTACTTTTGTAGATGATTGTTGGCTGAGCAGAGACAAAAATAGCCAGAGAAATGATTGAAGCCTAGAAAACAGGCCCCTTGACAGTCAACAGGAGTGCTGATTTACCATCAGGTTATCAAGTACTTAGGAGCTGAGGGTGCAGCAGCAGTCCAAGGAAACAACAGTCAATGACTTAATAGCCAGCTGTCAACACCCTAATTAACAACTAAAAACTGCATACAACCAGGCACCATATAAATACAACAGGTAGAGCAGCCCATTGCACTTATTCTGGAGAGAGAGAAATTCCCTGAGGATGGGCTCCAGCACGAGTTCAAAAGCTTGGAAGAATAAACCTTTGATCCTGGTGACTGAGTCAGATTAGATCCTGAAACATTAACCTGGGACATGAATATTTATGTACCTTCATTCACAAGTTGAAGTCTCTTGATAATTAGTGAACACATCCCAAAGCCCAAACTCTGTGGTTGCCTGGTTGTGACTACAGCATTATATCTCATTCTTCTATATATTCTCATAACTTCTATATGAACATAACAGTGTTGCCAGCAATGGAGGTTTCTAATGCAATGAGCTTCAGTTAGTGATAAGAGAATCCTTTCTAAGAGAGCTCAAGTGCGTTTACACCAACCATCCTAGAATTCCAGAAAAGTTCAGCAGTTATAGGCCTCACAAAGGCAAGTCAGTGGCATTCTTTTGAGTCCTGGTGAGAAGAGGCTAAGCTTTGCCAATGAGTCTGCTCTGCCTGGTGTCCCCATCAATGCCAGAGATCTCTTTCCAGATACTGACAAACATGGTAATCTTTTATCCCAGACCACTTGGGTTCCAGAAAACTCAGTGGTCAGAGGCAACAAAGCAGTGGTGGAATTCATTTTTTTTTTACTACCAGTTCTGTGGGCATGGCTTGGTGTGGTTTGGTGGGCGTGGCTTGGTGGGCGTGGCAGGGGAAGGATACTGCAAAATCTCCTTTCACACCCCACTCCTGGGGAAAGGATACTACAAAATCCCCATTCCCTCTCCACTCTGGGGGAAGGATACTTCAAAATCCCCATTCCCTCCCTACTCCTGGGGGAAGGATATTGCAAAATCTCCATTCCCATCCCATTCTGGGGCCAGCCAGAAGTGGTATTTGCCGGTTCTCCGAACTACTCAAAATTTCCGCTACCGGTTCTCCAGAACCTGTCAGAACCTGCTGAAGAGCATCCCTGTATCATATACAGTGATACAGGACAATTAGTAATCATTGGCTGAGCTCCACAGCCGCAAAGAGGAAAGTGAAAAAAGAAACTCATTTTAAAAACTGGTCAGATAAAGCATTTTGCCCTCAAACCTTAACTATTAATTAAACTAAAATCATGCCCTCTTTAAATCTGACATCTCAACTTGAATTAGAGCTGAATCACACACAGCTGTTTTTTACCTTTATCTCTCTAGCTCAGAGTTTCTCAACCTTGAAAACTTTTTTATTTATTTATTTATTTATTTATTTATTTATTTATTTATTTATTTGTCACAACAGTATATATAAGTATAAGCATGAAATAACTATATGAATTGGATACAATCAAAGGGAACATTAGGACAGGAACGGTAGGCACCCTGGTGCTCTTATGCATGCCCCTTACAGACCTCTTTGGAATGGGGTGAGGTCAATAGCAGATAGTCTTTGGTTAAAGCTTTGGGGATTTTGGGAAGAGACCACAGAGTCAGGTAGTGCATTCCAGGCATTAACAACTCTGTTACTGAAGTCATATTTTCTGTAATCAAGATTGGAACGGTTCACATTAAGCTTAAATCTATTGTGTGCTCGTGTATTGTTGCAATTGAAGCTAAAGTAGTCTTCAACAGGAAGGACATTGTAGCAGATGATTCTATGAGTTAAACTCAGGTCATGTCGAAGGCGGCGGAGTTCTAAATTTTCTAAACCCAGGATTTAGATTCTACTTATTTATTTATTTATTTATTTATTTATTTAGATTCAAGTTCTGTGGACTTCAATTCCCAGAATTCTGGGAGTTGAAGTCTATAGATCTTTAAATTGCTAATGTTGGGAAATACTGTCAGCTTCTCCACTTTCTCTGGTTTCCCATGATAAATCTCAAAGGAGGAGGTCATGGAGGAACTCTTCCCATACGTTTTCCCCCCAGATCAGAAAGAAATAGGGAGGTGTGTTATAGAAGATAACAGTAATATCAGTATTTTCTATTGCTTTGTAACAGTAAAATAAATTCATGTCGCCACCAGATTTCATTACTGTTTTAATGGTAGTGCATCTTTGGGAGTAGTAGCAAATAGATTTTGCAATTTGTGTCTCCATATTTTCTTCAAGATTGTAATTGGGTGTGCGTGCGTGTGCATGTGGGTCTATTGGGATTCTACTTTCCAGAAGCTAACATTTCCTGCCACCTTCACTTTAGTTCAACAAACAGATTTTTTTTTGATATGATGAATATCATCTAATTCAATTAGCGAAAGTTTTATAGAGTTTTTCATGTTCCGGATAGGAAAAGGCTTCAAAGAACTCCGGTCGTCAGCATATTACACAGTAGTATCAAAACTAGCAATTAGGAACATTGGAGATCACCTTTACTAGGTCTTTGAACTACCTTCAAAGACATCCTTTCTATGTAAGAAAAATTCTACGGAATTTTCATGAGGGGGAAAACGTCTCATAGGTAAAATTATAACATATGATAAAGCTGATAAATCCAGAGTAGCACAAAGGTTGCCAGCAAGTATACAGAGCCCTTCAATCATTGCTCTAAAGCTTTTGAACGAATCTTGAATCAGTCAGTCACTGTTTATGATAAGCTGTCACAAAAACATTGAACTGAATCAAGTGCTGTAAATCAGAAGTGGGGAACATTTAGTTGTGGGTCAGAGGTCATACACTAAACCACACGGGGGCCTGGCAATGTTGCCCTGACCCCACTCTCTTCCTCCATGGAAATGGAGTAATGGGGAAATTAATCTGTGTCCTCCATCCTCCAATATGGATAACATATTCACACTGAAGAAGGTCAAGACCTGTTTTCTATCACTTTATAGTTCTGGACATGGAGCAATAGATTTCAGTTATAGGAAGGCAGATTCTGATTGAATGTAAGGGAGAAAAAGAACTAACAATAAGAACAGTTGCACACTGGAACCAATTAACCAGAACACTGATGGCCTCCCCTTTGTTGGATGTGCTCAAGGAGACCTAAAAACCATATGTTGGAGATAAATTGGTATAATTTATAATTTTCATTAGTAGCTCACAATATCTATCAACATAAAAAGTACTAACGTACCAAACAGATGGGTTTCTTTGTGTTTTAGAAAATAAATGATAGAACAAAACAAATCAACAATGCCTCGAAATAGGCAAATATTATATATTACCAAACTCTTTAACACTTAACAGCCGGCTGTAAAAAATAGGCTTTAATTGTTCTTCTAAAGTTTACGGGGTGGAGAAAGAAGACCAAATCAATAGCACACTTGAGGAGAGATTTAAGTTGTCAACGAAGAGGTCCCTAAAAGCAGTGGCATCTATAAAAACATGTCTTAATCTGTGGACAAATCAATAGCTCTGAAGCAATTAGGCCTTTATAAAGATTTCAATAAATTTGTGCGGATGTGTTTATATGTAAATGGTAAAATTGCATGTCCATTGCTTCTGGCTTTCCATGACTATAACATGGTGATCTGGTGATCTGCTTTCTAGATCTGCTAAATTTCAACTTGGCTTCCTGTGGGATAGAAACAGACATATTTTAGCAGACCAAATAATAGTCTTTCCAATGGCATAATGAAGCTGAAGTTGCAATGGGAACTGGGTTGGCCCAGCAGTTCATGATACGTTCAGTTCATGTTGTAGTATTTATGTTATAGAATGTCTCTTGTACATAGAGGAATCCCTGGCAGCAAAACATCCTAGAACAGGGCTGTCAAATTCTGTCACGCACTGGCCACGCCCATGTCCGGTTTAGTGAAGGGGGAAAAAAGTCCCAATACATCACATGACGCTACCGTGATGATGTGAATTTGACACCACTGTCCTAGAATGACATAATAGCATGTTAGTGAAGAGGGTGCAGTCCAAGGGCAAAGATTTATGGGATTTGAAATTTATCAAGCTCATTGCAGAACTTTTTCCTACTATATAGTGTAACATGGGGATAGTGAGTTTCTGTATGTGAGAAAGAAGAAAAAAGGGAGAGTTTACAAGTAAGATTAAAGAAGTTATAACTTCAAAGGAGAATTTTTAAAACCCTTATATTAACTAGGATAAATGTCTTTTTAAAAGAATCCTGCTTGAATAAAGTCCCTTTTCATATTATCTAAGAGAATTGTCCACACAATACTAAAATGAAGAATTAGATTCAGCCTGTTATTTACGCTCTGTTATTTAATTTATAAAAGTAGGGTACTCTTACTGCTCTTAAATATTTCTGTATTAGAAACTTATTGACTATATAGGGCATACTTTTAAATGTTGCTAGTTTCTTGATTAATGACTGCCATGCTGTCACTTTTGCCATGTTTTGCCAAAGCTAACATTTGTACCTAGAACTAGCAACTAACACAGGGGTCTCCAACCTTGGCAAATTTAAGCCTAGCGGACTTCAACTCCCAGAATTCTGGGAGGTTGGAGACCCCGGAACTAACAGATAGGCTTCCTGTTTCATGTTGCTTGCATTCACATACAACAAGGGTGAAATGCTCCCAGATCGTGTGATCCGGTAACGATGGGGTAGTTCAGAGAAATGGTAGCAAAAATCCCTGTCCCCCGCTCCCACCGCCCATGCCTCGCTATTCCTCTTCTCTGTCCCTGAAGCTCTTGGTGGTGATATAGCTGCAAACAACCTTAAATGCCGTGGCACTTCAAAGGGCCGCACTACAGCTGATCAGTGCTGTAGAAGGCTAGTAGACTGGTGCCTCTATTTTTAAAGAAGGTAGACCGGTGTGCTTCCAAGTTTTATATACTTTATTATTTTTATTATTTATTATTATTGGCCATGCCCATTCAGTCACCTGACCAGCAAGCCGCGCCCACCAATTAAGCCACACCCACAAAACCGGTAGGGAAAATTTTTAGATTTCACCCCTGACATACAACTCTACTAATTTGTTGTTGTTAGTTGAGAAGTCGTGTCCTACCCATCGCGACCCCATGGACAACGTTCCTCCAGGCCTTCCTGTCCTCTACCATCCTCTGGAGTCCATTTAAGCTCACACCTACTGCTTGTTCTCTGTCGTCCCATTCTTCTTTTGCCCTCAATCATTCCCAGCATTAGGCTCTTCTCCAGTGAGTCCTTCCTTCTCATTAGGTGGCCAAAGTATCTGAGATCTACTAATAGTAGATATGAAAAAGGATCTTTGAACTGGGATTAGTCATATGATGTCAACAAACATACTTTTGGAAATATAATTTCTAAATCACACGAAGTACTGGTTCCACTCTATTCAGCATTGGTCAAACCCACTGTTCTTTTCTGAGTAACTCACTTTAAGAAGGATTTGGGCAACCAGTAGCACATTCAGTTAATGTTAGGCCTTCCAGGTAGTCCAGACAAGAAGCACAACCAAGAACATGAGCATCACCTTTATTGTAAAGTTACATTTAAACAAGATTTTGCAGGATTGGAAATATTTCTCCCCTTCTCTCTTTTTAATGTCCAGAAGACATGAGAGGGTCCCTTCTCAAATTCTTCCCATGCTTTTCCTCCTGAGCTGCCTTTTATTAGACCATTGCTTAGGCTGCAGATCAGGGGTGTCAAACTCGCAGTGTCACATTGTGACTTTTTTCCCCTTTGCTAAACCGGGGAGTGGGCACATGATATATAACATAACATAACAACAGAGTTGGAAGGGACCTTGGAGGCCTTCTAGTCCAACCCCCTGCCCAGGCAGGAAACCCTACACCATCTCAGTCAGATGGTTATCCAACATTTTCTTAAAAATTTCCAGTGTTGGAGCATTCACAACTTCTGCAGGCAAGTCGTTCCACTTATTAATTGTTCTAACTGTCAGGAAATTTCTCCTTAGTTCTAAGTTGCTTCTTTCTTTGATCAGTTTCCACCCATTGCTTCTTGTTCTACCCTCAGGTGCTTTGGAGAACAGCCCGACTCCCTCTTCTTTGTGGCAGCCCCTGAGATATTGGAACACAGCTATCATGTCTCCCCTAGTCCTTCTTTTCATTAAACTAGACATACCCAGTTCCTGCAACCGTTCTTCATATGTTTTAGCCTCCAGTCCCCTAATCATCTTTGTTGCTCTTTTCTGCACTCTCCGGCCTGTGGGTGGCAACTATCCGGCCTGCGGGTGGCAAGTTTGACTTCCCTACTTTAGATCTTCTTGCTGCCTCACAAGGTCGTTCTCCCATACCCTCAGAGTAAAAAGCAATGAGGATGGGTAAGAAAATTTCCCAGCTACCTAGTTATTGTGGTGGTAGTCTGTCTTGCGCTGCATTGAAGCAGAGGATAAATAACCATCTGCCAGGGATGCTTTAATTTGGATTTCTGTATTGTGACAATGATCCAAACACTATTCCTTCCATTTTTGTAATTCTAGATAGATTTACAGTTTAAATTTAGAATGCTTAGAATGGGAAGTATTTTTTTCAAATTGAAATTAAAGAATAAGCAAGCAATGTCTGCTGCCAGAGGGCATTTAAAACTGCAGCCTAAACAATGGTTGGGTGTATCTTCTTACAGGAACTAGCAGGCTAACAAGATCTTTTTTTTTAAAAAAAATCTCTACATATCCCAGAGCAAATATAAACCTCAAACGTAACATCAAGCATCAAAAGAGGAAGTAAAAGTCAATAGAAAGTGGCAATTTAAAGGAGATTAGAATTCAGTGAAGTAATAGCATTTCTTGGGAAAACAACATTGACAATAATGTTGTGAAAATAGCAATCAATGTCCCCTGGATACATCAGGCACAAACAGACAAACAAACACGTGAAGAGTTCAATTAGCTGCGTCATTACACCTATACACCAAAACCTCTCAGACTAATGCTATGTACCTGGATGAAACTAGATAACATTGACATTCAAGGCAGGGTTGTATTTTGCCCTCTTGTGGCCACATAGGGATTCCAGACTAGTTCTCCATTTGACTCCCCCAGCTCATTCAGTCTTTCTCCTAAAGGATAATAACAATTAGATAGTAGATACAGTTTAGGTTTTGGGGAAGAGGGTGAATGCTCTGAATAATTTATTGTTTTAACATTTAAGTGTATCTCTGTTTTGGAGAAGCAAGATAGGGTAGCTGGTACCTACTTCTTAACCTTGAAAATCAGAAATTTAAAGGGATCAGAAGGGAAAAAGAGACCTCAAAAATCAGCTTTTGTGCAATATTTAGGCAGGGGATAGGTATACTATGAAGAGAGAGGGGGAAAAAGAAGAAAAAAGTGATTGAAAAACCAACCAATGACCAAATCACAGATATTAGGAGTAAGGTCATAGGAGGAGTAAAAAGGACTGGTGTGGCTTTTTAAAAAAATACATTCTTGAATGTTGAGAATTGGTAGATAAACACCTGTGACCTACAGCAACTTCTAGAATAATCAAACCATCTTACTGAAGGCAGGCTTTAGATTACTTTGAGAGTGATAGGATGATGTTATGCACACACTATACTTCATTGGTATGAGAATGACCAGAATTTCCAGAAGTCCAGAGAAGAGGGGGAAGAAGGCCAACAGCAGGGGTGAAATCTAGCAGGTTCTGACAGGTTCTGGAAAACCGGTAGCGGAAATTTTGAGTAGTTCGGAGAACCGGCAAATACCACCTCTGGCTGGCCCCAGAGTGGGGTGGGAATGGGGATTTTGCAGTATCCTTCCCCTGCCACACCCACCAAGCCACACCACGCCCACCAAGCCACGCCCACAGAACCGGTAGTAAAAAAAAAATTGGATTTCACCACTGGCCAAGAGTACCTCTCCATGGCTGCTCAGTAATACATTTTGGTGGGTCAGCTGAGTATACTCCTTGGCCCTTCTGGAGGAGGCATCCCCTAAAGCAGGGGTCTCCAACCTTAGTCCCTTTAAGTCTTGTGGACTTCAACTCCCAGAGTCCCTCAGCCAGCAAAGCTGGCTGAGGAACTCTGGGAGTTGAAGTCCACAAGTCTTAAAGGGACCAAGGTTGGAGACCCCTGCCCTAAAGTACAAA
This sequence comes from Ahaetulla prasina, assembly GCF_028640845.1. Taxonomy (NCBI): domain Eukaryota; kingdom Metazoa; phylum Chordata; class Lepidosauria; order Squamata; family Colubridae; genus Ahaetulla; species Ahaetulla prasina. The sequence goes on along the minus strand of NC_080540.1, from coordinate 216,058,993 downwards.
AGGTAGGAATTGATCTATTGTCCTTTGTCGGATACCAACTGATCAGTTGAAATCATCTGGTTCCTTTATGGTATGAAACATAACTCAGTGGGGATTGCTTCAGAGATCCAGAAAATCTTCTTCTGAGGTATAAGCAAGCAACCACTAGAGGAAATAACGTTGGCAATCAGCACCAATGGAGCACTGACAAGCTTTTTTTTCCATTTCTTGATCACACTGAATGGGCTCAAGTCACATTTATTAAAAATCCTGGCCTCCAATACCTCAAAAACATTTCTATCTGAGATAAATAAAAGCTTTTGACCGCATGGGGAAAAGCTCAGAGCTGGCCCTCTTACTCTGCAGTTAGGTCCTTTCAGTAGCTTTCTCTCTGTTATGGAGATAAAATTTCAAAATGAGATTTTTTTCTTTTTTCACTGGCTGGCCAAGAAGTCAGGGCTTTTATGCTGTGTCTGTCCAATTTCAGTTATTCGGGGCAGTGGTGAATTTCAAAAAATTTTTACTACTGGTTCTGTGGGCATGGCTTGGTGGGCATGGCTGGAGAAGGATACTGCAAAATCTCCATTCCCTCCCCACTCCAGGGGAAGGATACTGCAAAATCTCCATTCCCACTCCAGTCCAGGGGAAGGATACTGCAAAATCTCCATTCCCTCCCCACTCCTTAGGGAAGGATATTGGAAAATCTCCATTCTCACCCCACTCTGGGACCAGCCAGGGGTGGTATTTGCCGGTTCTCCAAACTACTCAAAATGACCGCTACCAGTTGTCCATTTCGGGGAATTTCAGGGTCTTATGCCATCCCCAGGTTATTCAAAGAATCTAATGTCATCCCTCCACCCAGGAACAAATTTATACGGAACCCCAATGTGGAATGTTTTAAAAATTATTGCCTGGGGTTTGCCTTTAAAGTATCCATTGTCTCTTGTACTCTAAGTGACCAGCATTAAGAAGATTTGTAATTCCATCAACCTTTAAAACTCCATGTCTGTATCCCTGCTTCACCAGCCCACATGGAAATGTGTTATCCCTATAGGCAGCATTGGCATTAAACCTGAGCAAAAGGTCATTTCAACAAGTTCAGAAAATGAGTTTCACCATTTGCTCTGCAGTAACTCTGTGTATTCAAGACCAGTTTGGGATTTCAGAGTGAGTCTCTCAGGACAGGGAGAAAAGGTGAATGATCTGACAGTGAGCATTTCACCTGGGCAGAAGAATTAAAAGTAATCTCAGTGAAGATCTACATCTGTATCTTTTTTCTTAGGTTTGGGGTCCATAAAGAAAAAAAAAAGTAGCCTTAAAGAAATACTTAGTTTGCAACCTGGAATACTATCATATATTTCACCTAATTTTATTTGAGGTACAAATTATCGTCCCTTAAGGCACCGAAAACCCTCTTGAGAAATTTTAGGAGCCTAGCTATCATTGCACTGGCTTTGGTTAGCACCCGAATTCTGATGTTTTACCTAAGGAAAACATTCAGTTTTGATTCTAGTGAAATGCTGCTGGCGTTTTCTAGCATGAGAGGAAATGCTACAGAACTGCAGAACATTCAGGATCAAAATGTTCCTGCTCTTGAATAAATAGATCAGTTTGTTATCAAAATGGTACAATTGCGAGAGTGTTGTACACTCAATTGACAGTAACGTTGCTGGATAATTTGTCCTGACATTTGAAATATGCAAATTTAACTACCATTGAAACATGTTCTCTTTCGAAAGTTTAGTTAGCTAGGCTAACATAAGAAAATATTTCCTTTTTGAAAGGAATAAAACTTAGGAATTCGATCAAAGTCTAATATTAGGTATCTACAACTTGGAAGGAAAAAAACAAAAGCAGCAAAACATTTCAGAATGATAACAGACACTAATTTCATTTGTCTAAAATAGATAAATCATCAATGTTGAACATGGCAGTGCTTATCCTGGACTTCATTTGCATTTTTTCCTCCTTTTTCTTTATTTCTGTTTGTCCTTAACACCCAATAAAGAAAGAAAATCTGAAGCTTAGGTGACCCAAGCATTTTAACTGGAGAATCAACGGAATATGATCATATTTCCACAACAGGCATTGTCTGCTTCTGCCTCTCTCCCTCATTTATTCATTCATCTACATTGACTTTTGGTGACATTGAAATATTGGAAAAGGAAACGATAGTTTACAAGAATAGAGGGGAGAGATTATATTTATTTAATTCTTCTTTCTGTCTAATACGGAGAAGCTCTTTTATTTGACCATTGGTTCCCATAAGAGACTTACTTAATAGTAGTTCAGGGCAACACATGAAAATGCGTTCTTGAGTATATTGAGTATCATATAGTTTATTTATTAAGCATATGGCAATGGTACGTTAATTAGGAAAATACAGTGTTAATACAGAGTAGTTGTTTGGATACCTAATACTGCTAGCTAGTCCATTCAGTTCACACTTGCACGCTATCCACAAGTGCACCATAGGGCACAATCTAACTCCATATTCAGAATGGCTAACAGCATTCTGCAGCATCATCTGATGCTTTTTCCCTCCATCAATATTGCTTCACATTCGGCTGTCACATTCGGGTAGGTCACCGGTTGAGTTTCCCCACCAAAGTGGTACCTATTTATCTGCTTGCATGTATTATGCTTTCAAACAGCTAGGTTGGCAGAAGCTGAAGCAAGTGATGGGAGCTCACCCTGTCATGCAATGCTAGGGCTTGAACCGCCAGAGCACAGACCTTCTTCAGCATCTTTAATGCACTGAGCCACCTCTTAACTTATAACATTTGTAGAATATAAATAGAATTATATGTTTTATGAGTGTATAGGTGTGTGTTTAAAGCAATCATTAACTATTCTTCTTCTGTAATAGTATCCCACAAGAGGTACCAGCCATGTCAAATCACACACACCCTCCATCTGCCAATTGTACTAAAGTGTATTTTTTTGGGGGGGAAATTCTCATTGGTCATCAAATCAGCAACTGAAGATTTACAAAATGGTTTCATGAAATCTACCGCAAAAGAACCCAAGCAAGTTTGATTTTAAAAGCTTGATATTTTGCAGAAGAGAGAGACCCAATGATCTCTCAGTACTTCTTCTCAGAATGGTGCTAGAGAATTCTTAGTACAACTACGTAAGTGCCTAATCTAAAGAATTAATTCACTACAAACATTAATATATTATAGGCATTGTTTTGAATATGTAGCCAGATGAAGTACACTACAGAAGAAAAAGAAATGGCAGTTTGACTTTATCATAGAGGCCATGTTGCATCCTTGAATTAACAAGATATTTAATTAACAATATCAAGCTATTTTCTAAAGCACCTGTAGGCCAGACAAGGAATAATGGATAGAAATCGAACAAGGAGAGATTTAACCTGGAAATAAGGAGAAATTTTTTGACAGTGAGAACAATCAACCAGTGGAACAGCTTGCCTTTAGAAGTTGTGGAAACTTCATCAGACTTTCAAGAAGAGATTGGACTGCCATTTGTCAGAAATGGTGTAGGGTCTCCTGCTTGGGCGGCAGGTTGGACTAGATGATCTACAAGGTCCCTTCCAACTCTGTTAATCTGTTAAATCTGTTCAAAGAGCTCAATAAACTATATTCAGAGCCTACTTTTGACATGTAACTCCTTCCTATTCTTTTCTGGGAAGGGACATCTTAAGGCTATACTGCTGTTTCAAGATTTCCTTCTTCTTATGACTCTTGATGAAAGTATCTTTTCTTTTATGTACACTGAGAGTCTATGCACCAAGACAAATTCCTTGTGTGTCCAATCACACTTGGCCAAAAAAATTCTATTCTATTCTGTTCTTTGTTTGCTTTGTTTCCTATTTTATTCTCAATTGCTTTCAGATATACTTTAACATTACTAAACACAAACATAAGAGCTTTCCAGTTTCTAAACTGTAACAATATCATCTGCAATTTCACCACGGATTTTTCTATAAGCAAATCTGAGCATCTGTCTTTCTCCAGTCAAAAATCTTGTGTTTTTTTTTAAGACTACAAAAGTGATGCACTTCTGAATATTGCAGACAATAGTGGTAGTTATGGTCAGACAGAAGTCTTACATCAGAAAAATTTGCTTCTGAAAAACCTAGCGCTGGAGGAATTACATGAGACAAAACAAAAACAGGATGGTTTACATTAAAAAATACAAGATCATGGCCAATTTAACAGTTATATAACATAAGATGTGAACTTTTCTACATTTTTTTTCTACAGAAAAAGAGAAAGAAAAAAATTATAGATTGATATACTATCTTACTAATATGCATAATAAAGAGGATGGTATTTTAGTGTCTTGCAGACTCTTACCTCCCACATGCATGAAAAACAGATCAACAGTTGGTTCAATCTACACAACAGTTCAATCTGTACCGAGATATGGGAATGCTCAATGGAATTTATATTACTTTTCACTGAGGCATACATTCCATATTGTACGAGGTGAATATTCAGGTAAAAAGGATTCACAAAACAAAAATTTTTATTTCCTTGTATTTTAACAGCTAATAGTGTCATTCAAAAATTAGGAATGAATGAGAAGAAAGTCATTGACATGATCTTAGGTTTTGACAAGAATGTATCTTGCCAGTGAGTGGTCAGCCATATAAATGCTCTAAATAAAATATTCAAACTCTCATATTTTTTATATATGGAATGGGTTAGAATATGGAGGGCATCGAAATCTTAAGGCATTGCTCAAGGCAATTAGCATCCGAATCCTGGTGAATTTAACCGTATTTGCCACCTCATTTTTTTTCCTATTTGGGTTGTCATTTTAACTGGTATTACATGAAATTTTCCGGCTTGCAATAGTGTATTTAATTTCTCTGGTTCGGATGGGTATGGATGTCATTTGTTTTGTTTCTTGCTAACAGATTGCTATTTCTTTATCAATAGTATGAAAAGAACTGGAAATTTTTTTAAAATGGACAGTGGGAAAAACATAAATTAATACATGCATCTATCTCTATCACACGATGGGCCTTTTGGGGTGTCATCATCTCTTTTTATATTTATGTTAGCATTGCTTATAGCTGTCAGTATGGTACCCTGGAATTTTTTAAAAAGCTTAATTATTTTTACGTAAGACATGCTGTCAAGCATTTCATGAAGAAGGATCTAAATAAAGTCATGTTTCATTTCTCTTAATCACAGTGGAAATATTGCTAATACTTTTGTTTCACCTTCCTCGTCCTCATTTGCTTTTTCTTTTTTTGTAAAAGGAAAGCTGAATTCTTAGAAAATATGTTAACAATAACAGAGGAGTATTAATGCAATATTTAAAAAACCTTGTTGGCATTCATGTTTGATATTAAACACAGTTTATGAAAATGTAGCCAACTGGCATATTGAATGTGCAAAGTGGTTTTCCAATGGTATTGAAAAAAAACATTTTTTCGACAGTTTAAGCTGAATACAATGAAAAATGTATTGTTTTGCCCACCAACTGAATTTAAATTCCCATCATCTGTTGTGCTATGTTCCAGCAAGTGAACAAAAGCATTAAGAATGAAGTATGGAAAATTATAGTTTTTAATTATAAAGCTTTGTATAATAGTTCTGATAAGAATATACATAAAGTATTCCAGGGTAATTTTGTATGGGTAATCATAGTTTTTATTACTTTCCCAATTTCTGTCTTTAGGGAAATGATTTCTATCATATTACAGTCTTCTACTTGAACTGTAATTGCTTGTTATTACAGCTCTATTAATCACTATAGTTTTTATAATGTGTTATTTTAAAATAATGCTATAGTTATGAGTAGAGAGTTCAAGAAATTTAATTCATGTTTCCTTGTATAATCCATATGGAATTTGGTATAATGGATTCCCTATGTAATCTACTTGATCCTGCATTATATTGATTTTTAAACAAATGATACAAATGAACAAATGAAATGTGTTGTCTTTCAGTATCACAAGTACAGATTCCAGCTCTTCAATTAATTTGGTTTTTATTGTGATATTGTCTACAATCTCTTGTTGTCTTCACCAATATATTCACCAAGAAGTTACCGTGCTAGGCACAATAATTGTACCTTAGACCAGTGTGAATCATCTCTGATTTGATTTGTATTTGAAATTCAAAAGGGGTCATGATTCAAGTCCAATTAAACTCTAGTCAACTGTTTTGAAATTCAAGATTAGAAACTATCTATAAACAATAAATGGAAAAAAATCCAAACTCCCAAAGCTACTTCACTTTTGAGCAGACTGTGATAAAAGTGGAAAAAACGTTAAACCCATTAAAGATATTAATCCTTCCACATATCAGTAGTATAAATTCAAGAGTTTTACAGGTAACTCTGTAAACTTTCCTTTAATGAAAGGTTGAAGTTACAATGGCATTGATTTATGGGTGGTCCTCACATTTATGACCATCAAAGTATCCCCACAAACATGTTATTGAAATTTGGGTGCAGAGCAACTGGTATGCGTTTACAACAGTTGGTAGCATCCCAGGGTCAGGTGATCACCATTTGCAACCTTCCTAGCTGGCATTTGACAAGCCCGCTCAATGAGGGAAGGCAATTTTGCTTAACAACTGCATGATACACATAACAACTGCAACAATTCACTTAAAAACCATGGCAAAAAAAAAAGGTTGTAAAATCAAGTGTGACTCACTTAATAACCACCTTGCTTAGCAATGGAAATTCTGGCCCTAATTGTGTTTGTAAGTCAAGTCAAGGAGGGAAAGGTGGAATATTATATATTTACATGCACATTTGAGGGAGATGAAATCTAGCAGGTTCTGACAGGTTCTAGAGAACCGGTAGCGGAAATTTTGAGCAGTTCGGAGAACCAGTAGTGGAAATCTTGAGTACTTTAAAGAACTGGCAAATACCACCTCTGGCTGGCCCCAGAGTGGAGTGGAAATGGAAATTTTGCAATATCTTTCCCTCAGGAGTGGGGAGGGAATGGGGATTTTGCAATATCTTTCCCCAGGAGTGGAATGGGAATGGGGATTTTGCAGTATCCTTCCCCTGCCATGCCCAAGTCACTCCCACCAAGCCACACCACGCCCACTAAGCCACGCACACAAAACTGGTAATAAAAAAAATTGGATTTCACCACTGGATCGGAGGTTTAGAAATGTGTAATATATTTGGGAGGTTTTAAAATGTGAAATATATACAGCATATATTTCACATTTCTAAACCTCCAAAACCTCCAATCTCCCTCAAACGTGCATGTAAATCTCATCTATATCATATATATCCCCCTCTTTTAAGGCAAAAACACCTTAGAGGAGGTATTAAATTTTATACCTTAAATTTTAAATTTAATTTAAAATTAAATTATTAGAACACCATAGCTTCTAACTGTTCAGTAAAAGGCCTACCAAAAATTAACTGAACCAACCTACAGTCTCAGATCCATCCCTATCTGTTTATAAATGAAGGCACCTTCTTTCCCACAGAAAATGGCCTTTGTTTGAAAAACAAAGTTAGGAAATCTACCAATTACTTTTCTTGACTGGGATTAGGCCGTCTGTGAAGCCCATCATGTGTTGTTTTAGTCTGGGCAGCCATGGAGTGTTTAATTGTATTTTTTAACATATGCATTGGAGAGGCTGTAAGTAGCCATCCAGAGTCTTTTTTGGAGTTGAGCGACCTTACCAAATCTAATAAATAAGTAAAATCTAAGGACAACAGAAATTGCTAGCCTCATTGCTTAAGCAGAATACAGATTGTCAGTGAGGGAAGCTCAAAGTGTGCCAGCTTTTCTGTCGGCTCATGACCTGGAAGAAAACACATCTGCCTGGACTATGCTCTTAGCCACCTGAAACAATTCACATACACACACAAAAAATCACCACACAATGGTTCCAAATAAAAGGTGGGTCAGAGTGCAAGTTCTTTCACCCACTGATAATCTATCTGGGGAAACCAAAGGTTGTCCTGATTATTTAGGTCATTCTGTACTGAGAGCAGAACTATTAGTCATTCAGTTCTCTCTCAATCCCATGCTGAGTTCTAAAGGAAAAAAAAAAAGCAAGGATCAAAGTTTCAGGCAGAGTTTTGATCCAGGATAAAGCAAATAAGAGCGGTACATAAAAAATCTGTTGCAAATCACCTCAGTCTGCTCCAGAATCATCCAGCTAGCGAGATCCAATTGCACTTTCCTAATTGGGAATCGTGGTCTGGTCGCCTGAAGGGTTAAATGTCAGGATCGGTGTTCAGAGGGAAAAAAAATCACTGCATTTTAGCAAAATATATTGTGTTTGCTGCCTGTTTTGTAGCTTCCAATACTGAGATTTATTTACATAGCTTATGAACAACAATTGACAGTGTAACAAAGTGCAGCTGACAATTTAAGTTATGGCCTGATTTTGAAGTCACATTCTTCGATCAGAAAAGCGTGGGGGGGGGGAACTCCTTCCCTGATAGCAATCCTTGAAAGAGTTGGAAAAGGGTGTTAATCTCATCAGGAGGCTATTGTTGTCTAGCCTTTTAAAAAGACATTTGTCCTGGGGAGTTTAATGGATTTTTTGGAACTCTTCTCTGAGCACAATGCTATTCAAAAAGCCCCTTTGCTCACCGTCTTATAGATAGGCTTTCTGTACACATGCTTTCCTTGTTGATGTTCCTTTAAATGAGAGGAAAAAAATCTATTTAACAGCTAAGTATATTTCCTGGACTGAAAACCTTTGATTTTACAAGTATGGGTTTTTATATTCCATGGGGAGATTGAAATGGAGAGTAGCTCTATAAGTCTTCAAAGAAAAGGACTATGAGGCCCAAGGGAGCAGCTGCTGGAAACCAAAAAGAGTTTGAATTTACTTATCTACTCTGCTCTTGGAGAAACTCTCCTTTCAAACAATGGAGCAGCAAAAACAGCCATCTAGCCTAAATGCAGTTTCTGACTCTTTGATGGGTCAAGTTTCTGAAAAATAATGACTAAAAAGACATATGAACTAATCAGTCCCTAACCGTGAAAGGCACTATTAAACCTAATCCAGTTCTATTCAGAAAATAGGCCATTAAGTTAAGGGAGACTTATTTCCTAGTCAATAGGAAGTTCACGTGCTCTTAATTTCAATAAATAAATAATTGAGATGGTGATTATCCCAGTGTTACTGAATTCCTCCTCCTCCTCTTTGTCTCTGTGTAGCATAGATAGGCAATTGTTGGCCCATGGCAGATTTTTTAAATTATAGTATTATGTTTGTCCCCTAGAACTGCCCCAAGTTTCATACCTGACATTTTTTACTTAGCTTTCTTATCCTGCCTTTATTACTTTTATGAATAACTCAAAGCAGTGAAAATGCCTAATAACTCCTTTCTCCCCTGCAGTAACAACCTATGAGGTGAATGGGGCTGAGAGAGAGTGACTGGCCCAAAGTCACCCATTTGGCTTTCATGCCTAAAGTAGGACAAGAACTCACAGTCTCTTGGGTTTTAGATGGTGCTTTAACCACTAGGCAGAACTGTTGTTGCTGTTGTTGCCTGTGTCTAGCAGTGAAGAATATTTCCCTCCTTTCGCAACCTGGATTCAGTAGTGGACTTTTCTCGTTCCCTTTTCAATCCTTCCTCAGTAAGGAAGAGAAAACTGCTTTACTTTCTCTGGACTATAATTTCTTCTTGGATCCCACTGCTCCATCCTCTCATTTCTCTTCAGCTGTACTCCCTTTCTTCTTCTTCTTTTTTTTTTCAGACTGAGGACATGCTTAAAAAGGGACAACAATTTCCTTCAAGTTTCACACTACTGTTGAACACAAGTAGCCTAGCCAAGCTGGGTGGCTCCTCTTCACATCCACTCTTATTCACTGTTCAACAGGGAATATTCACTGTTTAAATCAAAAAATCAACTCAGCCGCTTAACAATGAAACCAAACAAGGGTTTTGGAGGGTTTTTACTCTCCCTCATAGCCACAATAGCATAGCGCTGTGGGATAGAGGCAGAAGCTGGGAACAGATGGGAGAAATGATTATTTTGCTTCATAACAGATCCAGCTTTGATTTTATTGACAACACAATACTGGGTCCCTAAACAGAGATACTCACAGCAATCTAGCGTGCTGGAATTCAGTCATCCAGCTGGCTTTCATGAGAAAGGCAGGACTAGAAGTCACATTCGCCTTGTTTTTAGCCTGGTGCCTTAACCATTAGACCAGTGATGGCTAACCTTTTTGTCATTGTGTGCCAAAAGTGCGCGTATGTGCATGCAACAGCGTGCACACACGTCTATACCCATAATGCAATGTGCGCATGAACCCCTATGTGCCCCGCCCCCTGCACATGCATGTGCAACCCCCCGCATGTGCCCTGTCCCAGTGCATGCTCATGCAACCCCCATGCTCCCCCTCCCCTTGCATGCATATGCAACCCCGTGTGTGCCCCTCCCCCTGTGCATGTGCACGCAACCCCCAAGTGCTCCCTCCACCCCCGTGCATGCATGTGTGTCCCTGTGCTCCTCCCGCACATGTGTGTGCAACCCTCCCATGTTCCCCCCCCGTGCATGCATGGCAGAGACCCAAAAATCAGCTGGCTGGTGGGAGGCATGTGCACATGCACGGTAGAGCTAAGCTGGGTCGTCAGCTTGCATGCCTGCACAGAGGGCTCTGTGTGCCACCTGTGGCATGTGTGATATAGATTCGCACAGACCAAACTGGTTCTCTCCTTCGTTCATTCATTCATTCATTCACTTTTATTAATAAATGCCAATTTATGACATGACAACTTTTACCTATTTTTTAAAAAATATGATATATATGAAAAAAATATAATATACCTAACTTATACAAGATGTTTTAATATTTCTCCAAATCCAAAACTATCACTGAAAGGGAAACCATAAAAATCCAATTCCACTCACTGAAGTGATATCATGTCACCACAATATCCATTGCAATGCTTAGAAACAGAGAAAGGGGTAAAAACAAGCACAGCCTGCTGGTCTTTTTCACCATTCTCATGAACTTCACCAGCAGGCCTATCTAAAAACAGGGGTGTCAAACTCAATTTCATTGAAGGCCACATCAGGTTTGTGTTTAACCTGGGGGTGGGCATGGCCAGGGTAGGCATGGCCAGCTCAATATCACTCATTTTGGGGGTGCCTGTGTTGGCCCGAGCACTCTGCCAGCAAAAATGGGCTCCCAAGCTCTGTTTTCAACTGCAGCAGTTTCCTGCAACCCTCTGCCAGCCCACAGCCCTCACGAGCTTGGTTTTTGGCTACGATGGCCTCCTGCAACCCTCTGCCAGAGAAAATGGAGCTCAGAAGGGCCACACACAGGCTCCATTTTCGCTGGCATAGGCATTGTAGGCTAGTCATTTGCTGTTTCCAAGGTGGCTGTGTGGGCCAGATCTAAGCACCCTGCAGGCCGGATCCAGCCCCCGGGCCTTGAGTTTGACACCCATGACCTAAAATGTAGCCAGAAAATAAGTCTTCTTTTTCATAAATAGTAATATTAACCTTCCCGAAGATTGCAATTCTGAATGGCAGCTTCCAATTCTACAAGACAAACATTTCCCTTGGAAGAATATTTTACTTCTGAAAATAAAAATAGATTGATAGCTCAGTTAATTTAGTTAACTTGTTCAGTTAATTTATTTAACTTGTTTTAAAAGTGGAAGTATTAAATACAGTCAGCTAAGAATAGTTTCACTTAAATGGCATTACCTCTGCTTTTTACAAGGCTTGTCCTTCAATCATCTAATTAAGGTTTGAAGGATATTGCTGATAATAATCACATTTGTACTTGCTATACAGAATCTTTTCACCAAAGGATCTCAGAATGTTTTATAAGCTGAATGAAATGTAGCTTGCATTAGAACTATTATGCAGTTAATTATTCTTGTGTATACACCAGATGCTTTATTTAGCTTTTAGCACCATCTTCTTCTTAATTGAAGGTGTAAAAGAATAAAAAAGGATTTCAGCATTCACACTTTGAGGGATAGAGAACACAGACATTGGCTGGAACAATATGAAGCAAAAACATCCTTTGGCTGGATACATACTGATGCCATTTTCCCAGAGCTGTCTGCCTCCTCTGCAAAGATCATCCTTCAGTATTTTTTACTCTATTCTTGGGCTATTTCACTACTTATTTTGTATTGCTCTATTCTTGCAAGCAGGGACGTGGTGGCTCAGTGGCTAAGATGCTGAGCTTGTCGATCAAAAGGTTAGCGGTTCGAATCCCTAGTGCTGCCGTGTTACGGGGTGAGCTCCGATTACTTGTCCCAGCTTCTGCCAACCTAGCAGTTCAAAAGCACATAAAAAATGCAAGTGGAAAAATAGGGACCACCTTTAGTGGGAAGGTAACAGCGTTCCGTGCGCCTTTGGTGTTTAGTCATGCCGGCCACATGACCATGGAGTCATCTTTGGACAGCGCTGGCTCTTTGGCTTTGAAACGGAGATCAGCACCGCCCCCCTAGAGTCAGGAACGACTAGCAGGCATCTGGCAGATGCTTTCTTATATATATTCCCAATGCTACGCAGCCTTCCTGGCTTCTTATATTTTTGTGTCAGACCCCACAATATCTTCCTGTACGTTGCTCATGAAAATCAGACTTCTTTTTATAAAAAAATAGAAAAAATTCAGAAACCAATTTTCTATCTTAATACCAATGTTGAAAACAAAAGCAGAAGAAATCATAACATTATTGTAGAAAGGTTATGTCCACAATAACACTACTTGACTTACGGCCATAATTGAGCCTAAACTTTCTGTTGCTAAGTGACATAGTTGTTAAGTGAATTACCGCACTTGTTAAATTAATAACATGTTTGTTAAATGAATCTGGCTTCCCTGTTGACTTTGCTTGTCAGAAGGTTACAAAAGGTGATCATATGACCCTGGGACACTGCAACCATCGTAAAATATGAGTCAGTTGACAAGCATCTGGATTTTGATCACATGACCATGGGGATGCTGCAATGGTTGTAAGTGTGAAAAGCAGACATAAGCCGCTTTTTTCAGTGACGTTGTAACTTTGAACAGTCAATAAATGAACTGTGGTAAGTTGAGGACTACCCATATTCATACATGAAACCATGGATGTGGTTTCTGTCCATTTGTCTGTTTTGCATAGTACTGTGAAAATGGTTGCAAATCCTAACTCACATAATGTTTTTTGGGGGGCAACTCAGCAAGTTGTTTGAGAGAATCAAGTGATAGGCGTCATGGAACGAATTAACTTCCATGTTGATCATACTACTAATTATTCTTAAGAATCACAACTTTTCTCTGTTTGCTTCGGGATAGGGTCTTTTTTATCTATTTATTCAATTTATAGGTGCCCTTTCTGCTCAGACAAGCAGAAAATGTTAACAACATTTTAAAAATTCAATAATGCAGAAAACTATAAAACAAACATTAAATAAATTGATTCATAGTTAAAAGCTTGGTCAAAAAGAGGTATCAAGGTAACCAGGGTTTTGCAGAGAACGTATCTTCAGACGGGCCTCTCTTTCTGATTTTAATACCAGAACAAATTCATAGAAAAGGTGGTCTCTGAGACACTCACATCATGAGTAAGATGCCCAGATGGGCAACAGATAGATAGATAGATAGATAGATAGATAGATAGATAGATAGATAGATAGATAGATAGATAGATAATGACCTACCACACAAGTGTGACTTCAGGTGATGTACTATAAAATGATTGCCCTACCCAATATCCAGTGCCCATTAAGCAATTGGCAACTAAGAAAGATTGTTCATTACAAACAATGTGAATTTGTTGTCTTGGCCTAGTTAGCAAATTAAGGGATCATCCAGGAAGAAGCCACCATTCAAGATTGGCTCAAGGGTCTCTGAAATAGTGAAGAATGTAATTGAGCCCTTTAAAGTTGGCTGGGAGAACCTGATGGGTCAACCTAATGCTTGATAGAGAACCTTACAACACTGCTATTTTTGCATAATGCATTTATGCATTAAAATATATAAAGTGATGTATAATGTAGACTCCTGTTATGCTGATGATGGTTAAGAAAAGGACTTGGAAAGGGTGGCCTTTGGTGGCTCAGCAGACTAAGTCTGTCTGTTATTAACACAGCTGCTTGCAATTACTGCAAGTTCAAGTCCCACCAGGCCCAAGGTTGACTCAGCCTTCCATCCTTTATAAGGTAGGTAAAATGAGGACCCAGATTGTTGGGGGCAATAAAAGTTGACTTTTATTTATTTATTTATTTATTTATTATTTAAATTTCTATACCGCCCTTCTCCCGAAGGACTCAGGGCGGTTCACAGCCTAATAAAATACACAATAATGTTACAATATAAACACAATTAAAATACAATTAAAAAACTTATTCAATTGGGCCGAAATTAAAAATTTAGAATAAATAATAAAAACCCAATTAAAACCCATAAATTTAAAAAACTAACCCAGTCCTGTGCAGATGAATAAATGCGTTTAAGCTCGCGACAAAGGTCTGGAGGTCCGGAAGTTGACGGAGTCCCGGGGAGTTCGCTCCAGAGGGCGGGAGCCCCACAGAGAAGGCCCTTCCTGGGCGCCGCCAGACGACACTGACGCCGACGGCACCCTGAGGAGTCCCTCTCTGTGAGAGCGCACGGTCGGTGGGAGGTATTCGGTAGCAGTAGGCGGTCCCGAATAGCCCGCCCTATGCCATGGAGCGCTTTGAAGACGTTCACCAAAACCTTGAAGCGCACCCGGAAGGCCACAGGTAGCCAGTGCAGTCTGCGCAGGATAGGTGTCACGCGGGAGCCACGAGGGGCTCCCTCTATCACCCGCGCAGCCGCGTTCTGGACTAACTGAAGCCTCCGGATGCCCCTCAAGGGGAGCCCCATGTAGAGAGCATTGCAGTAATCTTGCATTGCAGTAAACTTTGTATATAATATACAAATGGATGAAGACTATTGCTTAACACAGTGTAAGCCACCCTGAGTCTTCGGAGAAGGGCGGGATATAAATTCAAATTTTAAAAAAAGTGGTATTGCTCTCCATCACAAAAGTGGATAATAAATTAAATCACCTGGAAGCCATCTTTTATGTTTGGGCCTTCAGGCCTGCCACATCTTCTTCTGTGGGAAAATGGGAGGGGGGATTTCATAGAGTGTAGATGATATGTAGTCAAAATAACATTCCTTTCTCAGAGAGCCCTGGCACCTGGAGTCGGATGACTAGGAGGTGTCTTCAGTTTGGACGGTGGATGATTGGACCATGTGGTGGACATGAGGGTGCTGGGCAGGGACTTGAAATTTCACCTGGGTGGGGAAACCTGGAAGCTTTCAGATTAGGTTTTTCCCAAATGTGCCAATATGACATCTCTAATAAAAAGTAACTGAGGAAATCCAAACCTCGGAGTTTTCTTTCATTGGGGGTGTTACTTGGAACCCTGATATTAAAAATATGTGAATGAGCCATCCTCAAAATACTTTGAGATAGGTAGAAAAACATGCTGATAGGACACAAACATTCTGCTATTACTTCTACATATTTCTAGACATCATAAATACTTTGAGAGTATATTGTACAAACAAATTAAAATTTAAAGAAGTAATGTTCCCATCTAATTTATTTTTATTTTATAATATGTATACATTGCTTATCACTATGCATAATACTAAGTAAATGCCCTAAGTTATTTGGGACAAGAGTGCATAAAATCAAATTATATGTAAGAATCCTTGGGGGAAAAGTGTGTACTTCATACAAAAGGACTTTATTTTGCGAGAAATGTAAGCTTAAATGTCCCAGAACCATTTAACAAAAGCTAAATTTAGAAAACCGAGAAAGTGAGCAAAACTGAAATTCCCTCATCAGTGCTTTTACTAGGAATCTTCTTAAGCGACATGGATGGATGGACAAATCTTTTTCTTTCTTTCATTTTCATTTCCTTATAAACTCGGGTTCTGAGAAAAATAGCTGCAAATCTACATGGACTTCAGCACAATTTATATTCCAGAAAGAAATTAAGAGAATACAATATACTTGCTTAATTTATGCCTTGGAAGAGTCAGGGCTTCTGAATGTCAGATATAGTCCCAGCTGATATTTAAACAGTATTTGATAGCATCATATATGGGAACTGGGTAATGTAATAGGTGATGGAGGTGGACCAGGGAGAGCCAGATACAATTTCATCCTTGACCATGAAAACTCCTTGACTTACAATCATTCGTTTAATGACTGTTTGAAATCACTAAAATAACACTGAAAAAAGTGACTTATGACTGATTTCCGTTGCAGCATCCCCACGATTACATGATCAAAATTCAGGAACTTGGCAACTGGGATGTATTTATGACAGTGGCACTGTCCTGGGGTCATATGATCACCAGTTGTAACCTTTCCATCTGGCCTCCAACAAGCAAAATCAATGAGGGAAAGCCAGATTCACTTAACAAATACATGATTCACTTAACAATTTCCATGGTTTGCTTAATGACTGTGGCAAAAAAAAAGTCCTAAAATGGGATAAAGCTCACTTAACAATTATCTTGCTTATCAACAGAAATTTTGAGCTCAATCGTAGTTGTAAGTCGAGGACTACCTATAAGATAACTTTGGACCAGTCATTCTCTTACGGTCCAGCTTCCTGACATGGCTATTCTTGTGATGACAACATTAGTGTAGACCCTATATGGACCAGTTCAGAAAAAAGATGGGATAGAAATATAATGAATAGTATAATTCACATATTATGCTCCATTGCTGACTGAATAATAGTCCATTCCAGGGGTGGGTTCTACTTACCTTTACTATCGGTTTGCAACGGGAGCGCACTACTGTTGTATGCACAGATCACCCGTGATGATGTTGTGGCAGGTGGCCGGAGTCTCCCACCGGTTTTACTACCAGTTCTATAGAACCGGACTGGACTGGGAGCAACCCACCACTGGTCCACTCCTAGTGGGTTTGATAAAAGCGAAGATTAAAAAGCAAATTGTTATGTCTCTCTGAGATTTGACTTACTGAATCTATTTCTCATGTAATGTAGTTTAGCAATTACTAACATTCTTAAAATGGTATATAATCCTTAAAAGGCTGTAAAGTAGGTAGGTTAGGGTAAAATGTATCCCTGATGGAAATTAGGATAATAAGAACAATTTGTAGAAAGCTAGTTATGGAGTTCATGGTTAGGGCAGAAACTGAAATAGAATCATCATGTTTTTCTGCCTGTTAAGCCAAATGCATTTTTTTAGGGTTTTTAAAAATATCGTTATTCATGTCCATAGAAAACTGAGAATTTTGTTGAGTCCACATTTTTAAATGATTTCTGTGGCATGGCATACATTATTTGTCACTTAAATTTTACAAAACCAACTGTTCTCAAATTGTGCAGTTTTTTCAAAGGTCAACAATGATCGAAAGATGTTGCTTAGGATAACATGTAAACAAAAATGTGCCTTATAGGATAACATGCAGATTTAACTCTAAACATTTCAGCACAAATATGCGCCTGCAGACTAAGCGACAAAATTCACATTAGACATTAGTAGAACTATCTTTTATTTCAAATTGGGGGAAAAAAAGATCACCAAAGCATCTCAGTGTAATTGCAAGGTCATGCTTTCTTCAGAGACCGGTTCCTTCTGCTTGCAGTGAAGCCTTTTCCCTTCATACCCTTTCAATATTCACTCTGCATTACCCTTATGAACTGTATTAAGTGGTATAAGGACTTGTCAAGAGGGAGTTAAGCTTTCAAAATCCTGCACACATCTTCAGTCACAATCCCATGCCCGATTCCTCTGCAGTAAATCCCACTGACTTTGACGTGACTTATTCCCAAGCAAGTGGACAAAGATTGCAATCTAATCTTCGTAACTCACGTTGACTTAGCTGAGAGTGAACCTTAACAAAGCGGCAGCTGTAGGTCATGTGGCTGTACAGTGCAAAGACTGTGAAATGGGAAATATTCTTTGGTTTCACTAAACTGCGATTCAGATTCCTGGTACAGGTAGCCCTTGACTTACCAGCACAATTAAGTTTATGTTGCTAAGTGAAACAGTTGTTACGTGAGTTTCGCGTCATTTTACGACCTTCCTTGCCTCAATTGTTAAGTGAATCACTGCGGTTGTTCAGTTAGTAACACGGTTGTTAAGTGAATCTGGCTTCCCCATTGACTCTGCGTGTCAGACGGTGGTAAAAGAGGGATCACCTGATCCCTGGACACTGGAACTGTCATAAATATGAGTCAGTTGCCAAGCATCTGAATTTCTGTCATGTGACCATGGGTATGCTGCAATAGTCGTAAGTGTAAAAAACGGACATAAGGGACTTTTTTCGGTGCCATTGTAACTTTGAACAGTCACTAAATGAACGGTTATAAGTCTAGGACTACCTATATTTAATTAAACTACTTACACTCTGCATTCACACTGTGTGTTGACCATAATAGGGAGCTAAAGCTGCTGTTAAGATTACCTCAGACTGCCAAATTGATTGCCTTGACAGGAGACCCTCCTAGATTTGGCTTGCCATTCCTCAATTTTTGATTTTTCTTAAAATTAAAAAAAAAAATGTTATCTTTCCCTGATTAGTATTAGTTGTGCACTTTGTTTGGTTGTCTTTTTCCCTACTTCTTTCTTGTTTAAAATCAGAGGTGGTATTCAGCAGGTTCTGACCAGTTCTGGAGAACCAGTAGCGGAAATTTTGAGTAGTTCAAAGAACCAGTAAATACTACCTCTGACTGGCCCTGCCCACATCTATTCTCTGCCTCCCGAGTCCCAGCTGATCAGGAGGAAATGGGGATTTTGAAGTAATTTTCCCCTGGAGTGGGGAGGGAATGGAGATTTTATAGTATCCTTCCCCTGCCACGCCCACCAAGCCACACCCACCAAGCCATGCCACGCCCACAAAGCCATGCCCACAGAACCAGTAGTAAACATTTTTGAATCTCATCACTGTTTTTAATTAATAATAAAACACGGAATTTTAAAAAATGAGACCAATACCAAATGACATCACTATGTAGCCATTATAGCAACCTTTTTCTATGGTTGACAGTTAAATAGTTGTTCCAGCAAACTTTAAAATGTGAACCCAGGTAACACGCTGAGGCAGGTTAAGCCAAGGGAAGTCCTGCTTTCAGATTGTAGTTGTTACCTAACAGCGCTCTGATCCATAGCCTCTGGATGACTACACTAGACTAAATTGGATTGAGTAATTTATTGTGGGAACCCTGACTAATGTATCATGTTCAAACCTAATATGATATATAATTGTGTCGCTCTTGTTGTTAACCTGGGTTAGAGTTTAGTGTGTTATGTGGACCCACCACTAAATCTAATCACTGTGCTGCTTACTATAACAAAGATTTAAGCTCACACTTTTTTTCTTTTATTGGAGAAACGTTGTTCATTACAGAGAATTGTTTTTACCGCATTATAAGAGTTAAGGCATGCACTTTGGCCGAAAGGGGACAAGTGACAAAACGTGCATCAAGATGCAGTGATGAAAACTCCACCCTTTATATTGTTGTTAGCAATTTCACAATTGGAAAGTACAAATGGTCAAGTTTGTCATTTTGGCATCAGACTCCTGTAATTTCACCCTTATACCTTTTTAAAATGATATTTCTGATGTTATAATTCTGCTCTGCAGTTTTCTCTGTGAAAAAGGATTTTGTTTTTATTCTTATTCTCAAAGTGTTTGTGAGTTTCTTGTGAATTTCTCTTGGTAGTGTTTTGGAATTAATTTTATGGTTGAGGCTGGTGAGGGAACAAGTGCCAGTGTGGTTGTTATATGTATTTCTATCACTCTGAAATCACTGCAGTTTCCCATATCATAATTTTGTTTTATTCCCTTCTTTTGGGAATTGATTGAGTTATGGAACATTCACAAGGCTGCAGAAAATACTGGAAAATAATATGATAAAAGACTTTAAATGTCCTAGCTTACTATAAAGTACATAGTAATTTTATACAAGTTTTCCAAGGGACCCTAATTTGTACAGCTATCCATCCAGAACAAGACACACTGCTTCCATGACTGAATTGATGTGAGTATATGAATAATATTACTTTCTGCAGCATTATTTGGTTAGAAAACTAACCAAACTGTTAGTTCTGCTAACTAACTGTTTGGTAATGAAGCAGTTAAAACATCAATTCCCATCAATTAAATGTGTCCATACTCTCTTCTCCCTCTCCTTTCTTGCCATCATCCGGGAACAGTTAGCTCTTCTCATATTATGCAAAAGAAAATCTCTGTGGGGAAAGAGAGAAAAGGCTGTCCATTATTAATTAGATATAAATTATTCCTAATCTACACACAATGCCTAATCCCTGATTCACAGAAATGCAAATTGCACTTCAGAAACAATATGTTAACAAGTCATTTGTCAGAAAGAGACAGGAGCTGAAGACCAATATAAAATATAGAACAAACACTTCAAGCTTATTCCAAAGAATAAATTGATTGAAGGTTACGCTGAATAACAGATAAATCCAAGATGGACGACAGCAGGAACAAAATATTTCACAGGAGGAAAAAAAGGTTCACTTTAATATGGAAATAGCCACACAAAAGGCTTTTGCTGATAACTCCCCCCCCCCCTATTTTAATGGGAAGTGAGAAAAACAGAGCTGAAACCAACTCTAGAACTTTGCATGTCTATTTTTTGAAATCCTTTTCTTGGGGTCTTTAAAACTTGTATTATCCTCCAATGTATTTACTGATATTTCCTTCCGTGAGCCCATGACCCAAATATGCCAAACAATGGGGGAATTATTTTTTTCAGAATTGCAGACTTACTATTAGTTTTAAAGCTGTAATTATTATGGCTTTAAAATCATTTTTGTTAACCTATTTAAAGCGAGTCACATGTGGATGAAATAGTATGAGAAATTCCTGATATTGATGGTCAGTTTAATGGTGACAAATTTTCCATCATCCATGATTGGAAATTGCATTTCTAGATATACCATCGAAGTGTGGTGTAAAGCAGGTTCTCCAACCTTGGCAACTATAAGCCTGGTGGACTTCAACTCCCAGAATCCCCCAGCCAGCACAGCTTCTGGGAGTTGAAGTCCACCAGGCTTAAAGTTGCCAAGGTTGGAGACCCTTGGTGTAAAGCAAACTTTAAAGGTAAAGGATGTAGAATTTTATGCAACTGCAAAATTATGTAACAGGGGCAAAAAATTAAGGGTTGTACAGGTAGTCCTTGACTTACTACCACAATTGAGCCCAAAATTTCTGTGGCTGAGTGAGACAGTTGCGACCTTTCTGGCCACAGTTGTTAAGTGAATCACTGCAGTTAAGTTAGTAACCTGGTTGTTCAGTGAATCTGGCTTTCCCACTGACTCTGCTTGTCAGAAGGTACTACATGGGGTTGCTGCCACGGTCGTAACTGTTAGATTCGGGCAATAACGAGGCAGGAGACCAGGATAGTGACAACAGCTCTTTACTATATGGTGAACCCAGCAACCAGTGCCCGGGAAAACCTCTCCTTATATACAGTTTAGCCGGTGGCTTCAACCAATCAGCAACGTGCTTTTTTCCCGCCAAAACTTTTAAAGATACATTACACTCCTTCCCTCCCAGAGAACACTTTACCAATATTTACATAATATTTACATCTTATTTGTCAACGTAATCACGCAAGTAGTCTGGGCGTCTCCTGACTCTTTCGGACCTGCGCAATGCATTTTCTGGGAGTGAGTCGAGCTGGCCGGAGGGACTGTTCGTTCCTCTCAGCTCCTCCTCTAGGCCATCCGGCCCTGGATTATTGGCAGAGTCGTCCCTGCTGTTTTCAGGAGGAACCGGCTGGCGTCGCTGGACCTCTTGGAACTCAGATAAGTCCCGCGTTTGCTCCGGGGTTGAGTCAGCTGTGTATTCATACATTGAACAGTCAGGGTCTGTTTTATCAGTTATACGTTTCCTAATTTGGTCTATGTGGCGTTTCCATACCCGGCCATCATCTATTTCTACTAGATATGATTTTGGCCCTGTTATTTCTAGGATTTTTCCTGCTAACCAGGTCGGGCCCTCGCTGTAGTTGTGTGCCCACACTCGGTCGCCTATTGCCATCTCTCTTGTTTTACCGTGTGCCCCTTTGTAACCGTCTGGTGTGTAGTTTGGGTTTAAACGATCTAGTGGGCACCTAAGCTTCCGACCCATTAATAGCTCGGCCGGGCTGCGGCCAGTTGTTACACAGGGGGTTCTGTGTTGGACTGCTAGATATGTATCAATTTTTGTTTGCCAATCGCCTGGCTTGATTCTGGACAATGCTTCTTTGCGCTCGAGCAAACGTTCTGCAAGGCCGTTCGTCGCAGGGTGGAAAGGCGCCGAGAGGACATGTCGGATGCCCTCCTCTGCCAAGTACCCCTCAAACTGGGTTGCCGTGAATTGCGGGCCGTTATCGGAGACTAAAGTGTCGGGCAACCCGTGGGTTACAAATAGGTGCCGTAGGACTGAAATCACGGCCTCGGCTGTCATGGATCTCATGAGAATGATTTCCAGCCATTTGGAGTAGGCATCGACTACTACCAAAAAGGTTTGGCCGTGGAAGGGGCCGGCAAAATCGATATGGATCCTAGACCAGGGGCTCTGGGGTCTCTCCCATTCCCGAATCGGGGCCGTTGGGGGTAGCGGTCTGGACTCCTGGCAGGCCTGGCATTTCCCTACCCTCTCAGCAATTTCCGAGTCCATTAAGGGCCACCACACATAGCTTCTTGCTAGACCCTTCATCCTCACGATCCCTGGGTGACCTTCGTGAAGGAGATCTAATACCTTTTTCCTCAGTTTCTCCGGGATCACCACTCGATCCCCCCATAGCAGGCACCCCCCTTGAGCCGAGAGTTCCCCACGTTTTTTTACAAACTCTTTAAAACGCTCGCCCGGCGCAGCGGGCCAACCTCTTTGTACCCAACCAATTACAGTTCTTATTGTAATGTCCTTATACGAAGCCCGAGCCACCTCTTTGGATGTGACTGGGCCAGAGTCCAAAGAGTCAATTAGCAGAACTGGTATCCCCGGAGTGGGGTCTTCGATAGTCTCTGGTAACGGGCATCTGCTCAGGGCGTCTGCATGCCCTAATTCCTTTCCTGGCCGGTGTAGTAATTTGTAGGAATACGCTGCCAGGAAGATAGTCCATCGGGTCAGTCTGGGCGAAAGTGCCACGGGCGTTGGGCGGTCGCCTGCCAACAGACCTAGCAAGGGTCTATGGTCCGTGATGATTTCAAAATCACGACCAAATACATACTCATGGAATTTCTTTACTCCTGAGACTATAGCCAAGGCTTCCTTATCAAGCTGGCTATAATTCCTTTCAGTTGATGACATGGTTCGGGAGTAGTATGCAATAGGGGCTTCTGTGCCATTTGGTAACCGGTGGCTGAGCACAGCCCCACCCCATAGGGAGATGCACCGCAGCTTAACACTAATGGCAGCGTGCCATTGTATTGGATAAGGAGGCTATCACTCGTTAGGAGATTCTTTACCCCTTCGAATGCCCTAGCTTCCGCCTTTCCCCAAGACCATGCAGCCGACTTTGCAAGTAATTTATGCAGCGGCTCGGCTACTGTTGCCTTATTCTTTAAGAATACTGCGTAGAAGTTGACCAGACCTAAGAATGCCTGTAACTCCGTTTTGGTTTTTGGAACCGGGGCCTTCCTGATGGCCCCTACCTTGCTCTCACTGGGGTGAATCCTTCCTGTCTATCCGGTAGCCCAGGAATTCCACAGACTCAACCCCGATCTGGCATTTGTTTAGTTTAACCGTGAGACCGGCAGACCGGAAAATGCCCAAAACTTTTCGCAGCCTTACCCCTAATTCCTCTAGATTTTCAGCGGATACCAGTACATCGTCAAAGTAAGGTACCACCCTGGAGGCCCTGCAATAGCCGCTCCATCAGGTTCTGAAATAGCCCTGGAGCCACGCTAACCCCAAACTGTAATCGGGTACACTTAAAAGCCCCTCTGTGAGTCACAATTGTCTGCGCTTCGGCTGTGCTGCTATCTACGGGCAGCTGTTGATAGGCTTGGGCCAAGTCTAGTTTGGCAAACACTTGCCCTTGCCCCATTGAGTGCAGTAAGTGCTGTACCACCGGACGGGTAAGCACTCTTTGCAACGCTTTGTTGCGTTGCCTTGTAGTCAGCGCAAATCCGGACCGACCGTCCGGTTTGACTGGGGTGACTATAGGGTCTCCACTTAGCATGGTCAACTGGCACTAGAATTCCCTGGTTTACTAGCTTGTCCAGTTCCCGGTCAATCCTGGGCTTTAGGGCTTAACGGGACCCTCCTAGCCTTTAGATGGATAGGGGCAACTTGGGGTCTAAGTTAAACGAGATAGGGGTCCCCGTACTTGCCCAGGCAGTCTCTGAAAACGCCCCAAATTCTTTCACGAGTGCGTCTTTGAGGTCGACTTCGTTTCTGAAGATTCCAGTCACTCCATGCCCAATGCTCGGAACCAGTCCAGTCCCAACAAGCTTGGCAGGGTCCCATCAACGATGGTGATGGGCAGAGTTTTCTTGTATTGTCCATACTCGACGTGGACGGACGTTACCCTCGGACGGGATGCGATTCCCTTGGTAGTCTTGTACCTTTAATTTCTGTGGTTGCAGCTTGCGCTGCGATGGCGGGTAAGGCTCTCACGAGAGTGTCCCAGGACATGATCGTGATCGATGAGCCGGTGTCCACCTCCAATCGGCACGGCACCCCCTCAAACTTTGCCTTTGTAAAGATTTTTTTTTCTAGGCGTGTTGATGCGTGACCTACTCTCACGACAGTCTGATTCAACTTCGCCTTTTTAAACTGACCACTTGCGGGCCGCCATGCTCCCCGCGCTCTGATTGGCCGGTTTGAATTTTGGCGGAAGGTTGGGGGCTCGACAGACCTGTGCTAGGTGCCCCTTCCTTTCGCATCGCCGACAAGTTGCATCCTTAAATCTGCATTGTTGTCGTTGGTGTTGCCCTCCGCAACTCGCGCAGTCACCGCGGTCTTCATTCTCCGGCCTCCCGGTGTGGAAGACTCCTTCCTCTTCCTCACCCTCCGATTCGGCCTGGACCTTTTCATTGTGGACTGGGGTTGATTTCGCACCAACCGTTGGTGTGACTTGCTTTTGTAGGGTTTCCGCCGCTTGGGAAGACATCTCGTGAGCCCTGGCTTCGTCCAAGGCGTTTGCCAGCGTTAGGTTGCTTTTAGACAGCAGCCGCCTCCGCAAACGGATGTCCCTGACCCCGCGGATGAGTTGCTCCAGCAATGCCTCATCCAAGTCTCGGTACTCGCAATGTTTTGAGGCTTTCCTCAGGGCGGCCATGTATGCGCTGATGGACTCGCCCTCTTGCTGTCTGCGCTCCCCGAATTCGAACCGTTGCACATACTTGGACGGCGTTGGTGCAAAATGGGCTTTCAGTAAAGTTTGCAGAGTTTGCCACGGTACCGACTGTACCGGCGTTGGCTCAGCCAGGGATTCTGCGGTGTCGAAAACATCTGGACCGCAGTGGCTCAGGAAATACGCTCGTTTCCTGTTGTCTGAAACTCCTTGAAGTTCGTTCGCCTCGAGGAAACACTCGAAACGAGCCATGTATGACCCCCATTTTTCCTTAGCTGGGTCGAATGGCGCTGGCGGTGTGTAGCCGGACATCGCTGCTTTCCGCCCCTTGTTTGCTGGGTTCGCGTCTTCCTGGTGAGTTCAGCTCTTTTCCTGGCGCTCTTAGCCTCGAAATCCCACCTTCGTCGCCAGTGTTAGATTCGGGCAATAACGAGGCAGGAGACCAGGATAGTGACAACAGCTCTTTACTATATGGTGAACCCAGCAACCAGTGCCCGGGAAAACCTCTCCTTATATACAGTTTAGCCGGTGGCTTCAACCAATCAGCAACGTGCTTTTTTCCCGCCAAAACTTTTAAAGATACATTACAGTAACTGTGAGAAATAGTCATAAGTCACATTTTTCAGTGCCACTGTAACTTTGAAGAGTTACTAAATGAACCGTTGTAGGTCAAGAATTACCTTTAGCAGTTTCAGAAAGGTACAGAAGTTTAAAAATCCTAGTACAATTGAACAGAACCATAAAAAGTTTGATTCAGGATTGGCGATCTCACTTTCGCTTCCATTCTGTTACATCATCCCTCCTGTTTCCAAGAGCATTCTCTTCTTACAGTAGCTTTAGACATTATGATTGCATCTCCTAGCTACAAATACCTAAGGAAACACAAATCACAAGGCAGATTTTTATAATATGATCTCTCTCACCTTGGGATTGCCTTGAAGCTTGAAGATCAGTTTCAACTAGCTTTCCCTAATGCATGTATCACATTCACATGTTTTTAAGATTCCTCGGGAGGAGGCAGGGCTGTCAAACTCACGGCCCACAGGCCGGATGCGTCACGCACTGACCACGCCCACCCCCGGTTTAGTGAAGGGGAAAAAAGTTTCAATATGTCACATGACAACAATGTGTCATCCCGAGTTTTGACACCCCTGCCGTAAGGGGACTAAGACACTATAATGTTTCCATTGACAATATGGCTGACTTGACTATATAATTGAATAATTGCCCTGTTTTGAACACTGAATTTTACAACAGGGTGGAATTAAATCTTGTCAGTACCTCTGGAATTCCCTTCCAAAGAAGCTCATTTCATTCCCCAATAATGGTCCAGAAACTAGTAACCAGTTCTTAATTCCCATAGAGCTTCAGAAATGAAATTGTGCATTTAAAAAAAAAATTGATACATCCATTGGCATGTCTAAACTCGCCAGAAGTTCAACACAGGTACATGAAAACTCCTGAAGGATTAACAGACTTATTTTGCACAGTTAGCCTCAACCCTCATAACCAGTGGTGGGATTCAGCCAGTTCGCACCACTTCGGGATAACCGGTTGTTAACTTTCTGAGCAGTTTGGCAAACTGGTTGTTGGAAGAAATCATTAGGACAGAGAACCGTTTGTTAAATTACTTGAATCCCACCACTGCTTGTGTAACCCACAAGAACTAACATTATCCAATATATTCTTCTTCCAAGACATTGCCACATATATATATAAAACATCTCATAGCCTTCAGAAGCAGATAAATGGATAAAACAAACTTCTGGCTATAAAAAAAGGACAAGATAAAATACCTGTTTATTTTATATTTTTAAGTAACTACGCCCATGATTTTTTTCCCCTCAATATTCTTTCTGCTATTTTTCTTACTACAAGAAATTCATTAAAGCAGTATGATGGCCATTAACTTGGCAATCCTCGTGGTCTTTAGTCCGAGAGCTTCTCTGGCAGAGACTCATGGAATGATGGCATGGCAGATGTTAGCTTAACTTTAAGCTGGTTTAAGAACACTCTATCCAGACTGATAGATTTTGTTAACAGTAGAAAATTCTTCTGTTTAGACTGTAAGCTACCACATCTTCCCATTGGACCAGAATTCTTCAATTTCTCTATGGTGGAGGAGTTTTCATAATTTTGATTAATTAATTAGAATTAAAATGAAAAAATAAATAAATGTAAATCTAGTTCTCTAGTGCTGCAATAGATTGGTGGGAATTTAGTAATGTGGGTCTGTTTTTCTAATCAGGCAGCAAAGAAATAACTATACAGAAAGTTATTTCACCAGCTGAGGCAATTTGTATGTCCCTCCATACGAGTACTTAGAAATTACTTAGCAAACCTTGGCAGATTGTATTGGTGCATTGCTAATCAGAGTTGCTTGCTTCTTATCTGTATTCAAACTTATTACCATCAAGTTATATGGTAATAAGTTTGAATACAGACATTCTAGCACTTTCCAAGGGACAGGGAACAGTAAGCTCCTAAAAGCAACGTTTTCCGTAAACGAAGTATCACTCATTTGCATTCCCAAATATTGACTAGATATGTCATCACATCATTCTCAGCTATTGTCTGCTACAGACCCAGCTTTCCTGAAAAATGTCTAAAGTATTTCTTCTCCCCTTCTTTCTTCGGATCCCAACATTTGTAGAATGCTTCAGAGCTAATTTTAAAGATATAGATAGGCTGTGGGTAAGATTTTACCGCTTTTTAGAGTTAAGTAGTAGGGATTTGTTATTTCATCCAGAATTCATCCAGAGTTGATGAAATGTATTCTACACCTGTTCAATTAGCTGCTTTTATGGGGAAGAGGCACACTAAAACTATTTGTTTCATCCTTTCAGTCTTAAGTTGATAAAGACACACTCACACTGACTTACAATGTCCTAAACGGCTGCCATTTTCTGGTCTTCTATTACAGCAATTCCACCCTTCTTGCGTTGTCCCTGAATATTAGATAAAATAATTCACTGAGCAATATTCAATGAATAATGTACCATTGAAAGGCTAAATAATTTAGCACTTTTTATTTGACCCACTAGACAGCTTTTTGAATAACCAAAAATATTACTGTTTAAATAATGTATTTCAAGAGTAGGAGCATTATTCATTGATTGCTCAGCAAATGGTACTTCACCTTCCTTATTCTACCAACACCACCCCATTTGCTCATCCCTCCCACTTTTTATATTACGATTTTTATGAAGGAAACATTGTCTTCTTGGCCGAGTACTTGAAGCAAAACACTTTATTTCATTTCTGCTCTTTGCCTATTGTTCTGAATAGTGTGCTGTGTGTTCCGAGTGAGGCAAAATTTGAGGATATTTTGTGTGCAGTTTCCTTTTCAAATTCTTAGATTATTATTATTTTGGCTGGACAGGTATCTTTATAAATAAATAATAAATAAATAAATAATAATAATAAATAAATAAATAAATAAATAAATAAATAAATAAATAAATAAATAAATAAATAAAATAATAATAATAATAATTTATTTATTTTTTTGCATTTATATCCCGCCCTTCTCCGAAGACTCAGGGCGGCTTACACTATGTCAAGCAATAGTCTTCATCCATTTGTATACTATATACAAAGTCAACTTATTGCCCCCCAACAAACTGGGTCCTCATTTTACCTACCTTATAAAGGATGGAAGGCTGAGTCAACCTTGGGCCTGGTGGGACTTGAACCTGCAATATTGCAAGCAGTTGCTAATAATTGAATTACCTCTCTCAGGATTCTCTTCCTTCCTTCCCACCTTGCTGCTACTGCTGCTTAAGATGAAAAGTGAGCTTCTTCCAACAGCTCTGATAACCTCCATGCAGATGGTATAATATGTACAATTCTTTTTAGAGCATAGAGGGATTCTCCTTTTTGATTCTGTCTCCTTCCTCCCAGGGGTTCAGGACAGCACGCATGTGGAAGTACTCCAAGTACATCACAGAATATTTCCTCAGAAATCCCACTGGAGCTCGGTAAAATGGCTCATTATTATTCTTACAATAATGAATATCCTTGCAAAGAGAAACTGAGGCTTGGAGGATTGAGTTGTCAAAGAACAAACTGTGAAGAACAATAACATTTCACTTTCTCCTCCACTTCCTCCCATGCGATTAAGGAACAGTAGCTTTGGAAGAAGCAAACACTCATGGCTTGAGGAAATGTGGACGGAATCTTTTAATCTTTTGGCCTTTCCGCTAACTATTTCTCCTCCTCCTTTCTGTGCAATAAATGGATTAGTGGAGAAGAGAACCACGATATGAAAAAAGATGTTGAGATTTAGAAAGAGTGCAGAGAAGAGCAACAAAGTTGATTAGGGGACTAGAGGATAGAAGAATGGTTGCAGGAATTGGGTGTGCCTGGTTTAATGAAAAGAAGGACTAGGGTGATATGATAGCAATGTTCCAATATCTAAGTGGCTGCCAGAAAGAAGAAGGTCCACCTATTTTCCAAAGTATCTGAAAGCAGGACAAGAAGCAATGGATGGGAAGTAATCAAGGGGAGAACCAACCTAGAACTAAGGAAAAATTTCCCTTCAGTCAGAACAATTAATCAGTTTTTATTTTATTTTATTTATTTATTTATCACAACAGTCTATATAAGCATAAGCATGAAAATAACTATATAATATATAAGCATATATATGAGCATAAGTATGTGATAATATATTAATTGGATATAATGAAAGGAAACAATAGGACAGGAACAGTAGGCACGTTTGTGCTCTTATGCACGCCCCTTATTGACCTCTTAGGAATGGGGTGTGGTCAATAGTAGAGAGTTTTTGGTTAAAGCTTTGGGGATTTTGAGAAGAGACCACAGAGTCAGGTAGTGTGTTCCAAGCACTAATAACTCTGTTACAGAAGTCATATTTTCTGCAATCAAGATTGAAACAGTTAACATTGAGTTTAAATCTATTGTTTGCTCTTGTATTGTTATGATTGAAGCTGAAGTAGTCTTCAACAGGAAGGACATTGCAATAGATGATTCTATGAGTTAAACAGAGTTTAAGTTTTCTAAATTCAAGATTTCAAGTCTGGTGGCATAAGGTATTTTGTTGTATTCAGAGGAGCGGAGAACTCTTCTTGTAAAATATTTCTGGACACGTTCAATTGTATTGATGTCTGAAATGTGGTATGGGTTCCAGACAGGCGAGCTGTATTCAAGAATTGGTCTAGCAAATGTTTTATATGCTCTGGTTAGTAGTGTAGTGTTTCTGGAGAAGAAGCTACGTAAGATTAGGTTTACAACTCTTAAAGCCTTTTTTGTGATGTACTTGCAGTGGGCTTTGGCACTTAGATCATTGGATATGAAAACTCCAAGGTCTTTAACAGGGTGGGGGTCATCTGTAAGGTAATGTCCATCGAGTTTGTATTTAGTGTTTAGATTCTTTTTTCCAGTGTGTAAGACAGAGCATTTGCTGGTTGAGATTTGGAGTTGCCAAATTTTTGACCATTCTGACACAAAGTCAAGGTCTTTTTGAAGGGTAGCTGTATTGTTGGTAGTGTTAAATATTTTGACATCGTCAGCGAAGAGAACACAATTATTTTTAATATGGTCACAGAGATCATTAATGTATAATATGAAGAGTGTTGGTCCAAGAACGCTGCCTTGGGGAACGCTGCTATTGACAGGAGCAGGATTTGACATGGCACTGCCTATTTTGACTACTTCTTGTGTGTTAGACAGGAATGCTGTTATCCAATTGTGGATTTTAGTTTTAGGAGAAGTTTGTACCAACTTGTTGTTTTACTTTTAGTTTTAGAAGTTTGTCATGTACCAACAAGTTGAACAACTTGCCTCTAGAAGTTGGGGTGACCCAACACTTTTAAGAAGAGATTGGACAGCCATTTGTTTGAAATGGTATAGGGCTTCCTGCTTGAGCAGGAGGTTGGACTAGAAGACCTCCAAGGTCCCTTCAAATTTTGCTATTCTGAGTCTGAAGGTCTTATTGTATTATTAATTTTTCCTGACCATGAAAAGAATCTTGTTTTTACTACAGTTCACCTATTTCAGTCTTTGACCAACGTAATTTTTTAGGAATTTAGGCCATGTCCACAATTCCATTTTTCCAGAGTCTTATCTCACTAACAATTTTGAGTATTGTTGTGTATTCCTGTGACTATAGAAAGAACTACAGGTATAATGAGCTATCCCACATCTCCATTTATTCCACTTGAGAAGCATATATAAAAGGTTGGATGCTAATAAGTGTTTTATTCTCTCTGTTACTTATTAGTTTGTTGCTCACAAAGCTTCTAGCACTCCACAAAAAGTCCAACAGCTCTTTTGTCTACATACATAGGAATATAAATTAAAAAACGTTTTATTTTCTACCCTCACGTCCCTTGTTGGTATGATGGTTTTTGTGCAATTGGCAGAACACCAGTGTCCTTGGGGCTTGGTTGGCTGGTAAGTTCTCTAAAGAGTTTGACAATTGCATTCTGAGGTGGGGGGAGTTTTTCCTTGTTTGGTTATTATGTCCAACAATTTATCTTTGTATGTGTGGTTAAAGTTTTAGAAAGAAATTTAAGCATATTGTTTCTTATCAGTTAAGGATTAAGTAAATCAAGACTCACATATGTGGAGCTAATAGCTTCTATGTCAATAACAAAACCAACTTGCTGTAGTTGAGAATTATAACGGGGTGGGGGGAATTCCTCTTCTAATGTCAAGAGAGTCCTCCTAAATCCAGGAAAAATCTTTCTTGAGATTGACTGATTCAGCGCAGTACATCTTAACTCTGTTCTTTCTTTGCTAATGGGTCTCAATAGCCCATTCTCTTTATAAAGTTTATCTTCTACTTTATCCTATACCCCAGTTCAGTCATGTTGGGTCAGCAAGTTGATGAAATAATATTACTGTATGTGAATGCTCACAATACTGTAATATGTACTGTATACTTATGCTCACATAACAAAATTGTACAATGAGTATCATTACTATTTTTTGTGCATAAATAAATATTTCAAAACAACCATTATAAAATCTACATCCCTGAGAGAACTTCGACAACAGCTTTTAATCGGACTTCAAAATGAGCTTCAGTGAATTCCCTACTAAAGATAGTAGTACTCTCATTGAAAAGACAGTGAGTTATTTTGCTAATTCTTGAGATCTGAAATATGTATGAGCATCCCTAGGTAATCAAAACACCATCGTCCCCACAGTGTGACGCTGAGATGCACTGCTACAGTTCTTAATATTGTTCACATAGTTTTCCTACACAGTAGTAGGGGCTAAAGTCTCAGGATTACGAGCAGAGAAGCTTCTATGTTAAGAGTAAGAACAAACAAACAAACACATAAAAGCTAAGCAGAATCAAATACAGATAGTCCTCAACTTACAACTGCAATGGGGGCACGAAATTTCTGCTGCTAAGTGAGACAGTTCATAAGTGAGTTTTGCCCCAGTTTGTGATCTTTCCTGTCACAGTTGTTAAGCGAATCACTGCAGTTGTTAAGTTAGTAACACAGTTTTTGCGTTTTGTTTTTTATTTTGTCACAACAGTATACACAAACAATTGTCATAGATAAAACAACATGTATTGAAGAAAATATATAAGTAAAAATATGCATCAATAATATTAATTTGATATAATGAAGGAAACAATAGGACAGGAACGGTAGGCACTATTGTGCTCTTATGCACGCCCCTTATAGTCCTCTTAGGAATGGGGTGAGGTCAATAGTAGACAGTTTTTGGTTGAAGATTTTGGGATTTTGAGTAGAGACTATGGAGTCAGGTAGTGAGTTCCAAGCGTTAACAACTCTGTTACAGAAGTCATATTTTCTGCAATCAAGTTTGAAGCGGTTGACATTTAGCTTGAATCTATTTTTTGCTCTTGTAATATTGCGATTGAAGCTGAAGTAGTGTTTTATAGGAAGGATATTGCTATAGATGATTTTGTGTGTTAAACACAGGTCATGTCGGAGTTGACAGAGTTGTAAGTTTTCTAATCCCAGGATTTCAAGTCTGTTGGTATAAGGT
The DNA here is from genome assembly GCF_028640845.1 of Ahaetulla prasina. Classification (NCBI taxonomy): domain Eukaryota; kingdom Metazoa; phylum Chordata; class Lepidosauria; order Squamata; family Colubridae; genus Ahaetulla; species Ahaetulla prasina. The sequence continues at coordinate 216,025,806 of NC_080540.1, read as the reverse complement.
ATTTTGTTGTTTTCGGAGGAGTGAAGAACTCTTCTGGTGAAATATTTCTGGACTCGTTCTATTGTATTTATGTCAGAGATGAGGTATGGGTTCCAGACGGATGAGCTGTATTCAAGAATAGGTCTGGCAAATGTTTTGTATGCTATCTGGCTTCCCCATTGACTGCTTGTCAAAAGGTTAAAAAAGGTGATCACATGACCCTGGGACACTGCAACCATCATAAATATGAGTCAGCTGCAAAGCATCTGAATTTAGATCACATGACCATGGGGATGCTACAACAGTTGTAAGTGTGAAAAATGGTCATAAGTCACTTTTTTCAGGTGCTGTTCAGTCATGGGTTGCCCCTGGTTCGGACCAGTTCTTGCAAACCAGTAATAAAACCGGGGGAAGGCTCTGCCCACTGACCCTGATGCCATTAGGAAGCTTCTGCACATGCGCAGAAGGAAGCAAGCGCTCACGCACGATCCTGCTGCGAACCAGTAGTAAAGGTAAGTAGGACCCACCCCTGCTGCTGTTGTAATTTTGAATGGTCACTAAGCAAATTGTTTTTCTACCTGTAAAAAGCCTTTTCCTCCCATCCTCCAGTCTTCCATAGATTGATACTGTTAGCGGTGCCTTGTGACCACTTTTTACACCTTTCTTGGCTTACTGAATACAGTCTAGTTAAACTGCTATTATTGTAGTTTTGAATAGTGCTCAAGTGTTCTGGAGAGATCTGACCTTTTTGATGTTCCCTTTCAGCTTCCTTCTTACCAGTCACCTCATTCCTTAGAATTCTCTTCCCCCCCTCTGCTCCTCCAAAAAACAATTGGACTCTATTAATTGAATATTTCTCATATTCTTACACTTAGCCTTCAAACCATTTAGAATTATGTTCAGCTTTGGCACCTGTTAAACTCCTTATTAGCAAATGATCTAGTGCTAGTTCTTAAACATTCTGACCAACCTCTAATTTTTGTTACCTTTTTATCAACTTCCTAAATGGATAAGAGAAGAGAAAAAAATAACCACTCCTTTTCTTTCGTTCTTTTATTCTTGCGGGTGATCCACACAGAATTCAAAAGCGGTGAACAACCAAATGGGCAATATCACTGCAAATAGAATAATTCAGGAAAGGATTCAAGTGAAGGAATCCTGACCAGACATCCCCGCAAAAACTGGAGCAATACTGATGATCAGATTAAGGGAGTAACCTTCCAGACTCAAATTTAATAAGTTTTCATATGACCTATTATGTATGCAGAGGAGAAATGCAAGATGTTAAGACAATACTGTGTGAGTGCAATGGCTCATGTGGTTAGGACAATCAGCAGACTCGCATTGGAGACCCAGTTGCTACCACATGATGGGTTGAGTTCCCATCATGTACTCTAGCTCCCACTGACCCAGCAGTTTGTGGGTGACCGTGAATAGATAGATGAGTACCACTTCAGTTGACATGAAAGGAGACATTCCAACCAGACATCCCCTGGGTAACAGTGATGTCATTGGCTAATCCTGTCAACCCAGAAGCACTTCCAACATGAAAGGGGGTGAAGGCAATATAGCTATCATGATAGCATGGATATAAAGGAAATCTATCCCCAGAACCCTTGATTCATCTAAGCCAATAACGGCAACATATAGTTTACCAGAGTCAATTCTTTATTAGAAAAAAATGGTGTACAAAGGTTTATATTTGTCATAGACTCATAGAATATAGAGGTTGCGGACTTCTAGGGAAGCAATGGTGAACTGAAGACAACTACAACAGAATCAGGAGTAAATCGACCAGGTTTCTCAGAAAAGGAGAGGACTTGGGATTGCCCACACATGTTCCAGACAGTAGTCTCCTGTGAGGAAACCATAATGCAGTGGTCTCTCTGAGAAGACAGTGGTTACTGGCAGGTTTAGAGCTCTGAGAGCTGAGGGATTTTCATTCTTACCCAAGCTATGGTTGGCAACTTTAAAAGGACATTGGGTTTGCATACTTCCTGTCTTAATCATTTCTGGAAATTGCTTGTTAATAGTTTTTATACATATATTAGCAACCTTCAAAATGACAAGTTCATTATATAGTGGATGAGTCACTATTTCTTTGTTGAAAGACCTTTTATGCAAGTTTCAAGGACTTAAAAACTCTTCTTTTAGATGAAATAGCAAAAAGGTGACTAAAACATTGATTTTGGAAAGTTATAAATGGAGCAAGGGGCCAGATAGATGTGAAATAAGATCTTGAAATTAATTACAAGAATCCTTCCTGTAGGTTCTTTAGAATTCTATAAAAAATTCTGAAAATGTTGGAATTAAGCATTAGCAACCTTCCCATGGGTAAATGTCATTATGATAATTATGATATTGCAAGTACGATAAGATGGGGTTTGGAAAGTTAGTCACAAGCCTAGGGAAAAATATAAAGTTGATTTATTTGATTAAGGTCAAAATATATACTGTATGTTATCTCTGGTAACTCTTAACGGACTTTTGCTGACTAAAACTGAATGATGAGACTTTAAGAAATTCTTTATAGATAAGAAATGAGATACGGGAAGAAGATATATTTTCTTGTAGTGTCAGAAAAGATAAGTTACTAACATTATTTATATTTGTGATAAAGAGAAAAATCATTTCTTTATGCATCTCTTTTCTTCTTTACTATATTTTTTACATTTTTCTTTGCACTTTTTTTACTCTTTTATATTTTTCCTGGTTTGTATTTACTTTTTATCTTTATAGCTGTAAAATTATTATAAAAATATTATTAAAAAAGAACATAGGGGCTTAAAAGGATCTTGGAGATCAGTTGCGCCAATGCCCTGACTGGTTCAGTGAATATATTTCATTAATTACTTGGGAAATTGTAGTCACAGATAGATGGATGGATGGACGGACACATGAATTAGGGATTTTATGCATGTAGAGGCATATGTAAAAAGCATACATTATCAAGAATTTCACCACACCCATAAGAGTGGTGTGGTGGTCTAGAGGTGGAGCTCTCGCCTCACAATCAGGAGGCTGTGAGTTTGATCCTACGTAGAGGCAGATATTTCTCTCTCTGGGCACAATGAGAATATATCTGCATTGTGCCCAGAGAGAGAAGAAAGCTCCACATTGGTGACAGAAAAGGCATCTGGCCATTATAACTCTCTGCTACCTTCATTCAATTGCCCAGACTCTACTCCACAAGGGATTATGGGATCGTTAAATGATGATGATGATGATCAGGAATTTCCTATGTAAAAAATATGTATATTGTGGAAATGTACAATAGAAGAGTTTAAATATATACTTCTGTTAATATATGTGTGGCACTGACAGTGATCTGAAATTCCCATGTGGAAGTGTGCAGATGGAGCCCTAAGAATGCAATCCTATCCATACCCACTCAGTCCCATTGCACTGATTTCATAGGCCTAAATTAACTTAAATTTGCACTGAGAGAAGAGCATTCTGCCTGAGCTGGTCAGCTCCACAGTGCAGTGGAAGTGAGAATAAAAAGATATTGCTGCAAGATGCTGTTGTAATTTAACCCTAATAGTACTCTTTCTAGCAGCAGCATTAACATTTAAGCTTAATACATTTTCCAAACTGTTTCACAACAGGAAAGTTTAATGATGAATTTCTATGAGGCAAAATTTATTACTGTGGGATTAAAGTTAGTGCAGTTGTTTTTCCCCCCTCATTCTTTCTATATGGACAATACTAAAAATAATTTCATTTAATCCTTATTCTTACACTACTAAATTCTGAATAGCACTCATAACCTGATAGAAAACCTTTTGTTACTGAGATTGTTCCTGGAACAAGATTATACATAAAATCTATGATTGAGAAGGCATTTGAATTTAGGCCCCAAATTTGCTTTTCCCAAACATTACATTGGTTTGCTCTACTAACCACATTTTAAACTATTAAGATAAAAGAACCGGTAGGAATGGAAGTAATAGCTTGTTGATGTGAAGTGGACACAATCATAATGTACTGAATCCTTTTCCTAAAATCACGTGAAATTGGGACTAGGGCTGGACACAAAATTATCCATCACTTTTCCAAGCAGATCAATTGAAGAGACAATTTCCCTGAACGTCTCCAAACACAGGAGAGGTTTTCCAGTAATTCCTCCAGAGCAAGATTTTGATGAAACAGAAATAATAGCACAAAAATAGTGAAAAAATCCAGTAGAAGAACCATTCTTAATGCAAAAGCACAGGAGGCCAGCTAGATTGTAGGAGGTAATTGCGTGAAGGACCGGCCATTCACACGTAGCCCTTGGCCTTTCCAGAAACCATCTGGAACTGAACACACTCAAAACCGTAGAAATGGTGGTAGACTTTAGGAGAAACCCTTCCATACTTCCACCTCTCACAATACTAGACAACAAAGTATCAACAGTTGAAACCTTCAAATTTCTAGGTTCTATCGTATCGTAAGATCTAAAATGGACAGCTAACATCAAAAACATCATCAAAAAGGGACAACAGAGAATATTCTTTCTGCACCAACTCAGAAAGCTCAAACTGTCCAAGGAGCTGCTGATCCAGTTCTACAGAGGAATTATTGAGTCTGTCATTTCTACCTCCATAACTGTCTGGTTCGGTTCTGCAACCCAACAAGAAAAACACAGATTTCAGAGGATAATTAGAACTGCAGAAAAAATAATTGCTACCAACCTGCCTTCCATTGAGGACCTGTATACTGCACAAATCAAGAAGAGGGCCGTGAAAATATTTACAGACCCCTCACATCCTGGACATAAACTGTTTCAACTCCTACCCTCAAAACGACGCTATAGAGCACTGCACACCAGTACAACTAGACATAAGAAGTTTTTTCCTGAAGGCCATCACTCTGCTAAACAAATAATTCCCTCAACACTGTCAAACTATTTACGAAATCTGCAATACTATTAATCTTCTCATCGTTCCCATCACCCATCTCTTCCCACTTATGACTGTATGACTGTAACTTTGTTGCTGGTAATCCTTATGATTTATATTGATATTGATTGTTCCTGATTGCTTATTTGTACCCTATGATTATCATTAAGTTTTGTATCATTAAGTGTTAAATTCGTACCCTAGGACCAGCATTAATGTTGTAAATGTACCTTGATGAAGGTATCTCTTCTTTTTTTCTTTTTTCTTTTTATTTGAATTTATATCCCGCCCTTCTCCGAAGACTCAGGGCAGCTTACACTGTGTTAAGCAATAGTCTTCATCCATTTGTATATTATATACAAAGTCAACTTTATTGCCCCCAACAATCTGGGTCCTCATTTTACCTACCTTATAAAGGATGGAAGGCTGAGTCAACCTTGGGCCTGGTGGGACTTGAACTTGCAGTAATTGCAAGCAGCTGTGTTAATAACAGACAGACTTTGTCTGCTGAGCCACTAGAGGCCCCTTTATGTACACTGAGAGCATATGCACCAAGACAAATTCCTTGTGTATCCAATCACACTTGGCCAATAAAAATTCTATTCTATTCTATTCTAAAAAAACAAAACAAAACTATAGAGCAGGGGTGTCAAACTCAATTTCATTGAGCATCAGGGTTGTGGTTGACCTCAGGGGGCCAGGCAGGCATGGTCAACTGGGTGGGTGTGGCCAACTGGGTGGGTGTGGCCAACTGGGTGGGTGTGGCCACTCCCCAAACTACTAGCATGTTTCCTCTTCGTATTGTGTAGACCAGGCTGAAGCTACATTGGCCTGATCTTTCCTCTTCACACTGGGTAGACCGGGCCAAAGCTACTCTGGCCTAATAGCAATAGCACTTAGACTTATATACTACTTCATAGTGCTTTTACAGCCCTCTCTAAGCAGTTTACAGAGTCAGCATATTGCCCACAACAATCTGGGTCCTCATTTTACCCACTTCAGAAGGATGGAAGGCTGAGTCAACCTTGAGCCAGTGAGATTTGATCTGCTGAACTGCAGCTAGCAGTCAGATGAAGTAATCTGCAGTACTGCACTCTGACCACTGCACCACCTCGGCTCTGATCTTTTCTCTTCACATTGGATACACCAGGATGGCCCTGCGGGCCAGATCCAACCACATCGTGGGCTGGATCCAGCCTGCGGGCCTTGAGTTTGAAACCCCTGCTATAAAGGGACAGAAACTCAACCTGTAAGAATTTCACCAAAATCCTCTTCTTTGAAAGAAATTCAAAAGGATTGACTGTCATCCAAAAATATGTGAATCAGTAGGGGGAAGAATTTCTATGCCTAGTACTAGTCAAAATCAGATCCTCAACGTAGTTATGTTGTCTTCTCCTAAGCTCTGGTTATATGCCTGGGAGGCATATTTTGAGTCACCCAGGAGATCAATTTCACTGTGTTTAATGAACCACACAATCAAATTGGATTGGATCCCTCTGTAATTGGCACCATACAATGGATAATCAGCCATCTAAAAAGAAAGCTGCTCCATAATCTCCATGCTTCTTGTTTTTAAATAATGTTGCAACATCAAATGTTTGGGGTTTTTTAGGAATAAAGATCAGAATTGTTGCTATAATATTGTTTTGCATGTTCTATTTCAATCTGTCTCAATAACAGCTAAATCCTCCCTACCTAAAGTGAAGCTGTCAGTATTATATGAGGGATGCACAGACATACATAAATTCAAAACACACAGTAAGCCCCTTTGAATAGTTGCCGCTTATATAAATCCAGTTGTGATCTATCTCTTGTTTTGATTTCCAAAGTACAGCCTCTAAAATAAGCCTCAGCTCTAAAGTTTTACCAACAACTGCAACACGAGCGGCTATAGAAATATACTACATAGCGGACAACAACTGTTACCTGCCCCAATTTATGTAGTGTGAATGGCGTGTGCTTGTGACAGTGGCAGCCATTTAAGCATGATTGTCAAATGTTGCAGCAATTCTGTAGTATTATATTGTGTCAAATCTCACAAGATTGAAAGGAGGCATTTTAGGTAGCCTGTTTTTTGTTTTTTTTTAACCCAATAGCTGGTCTTAGGAAGCTGATTGATCCAACAATAGGACTTCTTCAGACTTTACCCCATTCATTTAAAACAAGACCGCTACCAATTTTAAACCAGCAGAGGGAGCTCTAAAGGTAATCTCTCCTTTAGAGAGAGAGAAAAAAATGTAATCCTCTTTTTAGGAACAGATAAGAACAGTTTTACCACTTGTATTTAGGACCAATAACCATACAGATCTACAGGCATATTATGAAGTACGCAAGAATCATTTTAAACAATAGCTACTGAATTCAAAACTGATGAATCGGGTTCTGAAAGGGCTGCTTAGAAACGGTGCTTCTTCTCGCTTTTTCTCTCACACAAAAATACATACCAGGCATCTAAAAACAGCTCCTTCAAGAGGCAATACAGCTGCAAAAGCAAAGTATAGATAATCCTCGACGTAAAACTGTTCATTTAGTGACTATTCAAAGTTAAAATGGCACTGAAAAAAAAGGGACTTACAACCGTTTTTCACACTCATGACCATTGCAGTGTTCCCACGGCCGTGTGATCAAAATTCAGACTGACTTTTAATCTCAGCAACTTTTAAGATGGGTGGATATCAACTCTCACAGTGGGAGAGTCTACTGCCTGGGGAATTGTGGGAGTTGAAGTCCACACATCTTAGAATCTCTGAGATCAAGATAAACTATTTCAGGGAAGACTTTGAACACACAGTACCACATAACATTTTTATACTTTTTTTTACCAGTTGGCGGGTGGTTCGGAGAACCGGTAGTAAAAATCCCTGCCCACTCCCACCCTCGCCCATGCCCAGCTGAGCCACGTGATCGTCAAAGCCTTTTGTTTTACTTTTAAAAGCATTTTTTCTACAACCTCTTCGGCCGAAGAGGTTGTAAAAAAAATGCTTTTAAAAGGTAAAAAAAGGCTCCGACAATCCCAGCTGAGTTGCCTGATCATCAGAGGCTTTTTTTTTACTTTTAAAAGCATTTTTTCTACAACCTCTTGAGCCAAAGAGGTTTTTAAAAAAATGCTTTTAAAAATAAAATAAAAAAAAGATCATGCGCCATAGCTGATCACCCCCTTGTGCGCTGTTCTACTTACCCCATTCCTCCTTTTGCCATGCACTTTGCACCTGCGCACCTCACCTCACACACACACACACACACACACACACACACACACACACACACACACACAAATATTAATCTATCTTGAATACCTAGCGGAAAGAGGAACCTTGAGAGTTCACAGGGTTGATATTTAAGACACTTTTTTGGTTAATGTCTTTTTTGTGTGTGTGTTTTTCCTTTTGGTTCCCCCCCCCCCCAAATATTTTGACGTTTTGTATTTTAATCTTTGAATAAACTAAAATTTTCATGGGGAAAAAATGGTTTGCTTTTTGAGATCAGCCCACTTTACCAGTTTGCGCAATGAATTACACTAATTCCAACCTCTTAATTGGGAATGGCAAGGAGGGAACTAAACACACACCACATTGAAACAGAAGAATTTGCTCCTCTCGTTGGCCAGCAGAGATTACATGTTGAGCTACTGCATTGATCTTGCAATTGCATCCATAGGGAAAGGAGGAAAAAAAAACTGCTTGCCAACTGCGATGCATGTATCTTGCTTTTTTGTCCTGCCTTCTAAAATAAGTCTGTGCCACATTCTGCATGCAGTCCTTAATTTATTTAAAGACTGTAATTATGCATCAGTGTTCACATTGTTCTGAACGTTGCAGTATAATTTGCAACTCAGAAATGACACATAAATATGTATTTATGGGAGAGAAAACACAAAAATACATATTAGGGGAAATTGCACAGAGAAATGTCTACATGCACAAAAAGAGATGGATCTTGGGAGAGAGGCATGTACATTTCCCTGAGAAGTCTTTTAAAAACAATTATGTAGCCAATGTGGAAATGCAAAGAGGTTAAAAATAAACAACTGCGTGAAATCAGCCTTAACCTCTCTGCCTATTTTTAACACGCGCATTTGCGTGCCTCTTCAAAAATACAGGATTAGAAATGCAGATTTCTTGATCTAATGTGCAGTTTCTTTCTTAAAACTTTACACTTCTTTTAAATGGGAGCTGAAATCCACAATCACTTCAAGCAAAGGGAAGAGAAATGCCAGAATTGGCAAACTCTCCAACCTTGGGAAACAATTTTTTTTCCTCTTCAAGTCAGAAAATATTATATTTAAACGACAACTGGAGATTAACTTTCATGAATGTAATGGAAAGCAATGCTTTGAATGCAACTGCTTTGTTTTAGAAAAGGCAAAAGATAACGTAGGAAAACAGAAATACTACATATTTTTAATCCAAGGTCTTTTCCACTTATCCAAAGCTGCCCAGCCAGAATTTTGGAAGGAATATGACAAACGAGCTGTCAGTGAACCCAGCAATGTAACTAAGGCTGAGTATTTATATGTATAAGTGCTGAGTATTTATATGTATAAGTGCAAGGATAAAGAGGAAACTCAGAACTATGATCTCTTAGCAACACTTAGCAGATCTGTCCTAAAATAAAATACAAATTGGAGCTTCCTTCCATCAGGCATGTTCCTTTCCTAGAGATGAGAAACACCAACTTTATTCCCCCTCTTTTTTTTTTTTTTTTAAAGCTGAAGGAATTATAGAATTATAGAATTTTTGGTTGTTGCTGTTGTCTTAATGGGTCTATTTTCAATTTTTTTTTTTTTTTGAAAAGAAAGGGAAACTATTGTAAACCACATAGACATTGATTGATATACAGGCAGGGCAGTGGTGGGTTGCTACTGGTGTGGTCTGGTTCTTGCATAAGGAGGTGTGAGGCTCCGCCCACCTGGACATCATCAAACACGATGATGTCCGAGCTTCTACACATGCACAGAAGCGCACACACTTCCATTGCGAACCGGTAGCAAAGGAAAGTGGAACCCATCCCTGAGGCAGGGGTTCAGGAGAACCTCTAGCTAAGATTCTGTGCAGGTCGGAGCACCCGCAAATCCCACTCCTGGCTGGTCCCACCTACCCAACCCCTCCCAGGAGTCTCTACATGGCCCATTTTAGATGCAGGTAAGTGCAGGGCGCTCCCGGAGGCTCAAGGAGGGTGAAAAACAGGCCTACTGGAAGTTTGGGAACGTGCCTCCGGAGCCCAGGAAGGGGAAAAAAAACCCACCGTGGTGCAGGAGGCCAACTAGGTCATGCCTACCATGGCCACGCCCACCCAGCAACTGGGCAGAGAACCCCTTGCTAAAAATTTTGAAGCCCACCCCTGTATACAGGAAGTCCATGAGTCACAACAGTTCATTTAAAAAAAAAATAATTTAGCGACTATTCTGAAGTTACAACGGCAATGAAAAAAGTGACCTATGACCATTTTTTACACTTACACCTAACTGCAGAATCCCCATGGTCACATGATCAAATTCAGACACTTGGCAATTGACTCATATTTATGACAGTTGCAATGTCCCTGAAGTCACGTGATCCCATCCCCTTTTGTAAACTTCTGACGAGCAAAGTCAATAGGGAAGCCAGATTCACTTTAACAACCGTGTTACTAACTTAACAACTGCAGTGATTCACTTAACAGCTGCGGCAAGAAAGGTCATAAAACGGGGAAAACTCACGTAGCAAACGTCTCACTTAACAACAGAAATTTTGGGCTCAATAGTGGTCACAAGTGGACGACTACCTATATATTTTGAACGCCACAGGTCTCATTCTAGTCATTTCTCCCAGATGATCACCAAGTAGTTGAAAACAAAGGGTAACTTTTATCAGACCATCATCTTCTATGAAAAAAAGATAAGTTTGTGTGTGCATGCGTGTGTCCAATCCTCTGCTCAGTGCAGGATTCACTAGAATATCTCCGACAGGTGACCATCTAGTACAGGGGTCTCCAACCTTGGCAACTTTAAACCTGGCGGACTTCAACTCCCAGAATTCCCCAGCTAGCAAAGCAAAGCTGGCTGGGGGATTCTGGGAGTTGAAGTCCACCAGGCTTAAAGTTGCCAAGGTTGGAGACCCCTCATCTAGTATGAGTTTGCAGACTTCCATTGAAGAAGAAAAACCGGTGCTGAGATTAAAATTTGACTCTGGATCTAACTGTAATCAAAATGTAGCTTCGATACTGGGTTAAACTACTTGAGATGTGTAAAAATTGTCTGATTTTCATTCGCGGACTCAGTTTGTAACTTTAGAAGTCCAAATTGGATTTCTTCATAAATTATCCAGTTTAATTCAACATCCAGCTCAGTTTTGCTTGGTCTAGGTTGAATGGGAGAAGTATAATTGACTGTAACTTCTTTGTTTTTCAACAGAATGGGATATAAATTTACAGACATGCTATAGATTTGTGGGAATATAAAAAGCACCAACCATCAGATGAATAAGTTCAGTCAATTTTGCGGTATGTTAACCCTTTAAAATATTATTCAGTCAAACCTTTATTAGGATCATAGAGCAGCATAGTTAAAATCTTACTAGCTTTTTTTTTACGAAAGGCCTGTTAACCCTTATCTGGAAGTGAAATTGGTAAATTTTCAGAAATAATCTTCTAATGTTGGGAGCATGATACACTAAATGAGGAGGTTTTATGCAAAAAGAAAAGGAGGCTCATGAGAAACAAATACAGTTGGTACTGGTTGTTGAGGTTTGAAGCAGAAGAGTAAGAGATTAGCTCATTAGCCTTTGCTATGAACTAAATCTGTTCAAAAAGCTAATGCAGCTTAGAAAGGCTTAATAATAATGAAGCTTCTTGACAAAATGCTGAGTAACGGTGGGGAAAAGTCAGATCATAATTTTCCAGGGGCCCAAAATTTCACAGAGTAGATTCAGATCTATCTGCTCAGTCCCAAACCAATGAAAATCTTCCTTATAAACTTCAGTATCTGAGTTTTGTAAAAGCTGAATCTCTACTCCTTTGTCTTATTTTTTTTTTACAAAGTCTTTTCTTTTTATACAAACTAATAAGGAATGGGGAATGACATCTTGATCTTTTCCATGCTGATATATACATATATCATTGATTGGTACTGTACATGAAAGAGCTGTGGGGGCACAGTGGTTAGAATGCAGTATTGCAGGTTGACTCTGCCGGCTGCCAGCAGTTTGATCCTCACCGGCTCAATATTGACTCCATCCTTTTGAGGTCGGTAAATGAGAATCCAGATTGTTGGGGACAATATGCTGACTCTGTAAACTGCTTAGAGTGGTCTGTGAAGCAGTATATAAGTCTAAGTGCTATTGTTACATAAGGTGATTTCTACATAATTGGGATGAAAATATTTTTAAAGAGAAATTATGAGACTGCCATTGGCTGGTTCTTCCATCCTTTGCTATTTATAGCAAAACATTTCAGGCCAAACAAAAACTAGAAACTTTGAACACCAAATGTTTGCGGCATCACTATATGAATTCCAAAGCTGCTTGTAATATTACCAAGTGAGAGCAGAAGAGATTACAGACAATTTGATGTGATATCCTGACACATGCGATCCCCCAAAGCATAAAACAATTAAGAAACTATTTGACTGAGCATAAATTAAACTCCCTATTTCCATTGATCAAAATGCTTGGGATCTGATTACAAGGTAGAATGGCCTGATGTGAAAAAGGTTAGGCTTCTTTCCCTTTTGTTGTTGAAAAGGAATTAACAGCAACAGCTGCTGTTCATTGAATTCAGCATAATACTCTCCAAATGTCTTGGATAAACTCCTATCTTTTACCTTGTGCTTGGAGGTTGTCAGAGCTGCAGTCATGAAATGTCTTCCAGAAGCCACAGAAACCTAGTTGGAGATGTCTAACTATGAATGGTTGAAACCAAAATGAATCCTTTTTTGGGACAAGCTTCTTGAGTCATGTCTTATGAAGTTTTAATGGGATGAGGAAGTAAGTAACCTATTCAGAAGGATTCTTGAGTATGTCTCTGCTTTGAGTGAAGCCTATTTATCTGCTGATATGTAGTGCAAAATTGTGCTGAGGTGGGCACAACACACACACACACACACACACACGTTGCACCTCCATATCTTCAAATAGCTTACACAATTCTCTGTGTGTTCCATGGGTGGGCTTCAAAAATTTTAGCAAGGGGTTCTCTGCCCGGTTGCTGGGTGGGCTTGGCTATGGTGGGTGTGTTTGTGTAGTTAGAGTGAAACACTACAAAAACACACCAAATCTCAGAAAGCTGTACAAATATTTTATTTTATTATTTTATTTTATTTATATTTTTTAGATCAGGGGTCTCCAACCTTAGTAACTTTAAGGTTTGTGGACTTCAATTCCCAGAGTTCCTCAGCCAGCAAAGCAGACAGATTCAGTTGCTGACTGAGGAGATGGATTGCAGGCAGACAGATTCAGTTGCTAGCTGATGCAACTGACGTAAAGCATGGCTTTGCCAGCCTGAAAGGAGCAGTTAATTAGGTAAGTGCCTTATCGCAGCCCAGAACCTCTTAAAAGGAGGTTTTCTACAAGCTCTTCAGCTGAAGAACTTGTAAAAAACATGTTTTTTAAGGTTCTGGTGATGAGGAACTCAGCTGGAATTGCCAGAGGAGCCTTTTAAAACTTTTTTTTTTACAATCTCTTTGGCCAAAGAGGCTGTTAAAAAAAAAGAGTTTAAAGGGTTCTGACGATCCCAATTGAGCCGCGGGATCATCAAAGGCTTTTTTTTTTACTTTTATGGGAATGTTTTTGTCTAAAGAAAAACTGCTTTTAAAAGTAAAAAAAAAACCCTCTGATGATGGTGCGGCTCAGCAGGGGCAGGGGGCGGGGCCAGGGATTTTTGCTACCGGTTCTCCAAACCACCCGCCGCCATCGCTACCGGAACGGGTGAGCTGGTCCGAACCGGAGCATTTCACCCCTGGTTTACAGGCATACCCATCTTTCTCCTCCCAAATGAATGTCTGCAAAAGACACCAAGAATGGGAAAATGTTGCAATAAAAATATAGTTCAGCTGGCTGGAAGATACAAGGATAGAAACATGGACCTCTTTTGCATGGACCCAACATCTGTACAGGGGAACACCTTTGGTCAGCAACTTCATATTACTTTTCCATTTCTGAATAGTCACGATGTTATTTAATTGCTGAATGCAAAAAAAAACATAAAATAAATAAAAGGTTGAAGAAGTAAGAAATCCCACAATCTTGTCCTTTCCACGTATGGGTCTATGACAATTCGCCACAGGCTAACTCACCACGCTCAACTCTCCACAACCAACTCGCCATGAGACAACTCGCCGTAGCCAACTCATCGGGGGACAATTTGCTGTGGGACACCAATATCAAAGAAATGGTGGGATAGAATCATTAAAAAAAGGATGCAAAAGGAGGGACGAAATAAAATATGAATGACAAAAATTAAAATATTTTTAATTCACTTTATATAATTTAATTTAATTGTTAAATTGTCTCATGGTGAATTGTCCTGAGGCATATTGACAGATTAACAGATTAACAGAGTTGGTGTTGTGACTCCAGCCCCCGAACCTGGCCCCATGCCCGAAAGTGACTCCGAGAGTGAGGGGGAAGGGCCGGTAAGGCTTACCTTGGGAGCACCGATTCCTTTGGCTCGGCTCCAGGAGCCAGAACCAGACCAGTCAGAGGACATAATGAGGCCGTCATCCCCTGATTCCTCCCTTCCCCAGGCTACGCCTTCAGACCCAGTTGATAATAATAATCAAGCTTGGCTTGACCCGCACTTCAGAAGATTAGAGAGGCGGCGTCATCAAAAGGAAGGGTGGGGCAGAAGCCCCACCCCACAGGATATATAAGGACCTTTGGGGCTGCTGTCACTCCACGGGAAGCAAAGTTTAGCTGATCCGTTTCAAAAAGACTTGAATGTCTTGCTACGTGAGTCATTTGTTTGAACTTTGGCAGGCAGCTGCAATTTCTCTACCAGGATTGATAAGAGCCATGAATCCATTGGCTGAAGGCCAGCTCGTGGGTCTGAAGTGGGGAAGGAGACAGAACAGTTGGAAGGGAACTTATAGGTCATCAAGTCCAACCCCCCGCTCAAGCAGGAGACCCTACTGACAAATGGCAGTCCAAACTTTTCTTGAAAGTCTCAAGTGATGAAAGCTCCCACAACTTCCGAAGGCAAGCTGTTCCATTGGTTGATTGTTCCCACTGTCAGAAAGTTCTTCATCATGTCTAGGCTGAATCTCTCCTTGGTCAGTTTCCATCCATTATTCCTTGTCTAACCTTCAGGTGCTTAGGAAAATAGCTTGACCCCCTCCTGTCTGTGGCAGCCCACAGTTGGCTGTGGCGAATTGGCCATAGTGAGTTGGCTGTGGCGAGTTGTTCCATTCCATCCAGATCTTGTTGGGATTGCTCTTATCAGTGTCTGCCTGCATGAGTCACTGGTGGAGAGTATGAGACTCTCAGATGGAAACCTCTGAAAGGATCCAAAAAGATGCCTATCACTCCTTCAAATATTCAGTGGTAGAATCTGTTTCCCTATCTGTCAATCACTTCATATGCTGGGCATAAATATTTCTTCAGCAGACTTGTCACAAACATGAAATTCCAGGGAGCAAAAAAAAAAAATGAACAAGGACAATGGCAAATCTATATTGTTGCAATGAAAATGAAAATAAAAGGGCCGTAATAGCTCAGGCTGTTAGTAGCCTGTTATTAGAACACAGTAGCCTGCAATTACTGCAGGTTCAAGCCCGGCCCAAGGTTGACTCAGCCTTCCATCCTTTATAAGGTAGGTAAAATGAGGACCCAGATTGTTGGGGGGGCAATAAGTTGACTTTGTAAATATACAAATAGAATGAGACTATTGCCTTATACACTGTAAGCCGCCCTGAGTCTTCGGAGAAGGGCAGGATATAAATGTAAATAAATAAATAAAAAATGACATAGATGTGTCCATTTAGCTATTAGAAATCACACTATCTCCGAAGACCAATTATCTTTTTAACATTTTTATCAAATAGCAATCATATTCTTCACTACCACCATGGGGTTTGTTTTGCTTATGTTTTGTTTTGTGTTTTTTTTTTGGCAAAGAATTTAGTGCCCCTCAACTTGTCAAGATTTTGTGAGAATAAAATCTGCAAATCGGTAGGTATGTAGCTAGGATTCCCAGGTGGGCAGTGGACTAGTTAATTCTGTTTTGATCTCATTCAAAGTCCATTTACCCGTCACCTATTCAGCTGATATAGCTGCCCCTTGTCATTTGTCAGGTGCAGATTTAAACATTAAATCGCTGCTGCGCTATTTGGAATTTACAATACGTAGCTGAAGGTGTGCGTGCAAATCTCACAATCCATTGGGTAATTGACTCCAGGCACATAAGAAATAAATAAGTGGGGTAATATTGAAGAGACTTTAAATTAACAAAAGGTTAAGTAACATTTTACGAGTTCCCTGGATGGTCTTCTGCCTGGCACCATGTTTTCAGTAATACATCATTAGAGCAATAGCACTCTGTTGTATTATTGCAATACTATTATGAGGGAACTGTTGCTTTAAATTGCTTACTAAATAGGCTGCGTTGCCCCCAAGAGCCTCCTAGCAGCCAATAAATTGTCTCTTATTTCAGATACACTTACTACGATCTACCAGGAACGAAAAGAGTGAATGCTTCTTCAAATGATACTTCAGTCTTTTGGGCTTGTTCCACAGTTTTAGGCATCATCTCTTAGTTGATTGAGCCTCACTATTACAGTTCTGTAACTAAATTCCTACAAAAGCACTCCTGATAACAACATATGGAAATATAATAGTGCCGGGCAGAGAAATTTCCCCCTTTTATTTCTCATGCAAATCGATGAAAGCAAATTAGCTTTAGCATTTTCTTTCAAAGAAGACAAGAAAGATAAAGAAATTCCCAAAGACAGTATAGAGTGTTCTGCTCCCTAGTTAGTTCTGGTGGGGCCAAGAAGTATGTGTCATTTTTGTTGTGCATTATCCCACCCACACTTCTTGACTTTTCCTGCATCACTTAAATCCCCAGGGAAGATAATGTTAAGGGAATTTTTCCAAGGGCCTTTTTCATAGTGGTGCTATTGTCACCACTACCTTGAAGTTCTTGGTTGGAGAATTTCTCTACTCTGTGCCTTGGAGAATTAAAAAAAAATGATGAAAGGTCAGCTTTTCATAGTTTGGACCTTGTGGTGGAGATTAGTAGGCAAGAAAAGGCTTTGCACATTTTGTGACTGCAGAAGCCTATGACTTTGTCTCTATGTATTTCAGGAGAAGGTATAAATAGAATTTTACCATGGATTCTAAAGAAGATGGACTTGTAAATTCCATCTTGAAGGAATTTTAAGTGTTGTTCACGTGACCGTGAGGAGGCTGCCATGGTTGTACATGTGAAAAAAATGGTCATTAGTGTTGTGACCCAGACCCAAGTAGGTAGTAATCAACTTAGTGGAAAAACAATCTTTATTCAAACAGCTGGGAATTACTTCATTCTCAGCGTTGATTAACTCAAAGTAAAATAAATGCCTCCCAACACAAATTCCTCAGTTATCTAACAAACCTTAGTCCAATTAGGCAAACTGCCAAAGGCCTTTCCTGGAAAACATCCAGAAGCCACAAAAACAAAGACGTATGCAAAGCAGCAGATGGAGCAGAAGACGCAGCTACAATGTTGTTTTCTGGCAAGCTGAAACATCGGTGCTTGTCTTGTTTTAAGCCTTATGGGAGGGGCCAATCATCTCTTGGCCCTACTGCCGAGCTGTCCTCTCTGTTTGAGTTGCTCTTGCCTTCTGTCAGCCCTTCTCATGTGTGCATTAGGAACAGGCTCCTCCTGTTCCTCTGCCTCACTACTATCAGTCTCTGGAGGCTCTGGAGTCCGCACCTCACTTCCTGATGGCCTTGGCCTCACCTCAGCCTCATTGCTGTCTGACTCTGTTGCCAGCTCCGTAGGCTGCTGACCACAACAATTAGTCACTTTTTCCCATGCCATACTAACTTTGAGCGGTCACTAAAGGAACTGTTGTAAGTCGAGGACTACCTGTATATTTTTGGTGCTCTCTCTTTCAAGAACAAAACACCCTCCTTCTCACAAAGCTGCGCTTGCTGTAACATCGACCTTAAAGTCTGCACCGCAGAATGAAGTTGCTGTGCCTCTAATGAGAAAGAGAATGGGGAGACTTGACTTATCAGCAGGGGTAAATGGTGACCCTGCCATAATCCATTTTAAATGGAATCGGGATGTATTAGGATAAAGCCATGAATCTATTTGAAACAGATAGAATGGCTTGATTTCTTTGTTGCCTGAAGGAAGAGTTCAAATGGTTCTTGGAGCAACCGAAGGTTAACATTCCCTTTTAGTCCCACTGAGTTACTCTTTTAAGGAGTTAATTGGTGTGCCAAGAAGCAAATGTTCAGATCTGAGTAAGAGGGTCTTTTTTTTCCCCCTTCTGTGCATGAGTTTTTGAACAAGCAGGAAAGTCTTTGTTTTTCCATTTACTGTTAAATCACAGAGAAGATGAAAGGAATATATGCAAAAGTGAACAGGAATAGCAGCAGCCATAGCATTTCGACTTACATACCGCTTACAGCCCTCTCTAAGCGGTTTACAGAGTCAGCATGCTGCCCCTAACAATCTGGTTTCTCGTTTTACCGACCTCGGAAGGCTAGACAGTTGAGTCAGTCAGGATCAAACTGCCGGCAATCAGCAGAGTTAGCCTGCAATACTGCATTCTAACCACTGCGCCACCTCGGCTCATCAATCCAATCATGTACAATTACGTTTGTGGTTTTGTTTGCATTATTTTCATACAAGTATACACGTTCAAATGATGCAAAAGAGAAAAGGATGATTTCATCCCCATTATACTATGGTTTTAATTATCCCTTTGCCCATGTCGCAATCAGATTCATCCTTACACGGCTATAGGAACAGAAGCTATTAAAAACGTAGCACTGCTGAAGAGTCTGTAAGATGATGCCACTTGCATAGAGGCGGTGGCTGCTGTTGGGATACCTTGTGAATTCTTTATGTCATTTGTATGGGCTTCATTTTAATTCTTCCCTGTGAATATTTTAGTTATATGGCTGTGGATGAGAGCCTGATCAATTTGCAGTAGTGACCAAAATGAATAAATTAATAATACATTTGTGAAT
Organism: Ahaetulla prasina; assembly: GCF_028640845.1. Classification (NCBI taxonomy): domain Eukaryota; kingdom Metazoa; phylum Chordata; class Lepidosauria; order Squamata; family Colubridae; genus Ahaetulla; species Ahaetulla prasina. The sequence continues at coordinate 216,006,788 of NC_080540.1, read as the reverse complement.
GCATCATTTGTACAAAGTCTAAAAGTTAAGGTGTATGATTTAATTATGGATTTAATCCACAATTTCTTAATTTCAGGAGACCTATCTGGATTGGATTGTTCATTTAATGAACTAAAGGGAAAACAACCTTTATTGGATTATGCTAAAACTAATGGATACACCCAGAATGGTCTTCTAACTATGAAGTTAGAAGATGCTTTCATGGGAAGCAACTTTATACTTGTCCCATTGAGTCAAGTATTATTGACACTAACTGCTAGAGGTTCACTATGTTTTAGTAGCAGCCCTATCCAGAAATGTTGTGACCTAAGACCTTCCTACAAAGTTGAAAATGCTGGCAAAGAACTATGACTCTTATCAAGACTTTACAGCCACTGTATACCCACTATCTATGATTTGTACAATCTATTTCAAAGTCTTTAAAAAATACCAGTAGTAGATCTGTGTATGTGTTGTAGATCATAACTCCTTCTTCTGTTGTAATCAATATGTCTTAAGGAAAGTTCCCATTTTAATTCAGTGGAGAAACGGATAATAAGGTTGTTCAATGATTTGGATCCAGTACACTGGTGGGTTTCTACTGGTTCACCCCAGTTTGTGTGAACTGGTTGCAGCGGCCTCCATGAAGGCTCTGCCCACCCACCCGGATGTCATCACGGATGGTCTGCGCATGCACAGAAGCACTGCACGCACGCAGTCACAGTGGTGAACCGGTAGCGAAAGTAAGTGGAACACACCACTGATCCAGTTCAAAAAATGTGGTTTGCATGGGGTATGAATGGGGCATGAATGTAGCTTTTTTCTGTACATTCTTAAAGCACCCATATTTTTCCCCCCTGGAAGTTTGCATCAGCTGCAGGGCATAAGGCTGTTTTTTTCAAAGACTGATTGGCATTTAGTTCATTTCACTTTTTACTCTGAATTTGTGACTTTGCAGAATGGATGTGATCATTCCAAGAAAATCTCGGTAGCATCCTCCTAATGCTGAAAAAGCTGTAAAAAGAACAAAAAGATCATTTTGGAAATGAAATAAAGGAATAAACAAGAGCCTATTTTGTACTTTATGAAAAATAAGTACAGATTCCCTCTGCCCTGAATAGATTAACAAATTTGTGCCTGAATATTTCATTAAAGATCCCAACATAAATCTCTTAAAACAAACAATCTGACCTGCAAAGTACAAAATAAAACAGATCTAATATACTGTACATGTATACTGTACTGTATGTTCTTAATTATGGGCCACACTCATTCAAAAACGCTTTTAAAAGCAGGAATTATTTTTTGTCTGGAGTCAGTATACATCACATCAATGATTTAGGCAAAATGACATCTGATCATCAGGTTTTATTGAGGCTAATTTGGAAAGAAGGGGAGATTTGCCAAAAATTCCTATACTAACATTGGGAGGGATTCCAGTGAATGCATTTCTCAGCTGTAATTTAATTTTCTTGTCTTTTTTTTTTCACTTGGCCAGTTCAAACTTTTAATTTTTTTAAATTGTTTTTTATATTTAATCTTTTTACCGTTTGTAAACCTCCCAGAGTTGGCTTGTCCATGAGATGGGTGGCAAATAAAAATAATTAACCGATTGATTGATTGATTGATTGATTAAAAGTAGCGGCTTTATCACTTTCATTTTCTGATCAGGAAAACTGATCATTGCATCTCTTTTCTAGGACAGGGGGATGGGCCTGGCTGATCTGACTATATATGTAAGATGGATCCTAGTTATTAACAGATTCGTGGATCAAAGTCCAAACTTTTTATTAGATTTGCCTGAGAGGTCATGAAATATGATTATGCCAGTCCTGAGCTTTTAAACTGAGCTTTAAACTGAGATAAATGATATTTTAAGTGCTGCAGTTTGAGCAGACGATGACGAGCAGCAACAGAGAGGATTATTTTCTGAAGAAACAATTGGTATTACTTAAGTTGCCTTCTATTTATTATTTGCCTGCTGCTCCGCTGGATGCATTCTAGAAAGCAAACATCTGAACAGCGAATGGGTGAGTGGCGAGACATGCATTTGAATAATTAATAGTGAAGCATGCACATGTAGATGTGCGGCAGTGTAATTTATCTCCTTCCACTCTTCAGGAGGACCGTTTTCGTGCTTCTGCTGAAGGCAGGCGTGAGCTGAGCTTTATCATTCAAAGAGCTTGCAAAAATGAGGTGGCACAGGCCTCTGCCCTGAGTTTTTTTTCACGGGAGAGTGTCTGAAGAACTCACACAGCAAGTTGTGACCCATATGAATGAACACGGCCTCTTCTGATCTTGTTAAAAGAACCAAAAGGAATTTTACCTTGAGCAAAGCTGAGGCCAGCTTGATCCTGCAGGAACCTTTTCAAATATAGTTGGCACCACACTGCTGATATATTTATCCCAGCTGATGTTGGGCTCCTTCAAAAAGATTGGCCATTGTTAAAAGCGGAGAATGAATTTTAGCTGATGTCAAAGTTCTCCACTCTAGTACAATGGCTGTCATAAAAGAGCTGGCATGAAATGACCCTGCTTGGGAATGAGATAAAAGGCAAAATCCTTCTCTGATACAAACGAATGGCTTTAAGCTGCAGATCTCCCAAAAGATGGTCACTTAGGAATAGGTGGTTGTTTGGAAACCTACTGTTAGCGTCCATGTTCTTCTGATGAACAGTCAGGAACAATTCAATTGTCAGTGTTCACAAACAAAGCATATAACAAAAGAGCTGCTGCTATAAATTGATAACAGCTCTTGAACCGCCAAAGAAAATGGCCGATGCATTCTTACATCAGGAAGTGACACGATATCGTGAGCTGTGCCAGGGGTGAAATTTGTTCCTTTGAAGGAAGCAACTTTTCATGTTTTAAAAACATTGGCACGAGTGTTTTACCCTGATATTGAATGGCAGACCCTGAACTGGTAGGTAGAAGGCACAAACAGCTCTGCCCACTCAGTTGAATTTACAAAATAATTCTCATCCAGTTTTCTGTGTAGGATTTGTGGCAGTTCTGGATTAAAGAGCAAGATGTAATTACAGTAATCTAAATTGCTAATTTCTTTGAAGTAATTACTCCAGGGTTACTTTCAATCCAACGGTAAATAATGTTTTCATTACTTAAAATGGTTCTAGCTGTATGTGTAGTTCTTCCATGCGGAAGAAATAGAATGTTTTAATTTCAAACGTTTCTTCTTTTGCTGTTCAGTCACAAAGGCTTGCAGAGTTGTTGATAATTATAAAAACAGCAACTAAGCACAAAAATTGTACTAAGCTACAATGTATTTGTTTTTAGTTTTAGATACTGTAGTATCTTAACCTTGGTTTATGCCTTTCCATTATTTCTGAATCAGACCGTTATAAATTGTTCAAAAATTGTTGCTTTCAAGATATCCACAGCAAACTGAAATTTTATCACAATGACAAAAACGGGTGTTATGAAGCTGTGATGCAAACTCGATCCTTTATTTGCTTGCTAGTAATGGCATGACCTAACTGCAAAAAAGACATGATATTGTGATCCGTGTTTTGTGATCTGCTTGTTCCCACCCGTGGTGGGAAGGGCCGTGGTGGCTCAAGGCTGTAAGAAGCCTGTTATTAAAACCAGCTGCCTGCAATTACTGCAGGTTCTAGTCCCACCAGGTCCAAGGTTGACTCAGCCTTCCATCCTTTATAAGGTAGGTAAAATGAGGACCCAGATTGTTGGGGGGGCAATAAGTTGACTTTGTAAATATACAAATAGAATGAGACTATTGCCTTACACACTGTAAGCCGCCCTGAGTCTTCGGAGAAGGGCGGGATATAAATCTAAAACAAAAACAAAAAACAAAAAACCCAGAGGCCCATCATTCCCATAATGATGGCTTAGCAAATATGTGGGTGTGGGTGTATACACAGTGTAATCACTGATCAGAATTATGTGAGCAATAAAATTAATAAACAAATAAAAATCCAAAACCACCAACCCACTCCAGCAGATTGCTGACTGGCAAATTCTAAGAGTGAAAGTCTATAAGTCTTAAAGTTGCTGAGATTGGACACTCTGATATACCTTGAAAATCTAGATAGATAGATAGATAGATAGATAGATAGATAGATAGATAGATAGATAGATAGATAGATAGATAGATAGATAGATAGATAGATAGATAGATAGATAGATAGGAATTCATGACACCAGTGCTGCAGCACATCTAAAAGAATTAGTAGTGAAATAGCGACGGACTGAAAGAAAGCTAGCAGTGTATAGTGAAACTCATGGTGTTCCATAAAAATGTAACTATTGTTCTTATTTTAATTCCTAGAAGGTAAAAGAATGCATAAGAAGGGGTTGTATTTATTTTCTGGGAGGGAAGATGAAATTTTTTCCAGAAATACTAAGGATGAGGCAAAGAGAAAATCAGTATTGGATTTGAGTATAATTTGCATCTGAAGGGCAAAGAGGTTTGAAGCTAAACCCAGTTGTAAATCAAGGCATGGAAAGTCTGCCAATATAAACCTCAACGGTTACTTTGTACTGAAAGTTTTCGTTTTGTTTCCAAGTGGTTCAGATCTAGGGAATATTATAGAATAGATATTCTACACAGTCTACCTTCTAGCCTGAAGATTATTTTCAAGCAATCAAATTTCTAAACTATTATAAATGGGTAACAGTCATTAACCTTTAAAAAAAAAAAACAACATGTCTGTATGACCTTGAAAGTTAACATCAGTATTAATGTTGACTGCCACATTAATTAGCCTTGGTTAAAAAGCAGGCCATTTGATCAACACCAATTAGTACTCTTCATTAATCAGGACTGGTGCAATTGAAATGATCTTCTGTTTAGTTTACCTACCGCCAGCCCTAGCTTAAACCTTAAATACACAAGGACTGTTTCCGAATGGATTACTTTAATAATTTAAACAAACTTTAGACTAAACTTCTTTCTACATTAAGTCAGCCCTTCAATAGAAACCATGGATTGACAAATCTAAGGATTAGTTTTTACAGGCTCAATAAGCCATCAGCACAATGAAGTGTCCATGTCCTAGCAGGTCACTCACTATATGTGAAGAAAGGTAATCACTTCATCATTTGACTGGTTAAACCTGGATAACGTTCACAAACCGCAAATCACTTTCTATTGATACAAGGTCTTAAAGCAGAAATGGGAAACTTTTCCTATTTTGTTTTTTTAGATTGTAAACCCTTGGGAGCCATATGTTGGCAAAGGGGCAAAATAGTCGCTAGCATATTTTGCTCTGGTTTCATCACTGTTAGATCATAATGGCCAAGAAGTATTGGCTGCTTTTTTTCCTTTTGGTGTTTTTGTTTCTTTAGCTTATATTAGAGGTGGTATTCAGCAGGTTCTGACCAATTCTGGAGAACCGGTAGCAGAAATTTTGAGTATTTGGAGAACCGGTAAATACCACCTCTGACTGGCCCCGCCCTCATCTATTCTCTGCCTCCTGAGTCCCAGCTGATCAGGAGGAAATGGGGATTTTGCAGTATCCTTCCCCTGCCATGCCCACCAAGCCATGCCCACCAAGCCATGCCATGCCACATCCACCAAACCACACCCACAGAAGCGGTAGTAAGAAAAAAAATTGAATCCCACCACTGGCTTATACATTTTTAATGGAATTGTATGGATTTATGGATTTTTAATGTTAATAAGTTGATGGTTGCAGTGATTGTGTTTCAATGTATGAAGTTTTTTTGTATGAAGCGTAAAGGTTTTTTTAGGGTGGTGTGCAACAATGAGTAGTATGCAAATGTCTGTAATAAATAAATTATCTATTTTTAATCAAATAATCACATACGCATCCATCCATGTAATTGTATACACTCCTTAATCATTCTTAGAATAGCAATAACACTTAGACATATATACCTGCTTCATAGTGCTTTATAGCCCTCTCAAAATGGATTATCATATAACCTGCTCAAAGTCAGCATACTACCATACGGCCATACTACCCTGAAAGTGCCTGATCCCGTCTGATCTCAGAAACTAAGCAGGGTCAGGTCTGGTTAGTACTTGGAAGGGAGACTGCCTGGGAATACCGGGTGCTGTATTTTTTAAGGGGTGTGCATAAGTGCACAAAAGTGCCTACCGTTCCTGTACTATTGTTTTCTTCCATTATATGTGTTTATATATAATGTTGTGACAAAATAAATAAATAAATAAATAAAATATTGTCCCCAACAATCTGGGTCCTCATTTTACCAACCAACCTCAGAAGGATGAAAGGCTGAATCAACTTAAAACTGATCAGAATTGAACTGCTGGCAGTGAGCAGTGAGTTAGCCTGCAATACTGCACTCTAACCACTGCGCCACCACAGCTTTTACACCACCAGTATAGATCAGTGTGGTCACATATAGACATCCTTTCATTTCCTTCTGTTGGAGAAAATTATTGAAGATACCATGGATAGTCAAGAAAACCAATAGATCATCAAACAAATCAATTCAGAGTCCTCATTTGAGGCACAGATGACCAGGCTTAATTTATCCTACTTTGGTCAAATTAGAGAAAGCTGCAATAATAGGAAATTTGGAGGGAAAGAGAAGTTGGTGACAACATCAAGGTAGATGGACTCAACTACAGTAGCAATGAAGAGCTTTGGAAGAACTGAAAGATCAGATTAGGGAGAAATCTTTATCTAAAAAAATCTATGGCACATAATAATCCTCCTCCTCCATTTCCTTCTGTCTCTTTCTCATCCCTCATAAAATACTGGCCTGAGCTCAAAAGGTGAAAGATGAACAGTCTTCAATCTTCTTTTTTCACAGCATTGTGGACTTGAGAGATAGAAGGGAAGCAACAAGATTTCTTGGATGTGAATGATCTTGTGTTCCCCAAAGAAGTAAAACAGATGTTTACAACTTGAGGTCCATGTGATATAATCCAGACACACCCCAAATGAGGCACTACCTTGAAGAAGTTGGGGAGTGGGTGGGGGTTGTGTGCTAGGAGGAAGATGAATGGTATGCCAGAGGTTCAACCATACTGGACAGATCTCATTGGAGGAGCCAGACTAAGAGTGCCTGTCTCCTAAAATGAGAAGTAATGGTGTATTATTATAAATATATAATAAAATGAGAAGCAAAGGTGGGTGTCACGTACTGTAACAACTGGTTCTCCCAGCATCGGAAATGTGAGCGCGCGTGTCACAAAATACGGCAATTCGCTCACATGCGCCTTCCACAGATGCGTATGGCATCAAAAACACAGCAATATAGGACGGGATTGCCCCCTGGTGGGTGGGCAGACCCACTCACTGGTTCGCCTGAACGGGTCCAAACTAGAGGCAGACCACCACTGATGATAAGGCATAATTGAGAGAAACCATTCTGAATCAACCATTGTCCAGGTCAACAAAAACTACTTTAGGTGTTGAAGTGCCTGGACATCTGGTGACAAAGGGGCTACATGGCTCAAGATTGTTGGCTGAGTAACTGCAGAACTACTGGAAGAAATATTGTATATCTGTCGCAAATATACAAAGATTGAAACCAAAGAATGATCTTTGGTTCCAACAAGAAGAGGAGCAATAGTAATCAATGCCTTGGGTGCAACCTCAAATCATCTGGAGCACCATTTGAACACCATCTGCATTGACAAAACCACTATCAGTCAATTGCAAAAGGCAGCTTTGCTTGGAACAGCTTACATCCGGCAATGATACCTTTAATATTATTAAACAATGACATTTGCCTATTCCAGATTCTTGGGAAGGACTCACTAGACAGATAAAAATTCCAAAACCAGTCTTAGCAACTGGCTGACTGTATGACTGACCTTAATAATTCCAATTATAGCTTGAATTCTGGAAACCTTCAAACATTGTGTTGAATGATAACTTCTAATGTGATGTAAAGGGAAATGATCAAATAGAGGACTGGAGAATAATTACATTGTGCATTTTAATAAAAATTAAATTCAAAGATAGATCAAGACAAGCCCAGTGTTTGTCCTGACTCTGCAGAGACCAGGCTTTGCTTTAAAGATATCAGTTGGTTCAAGCAATTGGTTGTAGAAATGAATTGAGCTGTATACCGTATATACTCGAATATAAGCCGATCCGAGTATAAGCCGAGGTCCCCAATTTTACCCCAAAAAACTGGGGTAAACTGGGGACTCAGTATGCCGAGGAGGAAATGAGGCAGCTACCGGTCAGGAAAGCCTCCTCCTCAGCCGAGAAGGCTGGCGGCTCCCGCCCGCCTCTCACTGCACCGGCAGGGCTTCCCCGCGCTAATGCAAAAGCCCGCCAAGTTTGCACCATCCGGTATAATGTGAAAAAAAGAAGAAAAAAAAAAACTCGAGTATAAGCCGTATATACTCGAGTATAAGCCGAGGGGACGTTTTTCAGCACAAAAAACGTGCTGAAAAACTCGGCTTATACTCAAGTATATACGGTATTTATTAGCCTGGAAACTGGAAATAATTCTTTGGGCCTTTGTGAGGGCTATGTTACTTGGTACAAAAAGCAGATGGATACAGTTCTAGCTCTCCAGTCACATAGGTTGCTTCATCATATGCCATTTCTGTTAAACCAGATGATCTATTTGGGCTGCCTTGTTCCAGAGGATTTGCCATCTTTTTGATGAAATGCATAATCTTTACATGCATATGTCTTCCTTATAATTCATTGCTGCAATTGCTTGGGTGGGGAAAATCGGATGTAAAATTACATTGGTTTGCAATTAACTAAAATGTTTCTTGATTGAATCAGTATAAGGCAAAGTATGGCTGATGGATACAGAGCTTTGATACAAGCAGGAAATATATACTACCCTTGTATGAAAAATGGAGAGGGGTGGGGGAAGGATTCCTTGTAATCTTATTATCGTCAAAGCCTATTCATCAGAGATGAAAAGTCATAAAGCTCGAGTGGAAAGCAATCTTTGCAGGCCTATATATCAGCCTTCCTTAAACTTACGCACTCCAGTTGTTTTCAGGACTGCAATTCCCAGAATTCTCAACTCATCTTGGGAGTTGCCATGCATTATGGGAATTCAGGGGAATGAATGCAGTACCGATTAGCCAAAAGGGCAACCAATTGGAAAAATGTATGTAGGAATCCTGTTGGAATCCTATGGACTACAATCTATTTTAGATTGTGATGGAGGCTCTATATCTATAGTGCTTTTAGAACATAGAGTATAAAGTAACAAGTTTGGAAGGAACCTTGTAGGTTTCTAATCCAACTCCCTGCTCAAGCTTATACCATTCCAGACAAACCTCCAATTATGGAGTACCCACAATTTCTGGAGGCAAATTGTTCCAGTTCTTACTGTCGGGAAATTTCTCCTTAGTTCTAGGTTGGATCTCTCGTTGATGATCTTCCACCCCTTAAGCCCTTCCCTCAGGTGCTTTGGAGAATAAGTCAACCTTCTGTTCCCTGTGAGAGCCTCTCAAGTACTAGAAGACTCCTATCTTGTGAAACCTAGTCTTCCTCATCATTAGGCTAGGTATACCTAGTTCTCTCAACCATTTATCACACAGCTTAGCCTCCAGACCCCTTGTCATATTTGTTGCTCTTCTCTGCACTCTCTCTAGGATCTCAGAATCTTGTTGGTATCATGGTGACCAGATGGTATTCCAAGTGTGGTCTCACCACTGTAGTATAAAGCAGGGGTCTCCAACCTTGGCAACTTTAAGACTTGTGGACTTCAACTCCCAGAATTCCTCAGCCAGCTTTGCTGGCTGAGGTATTCTGGGGTTTGAAGTCCACAAGTCTTAAAGTTGCCAAGGTTGGAGACCCCTGGTATAAAGCAACTCTGTCACTTCACTTGATCTTGATACTTCTATATTTGTTGATGCAATCTAGGTCTGCAATGGCTTTTTTGGCAGCTGCAGCACACTTCTGGCTCATATTAGAGGTTAAGAGGGTCATCTTCTAGGATACCTAGATCCTTCCCACGGTTACTACTGTTGAGCCAAGTACCATCTATTCCTGTGATGGCGAACCTATGGCACGCATGCCACAGGTGGCACAAACAGCCCTCTCTCCAGGCACGCCAGCCATCAACCAGCCCAGCTCCACCGCGCATGCACGTGTTTCTCCCGCTGGCCAACTGGTCTTCAGGTCTCTGCTCCACATGTGTGACGCCTTCCCCGATTGCTACAGTGTCTCCCCCCCCAGGGCGCGCAAGCTTTCTCCTGCAGTTTTGCCGCCCGTGCCTTCCCCGAACTCCACAGGTTCCACCCTCAGCAGCAGAAATGCAGGAGAAAGCTAGGGTGCTCTGGAGGGAGAAACTGAGGAGATCGGGGAAGGCACGGGATGCAGAAATGCAGAAGAACCAACCTGGGAGCCAAAACGGCCGGGGGTGGTGGTGCATGCGCCAAGGGGCGCATGTGCGGGGAACACATGTGCATGCGCAGGGCCAGGATGCATGTGCGGGGGGCACTTGCATTGTATTTTGGGGACTGGAGCACTCAACACCAAAAAGGTTAATCACTGATCTATTCTATAGCTGTGTATTTGATTCTTTCTTGAATACAGTAAGTGTAGGATTTTACTTTTCTCACCACTGAGGTTTCAGCAGGTTCTGACCAGTTCTGGAGAACCGGTAGTATAAATTTTGAATAGTTCAGAAAACTGGTAAATACCACCTTTGACTGGCCCCACCCCCATCTATTCTCTGCCTCCCGAGGCCCAGCTGATCAGGAGGAAATGGAGATTTTGCAGTATCCTTCCCCTGCCATGCCCACCAAGCCACGCCCACTAAACCATGTCACACCACCAAACCCACAGAAGCGGTAGTAAAAAATTTGAATCCCACCACTGACTGAATTGCATTTTGTTGGATAGGGCCCATGTTCAGGTCTGTCAAGATCCTTCTGAATCTTGAGTTTATCTTCCAAAATGTTAGCTATTCCCCTAGCTTGTTGTCATCTGCAAATTTAATGAGTTTCCCTTCTAGCCCCTCATCTAATAATTTATGAAAATGTGAAAGAGTACTGGGCCTAAGACCTTGGGGTCCCTCACTGCATGCTTCCCTCATGTAGATGTAATTCCATTAGGGACTATACATTGAGTTGGCCAGCAAATTGCGACTCCATCTGGGGGTGGTACTATCTATCCCATATTGTTTTATCTTACTAAGAAGTAAATTGAGGTCTACTTTATCAAACGTCTTATTGAAGTCTAAATAAATAATATCCACAGCTTTTCCCTGATCCACTAATTTAACTCTTTGACTTTTTTTTTGAAGATTGGAACCACATCAGCTCTTTTCCAGTCTTCTGATAGTTCCCCCATGCTCCAGGATCTCTGAAAGTTTGGTTCAGTGGATCTGATATCATGTCTGCATGCCCCTTCAAAACCTGGGACATAATTCATCTAGTTGTGGTGGTTTGTACTCATCTAGACTGAATAAGTGCTTTCCTACCATATCCTTGCCTATTTTAGATTTGTATTTATTAAAATAGTATCACACTTTTCTATTTATGTAACACCCAAACTATCTTTTAGCAATTAAAATTACACACTATAAAAATTTAAAATGAAAGGAATATAATTGGCGCAGATTAGAATAAGATGCTGCATGGGGCAGGAGAGGAGGAAGAGGTTCTACTATCAAACCCAAACACATTTTTTTTTCATCCTGAGTAAGAACTTCCTAGGACAGGGGTCCCCAATTCATAGGCTGCAGCCCACTACCGGGCTGTGACCTATTTGGAATTGGGACACATGAGTGGCTGGCTGGAGTGCACATGCATGTGCTCAACTTGCATAAGCAGCCCACCACTCATGCATAGGCTTTGTGCATGAATGCATCTGCCAGCCTTGTGCAAGGGCTCGCACGGCCCAGATCCCCTCTCACCCCCCAGCACAAAGGTTGGGGACCGTTGTCCTAAGACATTGTGATGCAAATAAATGGGGCAGTAATTAGGATACATTGGGTCTGATTATTTGTATTGGTATGTTTACTTTCACAATTTGGTGATGGTAGGGGAAGTTCGACAGATAATCAGATAGTGTTAAGTCTTTTCTAGGGTTTACATTATAGTTTCATTGCATTTTCAATTTTAAACATCTTAAAAAAATTTGAAAATTAAAGCAAGTTCAGGAGCAAGTTCTAGAAACTTAAAAAAAAAAAGTTATGAAGGCCAGATCTTAAGTTGGCTGATGTACATGTTTCCTGCTGATGTACCTGAGCAAAAGTACAATTATTTCAATCTAATTTGGGAACAGAATAGCTAAACAGTTGTGATTTGGGATGACTTTGTCATAAAACGTGGATGAAGATTTATGGGTGGATGGTGCCAAACATTTTGTCAGGGAAATCATTACTGTTGACAGCTGGAAAGCAGAAGTAGCTCATTCTGATTTCTCCAACTTGGCTCTGTTGGTGCCTAAGGAGGTCGAACACTTCACGGTCCAAGGACATCAACCTCCAGATAGGTTAGAGTCATGATTCGTATGGCTCTGTGATAGCTATTGTCATCACACTGGAATACGCCTGCATGAGTTCGGTCCCAAATCAAGAGAATTCACAGTGAGAGCCAGAAATTAGGCACGAATGTTATTGTGACAGGGACTTAATTATGAATTGATGAACCTGTTACAATCTGAAAACAAACAACCACCCAAGTTATTTTTTTTGACAGGAATCTTGCACGACAAGATTTTCAAGACTTCAAGCATGTCAGCCAACTTACCACTTTATCATGTTTAATGCCCTGATGGGGAAAATCAATACAAGTGACAAACCTATAACCAAAGACTTCTTGAGGGTGGGTGGGTTATAGAAACCCTTCTATAACCTTCTTTTAAATTTGTTCTAAGTACAGACTTGATAAATGCAGTTTATTCTTGACTACTCTAACTTCTCTCTTTTTTTTTAACTTAATTTTTTTTAACTTATTTTTTTTTCATAAAAGTAGATCACTCTTCTTTTTAAGAGGCATTTTAAAAATTACTCTGGCACCTTAATATTGTTTATGCATGGAGCTATGACCGTGTAAATAACATCATTCAGCCAACTCAGCTGAACCTAGAAATCTAAGCAGGATTGGGTTTGGAAAATAGGTAGCTGTAGACTAGAATGAGGAAAAATATTAAAACAATCCAGAAAACAGTGACAAACCATTTTTGTATCTGGCTAAGGAAACTGCATGGATGTGTCTAACTTTGTAAGAGTCAAAAGTGCAAGGAAAACTTACATTCTAACTCTGAAAAATCCCTGCCACCCCAGGATAGTAAAACATCAGTTACAATTAAGGCTGTCATTAAACTGAAATAAAAGGCAAATATTCTCACAGTCAGATCTTCTTCTTTTTTCAGCGAAGTGTTATGACAGAAATAATCCTTTAATATAGCACTTTGTATGCTACTAATGTAATCCCACACTTCTTATCTGTGGATATTAACATTGACAAGTCAAACCGAACTTCTGTTATTAGACAAGGTATTTCTGATTGTTAGAATCAAACAGAGCATGGCTAGAAGGTAAAATGGATATTATGGCTAGACATTTTCTTGAAACAGAATTCTGTACTAGATATATCTTCGATCTGATCCAGTAAGACACAGACTTATTACCCATTCTGGGTTTAGGAAAAAAAGGCAAAACTAATTCATAGATTAAACTAGCACCATCTATGATTTAATGTATATTAAATAGTAATACATTCCCAGGGCTATGCATTTCACTCGGTCTGAATCTATATGGATTGCATGCATATAACAGAATAACAATTGGAAGGGACCTTGGAGGTCTTCTAGTCTAACCCTTGCTCAAACAGGAGATCCTATACCATTCAAGACAAGTAGCTGTCCACTCTCTTCTTAAAAGCCTCCACGATGGAGCACCCACAACCTCTGAAGGCAAGCCAGTCCACTGGATAATTGTTCTCGCTGTTAGGAAATTTCTCCTTCTCTCTACACACAAACATTTTTATTGTTTATATATGCAACATTGTTATTATTGTTTATATATACCGACAAAAGTTTTGGGTCTTTATTGGAAATGGAAGTATAGGTCAGGATTAGTGACCTTGGAAGATAATAAACGTTATTCTTAAATAAGGCTATTGGTTGCTGTTAAGTAAATATTCCCTTCAAAATCAGTTGTATGTAATATGCAATATCTCACTGATTTCAAGAGAATTAAGCAGCACTTAATTTTCATGTTCACTTTCCATTTATTTGAATGTAGCTAAAATAGCAGTTTAACATGCTGTCCATGAAGAAGACATCAAGTGCAATGCTCTATCTCCATGTGGGATTGGGAAAGATTCCTTTTTAAAATATTATAGTGTCTTTTAGTAGGTTAAATAACAATGAATTATGTGGCCCATTGTTTTCACTATTCAGCGCTCTCTCTCTCTCTCTCTCTCACACACACACACACACACACACACACACACATCCTGATTGCAATACACACATATTGCATCAAAAACGCCAAAGATCTCATTTGTTTGAAAACCTGACAAGCGGGCCTTTGTATACAGTTTTGTCAGCTACAAAAGTAGTACATGAGAAACTTCTTCTAAAACTAAAATCCTACAGCATTTCGGGACCCCTCCACAATTGGATAACTGTTTTCCTGTCAAATAGACAACAAGTCATCAAAATTGGCAATGCTCTATCAAATCCTGTTCCTGTCAAGATGGCGTTCCCCAAGGCAGCGTTCTTGGACCAACGCTCTTCATATTATTTATTTATTTATTTATTTTGTCACAACAATATACATAAGCATCACACAAAAACATTATATAGTATATAAACATATATATAAAGAAATTTCTGTGACCGTATCACAAGTAATTGTGTTCTCTTTGCTGACGATGTCAAACTATTTAACAGCACCAACAATACAACTACCCTTCAAAAAGACCTTGACTTTGTATCCGAATGGTCTAAAACATGGCAATTCCAAATCTCAACCAGCAAATGCTCAGTCTTACATATTGGAAAAAAGAACCTAAACACTAAGTACAAGCTTGATGGACATTACCTTACAGATGACCCCCACCCTGTTAAAGATCTTGGAGTTTTCATATCAAATGATCTAAGTGCCAAAGCCCACTGCAGCTACATAGCAAAAAAGGCTCTAAGAGTTGTAAACCTAATCTTGCGTAGCTTCTTTGCCAGAAACACTACACTACTAACCAGAGCATATAAAACATTTGCTAGACCAATTCTAGAATACAGCTCGCCTGTTTGGAACCCTCACCACATCTCTGACATCAATACAATTGAATGTGTCCAGAAATATTTTACAAGAAGAATTGAATATAACAAAATACCTTATGCCACCTGACTTGAAATCCTGGGTTTAGAAAACTTAGAACTCCGCCTCCTCTGACAGGACCTGTGTTTAACTCATAGAATCATCTATTACAATGTCCTTCCTGTTGAAGACTACTTCTGCTTCAATCGCAGCAATACACGAGCACACAATAGATTTAAGTTTAATGTTAACCGCTTCAATCTTGATTGCAGAAAATATGACTTCTGTAACAGAGTTGTTAATACTTGGAATACACTACCTGACTCTGTGGTCTCTTCCCAAAATCCCCAAAGCTTTAACCAAAAACTGTCTACTATTGACCTCACCCCATTCCTAAGAGGTCTGTAAGGAGTGTGCATAAGAGCACAAATGTGCCTACCGTTCCTGTCCTATTATTCCCTTTCATTATATCTAATTAATATAGTTATCACATTCTTATGCTCATATATATGCTTATATATTATATAGTTGTTACATGTCAATGCTTATATATACTGTTGTGACAAAATAAATGAATGAATAAATAAATAAATAAATAAATAATAAAACGCTACGCACTATTTCGATGTCAGAAAGAAGACAACTTGGTGTGATGAATAAAATTGGGAAGTTCCAAGTAGAAATCCACAATCTGCATTGAAGATTACTGGGTAATTTTATTTCAACCACTTTCTCACAATCTAACCTAGCTGACATTTTTTCCTGAGGATAAAATGAAGAGAGAACTTAAGTTCCTTGAGTTCCTGGAATATTAATAAGATAAATAAAATATATGCTTCCCAAGTGGAAGATTAAAGATTATTATGTTAGAGCAACTAGTCATAGGCTGGCTTTTTCTATATACTTACATGCTCAGGAATATATTTGGATGACAGTTATATGAATGCGGGTAGGTAAAGTGAGTCAGGACAAAACAATACTTTTGGATTAATGCATTTATTTCTTTGTTTTAAAAATTTACATATCTGTTGTTGTTGTTTTTTAAAAAAATCTCAAAGTGGTTTTGAAGGCAGGTGGTTAATCCAGCAAATGTTTACTCTGATTTTTTTTAAAAAAATCATTTTTAAAGAACCTAGATCTTTACCAAGAGAAAGACCAATGTTATATTAAATCTTATTTATGTTTAAGAAGCCTGATGAGCTTACAGTAGCACTTTGAAGAATAGAGACTTCTTTGTAGAAAAGCTGCAAGACTTCACATGGCTGTTCCAGAAAACATCAGGGAAAAAGAGAATTTTGGGGATTTTTTTGTGGGTTTTTTTGTTTGTTTGTTTTAAAGAGTACAATAAATCCACTTGTTCTTTTGAAAGAATAGAAATAAGTTTAACAAATAAATGCAATCTTACCTACATGTAGTCCTTGACTTATGACCAGTTGCGTAATGACTATTCAGAGTTATGATAGACTCAGTGGTTGGATTCAAATAATTTAACAACTGGTTCGCTGCCCTAATGACCGGCTGGGTGAGCGTAGCCATGTAGGCATGGCTAGGGGATATGATAGGCAGCATTCAGCCTCCTACACTCCAGTGGTGGGTTTCAACTTTTTTTACTATCGGTTCTGTGGGCGTGGTTTGGTGGGCATGGCAGGGGAAGGATACTGCAAAATCCCCATTTCCTCCCAATCAGCTGGGACTCGGGAGGCAGAGAATAGGTGGGGTTGGGGCCAGTCAGAATTTTTACTACCAGTTCTCTGAACTACTCAAAATTTCCGCTACCGGTTCTCCAGAACTGGTAACCCACCTCTGCTGCACTCCCCTGGGAGCAAAATCGGACCATGGGGGTGATGGTGCCGCCCCCTGTGCTCCGTTTTGGGCCTAATAGGCATCCCTGAAGCCTCCTGGGAGCAAAAACAGGCTATGGGGGGTGTCGAACACCCCCCCGTGCCCATTTTGGGCCTAGTAGGCCTCCCTGCACTTACCTAGGAGCCAAAATGGGGAGCTTGGGGACTCCTGAAAGGAGTGGGGAGCGGCCAGCCAGCAATTTAACAACCAGTTCACCTGGAATCGCATCATTAGATAGACCTCTCTAAAAGGACTTACAAGCTGATTTGAAGTTACAGTCGATACAAACACACACACACCATGGTCATATGACTGTATTTTAGGCACTTGGCAATTGCAGCCTTCCCCCGGTCATGACAATGCTTTACAACATGTTTTTTTTCCTGAAAACCAGCTTTTACTTCTAGTTTTTAGCAAAAAATGCCCCATAGCAAACTGTTTGCATTTAATGACCAAAGTGTTCACTTAACAACCACAGATTAACTTAACAACCACCACAAGAAAAGGTCATGAAAGCATGTTGGTTAAGAGGATGACCTACTTTATGACAATCGCTACTTATGACCATAACAGGCAGTCTCCCTTATGGTCATAAATCAAGTACTATATCACATCACAGGTATCCTACTTTTTTATTTATTTATTTATTTATTTATTTATTTATTTATTTATTTATTTATTTATTTATTTATTTATTTGTCACAACATCATATAAAAAGGATTATATAGTATATAAACATATATATGAGTAAATATTAGGAGGTATAAGCATCAATATATATATAGGAAGAAGAAAAACAAACAAAAAAAAAACAATAGGACAGGAACGGTAGGCACGTTTGTGCACTTATGCATGCCCCTTATGGTCCTCTTAGGAATGGGGTGAGGTCAATAGTAGAAAGTTTTTGGTTGAAGCTTTTGGGATTGTGGGAAGAGACCACAGAGTCAGGTAAAGTATTCCAAGCAGTGATGATTCTGTTACAGAAGTCATATTTTCTGCAATCTAGATTAAAGCGGTTAATATTAAGTTTAAATCTGTTGGTTGCTCTTGTATTGTTGCAATTAAAGCTGAAGTAGTCTTTAACAGGAAGGACATTAGAATAGATGATTCTATGAGTTAAACTTAGGTCTTGTCGAAGGCGACGGAGTTCCAAGTTTTCTAAGCCTAGGATTTCAAGTCTGGTGGGATAAGGTATTTTGTTGTTTTCAGAGGAATGGAGAACTCTTGTTGTAAAATATTTCTGGACTCGCTCAATTGTATTGATGTCAGAGATGTGGTGAGGGTTCCAAACAGGCGAGCTGTATTCTAGAATTGGTCTAGCAAATGTTTTATATGCTCTGGTTAGTAGTGTAGTGGTTTTGGAAAAGAAGCTACGCAGGATTAGGTTTACAACTCTTAGGGCCTTTTTTGCTATGTATGTGGGCTTTGTATGTGGGCTTTGACACTTAGATCATTTGACATGAAAACTCCAAGGTCTTTAACGGGGTGGGAGTCATCTGTAAGGTAATGTCCATCAAGTATGTACTTAGTGTTTGGGTTCTTTTTTCCAATATGTAAGACTGAGCATTTGCTGGTTGAGATCTGGATGCCAAGTTTTAGACCAAGTGGTTAGATGATCAAGGTCTTTTTGGATGATAGATGCATTGTCTGTGGTGTTAAATAGTTCGACATCATCAGCAAAGAGAACACAATTACTTGCGATATGGTCACAAAGATCATTAATGTATAGTATGAAGAGTGTTGGTCCAAGGACGCTGCCTTGAGGAATGCCACTCTTGACAGGAACTGGATTTGATAGAGCATTGCCAATTTTGACCACTTGTTGTCTGTTGGACAGAAATGCAGATATCCATTTGTGAAGGGGTCCTGAAATGCCATAGGATTTTAGTTTTAGGAGAAGTTTATTGTGTACTACTGAGTCAAAAGCTTTGTAGAAGTCTATGTAGATTGCATCTATTGTTTTGCCTTGATCGAGATTTGTAGTCCATATGTTTTTACAGTGAAGAAGTTGTAAGTTGCATGATAATTTTTTCCTGAAACCAAATTGTTTATTGGAGAATAGGTTGTTAGTTTCTAAGTGTGAGGTAATGGATTGGTTGATGATTGATTCCATGACTTTGCAGTTGACGCAGCACAGAGAGATCGGTCTGTAATTTTCGACTAAGCTGGGATCTCCTTTTTTGAATATAGGGATGACTGTGGCTAGTGACCAAAGTTTGGGAAGGGAACTGGTTGTGAAAGCTTTGTCAAAGATTATGCTTAGGGGTTCTGCTATATTAGTGGAAAGTTTTTTTAAGAAGTATGCGCATAGTCCATCAGGTCCAATAGATAGCGATGGTTTCAAGTTATGAAGAGCTTTTTCAACGTTTTCTTCTGTTAATCTATATGGGTTAAGTCATCATATTCAATGCTAGTGCGTTTATGGAATGTCGGATATGTGTTATTGCTGTTAACAAAAACTGAGCCAAAAAAACTGTAGAAGAGGTTAGCTTTAACTGTTTAATCATTGTATTCTTTGTTGTTAGAATCTTTTAGTGGTGGGATGGATCTTGAGTCTTTAAGTTTATTGTTCACAAAATTATAAAAGGCACGATTGGAATTTGTGTGCAAAAGGTTCTCTTCTTGCTTGGTGTGATAATTTGTGCATTCAGTTTTTATTTGGTTGCATATATTTTTGTAGCGGATTTTGAAATTTGCTACACAGCCTTTTGTGTTTCTTTTCCAGAGGGATTTTTTTTTGATTGAAGCTTTTTTATTGATATGGGTAGTTTGCTTTTCCTGATCATGATGGTCATTTGTGGTACATATAGTTTAATGACTCTATTGATTTCAAGTAGGAAAACTCTATAGTAGTCTTCAGCAGTTGTGCAGGCTGCAAACAGATTTTGCCAGTCCAGAAATGAAAGATCGTTGTTTATAAGATCGTAGTTGGCTTTTTTGAAGTTGTAGCTGGGAATACTATTGTTATTATGATTTAAGTATGGACGTATATTGAGATGAAAATCAATCATGCAGTGGTCACTGTTGGAAAAAGGTTCTTTAATTTGTAATCCATAAATTGAGTTGGAGTTCTTGCAGAAGATGAGATCAAGGCAGTTGTTGAGTCTTGTATTATTAGTTACAAGTTGTTCAAGACCTAGGTTTGTAATAGTGTTGTATAGTGTAGTATGAATTGGATCAGTTGTACATTCATTAGTTATCCAGTTTATGAGAGGTAGATTTAGGTCTCCCAGGAAGATGAAAGGATATGGGCAAGAGGTAGCCCATGTTAGCAGTGAGGTTAGCATATTTGTATGGGTAATGTCATAGTCAGGGGCTCTGTAGCATAGTAAGAATCGAAGAGTAGTGTTAAGGGATAGGTCGCATACAATAGTTTCAGGAAGAGAAAGTTTTTGTGCAACTTGGATATTTTTTAGATTCAGTGACTTTTTGTAAAAGATAGCCACTCCACCACCTCTTCGGTTTTCACGATCTGATCGATAAACTTGATATTCTTTGTTTGAGATAATGGAGTCAGGAAGGGATGAGTTCAGCCATGTTTCACAAACAAAAATAATATCTAACGTACCACTGTTTAACAAGAGGATAAATTCAGGTAATTTGTTAACAATGCTTCTTGCATTTATCAATTTGCATTTGAGATCTGTAGTAATTGGTGTTGTAGAGGTAAGGGGCATGCATACCTAGTTTTGGATGTTTGTAGGTTGGGGGTTGTGCACAATAGATGGTTGAATAGATGGTTGTTTGTTTGTTTGTTTGTTTGTTTACATTTATATCCCGCCCTTCTCCGAAGACTCAGGGCGGTTGGATGGGTGGTTGGATGTTTTGTATTGCTGTGTACCGCATTATTATATGCAACCTCTGCAAATGGTAACAAGTCGGACCAGTTTTCTTGTTGGTAATTTACATAACACCGTATGTATTGTTCCACCATGGAATTAAGTTTTCAGCCGCTCCGTTAGTTTCGGATGGAAACCAGAACTAAGTCCTTGAGACGACCCAATGGACCGTGGGAATTCTCTCCAGAACTTGGCTGTGAATTGAACACCCCTGTCGGATATTATCCTTTTAGGAACTCCATGCAGTCTGTAGATGTGTTTGAGGAAGAGCTTTGCTAATTTTCTAGCCGATGGCAATCCGCTGCACGCAGTGAAATGGGCCTGTTTAGTGAATAAGTCCACTACGGTCCATATCACTGTATTTCCTCCACTAGGTGGGAGTTCAACAATAAAATCCATGGCAATCTCTTCCCAGGGTCTGGTGGGTTCGGCTACGGGTTGTAGGAGTCAGGGGTTTCCTGGTCTGGACTTCATGGTGGCGCAGGTAGCACAGCTCCTGCATAGTCTTCAACATCTGATTTCATTTTTGCCACCAGAATTGTCTTCTGGCCAAGTGGAGAGTTTTAAATCCAAAGTGACCTCCTAGGCGAGTCGTGGCTTCTCTGTAGTATTGACAATAGCAGTGACGGGTACATAAATTTTGTGCCCTTCAGGGTATCCCATCCCTTAAGGTGAGGTGTGGCGAGTTTTCCTTAAACCAAGCATCATCAGTGAGTGCTGATTTTAAGTCCATTAGCAGTTTGTTTGGTGGGATGTTAGTCGTGCGGTGTGATCGCGGTCGAGTAAGTGCTTGGCTTGCTGGTTCGCTATCGGGGATCATCGCATGTATCACCTGTTCACGTTGGCTGTCGAATTGTGGTTTCCTAGATAGAGCGTCAGCCAGTAGATTTTGGTCGCCTGGGATGTATTTGAGGGTGAAATGGAAGCGCTTGAAAAACTGAGCCCATCGAACTTGTTTGGGAGAAAGCTTTCGGTTTTTTTTTAAGTATTCGAGGTTTTTGTGGTCAGTCCACACCTCGAATGGTTCTTTCGCCCCTTCAAGGAAGTGCCTCCAGGAGAGGAGTGCCCAACGTACCACAAAGGCTTCCTTTTCCCAAACTGCCCATCTGCGTTCAGTGTCCGTCAATTTTTTAGACACATACACGCAGAGCATAAGGTTGTTCTCGGTATTCCGTTGTAATAAGACAGTGGCTATTGCTACATCACTTGCATCAGCTTGGACCACAAAAGGTTTATTTGGATCCGGGTGTTGAAGAATCGGTTCCATCGAGAAGAGGCGTTTCAGGTGTTCAAAGGAACGTTGGCAGTCCATTGTCCAAGGTAGGGGTTGGTTAGGTTTGGGTTTTGTGGGTAATGGTCCAGTTTTTAGTAATTCCGTTAATGGTAGAGCTACTTCTGCGAAAGAAGGAATGAATTTATGTAAAATTTTGCGAATCCCAAGAAACTTTGAAGTTGCTTACGTGTGCGTGGCGGTTGCCAATCCAACACTGCTTTTACTTTGCCCGGGTCCATTTCGATACCTTTGTTTGATATCCGGTAACCTAGGTAGTCCAGGGATTCCTTATGGAATTCGCATTTGGAAAGTTTGACATATAGCTTGGCGGCTAGGAGCTTTTTAAGAACTTGTCTGACCAATTTGATGTGTTGTTCCATATTGTCTGAGTAGATAAGAATATCATCTAAGTAGACAAGAACCCCATTGTAGAGATGGGGGTGCAGGGTTTCATTAATTAGTTGCATAAAGACAGCTGGAGCCCCTTGGAGGCCAAAGGGCATGACACGGTATTGGAAACTACCCAAGGGGCAATTGAAAGCCGTCTTCCATTCATCACCTTCCTTGATACGGACACGGTAATAGGCTTCCCTTAAATCCAATCTGGTGAAAATTTTGCCTTTTGATAGGTGGTTCAACAAGTCGTGCATAAGTGGCAATGGGTAAGTGTTTTGTATGCAAATCGCATTGATATTTTTGAAGTCAATACATAATCTAAGCGAACCATCTTTCTTTTGTTTAAATAGCACAGGCGCAGCTACAGGTGATTTTGCTGGTTCAATGAACCCTCTGGCTAGGTTAGTGTCAATGTATTTTCTTAGTTCAGACATTTCTGCTGGCGTCATTGAGTACATTTTGGGTTTTGGTAATTTTGCCCCTGGGTGCAATTCAATTGCGCAATCAGTTTGCCGGTGGGGGGGTAAGAGGTTACATTCATCCTCGCTAAAAACATCTGATAAATCCATGTATGCTTTAGGGATGTGGGGTTCTTTAGGAGATGGCTTGGACATGGTGGTTGTTGGTTCCATCTGGTGGTCATTTTGGGTAAAGGTTTTTTTTGTTGGGGGGGGGGGATTTGGTCTAAGGGTCCGAAGGTCCATATAATTTTCCTGAATCCATCCTCCCATTTAATTGTGGGTTCCCATTTGTCCAACCAAGCTAAACCCAGGATGATGGATTCTGACATTTTAGGAATTACTATGAATCTTATAAGTTCATGATGGGCACCAATTTCTAAGCGAACCAGTTGTGTGATTTGGGTTGCTGGGCGCCACCAATTAAGGTTCCATCTACTTGGTGGAATTTAATTGGGTGCTTCAAGGGAAATGTTTTTATACGGAGTTGGGCGACTGTGGAGGTTGAAATCAGGCATCTGGTGCATCCTGTGTCCACAATAGCGTCTAAAAGTTTTTTGGCTCCTCCCCCTGGAATTATTAAGTTTACTTTGATGGCAAAAGGAGGAATAGGTGCACTCACCATTGGGTCGTTTTCTGGTTGGGTTGAGTCGTCGGATGAGTGAATTGACGATGGAAGGTCAGTGAGGAGGTCTGTGCCTTCCCTCGCGAAGCGACTGGTATTAGGATTCTTTCGAGGGGGGTTGCGTGGTCGGGTAGCAGTTGGTGGTCGATACTGTGGGAGGGGTGTTGGGGCTAGGCAAACTGACGCCCGATGACCTAGTTTCCCTAGCGGTAGCATTTGATTATTGTTGAAGGTTGAAAGGTGGAGGTGTGGTTGGTCTGGAGGGGAGGATCTTGTAGGTGGTTTTGTGGAGCTGTAGTTGGTGATTGGCTTTGGAGGGGGTTGAATTCTCTGTCCAGAGCAACGGACACGTTGTACCAGGCATTCAGTTGTTCTGGGATTCCTCTGGTGGAGCAGGCTTTTCTGATGTTTTGATCAATCGCGGCTTTGAAGTAATGAAGAACAATGGCTTCTGGCCAATGTCTAAGATTGCCAGCAACTCTTCTGAAATCCCATACAAATTGTTTGAGCGGCTTGTTGCCCTGTTTCATTGTTTTAAGGTGGTTTCACATTCTGCAATTAGGTCATCATCTTGAAACCGGTTGCGAAGCAGTGTTATAAATTCGTGAACATTATTCAGTTCTGGTGCATGTTCATTGTATAGCTGTGCTATCCACTCTGAAGCTAGCCCACATTCATTCCATCTGAGATGGCGTTGATTAGGCTTCTTTCTGATGGGTATAGATGTCTATATTGTTCAGCGTAAGCCTCAATTCTGCTGAGAAAGTAAGCCAGGTGGTGTGGATTCCCATCAAAGGTTGGTTTGAAAGGGGGAGGGGTTGGTGGGGGGGTGCAGGGGGGTTTAGCTGGCCTACTTGCTGCCGTAGAGGGATTTGCGGGGGTGGGGCTGCTGCTGTTGTAGCTGGCTGTTGGGCTGCAAAGGGGGGCGGCATTCCCCCTGGCTGCTGAGAAGAAAGTCCTTGAAACGCTTCAGCAGATGAAACAACCATCGGCGTGAGGCCCACAGGAAAGGAAGGGGCTGAACTAGCTGGTTGCCATTGATACTGAATCCACCCTTGTCCCGGATAGAACGCCCACCCAGGCGGGATAGAAGCTGCTGGAGGCAGCGTAGGCCTCTGCTGGCGGGAAAGATCAATTGGAGGGGGGAGTTGCGATCCCCCCCAAGCTTCTGGTGCCGCCTGAATTCCCTGCCGTTTGAAAGAGGGAGGGGGGGTTCTCTTGCGTTCATCGGAACGGCTTCGAGCTTCAGTAATTTCTCTCTCTCTGGTGGGAGGGAAGGTGAATCTAGGCTGAGCTAAAGGCTCTCGAGGTCTCACCTCCAGCCGCTCAAAAGTTTCAGGGAGGTCTAATAGAGACTGGGATTTCAGGGGGTTTCTCAGGTCCCAATCCAGGGACTCTCCCGATTCTCCAGGTTTTATTGCCCTCCAGTGAGGTTGAGAAGAGGGAGGGGGCTCTCCCCCGGGGAAATGTTTTCTCCCGACTGGCAGCTCACCCATGAATCAGAGTCCTTGGGGCGTGCTCCAAGCGGACAAGCAGGCTCTTCCTTTTCGGGGCTTCGGGTCCTGTTGTCAGATGGGAAATAGGTGACTTCTACTAAATCGTTAGAATCCAGTTTCTGGATACTTTATTAATGATCATGACTATCCTGTTCCAAGTGGTGTCCCATGATTTAGTCCTGCCCGTGAAACCCCCTATCCTTCCACTGAAAGCATGGCAGTCCCGCTTCACGTCCATATATTGTAACTCCCAGCTATGCTCTTTCCAAGACCGCTGGTTACACCTTCAAGTTCATCTCAATGGCCCGGAACCATCCCTCCCTACTAGCTTTTTCCAAGGCCTTTGGTCGCACCCGTTATATTGGTACATCCACCCTCATGTTCTTATCAGCTATGCTCTCCACCCTGGTAGCTCTTTTTATCTCTACCTTTCACCTGGCACCCATATATGCTTACGTCTCCGACCTGTACCATCTAGTCCGGGAGCCCTATTCTTGGCTTTACATATTCCCTAAGCGGTATTATTCTTTCATGCTCCTTCTATGCTTTCAACTTGCTGCTCTTCCATCTTCACTGGGTCTTTGCACCGCTGTGGAGGTTGAATTCTCTGTCCAGAGCAATGGACACGTTGTACCAGGCATTCAGTTGTTCTGGGATTCCTCTGGTGGAGCAGGCTTTTCTGATGTTTTGATCAATCGCGTCTTTGAAGTAATGAAGAACAATGGCTTCTGGCCAATGTCTGAGATTACCAGCAACTCTTCTGAAATCCCATACGAATTGTTTGAGCGGCTTGTTGCCCTGTTTCATTGTTTTTAAGGTGGTTTCACATTCTGCAATTAGGTCATCATCTTGAAACCGGTTGCGAAGCAGTGTTATAAATTCGTGAACATTATTCAGTTCTGGTGCATGTTCATTGTATAGCTGTGCTATCCACTCTGAAGCTAGCCCCACATTCATTCCATCTGAGATGGCGTTGATTAGGCTTCTTTCTGATGGGTATAGATGTCTATATTGTTCAGCGTAAGCCTCAATTCTGCTGAGAAAGTAAGTCAGGTGGTGTGGATTCCCATCAAAGGTTGGTTTGAAAGGGGAGGGTTGGTGGGGGTGCAGGGGGTTTAGCTGGCCTACTTGCTGCCGAGAGGGATTTTTTTGATTGAAGCTTTTTATTGATATGGGTAGTTTGCTTTTCCTGGTCATGGTGGTCATTTGTGGTACATATAGTTTAATGACTCTATTGATTTCAAGTAGGAAAACTCTATAGTGGTCTTCAGCGTTATGCAGGTTGCAAACAGATTTTGCCAGTCCAGAAATGAAAGATCGTTGTTTATAAGATCGTAGTTGGCTTTTTGAAGTTGTAGCTGGCTGTTGGGCTGCAGAGGCGGGCGGCATTCCCCCTGGCTGCTGAGAAGAAAGTCCTTGAAACGCTTCAGCAGATGAAACAACCATCGGCGTGAGGCCCACAGGAAAGGAAGGGGCTGAACTAGCTGGTTGCCATTGATACTGAATCCACCCTTGTCCCGGATAGAACGCCCACCCAGGCGGGATAGAAGCTGCTGGAGGCAGCGTAGGCCTCTGCTGGCGGGAAAGATCAATTGGAGGGGGGAGTTGCGATCCCCCCCAAGCTTCTGGTGCCGCCTGAATTCCCTGCCGTTTGAAAGAGGGAGGGGGGGTTCTCTTGCGTTCATCGGAACGGCTTCGAGCTTCAGTAATTTCTCTCTCTCTGGTGGGAGGGAAGGTGAATCTAGGCTGAGCTAAAGGCTCTCGAGGTCTCACCTCCAGCCGCTCAAAAGTTTCAGGAGGTCTAATAGAGACTGGGATTTCAGGGGGTTTCTCAGGTCCCAATCCAGGGACTCTCCCGATTCTCCAGGTTTTATTGCCCTCCAGTGAGGTTGAGAAGAGGGAGGGGGCTCTCCCCCGGGGAAATGTTTTCTCCCGACTGGCAGCTCACCCATGAATCAGAGTCCTTGGGGCGTGCTCCAAGCGGACAAGCAGGCTCTTCCTTTTCGGGGCTTCGGGTCCTGTTGTCAGATGGGAAATAGGTGACTTCTACTAAATCGTTAGAATCCAGTTTCTGGATACTTTATTAATGATCATGACTATCCTGTTCCAAGTGGTGTCCCATGATTTAGTCCTGCCCGTGAAACCCCCTATCCTTCCACTGAAAGCATGGCAGTCCCGCTTCTCACGTCCATATATTGTAACCCCTCCCAGCTATGCTCTTTCCAAGACCGCTGGTTACACCTTCAAGTTCATCTCAATGGCCCGGAACCATCCCTCCCTACTAGCTTTTTCCAAGGCCTTTGGTCGCACCCGTTATATTGGTACATCCACCCTCATGTTCTTATCAGCTATGCTCGTTCCACCCCTGGTAGCTCTTTTTATCTCTACCTTTCACCTGGCACCCATATATGCTCGTTACCGTCTCCCCGACCGGGGTAATACCATCTAGTCCGGGTGGAGCCCTATTCTTGGCTTTACATATTCCCTAAGCGGGTATTATTCTTTCATGCTCCTTCTATGCTTTCAACTTGCTGCTCTTCCATCTTCACTGGGTCTTTGCACCGCTGTGGAGGTTGCGGAGACTGGGGCCCAGCACCCCTCTAACAGGCCCCCTCTGAGAGGAGGAGAGGGTACCGTTAGCAAAAGAAAGTTTTTACAGTTTTGGGAATAATGTCAAGGTTCCAGAAATACCTCTTTTTCTCAGAGTCCTTTACTAGCATGAGGAGACTGGCACACGATGAGTGCAATTCCCAAAACTGAAGTTCCGGATTCGTTTCCCCAGTTATACAAACCCCAATAGTCCCACCCCCCTGACCCCTCTGATGATCACACGGTCCCACATTCTTCAAGTTCATTCGAGTAACTTCTTGGCACTCTTCCTGCAGACGTGAACGCCATCCGACCTTGACCACTTGAAGAATGTTACCATACCCCTCAACCCCCCCTCCTCCCCTCAAGATAAAAATGTGGCAGCGTCTGGAAACCTAAAGTTTAATATGGTTTCCAGGCCTGACAGTTATTGCTGTTAACAAAAACTGAGCCAAAGAAACTGTAGAAGAGGTTAGCTTTAACTGTTTAATCATTGTATTCTTTGTTGTTAGAATCTTTTAGCGGTGGGATGGATCTTGAGTCTTTAAGTTTATTGTTCACAAAATTATAAAAGGCACGATTGGAATTTGTGTGCAAAAGGTTCTCTTCTTCCTTGGTGTGATAATTTGTGCATTCAGTTTTTATTTGGTTGCATATATTTTTGTAGCGGATTTTGAAATTTGCTACACAGCCTTTTGTGTTTCTTTTCCAGAGGGATTTTTTTTTTGATTGAAGCTTTTTTTATTGATATGGGTAGTTTGCTTTTCCTGGTCATGGTGGTCATTTGTGGTACATATAGTTTAATGACTTTATTGATTTCAAGTAGGAAAACTCTATAGTGGTCGTCAGCGGTGCAGGTTGCAAACAGATTTTGCCAGTCCAGAAATGAAAGATCGTTGTTTATAAGATCGTAGTTGGCTTTTTTGAAGTTGTAGCTGGGAATACTATTGTTATTACGATTTAAGTATGGACGTATATTGAGACGAAAATCAATCATGCAGTGGTCACTGTTGGAAAAAGGTTCTTTAATTTGTAGTCCATAAATTGAGTTGGAGTTGTTGCAGAAGATGAGATCAAGGCAGTTGTTGAATCTTGTGTTGTTAGTTACAAGTTGTTCAAGACCTAGGTTTGTAACAGCGTTGTATAGTGTAGTATGGATTGGATCGGTTGTACATTCATTAGTTATCCAGTTTATAAGAGGTAGATTTAGGTCACCTAGAGAGGATATGGGCAAGAGGTAGCCCATGTTAGCAGTGAGGTTAGCATGTTTGCATGGGTAATGTCATAGTCAGGGGCTCTGTAGCATAGTAAGAATTGAAGAGTAGTGTTGAGGGATAGGTCGCATACAATAGTTTCAGGAAGAGAAAGTTTTTGTGCAACCTGGATATTTTTTAGATTCAGTGACTTTTTGTAAAAGATAGCCACTCCACCACCTCTTCGGTTTTCACGATCTGATCGATAAACTTGATATTCTTTGTTTGAGATAATGGAGTCAGGAAGGGATGAGTTCAGCCATGTTTCACAAACAAAAATAATATCTAACGTACCACTGTTTAACAAGAGGATAAATTCAGGTAATTTGTTAACAATGCTTCTTGCATTTATCAATTTGCATTTGAGATCTGTAGTAATTGGTGTTGTAGAGGTAAGGGGCATGCATACCTAGTTTTGGATGTTTGTAGGTTGGGGGTTGTGCACAATAAATGGTTGAATAGATGGTTGTTTGTTTGTTTGTTTGTTTGTTTGTTTGTTTACATTTATATCCCGCCCTTCTCCGAAGACTCAGGGCGGTTGGATGGGTGGTTGGATGTTTTGTATTGAGATGTTTGGTTGAATGGTTGTTTGGGTGGCTGGTGGCTGGTTGGATAGTAGTTTGGCTGGTTGGATGGATGGCTGGTTGGATGGTTGGTTGAATGGATGGTAGGTTGGATGGTTGGAGGTTGGTTGAATGGATGGTAGGGTGATGGGTACTTGGTTGAATAATGGGATGACTGGTTGATTGTCATGGGTGATGGGGGGTTTGGAGGTGATTTTTTGATTGAAGGTTTTATTTTGTATGCAATCTGCACGGTAGTCGATGTATAGTTGGATTCGCCATTGTCTTGTCTTCGTTTAAGTTCTGTGCGAAGTTCATGAGAACGTATCCATTGTAGAAAAGATAGATCAGGACGTGATCTAAGTTTACTGTAAGCGGGGTTGGTTTTAGCAATTGAGTTTATGGTATAAATGAATTTACGTTTGCTGTCCTCATTTATACATGTGACTCTACAAAATCTTGGTGCTGTTGTCCCATCACTGTTTTTATATTCTGGTCCATCTCTGGAGACAGCAATTATTTCATTTGGGAAGATGGTTGATGAGTTATATCCAATGATGTTTTGAATCTTATTGGTATCAGGTTAGTTAGTGTTTTCTAGTCCAAATAATATTGCATTGTTTGTTTTTTGTCCTCTCTCCATAGCATCTCTGATTAGTTGGTTAGTAATTATTTGTTGTTTAGGTTGTATTGTATTTATTTGTTGTCTAGGTTGAATTGTAGGTTGTGTATTAGGTTGTGAATTGTGTAATGATAGATGAGTTGGGAAGAGATTTAGTTCATTTGAGTTTTCATTTTTTAGTGTTGAAATTTGTTTTATCAAGTTAGTGAAATTTTGTTCAATAATTGTAAGGATTTTTTTTTCTAAGTTTTGTTCAATATCTTGTATTTTTTTTCTAGGTTTTGTTCAATAGCTAGTAATCTTTTTTCTAAGTTTTGTTCAATAGTTATTAATCTTGTTTCTAAGATTTTGTCAGCGTTGGATTTTCTGGCTGGCATAGTGATAATTTGAGTTTTTATGTAATTGGTATTGAAATAGTATCTTTCTTATTTCTTTGTTTTATTTCACATTCTTCCCAATTTTAATAATGAAGAAGTATCTCTCACTTAATCAAATATTTCTTAGTTTTATCTCTCTCTTTCTAACTTCAATGGCAATTCCTTTGGCAATTGCTATGGTAATGGGGAATCACTATGGTAACAGTGAAATTTGGCGGGAAATTTAAAATGGTGAGAATGGGTGATTGAAGAAGCCTCTTTAAGGATGGACACAATGGCGGGAGTTTCAAAAAAGTCAATAGAAGCTGGGAGACTGGAGTCTCCTCGGAACTCACCAGCGGTCGCTTGGCGGCTTTAATTCCTGGTTGTTGTTTGGCTTTAAATCCTGGCAACGTGGGAGTTGATTCCCGGTGGTGTTGGAGAGCGGTGTGGATCGTGGCTGCGGCGTGAATTTGGTGGTGGTGGAAAGCGGCTTGAATTGGCTTGAATCCTGGGATCTCGAAGCCTGGGATCTCGAAGTCTCCGCGGCCACTGGATCGTAGCGCTGATAGCCTCCGCGGATAGCCTCCACAGCCGCCTGGATCGTAGCGGCGGCTGTCTCCTGGGATCTCCTCCTGGGTCCTCCTGGGTAGCCTCTTGGATCGCCGGCAGCCTCCTGGGTCCTTGCCATAGCTTTCTGGATCGCGGATCGTGGCGGCGGCAGTCTTTTCAAGCCGCGGCCGCCCAGATCCTCCTAGGGCTGTCTCCTGGGATCTCCTCCTGGGTCCTCCTGGGTAGCCTCTTGGATACTTGCCCCTCCCACTCCCACAGACACAGAAAATACATATTATCAGAAGGTCACTTAGCATTTATTCCACTGTAGATTTGCTAGCTAACAAAATTTCTCTGCACAAGTAGATCTGTTTGCTTTCTGCTCATTTGGAAACAGTCAGGGTTGTTGTTTTTTCCCTGAGAATTATAGGAAAATTTAAATGCACATGGCAATATTTTTTTAATTGGTTCTTTTTAAATATTTGCCTACCTGCTTGTTAAAGCAAAAATCAGCGCTCCACCGTAGCGCAAATAAGTGTGAGGAATTTTTGTAGAGTAGCATCATTTGAAATCTGGAGATCGCATGTGCTTCCAAACAAAGCCTCAAAAACTTTCCCAATGTGTCACCAGCAACAGTTGAAGGTAAAACATTGCAAATTGAGAAGCTGGCTAAAATGGAATAAATAAAAGGTCAAGACTGTAAACTTGGAGAGATTAAAAGTTAGAGAGATATGGATCTTTAATGATTTTCATTCTCCAAAGACTTAGTTACTGGTCTTTTTTTAAAAGTGTTTTCTTCAGAAAATGATAAATGACAGCTCAGGACCTTCTTAGCATTCTCTGGTCAGTGCTCGCTTTAAGTCACCTGCAGTAGTCCAAATAATACAACTGTCAAGGAGTTTAATATGAAAAGCATGGGGCTAGATTTATGCAGCAAAATATGCATGGAGAGTAAAATAAGAACAAAAGAGCATTTCACAGAAAGATTTCTGGAGACTGGAGCTTGAAGAAGAAAAACTAATTGTTATTAGAAGTTTATATTTTAGTGAGACTGGCCTAAATAAATAGTTAAATTAATTGCACTATACAAATGAAATACTTTGTGTTCTGGACTATTTAATGCTTCCATTACTAGATCCAGAGGTAGGTTACAGCAGGTTCTGACCAGTTCTGGAAAACCGGTAGCAGAAATTTGGAGTAGTTCGGAGAACCAGGAGTAAAATTTTGACTGGCCCCGTCCCCATCTATTTTCTGCCTCCCAATTCCCAATTGATCGGGAGGAAATGGGGATTTTTGCAGTAACCTTCCCCTGGAGTGGGTGGGAATGGAGATTTTACAGTATCCTTCCCCTGGACTGGGGTAGGAATGGAGATTTTACAGTATCCTTTCCCTGCCATGCCCACAAAGCCACGC
Organism: Ahaetulla prasina; assembly: GCF_028640845.1. Classification (NCBI taxonomy): domain Eukaryota; kingdom Metazoa; phylum Chordata; class Lepidosauria; order Squamata; family Colubridae; genus Ahaetulla; species Ahaetulla prasina. The sequence continues at coordinate 215,974,354 of NC_080540.1, read as the reverse complement.
CCACCAAGCCATGCCACACCCACCAAGTCACACCCACAGGACCAGTAGTAAAAAAAATTTGAAACCCACCACCGACTAGATCCCATGTTAGCATGGAAAAGAGGTAGAACGAGAGAAAATGAAAATTCCTTAATCTCACAGGTCATGGACAAACTCAACCAGTTTCAACTGGGAGATTGTGAGTATCCTAGACCAAGCTAAATCCAAATATGGTAGAGAATTCACAAACATATCTAGACAGCTTGCAGGCATCTTGCTCTTCTTCTTGTTCCCTTAAAGAGTTGGGACTTGGTTCCCTTAAAGAGTCTCTCTATTACAGCTCTACTAGATATAGTGGGTCCAGTTGGGTTCTCCATCCTTGCAGTGAAGTATAGATAATTTGGTGTTGAGAGAGAGAGTCAAGATAGCTCCTTCCTAGAAGTTCTCATAATATTTCTTTAATGATGCGAGTATCTGCACTTTTGCAAAGTTTGGTAATATCTCTGCCTATGGGGGGAGAACAATAAAGGAAACTGCTTAGAAGCTTTCTTGGTTTTTGGAGGCTGGCGGCACTTTAATTAGTTGTGAAAACCCCATGGTTGCCATGGAGAACATCAACTTTTTGATCTACACTAGACTGTCAACGCATGGAGAATGAAATCCTCCAAGAACAACAGCCCCAGTATGACATACACAGGTTTATGGATGGCTGTTGCAGGACAACTGAATGATTGATATACCAGCAGCAATCCTAGTTTGTCTGTGCTTTTAAACTAAATAGACCATTTTCACGTATAGGAACTCAGAACCAATTGGCTCGGTGTGTGATTATAAGTATGTGAGAGTCTCATATACGAACTCACAACAGCTTGTCCTCCCCATCTTTGCTGTTGAGGCTGCTGAAGGTCTAAAGTTCAGGAAGGCATGTTTCTGATGGGACTACATTACTGTCCAAATCAAATGTCAGTAATATGTGGTTACTAAGTTTGGGTGCTCATTTCTCAGTTGTTTTAGTTAGATGCATTCTTATTCTGTACAGAACAAACCTGGCTTTTACCAGAAAAAGACAGAGACCTAAAGACATGACAGTCTGGTACTTGAGGCCCAAGAGTTGAAGCAATTGGTTTAGAAATAGGGTATGCATCAATGTGTAAATTCCCTTTCTCCTGCAATAGCTGAAGGCGTTCCAAGTAATGCATCCGCCAAAAGCAGACCTCTGAGGCAGGTAGATTCCTCAAATAACATATTTATTAGATACATCATATCGGCACACCTAATGAAAAACCAACAGTTTTTCCCCTAATTAAAAGAGTAAATAATTCCCTCCCCATATATCCCCGGTCAAATTGTCCAATGAAAGAAGCTGGCAGGCTGCTTGGTCACTCCTCTCCTCTTTCAACTGCTACCTGTTGGGATGACCTTTTTGCTTTGACTGGTAGCTGGCCTATCTACTTCCCACTCCCTTCCCCCTCTCAGAGTTCGTGGCAAATATGAGGCAGAAAAAGATGGCTTCAGTCAGGTTTGCTTTAGAGGTGACAATAGCTTCCACCATAACTATGTATTCCCATCATGATTCTGATTAGAGATTCCATGAAATTCTCCCTGGAGTTTGACAGTCATCTCCCATACATCTGTTGTCGGTTCATTCAGATAACCAGCTTCAGCTACCATATGCAGGGTACAACTGAGATCAGGGATTGTTCAAAGGAATTTGTGGCAAATAGGGTGCTGCCACTAAATTCCATGCCTCTAGTGTTCACCAGCACTACTTACTCCAGGAATCTCTATTGCTTAATGGCACAACCATGTCTGATTTCTGACAGTGTAAGATAAAACCCACCAGCATCTCATATTTATGATCATGATGTGCCTCTTGGCAAAATAACCCACTGAACGGCTTCATGGCCCAGATGCTACGGCATTAAGACCTGACATAACTAATTTTACTTTCCCAATCTTCCTACCTGAGAACTTCCCACCATGGGAGATCACTAATAGTCTGTTTATTTCCTGAGCTGATATCAGCATTCTGGCAGCTATTTTATGAAAGTCATAAATGGACAAAAAAACAGAAATACCCTAATATTGGGAGTAATAAATACCCATGTCAAAAGCTGGAGACTTCAGCAGATACCCATTAAAAGGCAGTGCCATCTGAGGAGAACAGTGAGAATTAAAAGAAAATAAATCTTCATTGTAATAATCATAAAAAGGCAATTGCAGGCTGATGTGCAATGGTCCCTAGATGCTCAGGTGCTAATAACACCATGGTGCTAAGGCAGACTTAAAAGAAAGTTGATCTTCATTTCAACTGCATTTCTTTTAATTCTGGGACACACATATCACCTTCTTCAAAATCAGTTATGTTTGCCAGGGAAACTAACATACATACATACATACATACATACATACATACATACATACATATATGCAGGTTTTGGTATGTTCGGGTCTTTTTTTCCGTACATGGGAAAAGACCCAAACATACCAAAACCTGCATACATATACCCGTGAAAACCTACGAAAACTTATATATATATATATGTAGGTCTTTGGTTGTTCGGGTTTTCTCCCATGTAAAATTGGAAGTGTCTTGGCGACGTTTCGACAAAGTCTCATTCGTCATCTTCAGGCTTCAGCTTCGTGCTTCTGGGTGCTTCTGGGAGCTTCTGGATTGCTCCCAGAAGCACGAAGCTGAAGCCTGAAGATGACGAATGAGACTTCGTCGAAACGTCGCCAAGACACTTCCAATTTTACACGGGAGAAAACCCGAACAACCAAAGATCTACATACAAACACCTGTGAAAACCTCAGAAAACACACACACACACACACACACACACACACACATATATATATATTTACACTCAGCTTCAATGATCCCAGGAATAATTCTAGTGTGTAAGGGAAATACATTAGTAGCTTAGCAATCTTGATCTCTCCATGAATAGAAACCTTTGGATGTAATTACATTTAGCATTACCTTACCTCTTCCAAAACATTTCCCCAAAACTGGGAGAAAACAAAGCAATCTGATATGCAAAATCTTTAGATAGCTGTATCTCGTGCACATATATTGTATCACTCCCATAAAAATAATGTTATAAAACACCTTGTAATAGCTTTGCACTTTGTAATTCCTGGCCATTAAAAATAATTGCAAGGAAATAAAATGCACTTACCCCAAATGCAGTTACACACACACACACACAAAAGTAAACCAATACTATATTATCCATAAGAAAGGTGGTGATATCCTCAGAGTTGGGGAGAGCAACTAGAAGTTTGGGAGCCCTCTCCTGGAGGGGAAAAAATAAGATACTGATCTAAATTAGTAACCTTGACTATCATTAAGTGTTGTATCTTTTTATTCTTGAGGAATGTATTTTATTCTCCTTATGTACACTGAGAGCATATGCACCAAAGACAAATTCCTTATGTGTCCAATCACACTTGGCCAATAAAGAATTCTATTCTGTTCTTTTCTATTCTATTCTATTCTTTTAAAAAAGGGTTTTTTTTATTCTTAAGTGTTCAGTTATTTTCAACAGTAGCAAGGGTAGAAACAACTCCACGAGTGATCTGCCAAAATCTTTCCCATTGCAGACACTTTCAGGTCCCCAAAGTACAAAAATCAAAAGTAAGGTGCTTCTCTTAGATGAAATGGAAAATAGATGAATTGCTGTTATTGATTGAGCTGCATTTGTTTGCATCCAACATGGATGAGATATCTGATTAAGGTAAAGGTAACATTTACTAGCACATCCAACATGTGCTAGTCATTCGTGACTAGGGGGCAGTGCTTAATCTCCATTTCAAAGCCGAAGAGCCAGCTCTGTCAGAAGACATCTCCATGGTCATGTGGCTGGCATAACTAAATGTCAAAGGCGCATGCAAAACACTGTTACCTTCCCACCAAAGGTGGTCCCTATTTTTCTACTTGCATTTTTTACGTGCTTTCAAACTGCAGAAGCTGGGACAAGTAATGGGAGCTCACCCCATTATGTGGCATTAGGGATTCGAACCTCTGAACTGCCAACCTTTTGATCGATAAGCTCAGTGCCTTAACCACTGAGCCACCACGTGCCTCATATCTGATTACATTTGCCTTTTAATAATGGATTGAAAAGCAGTTGCTTTATTGTGTAAATGAAAAGGTCACAAGAAAGGTCTCTTCCAGATGTGAGAAACAGAAGTTGGAGGTTATTACTGCTTTCCTGATCCACATATTTGGTTTTCAGAGACCACAGTCAGTAACTCCTGTAAAAAAAGAGAATACTGGACTAAGGAGATCCAACCTTACCCTTTTGTAGTGGAAGGGATCTGTCACTTTTTCAAGTACAGGTAGTCCTCAACTTACAACAGTTTGTTTAGTGACCATGTGAACTTAAAATGGCCCTGAAAAAGTGACTTATGACCCTTTTTTCCATTTACGACCATTGTAGCATCTCCATGGTCAGATCATCAAAATTCAAACCCTTGGCAACTGACTCATATTTGTGACATTTGCAGTGTCCCGGGAGCATGTGATCACTTACAAGTGACCTTCTGACTAGCAAAGTCAAATGTGGGAACCAGATTCACTTAACAACCATGTTACTAACTTAACAACTGCAATGATTCATTTAACAACTGTGGTAATGGGACAAAATTCATAAAATGGGGGGGGAAACTCACTTAACAACCATCTCACTTAGCAACAGATGTTTTCCAAGTTCCAAGTAACACCCTCAACGAAAGAAGACTCCAAGGCTAGAGATTCCTCAAAATTCCATTTTATTAGAGATGTCATATTGGCACATCTAGGAAAACCCAAATCGGAAAGTTTCCAGGTTCTCCCCACCCAACGAAAAGTTCAAGTCCCTGCCCAGCTCCCACATGTCCATCACATAGACTGTCCCAACTGGAGATGCGTCCCAGTCATCCCACTCCAGGTGTCAGGGCAAGGCATCCTTGACTCTCTGAGAAAGGAATGTTATTTTATTTATTTATTTATTTATTTATTTATTATATTTGTATACCGCCCTTCTCCCGAAGGACTCAGGGCGGTTCACAGACAAAAAACAACAGAAAACATATAATAGATTAAAAACAGCTAAAGAATAGATAGTTGAATTCAATTGATGCTCTAACTTTTTCTAATTTTGACTATATATCTCCCATACTCCATAAAATCCGCCCTCCTATTTTCCCACAGTAGAAATTGTGGCAGGCCCAATGTAAAAGATGGCTTCCAGGCCTGACATTAGGCTCAATTGTGGTTGTAAATTGAGGACTACCTGTAATTGATTTTGTGCATTTATAGTCAAGGATTCTCTGATCAGAAGAAAAGATTACGATGGGGACATTTCTTCATTCCTCACTATAATGAGTTCCTCAGTTCAGAGAATTAAGAGAATTACAACAGTTAACATGAAAAATGAAGTGCTATGCTGCACCTGCCTCGGCAAAGCTTCGTAGATTCCATAATGTGATCCTTTGCATTAGACAAAGGTTGCAATTACACGCTTGCATCGAGACATCTGACACAAGTATGTAACTCGTACTGTGCGCATTATGGCATCATATATTTCATTATTTCCCCCTTCTCCTGCCCCTTCCTATAGATCAGGGGTCCCCAACCCCTGATTTGTGAACTGGCACCAGTCCGTCGCATGCCAGAAACTGGGCATGCAAACAAGTGAAGGCCCATCCTCAGGATGCAGGCAGCATGAAAAAACACGACCCCTCTGGTGCGTGGAAAAATCTTTCTCCATGGATGCAGTCCCTGGTGCCCAAAATGTAGATGATCATGATTAGGTTAGAGAATTGCTGTTCTGGAAAAGAATTAAATTCTTGGTGTGCTAGGATTTATTTTTTTATTTCTTTATTTATTTTTGTCACACAGCATGAAATAATTGTACAATATATAAGCATATATATGAATATAAGTATATAATGACTATATTAATTGGATATAACGAAAGGAAACAATAGGACAGGAACGGTAGGCATGCTTGTGCTCTTATCCACGCCCCTTACAGACCTCTTAGGAATGGGGTGAGGTCAATGGTAGATAGTTTTTGGTTGAAGCTTTGTGGATGTGTGAATGTGCTGGAGAACTCAGAGTGGAAAACATAGTTTCATTTTTCTGGAAGATACTTTCATGTAATGATTAAACAGGAAGCATTTCAAAGAGTTTAGATTTTCAGCCAGTCCCAACTAGGTAGCCTTGATGTAACTTGCTTTTTCTACCCTTTTAAGCATGTCCTGAATGGGAGGAAATGAAAAGCATCTTAAATGTGGGAGAGTTCCAAATTCACCATGGAATTAATTTTGCTTCCATTTTGAGCAACAAGGTTTTCAACTGTAACATTTTCCTAAAGTTATTCCCAAACTATGGCAGAGTCCGTTTAAACTATTTTGTTTTTTGTTTTTGAAATCCCTTTTATTAGGGTGGATTCCCGGCAACTGGAGCTGAGCATTTACTGGCCGGATGCCCTTCCTGATGCCTATGCAGAGTTCACAGCAGATATTTTCTCTTTGTGCATGGATAGAAAAACATCTGTCATTTGGATGGTGTTCATGGCAGCCCTTCGGGATGTTAAATTTTCCTTACAGAACAGAGACTTTGCTCTTTACATGTAAAAATAAAATTAATAAAATAGTATGGAAAAGCAGAGAAAGACTTCCTGAAAATAGCATTTTTTTCATCAGAGCAGATTCTCTTTTCCTCATACAAATAGAAGGGAATATTTTTGCAGCTCAGGGTCGAACTGTCGGGTTCTCTCTGAGCGTGCTTGTTTTCATGCAGACATTTCATTACCAAACTATCACTTATGAAGTTACTTAGTTGGATAATGAAACATTTGCAAGAAAGTTACCAAGCTCAGAGGGCACCAAGGCAGTGGTGGGATTCAGCCAGTTCGCACCACTTCGGGAGAACCGGTTGTTAAATTATTTGAATTCCATCACTGCACCAAGGACTCCTCATCGTATTTTATCCCTTTTGTTTCATTAAAAGGTCCATAGTTTCATAGTATCTTCTAAATCCTACCCCAATAAATGCCTTCTTGTCAAGTACTGATTTTCTTCTGAAATGATAGCAGGAGAGAGACAATGAAATCATTTTAGGAGCATCTGTCATTTGGATGGTGTTCATGGCAGCCCTTCGGGATGTTAAATTTTCCTTACAGAACAGAGACTTTGCTCTTTACATGTAAAAATAAAATTAATAAAATAGTATGGAAAAGCAGAGAAAGACTTCCTGAAAATAGCATTTTTTTCATCAGAGCAGATTCTCTTTTCCTCATCTTATACAAATAGAAGGGAATATTTTTGCAGCTCAGGGTCGAACTGTCGGGTTCTCTCTGAGCTTGCTTGTTTTCATGCAGACATTTCATTACCAAACTATCACTTATGAAGTTACTTAGTTGGATAATGAAACATTTGCAAGAAAGTAACCAAGCTCAGAGGGCACCAAGGCAGTGGTGGGATTCAGCCAGTTCGCACCACTTCGGGAGAACCGGTTGTTAACTTTCTGAGCAGTTTGCTGAACTGGTTGTTGGAAGAAATCATTAAGGCAGAGAACCGGTTGTTAAATTATTTGAATTCCATCACTGCACCAAGGACTCCTCATCGTATTTTATCCCTTTTGTTTCATTAAAAGGTCCATAGTTTCATTTTTCTGGAAGATATTTTCATGTAATGATTAAACAGGAAGCATTTCAAAGAGTTTAGATTTTCAGCCAGTCCCAACTAGGTAGCCTTGATGTAACTTGCTTTTTCTACCCTTTTAAGCATGTCCTGAATGGGAGGAAATGAAAAGCATCTTAAATGTTGGGAGAGTTCCAAATTCACCATGGAATTAATTTTGCTTCCATTTTGAGCAACAAGGTTTTCAACTGTAACATTTTCCTAAAGTTATTCCCAAACTATGGCAGAGTCCGTTTAAACTATTTGTTTTTTGTTTTTGAAATCCCTTTTATTAGGGTGGATTCCCGGCAACTGAATGGAGCTGAGCATTTACTGGCCGGATGCCCTTCCTGATGCCTATGCGGAGTTCACAGCAAATATTTTCTCTTTGTGCATGGATAGAAAAACATCTGTCATTGCCTAGGATTGGACTCACAACCTTTTGAGTGGGAGGCAAGCATTTTCATCTTTAGGCCACCACACCACTCAAGGTTTTCAACTGTAACTAGTTGGGCTTAACAGAGATCCTGACAATGCATTGTAATATCCCTGCATATTTAAAAAAAGTTTATGTGTGCTATTCTAGAACAATTAAACTGCAAACAAAAGAACTAATCTAATATACTCGTGAGTGTAAATCCTTCTAATTGTCTTGGACAAATTTTCCATAATTCCTATATCCTTCCTTATGTGAAGAACAGCTACAACAGCAATATATTCACTCTATAACTATTACTATTACTACTTCTACTGTATGATTTAGAACTAGAGGTTTTCAATATATGTACATATATTCACACCCATCATATTATTCTCTTGAGTTAAACACCATTGTTCAGAATGCAGAAAAGAAGTAAGGAATAACAGGAAGAAAGGAAAAGGAAAGAGGAAAATGAAAGAAAGCAGCTAATACTAGTTTCTTGCCATCACAATTTTCTGTACTTGCAAATCATCATTTTTTCCATGCATCCATATATGTTTTCATATTCTCTTTTGTTCTTTAGAGTTTGCACCTCTTTTTTTTTGAGGTACTCATCTTCACAGAACCACAGCTTTTTCAATCTCCCCATTCTTCTCAACCCATTCACTCTTCCTTCCTGTGATGTAGTTCAGTCTTCATTCATCCCCTCTCTATGGCCCAGTAAGCTCATCGTGCTTCTATTATATTGATAATTCACTTTTGTATTCTATCCACATTTACTCAGCACCCAATCATTTATGATCCTATCTATTTTGTTCTGTCCTATCATAGTGAAGTTATATTTATTGCATCCCAAAGACCCAAATAGCAAAATGCAGATACAAGCAAAAAAAAAAAAAGCTTAACATAAGATAAATCAGTTTGGCAAATAAAACAAGTCAGTAAATAAAACATGAAACATTTAAAAACTCAAAGTAATTAATTTATTGGTGAGTACCTTTTTGATAGCCAGGGTTAAAACTTTGGCTGTTGCCACTGTAATTTTAAGACTTTTATCTGAAAATAAAATTTGGGATACCTAGGTACTCAACTGCTTTGAAACTCATTGAATTCAATGCATTATGATGTGGAAATTTTGTCCCGGTACTCATTGTTTGTTTAGTATTCAACGCACAAGCTTGAACTTGCCGGTGTCGGCTGTCTTGTGACTCACTATATTATTCCTTATGGGAAAAAATTGTTTGGTACTCATTGTTTTTGGTATTCATTGAGCCTCCTGAAATCAATTAATGATGACTAACAAGGTACCACTGTATTCAAAAATATCTCTTCCTCACCTGCCTTATGGCAGAATATCTCCTGCCCAAAATTCTTATTCTATCATCCTGTAGAAAAGAACAACATTAGTTTGAAGAAGGAATGGAAGAACTTTATTGCTGGGACCTTGGGATTTGTTTTGATAGGTTTTATTGCTCCTATTCCCCTCATACAAGGTTACATACTCATTTTTGTGGTAGTTGATTTATTTGCCAAGATGACTCATTTTATTCCTTTTAGTGGCTCGAGAGACTACACAAATTTTCCCAGACCATGTTTTTTGGTATATTAGTGAATTGTGTGATCTTGGATCATGGCTCCAAATCATTATCCAGATTTTGGCTCTCTTCCAGCTATTGCATAGATTTGTCATCCTCAAAACATCATCTGCCAATGGGAAAATACAGGATGAACCAATTATTACCACAGTACTTGAAGTACTATACCTCTTTTAGAAGAACAATTGGATTGAACAGAATTTGTGTATAACAATTTTATTCATCTCTCCATAGATGGCTCTATCTTTCAAGCAACCTATGGCTTCCATACCTATGGCTTCTCCTACACAATTCCAGCACCCAAAGTTTCTTGAACCTCAGGTTTTTGGCAGGAGAGACAAGATGTTGAATTCCTCTTAAAGGAATCGTGTGATTAGATAAAGGCTGCTTGCCAGTGGCCTACAGACCACTGGATTGCTTTGATTCAAAATATTGCTAATTTACTTGCTATGTGGTCAGGTTTGCCTGACCATTCATTCTTGTGGATTCCAAACTACAGTCTGTGGGTTGGTTATGATTTACTAAGTATATGGGATGTGTGTGTGTCTGTGTGTGTGTTTGTGTATGTGTTTGGTTGGATGTTTGCAAGATTGCTGTGTTGCATCTTAAAAAAATTTATTGTTGTGGCCATTAGCTTACATTATGGGCTGAAAAAGTTTCCAGTAAGACATAGAGGAGGGGTGAAATGCTCCCAGTTCGGACCGGATCGGCCAATCCGGTAGCCGAAGAACCAGTAGCAAAAATTCCTCCCTCCCCCGCGCCCATGCTCACCCAATCGCCCGGTCGCCCGCTTGCCCGCTTGCCGCTTCTTTTTTTAAAAAAAGATTGCACGCCACAACTGACCACCACCACCCCGGCACGCTGTTCTACTTATCCCATGCCTCCTTTTGATGTGCACTGCGTGCTCGCGTATGCACCTCACATTTGGTGCGTGCTGCGCACTGCGCATGCAAACCAGTAGTAAACTGGTTCAGATTTCACCACTGACATAGAGAAATGCATAAAAGAAATTACAAGAACATGTAGACTAGTGGTGTGGATGAAGACTAATGATTTACTATTATGATATGAGTGAGTCTAATAGCATTTATTTCAATATTTAGTGTAGGGTGGAAAGCAGACAAGTGTAGACACAGTATTCTGTTCTAGCTATCCCCCTCACACATGCACATACACAAAGACACAGAGAGTTCATTGAAAAATGCTTTTGATATCAGGTCCTTCATGAATATGGCAAGTTGGAGTGGACTATTTCTTTTTTAGGAAAAATAGAAGCATAAAATAGAAAAGTCAGAATTTTGGGTCCATAAGAAGTCAGCTGGTTGCAGCCAAACTGTTTATGGAGATTCTCAGTCATCTAAGTCATGGTTGTCCCAAAGGTGGGTTGTTGTTTTTCTGTAATAAAAGGAAAAATAAAACAAAAACCACTTTCTTGATTTTTCTTGAAGACATTTTGCTCCTCTGAGAAGCTCTTCAGTTCTAACTAACTGGTGAGAAAGAAGTATTTATATTCTTCTCAGTCAGCCAGTCGTGAACTCTTTGGGAGTCATTGAAACCACCTGTGGGTTAATCTGTGTTCTCAGAGTACCTGAATCAGAAAGCAAACAAGTGTGAAACCCTTTGGGGCTGCTGAAATGACTGCTTTGCAAACAGGAGATAGGTGGCGTCATATCCCTTCCCCTCTCCTGCTTGAACGGGGGGTTGGACTAGTAGACCTCCAAGGTTCCTTCCAGCTTGACTCTGCTTCTCTGTTGAGAGGACTGTTCAGTTTTAACCTAGGTAGCCTTATTGATTTCTCTTTCAAACCAGTGGCCTTCTCTGTCTAGCTTCAAAGGAGTAGACCTGGTCTTTCAGGTGCCATTTGAAAGACCTTTGGGACTCACAGCCAAAGTGTTTAGTGGTAAGTCCCAGCTGACATAATATGAGATATGATATCTCTGTTTTGTGATAGCAAACATTGGGAAGAAACCTGCAAGCCAGCTTTTCCATGAAACTAAGGGTGATTGCAGTAGGACAGTTTATTTTTTTAACAAGCCACAATGGCCTTTCAGAACTCAAACAATAGCAGGAGTCATTAATTGATTACTTGCAAAAATGCAATAGGCAGCAAGAAAGTATGAATATCTTTACTCGGATCTTTATTCTTTTTAAGGTTATTGATTAACCTAATGATGCTTTTATTGAACTCCTTTCAGAAATGTGTTTCCCTTTTTTTTAAAAAAAAAAAAAAAGCCCACTATTTTCATTTACCTTTATTGGAAGTTACATGAAATGTTAGGACAGTCAAGAAGTATTTTAAAAGTCTGGGCTATTTCTCAAAGTTTAAAGGCAACTGCAGATAGTCCTTGGAGTATGATGGCAACTGGGACAGGAATTGACATCTCAAAGCAACATAGCTTTAACCATGACATCATCTAACCATATCACTTAACAACAGCAATTTCAAGTCCCAATTGCTGTCATTAAACAAAGACCTCATGTAACCATTAAGCAAAGACCTCATGTAACCATGACTTCCAACTTCCTGTTGGGTTCCTCATTGACATGGCTTGTAGCAGGGAATATGAAAGATTTCAATCAGGTGACTGGGGTTTACAGCCAGGAAGGGAACATTGGAAACCTAAATCCTGTATCCTGGACTACAAGAATATTATCACAAGCCAGGTACCAAGTGCCTATCTTGCAATCTCGTGACTGCAGGGCACTGTATGTTGTGACCCAGGTCCAAGTAGGTAGTAATAAACTTAGTCCGTGGAAAAACAAACAAACTTTATTTGAACAGCTGTGTTGTGCCTCGCTCGCCCCCCTCTCCGCAGCCGGGCCCCTCTCGTCTCCTGCCGGACGCTGATAGTGCAGAAGAATGTCCTGGCATGCCTCCAGCCCCCAGTCCTGGCACCATGCCCGGACAGACCGAGCAAGACTAATGGCCTGACATGCCTCCAGCCCCCAGTCCTGGCACCATGCCCGGACAAACGGAGCAGCTGGGCCCCTCCCCCACAGGATGTGAGCCTAGGGAGTGTGAAGCCAGTCACGAGCTGGAATTTCCGGCAGCTGGAGGCTGGAGGGATCCACGCTTCCGGAGAGTGGAGAGGCGATGTCAGCAAAAGGAAGGGAAGGGCAGGCCTGGATAAGTGCTGAGTCATGGAGCCACACCCCATGGCCTATATAAAGGATCTGCTTTCTGGCATTCTTTGAGTCAGGCAAAGTCTAAATGGATTGCTGAAGTCACATTCTGGTCTCCTGCCTGCCCTGAGAACTCTGACAGAACTTTGGCAAAGCTGCAGAGGCACGCTTGATACGGACTTCCCCAACCCGGCCGTCAGAGGAGGAGTGGGACACAACAAGCTGGGAATTACTTCATTTCCAGCATCATTCAACTCAATGGAAAACAAATGCCTCCCAACACAAATTCCTCAGTTATTTTGCAAACCTTGGTCCAATTAGGGAAACTGCCAAAGGCCCTTCCTGGCAAACGTCCAGCAGCCACAAAAACAAAGATGTAGACGAAGCATAAGATGAAGCAGAAGACACATCTACAATGTTATTTTCCGGCAAAACTCAAACGCTGGTGCTGGTCTGTTTTAAGCCTTATTGGAGGGGCCAATCATCTCTTGGCCCTACTCCTGAGTTGTCCTCTCCGCTTGAGCTGCTCTTGCCTTTTGGCAGCTCTTCTCATGTGTGCATTAGGTACAGGCTCCTCCTGTTCCTCTGCCTCACTACTATCAGTCTCTGGAGGCTCTAGAGTCCACACCTCACCTCCCGATGGCCCTGGCCTCACCTCAGCCTCATCGCTGTCTGACTCTGTTGCCAGCTCCGTAGGCTGCTAACGGACCACAACACTGCAGTGCCGTGCAGTCAGTCTCATGACTGCAGGGCACTGCAATGGCCAGAAGTCTGAGACTAATCATAAGCCCCCATCGATCAACACTGTCACAAATTTAAGTGACCACTGAACAAATAGTTGTAATTCAAGGATGACTTGTATATTGTTTTATGTGGAGACTCTACAGGTCCTGACATAAAATTGCAACCATTTGTTCAGTGGTTACTTAAATTTGTGAAAAGGTTGAGTGGTGGATTTTGTATAGATATAGGTAGTCCTCGACTTACAACCTCAGTTGAACCCAAAATTTCTGCTGCTAAGTGAAACACTTGTTAAGTGAGTTTTGCCCCATTTTACGACCTTTCTTGCCCCAGTTGCTAAGTGAATCAGTTGTTAAATTAGTAACATGGTTATTAAGTGAATTTGGCTTCCCTGTTAACTTTGTCCCAAAGGTGCTTTTTTTCAAGAGGCAACTGGACTTCCTGGTTTTTCTCTGAAGACATTTTGCTTCTCATCCAAGAAACTTCTTCAACTTCTCAAGTAAACTGGTAGTAAAGGTAAGTAGAACCCACCACTGGTTTATATGTTTAGTTTTATGGTGACTTCAAGGAAGTGGACTTGTTCTGCTGAGATTGGTGTGTAATGGAAGTTGTGATGAGAGTGTTGTGACGCAGGCCCAAGTAGGTAGTAGGAAACTCAGTCCGTGAAACAAACAAACAAACTTTACTTGAACAGCTGAGAATTACTTCATTCCCAGTGCAGTTCAACTCAAATTAAAACAAATTCCTCCCAACATAAATTCCACAGTCCTATCGCAAACCTTGGTCCAATTAGGCAAACTGCCAAAAACCTTTCTTGGCAAACATTCAGAAGTCACAAAAATAAATGCAAGATGTAGATGAAGCAGAAGATGAAGCTACCAACGCTGTTTTCCGACAAAGCCCAAACACCATTGCTGGTCTTTTAAGCCTTATGGGAGGGGCTAATCATCTCTTGGCCCTACTCTCGAGTCATCCTCTTTGCTTGAGCTGCTCTTGCCTTCTGGCAGCTCTTCTCATGTATGCATTAGGAACAGGCTCCTCCTGTTCCTCTGCCTCACTACTATCAGTCTCTGGAGGCTCTGGAGTCCGCACCTCACTCCCCGATGACCCTGGCTTCACCTCAGCTTCATCGCTGTCCAACTCCGTTGCCAGCTCCGCAGGCTGCTGGTGGACCACAACAGAGAGATCCATTTTTATGAATCCAGAAGATGAAAATGTCATACAGGTAAAGGTGTTTCAATGGGTAAAAGTTAAGTAAGCATTGTTCTAGGTCAAGCATGAAGGTTTTGGTATATTAAGGAACCATGCGTGTGCCACAATTTGCAGATATATGCTTTTGTCAAAGGTGACATAGTTAAGTGTAAGTACAATCTGGTACAAAATCACTAATATTGTGATATTAGTGATAAAGGTCAATCATCCACCATGATCTGTTTAAAGGAAGGTGCTGAATATACAATCTCAGATCGTGTCTGTGCAGAGCAGAATAGCTGCTAACTATATTTCAGCAATTCATCAGAAACTAACCATGAATACATGAATATACTCTCCTACAAATGAGAGTATATTCTCGAAATATTATAGAATATTCTATTATGCATTATAGAAATTGTAACCTTTTAAGATTCGGTTTGCAAGGTTGTGAACAAATAGGTAGGCATTACTATCTAAGGTGGCAACATCCAATTAATCATTCCTTTTGTTCAAAAGTTTCTGAAGAAAATGAGAAAATCACCCAACAATTTATTTTTATTATGAATCCTGTTGGTGGATTATTGCTCATATTTCCTAACACATCTAAATGGATGCAGCATATGAAACTGATTCAATTCCTTTCTTCGGTTGCTAGGCTTATTAACACAAAACCCTGGAAAGCTGAAGTAGATCTTTTATTGCTGCCATGATCCTTTGAGATGTAGGAAATTGTTTTGTCCAAAGAATTAACACAACAAAGAGCTTTGAAACACCTTACAATTAATCAAATTTATTCAAAACTGAATACCTTTTCTTAGAAATCATAGAACCTTACCTAATCATAGAAATCATAGAAGCTTACTTAAATTGTGGAATCCAAACCTCTGCACAATCCAGCACCCCGGATTAAAGCATTTATGGCAAGTTTCCTTCTACTCTCTCCTTGAATTCATCAAGGAAAAGGAGGCCAGCTCTGCCCTAGGTATTTGGCTTCACTGTTATACTATTTGTACCATGAATAAAAATAAATAAATAAACTGAGTAGGCCAAACCTATTTTTCTATCGCTCTCATCTGGAATAAGAGAAAAGGCTTTGACTGCTTTCTATGTAGGTATTGGAAGAATGCTACTGTATTCCTCTTCACTTTTCTCAAAGTTATACATAATCCCATTTCAATACATCCCAAAGATGCTTTTCAAGAGGCAGCTGAAGGTTCTGGTTTTTGTTTGAAGATGTTTTGCTTCTCATCCAAGAAGCTGTTCTGATCTAGGCTTCCTTAGAAAGCATACAGCACAACCTTAGTCCTGGCAAACCTCTTTTATTATTGTCATTCACAGTCCGAAAGGCTTCACAAACAGTCTTTCAGGGGAATGTTTATAAACACCCATTTTATCTCCCTTGGAATGCTGACAGAGAACTAATTGCCAAATGCAGGGCAAGGCCAAATGTAGCACAGAGTCAAGCAGAACTTTCCAAAGCTTGAACCGACCAAATGAACTAATTTTGCTTCCTGCAAAAGCTCACATCCTGTTCGCTCCTCTTTTATGTCTTATGGGAGGGGCCAATCATCTACAAGCCTTACTCCCAAGTTGACCCTGTTTTCTTAATTGTTCTTGTCTTCTGGCAGCTCTATGCATACGCATACTGGGAACAGGCTCATGCTGTTCTTCTGCCTCGCTGATGTCAGACTCTGGAGGCTCCAGCGGCAGCAAAGAACTACAAGATGACCTTGGCCCCCTCTCTGCCTCTGACTCAGAGCCCTTGTCCAAGCCTTCCCCAACTCCAAGACTGGCCCATGTTCCTCCTCAACCTCTGCACTGTCTGAATCTGCTGCCAGCTCTGCTGGTCGCTGGCGGGACACAACAGAAGTTTCTTCCATTTCAACAGTGTCGCCTTTCAGGATTTAGTTTCCAACCCCCAATTCAAACATCAATAGATCAGTAACAGTAACAGAGGTGGAAGGACCTTGGAGGTCATCTAGTCCAATCCCCTGCACACTAGGGATTTGAACCCTCCTTTGAGTATAGTGAGCATGGAATCCTCCTTGCCATTATTCTTAATTTATTGAAATCTGTTTTCCCACAGTTCTAGATTCATGTTTGAGTTCACTCAAATTTAGTTTCCATTAAACTGAAGAGTTCCAGCATTACTTCCTAGTTAAATTCTCCCAGTTCTTCCTGCTGTCTTCACTTCATTGATGAATTTTCACCATTGGTTAGTATAGCATGACTGATCCCTGGTGTCTTCTTTCGCCTTCTGAAGTTGGTAGGAAGATAAATTAGGAATTTCCTAGAGAGTCTCACTTGGCAGCTTCCTAACAGACAAAGTCCCTTATTATGTTCTTGAATGATTTTGGGTTAGTCACTCTCTCAGCCAAACCACCTCAGAAGGTGGTTGTTGTAGAGAAAATAGCATAGATAGAAATATTAAATACAGATGTTTTGAATGTTGGCATTTTTAAAGATTATATTATATATCAACATATATATTTATATATGTTGGTTGGAAACATGTGGAAGAGGCCTTCATCCTGCAGTGGATAGACAATGGCTAGAGTGAGTGAATGAATGAATGAATATTGTGTGTATGTATATGTGTGTGTGTGTGTGTATAGATGTATGTGTGTATTTATATAATTTATATGGATTTATGTGGAATCTTAAACAATTCTGGGTAGCCTATAATTCTATTAATCCACCAATGCATTCACTGATAAACTAATTTAACTAGAAAAAAAAGAATGTATACAACCAGCATGCCCCAGTGTGAGTATGATTGCTGACCTATACCTAGTCACTGCAAAGGCTACCCCATCCTATTTTTTGATGCTACAGATTGAAGACAGTAGTTCTCTACTTAGTCTCAAGTAGTGTTGTTCACTTTACCAGCTGCTCTTCATTTAATTGTAGGGAAATATGCTCAATCCTCATTATTCATGGATGTAAATTCATTCACTTGCTAAAATTTATTGGTAATTCAAAAATCGATACTTGTGATACTTCTGAGGTTATTCACAGATATGCACAAAATGCCTCCCCCTCAAAAAAAGAGCCACCCAAAGCTAACATTTCCAGCTGAGTTTGAACAAGGTGGTGTTCTGTCTTCTTATTTCAGTTCTCATATTGTCAACAAGAGTCCTAAATTTTGCCTTAGAGCAATAGTTCAGCATTTACTAATTCGGTGTTTGCAGGGACTTTATAGAATATAATTACCGCAAATAAGGAGAATCAACTGTACCTCTATCCAGTTGACTATTCTGTTAAAATGGCCTCTCCCCCTCCGGTCATGTGTAGTTGCTCTCCATGGTGCTGAAGATTACTGCAGGCATCTGACACACTTCCAGTCAATTCCCATATCTGAATTAGAGCAAGCATACATGCCGCGTAATTGCAAAAATATAGCTTGAAGTTTATTTATTAAACATACCAAACATTTACAAAAAAGAAATGACTAGAAAGAGGGAGGGAAAAATAGGAAGAGAGAAACATTAACAATAGTCAAGATATAAAAAGACAAAGGAATTAATAGCAATCTACAGTATCTGTAATTCTAGATCAGATATACAGAAATGTAGATTATGATTGTATCGGAGGGTATAGAACTTCTAAGAGCCACTACAGTATGTAAAAAAATAGCATGGACAATCTCAAAGGAAGAAGATTTTTATATACCTGTACATAAGAACTAATTTAGTGTAATGGTGAAGGTGCAGGCCTAGAAGCCAGGAGACTATGAGTTCTAGTCCAGATTTAGGCAGGAAAGCTAGCTGACTGACTTTTAGCCAGTCACTCTCTCTCATGCCATCCTGCTTAACAAGATGATTGTTGTAGAAAACATAGAGGGAATCAATGTTAGATATATTTCAGTCATATAACTAATAACCATCATAATAACAGTAGCAGAATAAGGATAGAATGTAAACATTGGGTAATCCTTTCTCTATTTTGCACCATGAAAAATAATAATTTGGTAGATAAGAATGCTTTATGTAACATATAGGTAGATTTGTTCTATTTGTTATTATTTTTACATGTTCATGTGTAGAAATGGTGAAATTGTGATTATTAGTGATTTATCACTTATAGCTTTTATGTACAATGAGAGGTTATGCACAGTTGGCCAATGAAGAATTCTATTCTATTCTATTCTATTCTATTCTATTCTATTCTATTCTATTCTATTCTCTATAGAAAACTATAGAAAACTTGGTTTACGCATCCATAGTCAAATGAAGGAAAGCTAGAAATATTTTTCTAAACCCGCTTCATTTCTAGCCAATTTATACATGGGAAACAAACAGGTTAAGACTGTCATACAGAAGAAACCTTTTCTTCTCTGGGACGGTACCAGGAATGTGAAAAAATAAATAATGCATTTCTTATTGTTTCAAAGCAAACCAATTTGTTTCACACCTTCTTAACTAATGTGCAGGTCCAAATATGTTTATCTTCACCATTTCACACTTCTCTGAATCTGCAATATAGTTCTTGACTTGAGAGCATACTTAAAATGATATAGAAATATGCATTTTGTGCTAAAGGGCACACAAATATGCTTCTTCATGCTATAATATTTGTAAAATGCCATGTTTATTTCCTCAAAAAAATTTAAGTATATACATAGATAAATATAGTGGAAGAATGAACAGTTATGACTTGGCATGAGCTCATTTTCTCCTCTTATCATTGAGAGACATCTCAATATAATCCATCAATTACATAAATAATTTATAAATAATAAATTTAAAAATAAGTTTTAACTTAAAAAAAACCCACTCATTGTCAAGTCCCACGCAGTGGGCAAGATTAAAGAAGCAAGAATGGCACAAATTTTAACAAGGAATCTTTAATACTAATCTAGGGTAACTGGAAATGAAATATTCCCAGACTTCATTTATATAGTAAGTTAATTAAGAGGGAAGCTTTGAAATATTTTTTTAGTACCTGGACTCAGTTGCCTCTTCTGAGACAAAACATTTGATTTCCCCATCTCTCACTTTCCAACAATATTTCACATCCATGCAGCCTAAAAGCATTAGGTTAACTTCATCTTACTAAATGAGGCAGGCAGAATGTATTCTCAGAGTACAAAATCCGGACTTTTAAATTGCTTGTGGAAAGACCAATCCTGGGTCCTGTCTGGTATCTCTGGATTCAAATGACACTCCCATTCGCAGTTCCTTTCTTTGCTGCTCATATTTTTGATTGAATTAAAACAATTGCTTCATTCATAATCTATACTTACTAATTCATAGTGTTTAACATTTGTGACTTTGAGTGCCATTCAACATTTCACTATTTGCAGAGCTTATAATATGGCATGCAAGCACTCTGCAGCTAATCCATGAATGTTTAAATATTGAGACAATGGATTTATATGGAAAAGCTTTACTTTGATCAATTGGTAGTTTAACTGCAAGGGAAAAATGGGGAAGTTAATCGGATTCAAACGAAGCATTGTTCAGTAGTTGTGTCACTGCTGCAAATATTATTAATTTCTTGCTTCGGTGGCTATGATTTAAGATGAATTTCCCAACAACAAATGATTTCTCTCTGTTAATTAACTGAAGGAAATGCTTATGTTAATATTCTCAAATTATCACCTGTATTGCAGCGCTGAGTTATTTATTTTAGTCAGCAAATTAAGTGATTGATGAAATCAAAGCAGGATAGCTAAATTAAATAAAATAGCACTGATCAGTCCACACTTTTTAGGTACCTTCTTATTAAAATTAGAAATACTTGCATCAGTGCTGAGATTTGGGGTGGTTCAAAATAAACGTTCTACAATTAAAAAGTGTGGACTGATCAGTGCTATTTTATTTAATTTAGCTATCCTGCTTTGATTTCATCAATCACTTAATTTGCTGACTAAAATAAATAACTCAGCGCTGCAATACAGGTGATAATTTGAGAATTTGATAATTTGAACTGAGCTGTTTTGCCAACTCTTTCTCATGGTGGCTGCTTAGTTCCAACAACTGCTTCCTGTTGGGCCTTAAGGCGCCTTGGCAGGGAGGTGAGGAGTGGCTGGGAGGGGAGGGATGAGTAGAGGCTGGCGAGGCGCCCCTCAATGTGAGTGAAATCGAGTTGGTCATGCCTACCCAGTCACATGGCCACCTAGCCACACCCACCCAGCCAGTCGTTAGGCAGATAATATTAGTGGTCTGTGGGATTTAAGATTATGAATTTAGTGGTCCCTGAAGTCTGAAAGGTTGGTGACTCTGGCTCTAAAAAGTCTACCATCCTGGCTATTTCTGGCTTGTAGTGGAAGAGGAAAAGATGCAGACAGCCTGATTCTTCTGCATTGCAACTATGGAAGAATCCATTTGAAACCGGTCTTGAATCTTGAAGCATCTCAAATCAAATTAGTGGGTCCTCGAATTTTTCAATTGCAAACTTGAATAAAACCCACTTCAAATTCAGATTGAATCAGGGATGACTTGCATAGACTTAGTGATCGCTGCCTGTTTATTCATCTTCTAAGGGGAGCTGTTATCCCATGATTACTAAGCTTGGCTAAATTTATTTGGTTAGAAATTCTTTCAGAGTCCAAGAAAACTGCATTCACCAGCTCATCCCTAATGCTAGGTTTCTTCACACACACAGAAGGATTAGCAAGATAGGATTTTTCAGAAAAAGCATGTTCACACTTTCTCAGCAAGAGTTGTTCTCTGTTGATAATTTTATCTTTTTCCACCACTTTACCTGGAACAGATGTTGAGGTAAATGGTATATATATTTTCTATCAACCCTGCATCAACTGTTTTCCAGTTTCCAAGCGCAAAGAATAATCTTAGGGCTACGTTTCTCTCTCTCTTTCTATCACACAAACACACATACACCAAAGCAGCATTTCTGAACAGCTGTCAGGTTTAGGTACCTTCTTATTAAAATTAGAAATACTTGCATCAGTGCTGAGATTTGGGGTGGTTCAAAATAAACGTTCTACAATTAAAAAGTTGGTGACTGCTGTTTTAGAGAATAGGATTTTCAGATAGTAGCTTCAAAGATTTCATAACAATATATATATGGCATGACATCAAAGGATTCCCATTTACTTTCTCTTGTGGGCAGTGGTGAAATCTATTTTTTTTAACTATTGGTTCTCTGGGCGTGGTTTGGTGGGTATGGTGTGGCTTGGTGGGCATGGCAGGGGAAGGATATTGCAAAATCTCCATTCCCACCCCACTCTGGGGCCAGCCAGAGGTAGTATTGGCCAGTTCTCCGAACTATTCAAAATTTCCGCTACTGGTTCTTCAAAATGCTCAATGGTTCTCCAGAACGTGTCAGAACCTTCTGGATTTCACCCCTGCTTGTGGGGTACTGTGACTTTGTGATCATAGATACCTGTGTTCTGATGGCTCAGGAGGTTAGAATAGATGGTTGCAACTCTGTGAAGTATCCCCTTAATCATTGGCTTGTTAAAATAGAATAGAGCTGGAAGGGACCTTGGAGGTCTTCTAGTCCAGCCCCTGTTCAAGCAGGAGAACCTATACTGTTTCAGATAAGTGACTGTCTAGTTTCTTCTTAAAAACCTCCAGTGATGTACAGTGATTTCTGGAGGCCAGCTGTTCCACTGGTTAATTGTCCTCACTTTTAGGAAGTTTCTCCTTAATCCCAGGTTGCTTCTCTCTTTGGTTAGTTTCCAACCGTTGCTTCTTGTCCTGCCCTCTGGTGCTTTGGAAAATAATTTGACCCCCTCTTCTTTCTGGCAGCCCCTCAATACTGGAGTACTACTATCCTGTCACCTCTAATTCTTCTTTTTATTGGGAGGCCAAGCACAGCAGAGCACAGTAACAAACCTTGGCCTCTTCTGAGCATGTTTCGAATATGTCACCTTTAAAAAAGTTATAATAGGGTATATTTAATTGATTCATATGTGTGGACTCACACCTGTGTCAGACAGCTCATCACAACTCTACCCTGTTTAGCACTCTCATATCCAGAAGTAAACTTGCAGTGTTGTATATTGTCTGTTAACAACCTTAGCAGAAAAGCCACTGCAAAGGAGATCTCAAGGCAACTGAGCCTTTCACAGCCATCTGATCTGATTTGCTGCATTAAAGCAGCTTTCCACTCCAATTCACAACTCTGCTTCATTGCGGTGATTTGATCAAAGCTTCCTCGAACTGAAGGATCCCTTTGAAACTTTGGCTGGCTCTAGTTCTCCCCAAAAAAAATGGAATTTGGGGGGTAAAGAATGGTAGAGTGGGGGGGGGGTGTTTAATTTGTTCAAAAATTAAAGAATAAACAGTTCTCAAATAGAGTGAGAGAGCCACAATACCCTGATAAAGAAGAATACATTGTCCCATTTGCTACTAAGAAAGTGGCCATTAGGCATTGAAGCCTAATACATTGGTTTTCCTCCTTTCTTCAGAGTAACTTCCAGTCATTGTCCATGTGGGGTGAGGCCCAGAAAGAGAGAGAGAAAAAGAGAGGGCACACAGAGAGATAGAGAGAGAGAGAGATGGGAGAGAGAAATGAGAGAGAGAAAGAGAGACAGAAAGAGAGATGAGTGAGTTTGTGTGTGTGTGTGTGTGTGTGTGTGTGTGTGAGAGAGAGAGAGAGAGAGAGAGAGAGAGAGAGAGAGAAAGAGAGAGGGGGGAGAGAGAGACCTGTTTCCCACAGAAAACACCAGGAGCCACAAAACCTGGGTAGCAGTGGTGAAACTGAGCTGGTTCTATCCAGCTCAGGTGAACCGGGCTCTGCCCACCTGCCCGGACATCATCATGTCCCATTTTTGACCCTCTTTGCATGCGCAGAAGGTCCTGTGCATGTGCAGAGGTGTTGTGTGCACGGTAGTGAACTGGTAACAAAGATAAGTAAATTTCACCCCTGCTGGGTAGGCGTGGCTGGGGAGGGTGTCGTGTGACTGAGTGGGAGTGAGTGATATCAAATTGGCCATGCCCGCCCAGGTTTTTTGGCTCCCGGTGTTTTCTTTTCTGTGGGAAACGGGGCCAAATGGCTCTTTGAGTGTTTAAGGTTGCAGACCCCTGTTATAGTTGTTAATCACCCAGGGTTGTATGGTACAGTTTGCATGGCCATATAATTAGTAAATAAATTTGCATCACACAAACAAACAAACACACAAATAAATAAATATCCTTCTTATCTCTTCTTCACTGTTCGTTTTTGTGGCCAAAAGAGTCCTGAATACAAAGAGGCAATGTAATCTTCAACACTTCTTCTCATCATCTTGGGTTTCTCTCCCAACGTCCACCAACTCTCAGATCATCTGAAGCTCATCTCAGGACTCTGGCTTGGTCAGCATCTCAATTTCTATCTGTTCTGAAGGACAACACTGCACAATGACTAGTCCTTGCTCTTTTAGAGAGCAATCTGGGATAGTTTTTTTGTTGTTATCAAAGGTTTAGGTTTGGTAACTTCAAAGATCTTTGATGATCTATAAATCTACCTCGATTCAGTGATTTAACTAGTTCAGATTTGGCAGAGGGCAGACTTGAGGTGGACAGTGGCATGGTTTCTGCTAGCCCAATGATTACTTCAATATCAAAGAGGGCTGATACCCACGTGTAGACATGTGAACAATCCTGTCTCTAGCCCAGTCTAAATCCATGTGTCCAAATAGTTCAAGGTTGCTGTCCACTTTAATTTTAATTCAGCAGTGCCTTTGAGATATCTGCCAAGCCTCCTGACTGTATAGTTCAGTCATTTTGGTTTGGTGCATCTAGTTTTCCCCGCTGCTGTGATAAAATGCTAATCTGTTTTCGTACAGTTTGTACAAATATTTGACCTACAGGAAACTTATGATTTCAGTTCTGCATTTGCTGCTGTCAAGCATGGTGTTTTGTTTTGTTTTTTGCAGTTCTCTTTTTCTTTAGAAATTGGCCTCCCATAAATGTGTCAAATAACTTGACCTCAGCCAGACCTAGACATTCTAAACTCCATTGTGTTTCATATCTGATTGAGAGGATAACTTCCTCCTTGATTTCTTTCAATCCAAGATAACAAGAGTGGTTGCCAAGTTCTTATACAGAGACTGCACAAATCTTCTTTCTGGTTTGTTTGTCTTTGTAGCAACTTGTCAAATCTCCAGCATAACTCAGAATACAGGCCTCATTGTTACTGAGTATAGGTAAGGAAACAGCCATGCCTAAAATCCTCTTTTTTTTTAAAAAAAAAATAGTTTTTAATTCCACACCCTGGCAGCCACTTTTGGTCCACAAAATATTTTCGGTGGTTTTTATTCAAGTCTCTCCTTTTCAATCCAGGTGAAATCTGGAGGCTGTTCTTCCTCAAATTACCAATAGAAGCTAACTTAATATCCAGGTGGAGGTACCATATCTCTCTCTACTGCTATTTTTAAGAGAGTTCTGATTGAAGTACACCTCACAAAAGGGCAAAAGCCTTCTTCATGGTATTTGCATATTTCTGGGTGGGCAATTGTCTCTGTAGCCTTGGGCTTCCCCGTTTGTATCATGGTTGATCTGGAAGACCCATTTGCATCCTATTGGTCCTTTTGTGCCAGGTTGGTTGTTAAATGCTGAACTTTATTTGTTCCTTGGAAAAAGGAACAAATTTCTCCTCTACCATGTTCCTAATAGATTTCCTATTGCTTCCCTTAAACTTTAACTTTTACTTATCTTAGCATCTCTAATTCTGATTTTAGTTTCTTCCAGGTACAGATCTTGCAACCAAATGTGACTCAATCAGGATCATCTTAGCAAATTCATACCAGTTGAAACTAATTTAATTTCCAAGCTTACCACAACCTTCTGAGTTGATATGGGAAAAGAATGAATCTAAATGCATATGATTGAAGTCACAATTTATGATGAAAATCTAAGAGAATTACTGAAGGATACAAAGGTGATGAGAGGTTTTCAATGTTGAACAATAATTTTTTTGTAGTGTCAAGAGTAGCCCTTGGGAAAAATGGTCATGAACAAAATGAAAAGAACTGAAAGATATTAAGTGAACATAAAACAACTGAAGTTCTTTATGAAAAAGCATTAGAGAATTGATTAATTTTGTAACTGAATGAATATAAATTAGACATTAGGAAAGATGTGAAAGTTGTTTGGAACACAGTAAAAAGAATTATGTTATAAAATGACCCAGTAAGGCATTGAATTACACTAATGGGAAATGTGGAAAAAGATTCTTGGTGGAATTATAAAGTGAAAAAGGCATATACGAAAAAAAAATATACATAAGAAAATGATTGCTGTAAAAAGAGAAAGACAGAGAGAAAATAAGATAAAGATGTGGTATAATGATATATAGAGAAAGAGATGGTTACAAACAAGTCAAAGAAATGGATAAAATTATGAACGGTAAAGAAAATGCAGAGGATTTTTGTGGAAATAAAAAAAAGATTTCAGAAACCAGTGACAATGGCTAAACAAGAAGCCATCCATTAAGTGAATGGAATTAAAAATAAAAACCATCAAATTATTTAGGATGAAACACAGTGCTGGGAAAAGCAGACAAGTTCCTTGTGTGTCCAATCACACTTGGCCAATAAAATTCTATTCTATTCTATTCTATTCTATTCTATTCCATTCCATTCCATTTCTATTCTATTTTATTCCTCTTCCTATATCATTCTATTCATTTTCTATTCTACTCTACTCTACTCTACTATTCTATTCCATTCCATTCCATTCCTATTCTATCCTATCCATTATTCTATTCTATTCTATTCTACTCTACTCTAATTCTATTCTATTCCATTCCATTCCATTCCATTCCATTTCTATTCTATTCCTCTTCCTCTTCTATTCTATTCTATTCCATTCCATTTCTATTCTATTCTATTCCTCTTCCTATATCATTCTATTCTATTCTATTCTATTCTATTCTATTCTATTCTATTCTATTCTATTCTATTCTATTCTATTCTATTCCATTCCATTCCATTCCATTCCATTCCTATTCTATTATCACTAAGTGTTGGCCAATAAAAAAAATTCTATTCTGTTGCATTCCTTATGATTTATATTGATATATTGATCATCAATTGTGTTGTAAATGTTGTACCTTGATGAAGGTATCTTTTCTTTTATGTACACTGAGAGCATATGTACCGAAGACAAATTCCTTGTGTGTCCAATCACACTTGGCCAATAAAAAAAAAAAATTCTAAAAATTCTAAAAAAAAAAAATATCTATATGCTAAGAATAGAATTGAACTGAATGGTATACGTTTTATTGTCTAAGAAAAAAATGGAAATCACAAATGCAGCGAGAAGACTAAAAATTGCCTAGCTGCACCAGTTGCAAAAGTGAATTTGTAGCTGGAAAAACATTAAAATATGGATGTAAACTGCTTATGAGTGGCTGTGCAACTTCTTTAATGTTTGAATGAAAATTGTATCATTGTGTGATGGCAGAAAGAATGCTGTTATTGTCCTATCTGATAGAGGGGCGGGGAGCCAAAGAGAATGCACATAATATTATGGGATTAAGTTAGGACATTTTGCAAATTCTGCTTGAATGGGTAAAGAGGTGACAATAAGCAAAATACTTTTTAAAAAATGACCGAACTGGAGTGAAGCTGTATGGCAGGAATGGGGTGTTCAGGTTTTTGCTTTTCAGCAGGTCAATGAGAAATTTATGCATGTGAAAAATAAACTTTTACTTCATATTTGTTGATGTAGAGAAAGGGTATGACGAATGGAATAAGCTTGAACTATGAAATATTTTGCAATTTCGTGGAGCTGAAAGTTGCTTGCTGAATACAACAAGAGAATTTCTGCTGGAAGTTAAGCCCACATGAGAATAAATGAATCAATTTTATAGATGGCATTTAGATCCTAAGAAAGTATCATGTATGTATCCAGATATGCAAGCGAAATGTTGGAGATGCAATTGTGATGATGCTACATATTTCCATATTTGGTGGACTTGTAAGAAAATTAAATCTTTCTGGATAAAAATTTGGTGGATTATGCAGAATATTTTGAAGAAGAAGATTAAGTTTCAACCACAATTTTTCCTTTTAGGGATTACGATGGATTATACAGTAACTGATACTAAATTGATATTGAACTTGATAACAGCAGCAAGATTACTGATTGGACAGTACTGGAAGAAAAAAGAACTACCCACAATAGAAGAATGGATATTGAAAGTTTCTAATTTGGCGGAGATGGCCAAAATCTCAGCCTTTTTGAAAGACAATACTCAAGAAAAATATTTAAACGAATGGAAGAAATGGATTGACTATATTCAAAATAGATATCAGACTAAGAGATATCAGACTGCCTTTGAATGAAGGACGTAATTTTTGACTTTAAAGGAGGAAGTCAGGATATGTGAAAGAGAAGGATTATAATTGTGTTAGACTTTAAAAATTTAATGTATGAATGTTAGTTTTTTGAACTATACCTTGTGTTTGCTCTGTGAAGTCTGGGGGGGAGGGGGGTTTTTGAGGGAGGGGGGAAGGAAGGGGGATGGGGGGGAACTTATTTCTTTTTGTAAAACTTTTCAAATAAGAAAAAAAGAGAGAATAAATGAATCAACACAGAGCAGGACTATGACCAAAATGTGCATTTTTCTGCATAAATGTACACAGTATGTTTGCGTGATGAATATATTTGAATAAAAAACTGAATCATATAATATCATAGAAGTGTGCCCTGTCTTGGAAAATAGAGAGAAAGAATGTATCTCATACAAATATGCAAAGGAGGTATAAATCAGCTGGTAAGGAAAAAGAATTAAGAAAGAGGAACAGAGGGTTGGACTAAAAGATCTCCAAGATCCCTTCCAACTCTATTATTCTGTATTATGTAAATCTCTGGTTGGGTAGAGTTAATGAGCTCCTCAACAAGAGAAGTTTAAAGAACAAAAAACAATGTGAAGCTATATATGGAAGTGGTGGAAGAAAATAGTTTACATGGACAGGATTGGAAAGATTTAATGAATTTTGTTAGCTTGAACTAATATCTTTAATTTCCTTGGCTTACCATTCCTTATTCTTTTCCTGTACTTTACATAATATTATTTACAAGGACATCCACAGCAAACGGTAGTGTTGCTGAAATGATGATACTCATCTAATAACAGCATCACGTAAATGTCACGTCACCAATGTGTCATCTTTGGCTCTTTCTTATCGCCCTCCAAATGCCCAGGATTGCATAAGAACAGCATGATTAGGCATGTATGAAGGCGAATATACGTGTCCCAGGATAATGTTGCAGGATCCAATCTGGGTCGTTCATTGGGACCAGAAATTTTGTCTTCTACTAGCTCAGAAGATTAAAACCTCTGGTCCCAGTGACTGGCCCAGATTGGATCCTGCATGATTATACATGTATGTAAAAACATTGGTCTTTCCAATTCAGAGTATTGCTATGCAGCTTTCCATAGGTTGCAGCACCAGCATACCCAAGCTGAGTCCTATGTGCTCACATAGAGAAAGCAGAAGGTTCAGCCATCAAACATTCTTTCTTTGTTCTCTCTGGCCTCCTCCTATTATATCCAAGATGCTTCCTAGGGCAACAGCCACTGCGACACACCCAAAAGCAACTGATCCAGTCCAGTTCAGTGAAGACCACCTATGGTCAGGCTGACCAGGTGTGGCTGTAACACCCTTCAGTTTTTCTCAAAACTCCTGAAAAGGTCACAGCCTCAATTTTGAGAAACCTCTCCTGCATCTCATACAGGGATAGGTTAGATTAGATTTATTAAAGGTGATTAGCTTTAGCAAAGTTTTCACATTTTATAAGCTTTTATCACTTTAAGCCAGAAAAAATGCATTTTAAACCATTTCATTTATAGGTAGATAAATTATACATGCGTTAACTCTATTCATTCCATAATGTTAAACTAATGGAATAATTGAATTATTGATAAGGCATTTCAATGTAATTACATAAATTTATAGCAGACAGAAAGACTACCTGCGGCTATGGTGTGTGTGTGCATGTGTGTGTGTGTGAGAGAGAATGCACGCACATGCTTTGCACACTGTTCTGCAAAGAAATGAAAAACAAAGGCAAAGTTGATATGGAATTATTTAGATGCTCGCATCTAGATATGGTTCAGCTTGCTGCTAGAACTTGGAAAGGATGAAGTTGGGCATCGGACTTGATGTAATCCAAACTTAAGCTTTTACATTTGAGACTGCAAACATTTTCGGGTTGCACAAATTTGGACAAATCTACCACAGTAAAATACCTGAAGATACCATCTTGTTCTCTAATCCAGAGGTTGAATCCAGGCAGAATTTGCACAATTCTAATTGAGGAGACATTTTTCAGAGATCTTGGATTTGAATAATCCTATGAAAGCAAGGACAATTTATCTGAAGGTCAAAGGGTATCTTAAATCCAGGTCTAACAATCTGCTGAACTCTTAACTCTGGTTTTCTGACAGCTCTTCTCTGAAAGAATAAGAGAATAACAGAGTTGGAAGAGGCTTTGAAGGGCTTCTAGTCCAACCCCCTATCCCAGCAGGACATCCTATATCATTCCAGACAAGTGGCTGTCAAGTCCCTTCTTAAACCCTCCAGTCGTGGAGCACCCACAACCTCTGGAGGCAAGCTGTTCCACTGGTTAATTGTTCTCACTGTCAGGAAATTTCTCCTTAGTTCTAGGTTGCTTCTCTCCTTGATTAGTTTCAGGGGTGGGTTTCAAAACCCATTGCTACCGGTTCCCCCATGGATGCGTGCGCTTGTGTGAGCGCGCAACACTTCTGTGCATGCTCAGAAGGTCCGAGCTGGTGGGCGGAGCCTCCCGCCACTGACACTACCTGTTTGCCCAATTTGGTAGCAACCCACCACTGATTAGTTTCCATCCATTGCTTCTTGTCCTGCTTTCATTTGCTTTGGAAAATTGATTGACCCCTCTTCTTTGTGGCAGCCTCTCAAATATTGATTTCTGGGGCTGCCAGAAAGAGGCATCTGGTTTTCTATTTCATTTGGAAAGCACTGCTTTTTGTTCATAGATCAATGTTGCTAATGTAATGTAGAGGGGAGACAGACTAATAATAGGTGCGGCTGAAGACATAATGAAGGAAGGGTCATCCATTCTTCCTTTCCTCTATCCTTCTGTGACCCTTATTTTTTCTTCTTTCTCAGCTGCTGAGGGAAGAAATATTCCCCAAAGACAAAATTGCTTGCTTGCAGAAAACTACTAAAATTAAGCTAAAGGACATTTTTGGTGTTAGGACACATCACTTTCACTTGCACTCCCACTCCGCAGAAAATAGAGGAAAACAAAACAAATCAAGGCTAAAACGAAATCAAACCAATTTCATTGTATACATGATGTACACCAGGGGTAGTCAACCTTTTTATACCTACCACCCACTTTTGTATCTCTGTTAGTAGTAAAATTTTCTAACCGCCCACTGGTTCGGAAGGAGATGCATGAGCTACTCTGGGACTAGGCTCTTTTGTTTGCGGTCGCATTATAGCGCCATTTAGTTTAACTTACGTAACATGAACTAAATTTATGCATGGGCGATATACATAGTATATTTTTAGAAATTTAAATTGTCATGGGGAATTTTATGAAAACCTAATGAAAATGTTTTTAAATAATGCAATGAAAATTTTTTTAAAAGTCAATTAAATTTTTTTAAAAAAGGAAAGTGCTTATCGGACAAAACCCCTACTGCCCACCATGAAAGCTGGAACGCCCACTAATGGGCGGTAGGGACCAGGTTGACTACCACTGATATACACTGACAATAAAGGCTATACTATGCTATACAGTCAGTTTGGCCCATTTCCGTAATTCAGCTGAATTACCTATTGGAAGGTTTAGTGTAGAGATGAAGGGCAGGGAAAAGGAAGAAGGAAGTGCAAATAAATATGTGGAAATGATCCGCAAGGTATCTACAAAGGATTGAAGGAACCTAACATATGTGGTAGTTAGTTTTAAGGGAGGAAAATTGTCTCTTCTGTTATGACATCTATGATCTCAAATGCTGCTGCCTGTGTGTAGCAACATGTGCTTGATCACAGTGTGAGGGAAGGGGAAATATGGGGTGAAAAACCCAAACTCAGCACATTCACAACTCTTCACTTTCCTCCTGGATTTGCTCAAACATGTTAAGATGAAAGAATATTTCCCTTCCAGTCTGAGAAGAGCTTGGAGTCTGTTTGTTTCCTTGCTGTGCTTGGCAAAACTGTGACAATTGTTTGACAGTTGGCACTTAGTTATTGTCCCCTCACAACACCTTCTCCAGGCATGGAGGGGAGAGACAAGAGGCAGGCAGGGACCCTCACTACCCAGATGGATGTGATTTATTTATTTTTCCTTGTAAAGAAAGCAAATGAATGATGTATGAACATATGAATGAATGAATGAATGAGGAAGGGAAGGAAAAATCTTGCTGAAGAAGCAAACATAAACAGTCCCCCTCAGGTAAGACAATCGCATTCAAATGCAGAAGCCGGCAAGCCATTTCTCTGTTTCTTAGATCTACGGGGTGTCTTTTGTGCCTTTTAGACCTGTAGGAGGACAATCAAACTTCCTCTCTTTCCAAACTGTTGCAAAATACAACTTCTAATCATTCAAACCCATGAAATCTCGCACTTGCTTTGGTGGTTGAGCTGCAGCTGTGAAATCGTATCTGCTTTAGGATGGCAGGATGTGGATATTGAGTCTGTCATCTGCACCCCTATAACTGTCTGGTTTGGTTCTGCAACCCAACAAGACAGAAACAGACTTCACAGGATAATTAGAACTGCAGAAAAAACAATGGCTACCAACCTGCCGTCCATTGAGGACCTGTAAACTGCACGAATCAAAAAGGGGGCTGTGAAAATATTTACAGACCCCTCGCATCCTGGACATAAACTGTTTCAACTCCTAATCTCAAAATGACACTACAGAGCACTGCACACCAGAACAACTAGACACAAGAACAGTTTCTTTTCGAACGCCATCACTCTGCTAAACAAATAATTCCCTCAACACTGTCAAACTATTGACTAAATCTGCACTACTATTAATCTTCTAATCATTCCCATCACCCATCTCCTTCTACTTATGACTGTATGACTGTAACATTCTTGCTTGTATCCTTACAATTTATACTGATATTGTTTCCTAATTGCTTATTTGTAGCCTATGACTATCATTAAGTGTTGTAAGTGTTTTACCTTGATGAAGGTATCTTTTATTTTATGTACACAGAGAGCATATGCACCAAGACAAATTCCCTGTGTGTCCAATCACATCTGGCCATTAAAAAAATTCTATTCTATTCTATTCTATTCTATTCTATTCTATTCTATTCTATTCTATTCTATTCTATTCTATTCTATGGATGCATTTCTCCACCTGTTCCCCACTCTAGAGAACTTTTTTTCTTTCCAGA
This sequence comes from Ahaetulla prasina, assembly GCF_028640845.1. Classification (NCBI taxonomy): domain Eukaryota; kingdom Metazoa; phylum Chordata; class Lepidosauria; order Squamata; family Colubridae; genus Ahaetulla; species Ahaetulla prasina. Next base: position 215,941,321 of record NC_080540.1, on the reverse strand, counting down.
ATCTTTGCATAACGAGAAAGTAAAGCGGAATCAAAAGGAAAGTTTAAGGAGGTCTTTGGGATGTAAGGGAGAGATGCTTGCTTTATATAAAATAATTTTTACTTTTTTTATATTTATCAGATTTATTTGCTGCCCATTTTGCTGTTCACATCTGGTTGTGTGAGTAAAATTGCTATCAGTTCTAGGAGTTGCATTATGGCCTCTGCTATAAGTCTTGAAAAGCAGTGATTCCATGGGTATTCCTTTGATTTGTCCGTCAAATTGAAAGCATGTGGTTAGGCAGAGGGTGAGAAGAGCCCAAATGGGGGGTCAATATATCTAGCTGTCCACTATCCACCACAGAACACAATATTCCATTTTATACTATAAAACAGGTGACAAATTGACTATTAACAGGCACACAGACATAAGCAACATCTACATACCATTCAAAAGAGACAATCAAAAAGCCAGCAATTGACACCCAGATGAGCAGAGATTAACATCAAGATTAACATTAGACTAACAGTCAAGAAGCAAACAATACCTCAATCAAGGAACTGTCAAACAAGCCAACAGTAAACAGTCCAAACAAAGAACCACCAAGATCATTCCCGCCAACATTGACAGCCACTAGAATATAATATCAGAACAAATCCCACTCCCTATTAGCACTGATGATGTTATCTAGTTTTCACATCTGCAAGAAAACAACCAAGTTTAGAGGGCAAGGGCACCTCATAAGCTCGTTCTATGAGAAAGGGCAATTGCATTTTTTTTTCCTTGGGAAAATGCCCTCAGCTCAGACCCATCCATTCCATTTATGAAGAGAATAGACTAGAAGAGAAGAGAAGAGAAGAGAAGAGAAGAGAAGAGAAGAGAAGAGAAGAGAAGAGAAGAGAGACCATGGATGTCTTCTAGTTCAACCCCCTGTTCAGGCCAGAAACCCTATACCACTTCAGACAAATGGTTGTCCACTATCTTTTGAAAAACTTTCAGTGTTGGAACATCCATGATTTCTGGAGGCAAGTCATTCCACTGATTAATTGTTCTACCTGTCAGGAAATTTCTCCTTAGTTGTAAGTTGCTTCTCTCCTTGATTAGTTTCCCTCCATTGCTTCTGCCCTTAGGTGCTTTGGGAAATAGCTTGACTCTCTCTTCTTTGTGGCAACCCCTGAGATATTGGAACACTGCTATCATGTCATTCCTAGTCCTTCTTTTCATTAAAGCATTCCAATGTATGGTGGAAATCACTACCAATTACTTTTGTACACTTTGCAGTCTGAGTCACTATGAAAAATGTCAAAGATCAAAATACATATTGTCTTGCTCAGGTGAATTCAATCACTCAGCACTGCCTATCCATTCTTCTCTAACCAATATGGCTGTCTATATATTGACTCCAATGGAATAATTAGCAGTATGTATAAATGTTAAGACGGGCTTAGATAATTAACATATGCGTTCTCAACCTTACAATTTTTTCCCAAATACCATCACTCTGCTTAACAACTAATTCCCACAAAACCCTGTCAAATAATTTACTAAGTCCGTATTACTATTATTCTTCTCTTCCTTCCTAGTATCTATCTCTTCCCATTTATGAGTATAACCATGTTGCTTGTATCTTTCAATTTATAGTGTTTTATTTGTTTACTAGTACAGTTTGATAGCTTATTAGTAACCTTGACTATCACTAAGTGTCTTTTTATCCTTGATGAATTTATTTTATTCTCCTTATGTACGCTGAGAGCATATACACCTAAGACAAGTTCCTTGTGTGTTCAATCACACTTGGCCAATAAAGAATTCTATTCTATTCTATTCTATTCTATTCTATTCTATTCTATTCTATTCTATTCTATTCTATTCTATTCTATTCTATTTGATTCGATTCGATTCTAGTCTACTCTACTCTAGTCTATTCTAGTCTTATATGAGGCCACCAGAACCCTCCAGAATTTGCCATCAAATCATGATGCAGTTGAAGAAGGGAATTATTAAATGTATGGAGATTCATTATATTAAATGCATTGTTAACAGGTGCATTGTTAACTAAGAGAAAATGAAAAGAAGTCAAGACTTGGTTTTGTTCTACTTCTGCCCACTCGTTAAGAGTACGGCTCTCAGTGTACCATTCAAAGGCCCTCAGCTCAAGAATGTTGCACATCTCTCTCACAAAACTATTAATTTTTGCTTTTGAAAAAAATCTTTTTATGCATCTTTAACAGAGGCCCAGCGGGAAGAAGTTTAACAAGCAGCTTTTCTTCCACTTTGACTGATGTTCTCATTGATTTCAGCTATTACAAGTATGACAAGATCTTTTCTTGCATCAGAAACTGGCAATGGTCCAAGAAATTCCCCCAGAAGATCGAAAGCTCAAGATCCTTCATCTTTTGCTGATTCTAGTAGCGTTTGAAGGCTGCATGGAAGAAACCTGCTAGATGAAATTCATCTTTTCTACTTCATTATTTCAGGTAAGTGATGAAAACCACACACAGAGACAGGCAGAAAGACATAGACAGACATTCGGAGATACCGTTTTTTTCAGAGTATGTGACACACCGGAGTATAAGATGCACCTTAGTTTTGGGGAAGGAAAATAGGAAAAAAAATCTGCCTACCAGGTATTCATCTGGCTAGTCTTAAGCCTGGTCAACTTCAGCCCATTAGTTCGCTCACTAGTTTTGAGGTTGGGGCTGGTTGGGGCTAAAAAACAACTTCTAAATCAGAGCTGATCGTCAGAGGGAGCAGCAATTAGAAAAGCAGGCAAAGCATGGAAGATCACTTCACTCATGTTGGGGCTGAAAAACAGCTTCAAAAGCACAGCTGATCATCAGAGGGAGCTTCAGTGACTAAAGCAGGCGAAGCGCGGAAGGGGTAAGAGAATATAGCAGCTGTACTGGGTAGCCATTTTGGGCACTGCACACGGGGTTACATTCAGAAGATGCACACAAATTTTCAGCCTCTGTTAGGAGGGGGGAAAGTGTGTCTTATACTCTGAAAAAAGTTCCTTCAGTAACCTTGATTTCCTTGAATGAAATGAATTATCTGGATCCTTTTCAGCCTGGGTACTGAGCTGAATGGGTTATGAAAACAATTATGCTAATTGAAAAGCAATTATAGCTTTTTTAAAGCTATTGTAGACAGTAGTAATTGTGAAACCTAATAACAGCTTCGAAGGTAAAATAAAACATTGGGTATGCTAGACTATTCAATGCCATTCAGTACCATAATCGTGTTATATTTTTGTGGGAAACATCTCTAACATGGAACATCAGTTCTACTTTACTAAGGTGGTCTTAGGGAAACATAGTTCAACCTCCAGGTCTTCGACTTCTGTATCAAAATTGTATATGAAGAGTTAATTCATAGTTTGATATTGGCTCTCATCAAAATGCTACACACCTAACACTCCTTTTCAACTAATACTAATGTTATGAATACTAGGGATTTTGATACGTGTATGGTGTAAGTCTACATTCAGTCAAGCCAAGATGAAGGTTGTGTGAATCAGTAGACAGTCAATAGGGGACTGGTTGATAATATTTTCTGGTTCTTCCTCTGAAGAATTCCAGGGATTTTCTTTCATCCAGTGAGATGGCAATGACAGAGAGGACTGTTGAGAACTTGGGTACCATTTCCTCCAATGGTGGATTTATCTGTAGTGATCCATTTCTTAATCACTTTGCATCTAAGTTATTATAATTCATTCCATTTGAGGAAATGTCTGGAACTAACAACACTGCAAAAGGGAGAAACCAAAATTATGATCGATGAGCATTTTCTAGACCTCATAACAATGATCTTGAAACTGCTCCACCAGCTCCACCAGTTTTCATAATGATCCATAGAAAGAGAAAGAGGGACATGGGAACTTGGTGCTAAGGTAGAATGTACAATTTATATCAGCCAAGAATCACATCAAGTTTTGTTTGGTATGTCAAAGGGCACATATCAAACACGAGCAAGGTCAGAATCAAATTTAGAAGGCATATTGAATGTTTGGTGCTTAACTCTGCCCCCCAACTTCCTCATAAATTCTGAAAATGCAAAACTGGCCAGACTTTGGGCCCACTCAAATTGGGAAATTCTGGGATGGGAACTACGAAAAGGAGGGTGTATATGCACTTTACAAGGCCAAGATAGTGAAATGAGCACCTCTTCTCATTAAAAAAAATTCCCTGGATCATATATTCACCAGTCATGAATTTGTTTAACCATTCTTGTATTCTAGAAAGGGCAAGGTTAATGGGAATTTAATACTCCATTCACACCTTGACTGGCAAAGTTCTCCTATGGTTATGACGCATTCAATGTACACATCACCCTTCCTTTAAGAGCTGAAGATGATTCATCCTGCACATGAGGGTAAAATAGACCAAGAGATAATAGCCCTTATCTTACTCAGATCCCTCTGGTCCTCATCCAATATTTAAACCTGTATTTCTGGAAAGAGGGAGTGCAGTTATATTAAGATTCTTCTTCAATTACTACCTTGGAGTCTGCAGAATTGGCTCCTGCAACAGCCACAAAGGTCTACTACCCAAAAGCCTCAAGATGCACCACCAGAAACAATCCAATCAAGATCAAGTTGCTGTTGACTAATCTCACCTTTCACTTTTTCCAAAAGCTATTGACCACCAAGTCATCCAATCTGAACTGGACATCTGTAACAGTACCTCTGTCTTGGCTGGACTCTGATCTTTAGGCAGGTCCTACTGAAGTGATTGAGGCTTAATCTGGCTTGTTTGTCGCGGATGAGTTTGATCCTATTTGGTCTAATAAAGTGGACAGGGTTCTTGGAACTGTATGTTTGTTCACATTTGCGTTGTCCTCCTGGTCAGACTTCCCTGGAGATGACCTTTGACTGAATCCTGGAAATGATGAATGCATCCTTGAGAGAAGAAATGCTCCAGCTGGTACTTCAAAAGGCAGTAGTAAAACCCTTCTCCTAAAATTGTTGCCGGACCCCATCATGCTGGGCAATTTTCATCCCATTTCCAGCCTTCTTTTCTCAATTGCTGAGAAGTTGATCATGCTGCTTATTCAAAGAACTTTGAAGTAATCAGATTATCTGCCCTCCATCCAGTCAGCATTCAGACCTGGATAAGGACTGAAATGGCACTGATCAATGCTTGCGGTTTATTTCTGCTGGTAGTGGGGACGGGGGTAGTGCCATCCTGTTAAAAGTTATGAATTCATCTTGGTGCATTTGTATTGTTTCTGTTTCAAGAGCTGCATTGGCTACCTTTGTGCTTCAAGGTGCAATTCTAGTCCCTAGATGTTTTAAGGGCAAATTATTTGTGAGATTCTTATAATGAGCCATGGTGGCACAGTGGTTAGAGTACAGTACTGCAGGCTACTTCTGGTGACTGCTGGCTGCCTGCAATTTGGCAGTTCAAATCACACCAGGCTCAAGGTTGACTCAGTCTTCCATCCTTCCGAGGTGGGTAAAATGAGGACCCAGATTGTTGGGGGCAATATGCCGACTCTATAAACCACTTAAGAGAGCCGTAAAGTGGCATATAAGTCTAAGTGCTATTGCTATTACCCAGTGGTGGGTTGCTACCGGTTCACCCTGTATCGGGAGAACCAGTAGCAGCGGCGGTGGGAGGCCCACCCACCCGGACACTTCTGCGCATGCGCAGAAAGTGTTGCGTGTGCATGCGAGTGAGTGCATGCTCACGAGCGAACCGGTAGCGGCGGGATTTGAAATCCATCCCTGCTATTACTTTTTCCTGATCATCTCTACTTGCCCAGTTTGGTCCAGCAGGAGTGGCATGCTAAGAATCCTGGCAGTAAAGGATTGTCCTCTTTTGGCCAGCAAGATCGACCAAAATGTATAAGAACTCCTCTGCCAAATCTTGAAAATGTAACCAGACGCCAGGAACATACTACCACACATGGTGGACATGTAAGAAAGCAAGGAATTATTGGGAGAAAATTCATAATTGGTTAGAAATGATAACTGAACAATATATTGCGTTCAAACCAGAAATGTGCCTTTTAGGTATATTGTCAGAAAGTTATGACAAAGCAACCATTTACTTAGTGCTACATATACTGATGGCAGCTAGAATTACATATGCTAAATATTGGAAAAATGTGAACACCCCATCGAATAATGACATAATTAGGAAAATTTGGGATTGTGCTGAAATAGAAAGGTTAACTTTAAAAATTAAAGATAAAGAAAATTCAAAATATTATAGGATTTGGAATAATTTTTATGAATGGATAGAGACAAGAGATAGAAATGAGAGAGAAGGTTATGAATCTCAATAATTGTTAGTATGGACAACAAAGATGTATAACACTATGGATATAATATGGAAAAATTTGTAAATAAGCTAATGTAAGTAGAAATTTAGTTGAAGTTTTCTTTTATTTTCCCTTTTTTTGGGTTGTATTACTGTAATTACTGTTCACATAGTACAGTTATAGTTATTAGCTTGTATGTTATTAGCTAATAACTATAACTATAATATAGTTATTAGCTTGTATTCACCATTGATTTCTCTCTGGCTCTGCTTTCTTTGCATTGTTATTCTGACATGGCACTGTCTTTTCAATAAAATATATATATATATTTAAAAAAAGGATTGTCATCTTTCTGAACCCAAAAAGGTGTGCCTTTTCCATCCCAGTGCTTCTTCCTTTTGGAAGACCATTTTCCTATCTTGGCAAGTTTTCCCAATGTCTTGAAGGCCTGGGATGTGTTTCCAGGCATGAGTTTCAGAATGTTAATTGGAGACCATGAAATTGGTGATTGCTGATAAATTGGTTTCATGACTTGGTAGTTATATGTATTGAAACGTTATATTGTTGTATTTTGATTTGAAATGCTGTTAGAATGTGGAACATAAAATAATGGAGTTGGAAGGGACCCTGGAGATCTTCTAGTCCAACCACCTATTCGAGCAGGAGACCTTATACCCTTTCAGATAAATGCTTGCCCAGTCTCTTTTTGAAAGCCTCCAGCGATGGAATACCCACAACGTCTGAAGGCAAATTGTTCCATTGGTTGATTGCTTTTACCACAAGGAAATTTCTCCTTAATTCTGTGTTGCTTCCCTCCTTGGCTAGTTTCCTATCATTGTTTCTCATCTTGCCTTTTGATGCTTTGGAAAATAACTTGACCCTTCATCTTTGTAGGAGCCCCTCAAATATTGGAACATTTTATCATGTCACCTCTAGTCCTTCTCTTCATTAAACTAGACACACCCAATTCCTGTAATCATTCTTTATATGTTTTAACCTCCAGTCCCCTAATCGTATTTGTTGCTCTTCTCCGCACTTTTTTCCAAAGTCTCAACATCTTTAGGCATTCTTGTTAGGCAGGCCAGAGTCACTATGGTGCCCAAAGCAACCATGTAAATCAAATAAATAAATAAATGTTTGAGGACCCCACCTCAACCATTGCACAACTAGGGTGTTGTGTTTTTTTTTTTATGGAGACTTAGTTGGCTCCTTTCTTATTGGCTTGATATTGGATTTTTCCGAGATTAATGGCTCTCCGTGATTTTAGATGTTTCTCCTTTTTATTACAATGTATGCATCGATTGGATGTGTTTTGTTGGAAACCCTTGTCTTTGCTGCTTTCAGGGTTTTAGTATAAATTACTTCTGTGAGCGGAGGAATGATTTAAAAGCACATGAGACAAATAAACAAAATATTTTTTATAGAGGCACACACACTTTCTTATATATTTGCCACAAGCGATGGCAAAAGATACCCTGGAGGCATAGAAGAAATAGCAATGGATGGCCAATCAGATAATTAGCACATATCCCTTCCCATGGGAAATAGCCACAGGACAAGGCTCCGGTTTAAGGCAACCACAATAAAACACAGACTCACACCGCAGTTCCACATGGAAAAAAGAATAAAGCTGTCCGATACTCATAATTTGTGAAGTCACCAGAATGCCAGCTTGTGTCCCAAAGTTTCTTAATATTAGGAATTGCTCATGTCCTTGGAATGTCATTTGAAAGGGGAGCGTTAAATGCTTTGCATCTGTACTTATTTCTGTGTTGGTGGGGGGGAAGCGTGTGCTGGGCAAAACTCAGTTTATAAAACATGCATTATTTACCCAAGTGACAGAAAACAACTCCTGAGGAACTATTGCAGTGTTTAATATATGTATTATTCAGGGAGTTTGCTTTTAGATATTATATATTCATGTAACCTTTCATGCAGATGGAGAACATAGATAGTGGGTGGTTGCTAAGGGTTTCCAATCCCTCCGTAATTTTTTTTAGCATGATTCTGAGCTGAATTGCTGACAGCCACATGCAGGGCTTCTTCCGACATGGATCTTTTGACATGACAGTTGTCCCACTTCAAGTGCACACCAGATAGATTGGCCCAGAAAGGAGGGGATGTTTAGATTTGCAGCTCACATCAAACAACTTGGAAAGAATTGAATGCTTTAGATTTTTGAGACCTGTATGTGCTATGTATATATTTTCCATCTCAGGCAGATTGGAAGGGACCTTGGAAGTGTTCTAGTCAAACCCCCTGCTCAGGCAGGAAACCCTGCACCATTTCAGACAAATGGTTATCCAATCTCTTCTTAAAAACTTCCAGTGTTTGAGCATCCACAACTTCTGGAGGCAAGTCATTCCACTGATTAATTGTTCTAACTGTCAGGAAATTCCTCCTTAGTTCTAGGTTGCTTCTGTCCATCCCTTACTTCTCGTCTTGCCTTCAGTGCTTTGGATAATAGCTTGACTCCCTCTTTTTTGTGGCAACCTCTGAGATATTGGACGACTGTTATCATGTCACCTCTAGTCCTTCTTTTCATTAAAGTAGACATACCCAATTCCAGCTTTTATACTTTAGCCTCCAAGCTCCATTCCAACCTTGTTATTCTGCTATTGCTACCAAGATGAAACCCAGGGTGTCCAACCTTGGCAACTTTAAGAGTTGTGGACTTCAATTTCCAAAATTCCTCAGCCTCCACGCTGTCTGGGAAAATCTGTAAGTTCATAAGTCTTAAAGTTGCCAAAGTTGGCTATCCCGGGCTTCATTTTGATAGCAAGAGCAGCAAGAGCAGAATAACAGAATAACATAGTTGGAAGGGACTTGTAGGTTTTCTAGTCCAACCCTCTGCTCAAGCACAAAGCCCTATAACAGTAATGGCTAAGCTGTTCCGGACCAAGTGCCCAAAGCACACCCAAACCCCCAAAATACAATGCATGTGTGCCCTATGCATACATCCCGCCCCCTGCACATGTGCGTGTAGCCCCCTGCATGCCCCCACACATGCACGGCAGTGAGCCAAAGACCAGCTGGCTTGTGGGATGCACGTGTGCATGCGCATGCATGGCAGAGCTGAACTGGGGCAATGGCTTGCATGCCCACATAGACGGTGCTGCGTGCCACCTCTGGCATGTGTGCTATAGGTTCGCCATCAAGGCCCTATCACATTTCAGACAAATGACTGTCCAGTTTCTTCTCAAAATCCTCCAGTGTTGGAGCGCCCACAACTTCTGGAGGCAAGTCGTTCCACTGTTTAATTGTTCTAGCTGTCAGGAAATTTCTCCTAGGTTGCTTCTCTCCTTGCTTAGTTTCCAGCTAATTGTAGCAGCCTGTGGTCATATGACCATGCTTTTTGACTTCTGTCAAAAACTGGCATTTATTTCTGGTTTTTGACAAAACCAGTTCATAGGGAACAATTTCTTCACTTAACAACTGTGGCGGTCGCTTAAGGGCTGTGGTGTTCACTTAACGACTGCTATAAAAATAGTCAATAAAGAGGTCGTAAAATCAGATCAATCACAGAAGCATCCCACTACCATACTACAGACTTGTACCACTACACACTGTATAGTGTTATACAGACTATAATTTACAACCTTAATAGTTCATCTCCATTATGGTCGTAATTACAGGAGCATCTCTGTACATGGTAGGAATAGAAATCGTGTAACACTACAGCTCCAGGCTGGAGGCATTCCTGGGGGAGAGTGATGTAACACCAGCAGTATTTCATCACAACACAAATTTCGCAGTTTTTGTCTTTGCATCAGTGATGTTGCACATACATGTACCAGTGGTGGGATTCTACCGGTTCGGACCAGTTCGGGCTAACCGGTTCGCTGTGATTTTGAAGTGGCCCCGCCCCTGCATTATACTCAAATATATTTCTGTTTCCAAAGCCCAGCTGATAAGTGCAGCAGAGTGGATTGCCACGCCTCAGCTGTTTTCCTTGCCGGCAGCAATGTGGAAGGTCAGTTTTCTCCAAATTGTGCGAACCAGTTGTTAAACCAGTAGGATTTCACCCCTGACATGTACAAAAGAGGAATTGATATTCCACATACATGCTGGCTGGGGAGTTCTGGGAGTTGAAGTCCACACATCTTAAAGTAAGTTTGAAAAAAAAAATATCAAGCTGCTTTGGAACCCAGCAATTTTATGTCCTGAAAAAGAAAGATATATTTTCCCCTGAAAAAAAAAGTGGGGGAGGCATATACATGAGATGCCCCCTCTAAATCTACTAAATGCAGCCAGTCTTTTCTCCTGAATCTTTAAAATTTAAGCCCAGCTCTGCAGTGTCAAGGGAAGTAGTGGCTTTACCGACGGACCATCCATTTTGTTTTGAAAAATGCTAGAACAAGTCAGGGAATAGAACCAGCTTAAATGTCAGCACTTAGAAGCCGGGTAAACAGCAAGCGGCTATCAGCAATCCATCTCCTTTGTTTTTAAAGTAATGTTTTACTCCTGACAGGCAATTTAATTGCTAGCAGGAGTAACCACTAGACCTGGAGAGATAAAAAACTTTTGGACCAATTCTGTTTCAAGTCCACAGTTTTTCTTTGTAGTTTTGAAATCAACCTGGCTTGAAGTTTCAGCACTTAAGGGTGGTAGTAACCATGGTCTGTAGGGGAATGCCAGTAAAATGGTTATTATTTAGGCAGGGTTTTATACTGTGACAAATTACAGTTTGAAAAACAACAAGGATTAATTACAGTAGGAGACAGCAAAACTATGGGAAAAAAATGGGGACTAAACGAAAAGAAATTGAAAATCCTTTAGAAGTTCAAATATAAAACACATAGAGTGATTTGCAATATATAATGAAAAGAACATCAGGAATATATATGTAATATATATGTAATGATGTAATATATGTAATAATATAGGTAATACTATGACCTTTACTATGAACTTTAAAATCATTTCCTTCTGAAGTTAAGTCATAAAAACAATATTATTTTTGTTAGTAGTAAATTTTCTCCCCACCCTCAAAAAAAAGAATATATACAAAACACATTTGCCAAATGTTATTTATTAATAACACTGGCATAGTACATTCTAAACTCACAAAATTAATGAAGGTGTATTAAGTTTATATTAAATAACAACAGAAAGTGAAGTAAACAGTATTGTAAAACAATCAAAAGATGGTGAACCTCAGGTCAATAGTTTTGAAAAGGAACATTACAAAGCTTTTAAAAAAGAATTAATGTTATTATGACAATTGTACAATAATATACTCAGAAGTGACTCTTACAAACAAATTCAATAATTGATTATTCTTAAATCAAGTAAACACCCCAAATAGGTGTCATTACATAGGCCAATAGCATCATTAAATCTAGATTTAAAAACACATTATTAGTAGACTAAGCACATTTCAAAGCAAATACAACAATCTAATTTTAGAGGTATAGCGATGAACCAAATAGTCAAGACCTTAATATGAAAAAAACCAGCATGTAATTAATCTTGTTTCAGATAAGATGTTCATTTTTCTTAAAAATCCAAACAAGAATTTACATCTACAATTCAATTTAAAAAAAAAATCCTGCAGGAGCAAAATTTAAAAGTTTATCTTGATAATTCTTCTGCTTTGTTAATTACAGGCAAAAAAAATTTGCAAAGTGCTTCACGAAAATTACAGAAAACCATATTAGTCCAGGGAGATATTTAGGAATAGCTACTACAAAGGTTGACATCAATTTAAAAATATAATTATGACCCTTGTGCAATAATTTTCATAATTACAAAAACATGGCTTAAGTCATAACAGTATCTTCTTCCATTATCATTATTTGGTAGAGTAGCTGCAGTTAAAATGATTACACTTTCTAAAATCTCATTTTTGTTTCTTACATTGCCAATTCTATTGCCCATTATTTGGTCTTCCATTAGGCAAATAGTTTTTTTCTTCATTTATATGCAGCAATTAAAAAGCTATCTATTTTACAATATAAACCAAAGCATAATAGAAATTTAGCAATAACTAATTTGGAAGCTTGGATCAGCTTTGGAAAATGTAAACCCAGCTGTTGGCTTCTAATCTTTTTCTTCTTCTCCTCCAATTTCTTCATCGTTACTTCATAAGCACAATAATAAATTTGTTCAGTATGAAGAAGACTTTATAGAATTAAAGATTTAATTATAGATGAAAACTATGTTACTACTACTGAATATACTTTACAAAAAAGAATTTCAAATAGCAACTTAGTTTCAAATGAATTAAGATGAGTAATTTCTTTCTAAAACACCTAGTTCTCATCAAGTTAGACAACTAACACTTGAAGATGGGTCTGTACCTACTTTATCTGCTAGGAAGGGACATTGTCAATACTATTAAACAATTTTATACAAAGCAAGTATTTGCTATTGAGCATCCTAAAAAGCTTTAAGAGACGATCTAAATTTCAGCTTCAAAAATTTTGTTGGAATGCTTTGTGGCATAGACTTTTAAAACATCTCTTTCAGCAAGCCATTAGTAATTATCCATAAATGTAATCCTTAGATACTGCTACGCTATTAAAATAGCACCCTACCGATATTAACCTTTCTAGATCAAATTCCTGAGCTTGTAAGCAGTTTGGCAAATATTGCCATTTTTGCTGACAAGAACATTAGTTGGGATGCAAGTTTCTTTTTTTAAAAAAAAATGGGAATAATCGTCAAAGAATTCTTCATAACAAATCTTGTTAGTTCATTCTTGATTTTTCCTAACACATTTAAACTGATGTAACAGCATAAGGGATTGATTTGATTCCTACTGTTAAATGCCCACTTTATTATGGTACAACACATAGTAAGAAAAGCAAACTATACCCTTTATTGAATAGTATTTCAAAATCTAGGAAATTGTTTGGGCTAAAAAATCCTACAGTGCAAGATAAATTCTAGTCTCTCTCTCCTGGTGTATATATGTATATACCAGAGGTGGATTTCAGCAGGTTCTGACCAGTTCTGGAGAACCGGTAGCGGAAAGTTTTAGAAGTTCGGAGAACCAGTAATAAAAATTCTGATTGGCCCCTCCCCCATCTATTCTCTGCCTCCCAAGTCCCAGCTGATTGGGACGAAATGGGGATTTTGCAGTAATCTTTCCCTGCCATGCCCACCAAGCCACGTCCACCAAACCATGCCACGCCCACCAAGCCACGCCCACAGAACCGATAGTAAAAAAAAATTGAAACCCACCACTGGTATATACATATACATTCATATACTGTACACATACACATTTCTTTTCTTAGACATGCAGACACATACACCAGCGTAGTGTCCTAGAGGTGGAGCTCTCATCTCACAATAAGGAGGCTGTGAGTTCGATCCTAAGTATTGGCAGGTATTTCCCTCTTTAGGTGCAAAGAGAAAATATCTGCTGCAAACTCTGTGTAGGTGTCAGGAAGGGCATCTGGCCAGTAAAAGCTTAGCTCCATTCAATTGCCCCAACTTCACCCCAATGCAAGGGATTACAGGTGATTAAATTCATTCTAAATATGAATATTTAAAGTATTTGTATTCATATTTATCTATATTAAAATAGTATGCATGCTATAATAGACTTTCAAGTTTCTTTCTTTTCTCACAACTTGTGTTTTCTGTCTTGCGAAAACTTTAAAAATAGAAAAATGTATAATTCTTACCATGTGTTTATATACATACACACAGAGAGAGAGAGAGAGAGAGAGAGAGGGAATGTGTACATATGTAGTAAACTGATTCATACCAGTCCAAAATGAAATACGTAGAATGCAAATTGCAGATTTTCTCCCCACAGCTATCTCAGAGCTACAACTGGAAAGACCCACATCAAAAATTGTCTTGATCCATAGAAACTCATAAGATGACCTTTCGACCATTACTCTGTCCCAGCCTAATCTATGCCACTGGGTTATTGTCTGATTAAGCCAAATGGGGATTTCTCAGAGAAAAGACAGGCCCTAAACCTTAACAATCAGACAAATAAATAAATATATGTATATATTCTCCTGCAAAGTTGACTTGAGCAGAAGGAAATCATAAAACAGTGATTATTTACTATTTCTTTGCTAAAAAAAAAAGTCATTTAAAGAAAAGGGAAAAGGGCTTTGTTTGTTCATTCTAAATTATGCCTTTTCTTTTCCAAATCAATAGTTATGTTGAAAAATAGATCTTTTTAAGGTGAAAGCGTATATGAGATCCATATCTTTAGAGAATGGAGTGGAATAAGAATATTAGAAGAATATATTTTGTTTGCTAAGCATTCTTCCTTTCACAGGAGCGAATGAGAACCTTTAGGAAAAGTCAGCAGATGAACAGATTGAAGATAATGTCATTTTTTTAATGCTGTTGATCACTAGTTGCTGCAGAGAAATATGCAGTTTCTACTCCTAAAAGCCAAGCAGTATGAATGTGGTAGCTATATTATTCTTGATTTTCTTGAGTCCCCCTTTAAAGCCATTCTTGCTGGTAGCCATTATTTTGTACAGGGGTCTCCAACCTTGGCAACTTTAAGACTTGTGGACTTCAACTCCCAGAGTTGAACTCTTCAACTCTGGGTGTTGAAGTCCACAAGTCTTAAAGTTGCCAAGGTTGGAGACCCCTGATTTTGTAGATAATCTTGAACAACCTGAGCAAAAAGTCACATTATCTATGAGGCAGACAATAAGAAATTAATTAACGACCATAAGTAAATCATAGTCATGGATGTCCTATTTGTATACTTGTCTTTTGAGTTTCCCATCATGCATTGCTATTGAATGGCCCAAGTTCTCAAGTTTTGAGAAAAGTAAAAAAAATTGAAACCCACCACTGGTATATACATATACATTCATATACTGTACACATACACATTTCTTTTCTTAGACATGCAGACACATACACCAGCGTAGTGTCCTAGAGGTGGAGCTCTCATCTCACAATAAGGAGGCTGTGAGTTCGATCCTAAGTATTGGCAGGTATTTCCCTCTTTAGGTGCAAAGAGAAAATATCTGCTGCAAACTCTGTGTAGGTGTCAGGAAGGGCATCTGGCCAGTAAAAGCTTAGCTCCATTCAATTGCCCCAACTTCACCCCAATGCAAGGGATTACAGGTGATTAAATTCATTCTAAATATGAATATTTAAAGTATTTGTATTCATATTTATCTATATTAAAATAGTATGCATGCTATAATAGACTTTCAAGTTTCTTTCTTTTCTCACAACTTGTGTTTTCTGTCTTGCGAAAACTTTAAAAATAGAAAAATGTATAATTCTTACCATGTGTTTATATACATACACACAGAGACAGAGAGAGAGAGAGAGAGAGAGAGAGAGGGAATGTGTACATATGTAGTAAACTGATTCATACCAGTCCAAAATGAAATACGTAGAATGCAAATTGCAGATTTTCTCCCCACAGCTATCTCAGAGCTACAACTGGAAAGACCCACATCAAAAATTGTCTTGATCCATAGAAACTCATAAAATGACCTTTCGACCATTACTCTGTCCCAGCCTAATCTATGCCACTGGGTTATTGTCTGATTAAGCCAAATGGGGATTTCTCAGAGAAAAGACAGGCCCTAAACCTTAACAATCAGACAAATAAATAAATATATGTATATATTCTCCTGCAAAGTTGACTTGAGCAGAAGGAAATCATAAAACAGTGATTATTTACTATTTCTTTGCTTAAAAAAAAAGTCATTTAAAGAAAAGGGAAAAGGGCTTTGTTTGTTCATTCTAAATTATGCCTGGCCTAACTTTTCTTTTCCAAATCAATAGTTATGTTGAAAAATAGATCTTTTTAAGGTGAAAGCGTATATGAGATCCATATCTTTAGAGAATGGAGTGGAATAAGAATATTAGAAGAATATATTTTGTTTGCTAAGCATTCTTCCTTTCACAGGAGCGAATGAGAACCTTTAGGAAAAGTCAGCAGATGAACAGATTGAAGATAATGTCATTTTTCTAATGCTGTTGATCACTAGTTGCTGCAGAGAAATATGCAGTTTCTACTCCTAAAAGCCAAGCAGTATGAATGTGGTAGCTATATTATTCTTGATTTTCTTGAGTCCCCCTTTAAAGCCATTCTTGCTGGTAGCCATTATTTTGTACAGGGGTCTCCAACCTTGACAACTTTAAGACTTGTGGACTTCAACTCCCAGAGTTGAACTCTTCAACTCTGGGTGTTGAAGTCCACAAGTCTTAAAGTTGCCAAGGTTGGAGACCCCTGATTTTGTAGATAATCTTGAACAACCTGAGCAAAAAGTCACATTATCTATGAGGCAGACAATAAGAAATTAATTAACAACCATAAGTAAATCATAGTCATGGATGTCCTATTTGTATACTTGTCTTTTGAGTTTCTCATCATGCATTGCTACTGAATGGCCCAAGTTCTCAAGTTTTGAGAAAAGTAAAAAAAAAAATCCAAACCCCCAACATTTCTATATTTACTTTCTCCTAAAATAAGGTTATCACGTGAAGTGTTAGTGCCACTTTATAATGCCTTGGTAAGGCCACACTTGGAATACTGCATTCAGTTTTGGTCGCCACGATGTAAAAAAGATGCTGAAACTCTAGAAAGAGTGCAGAGTAGAACAACAAAGATGATTAGGGGACTGGAGGCTAAAACATATGAAAAACGATTGCAGGAACTGGGTATGTCTGTAGTTTAATGAAAAGAAGGACTAGGGGAGACATGATAGCAGTGTTCCAATATCTCAGGGGCTGTCACAGAGAAGTGGGAGTCGGCCTGTTCTCCAAAGCACCTGAGGGTAGAACAAGAAGCAATGGGTGGAAACTGATCAAAGAAAGAAGCAACTTAGAACTGAGGAGAAATTTCCTGACAGTTAGAACAATTAATAAGTGGAATGACTTGCCTGCAGAAGTTGTGAATGCTCCAACACTGGAAATTTTTAAGAAAATGTTGGATAACCATCTGACTGAGATGGTGTAGGGTTTCCTGCCTGGGCAGGGGGTTGGACTAGAAGGCCTCCAAGGTGCCTTCCAACTCTGTTGTTGTTGTTGTTATTTTGTTGTTACTTTGTTGTCTCTATCCCATCTCCTTTTCTTTCCTTGCTATAACAAAATTACATTACACCATCCAACTCCCAGCAAATCTAGGTGGTTTACAAATTGTAAAAACATGCTTAGAAAAGGAACAATACACACACAAAAAAAACCAAGAACTTCGGAAAATGAAGGAAAAACCTAGCAGAGAAAATAAATCCAAATGGCGGCGGGGGCGGGGGGCGGGAAAGAAAGACAAAAAGGTGTCAATGATCACCACCAAGGACTTTGTGAACAGCCACTTCTTTGAAACACCAGTGGAGTAGGGGTCTTTTAAAGGCCTGTTTTAGAAAGCAGGCACTTCCAGGGTCCAGGCAAATGGCATTGTATAATCAATGGTACCCAGATCATGCCAACCCTCCTAGATTGAAGTAGCCTGCCAGATATATATATCAGTGGTGGGTTTCAAATTTTTTTACTACCAGTTCTGTGAGTGTGGCTTGGTGGGCGTGGCATGCCTTGGTGGGTGTGGCTTGGTGGGCATGGCAGGGGAAAGATACTGTAAAATCTCCATTCCCACCCCACTCCAGGGGAAGGATACTGCAAAATCCCCATTTCCTCCCAATCAGCTGGGACTTGGGAGGCAGAGAATAGATGTGGGTAGGCCAGTCAGAATTTTTATTACCGGTTCTCCGAACTACTCAAAATTTCCACTACCGGTTTTCCAGAACTGGTCAGAACCTAGCAACCAGCATTTTGAATCACACTCAAATGCAAGCTTGCAACCAAGTGCAGCTTGCAAAACAGAGGTGTTACATGGACGTACTGAGACATGCCTATTACTGCTGGCACCACCTCACTCAGTGTTGTGCCTGCGCCCCCCGAGCAGGCCCCCTGCCAGAAAGTGACTCGGCAAGTGAGGGGGAAGGGCCATCAGGACTTACCTTTGGAGCACCAACTTCCCTGGTTCAGCTCCAGGAGCCAGAGGCAGGCCAGCTGGAGGAGATAACGAGGCCTCCGTCCCCTGACTCTTTCCCCCCCAGGCAACACCTCCAGACCTGGCTAATGGCAATCAGGCCTGGCTAGACCCTAGGTTTCGTAGGTAGGAGAGACGGGAACAACAGAAGCAGGGGTGGAGCAGGCCTAGGAAATGCTGAGTCATGGAGCCACACCCCACAGGATATAAAAGCAGCAAGGGCTGCTATACCACTTTGTGGCAAGCAAATCAACTGCTTAGAGGGATAATTAGAGCTGAAGTCCTGTTTGTTCCTGGTTTCCTGGCTGACTTATCAGCATCAGGTGAGATAACAGAGACACTTGGCAGACGCTCGCTAGTTTGCTGCCAGAGCTTATAGTTGCCTGCTAATTAAGTCATCGCTTGTGTCTCCCGGACTGCGGAGGGGGATGGAACACTCTGGATCCTTGAAACTTCTGGGTGGTTTTGAAAGACAACCCCATGTGACATATTCTGGTGAAAGACAAGTTTGGAGGACTGGCTCCAAAACAAGTCAGAAAGCTCGGAAGACCAAACCTCTGGTCATGGAGACTGACTCAGATTGGATCCATGTTGCTGCTCATCACAGAAAACTCAGAAGTCCCAATTTATGGTACAGTTTTGTCAATCCATTCATCTTGGTGCATCCATCTCAGTTCTACAGTGTCACCTTCAATGTGCAATGGTGAGAATTATCTATAATCTTCTAACAGTGGCCGTACCCTTAATGTTCATACAGGACATCACAGTCCCTAAAATGTTACCTTGAAATGCCTTCGTACCATCCCTGGAATTGCATTTTTTTTCTTGCCAGAGCTGTTAAGTTGTCCCTATTTTTCTTTGACTTCTCCCCAATGTTTTTGCGAGACCTCAACTTATATAACAAAAAACAATTGCTACCAACCTGCCTTCCATTGAGAACCTGTAGACTGCACAAGTCAAAAAGAGGGCTGTGAAAATATTTACAGACCCCTCACATCCTGGACATAAACTGTTTCAACTCCTACCCTCAAAATGATGCTACAGAGCACTGCACACCAGAACTAGACACAAGAACAGTTTTTTCCCGAACGCCATCACTCTGCTAAACAAATAATTCCCTAAACACTGTCAAACTATTTACTAAGTCTGTACTACTATTAATCTTCTCATCGTTCCCATCACCCATCTCCTTCCACTTATGACTGTATGACTGTAACTTTGTTGCTTGTACCCTTACGATTTATATTGATATTGATTGTTTCCTGATTGCTTATTTGTTCCCTATGACTATCATTAAGTGTTGTACCTTATGATTCTTGATGAACGTATCTTTTCTTTTTATGTACACTGAGAGCATATGCACCAAAGACAAATTCCTTGTGTGTCCAATCACACTTGGCCAATAAAGAATTCTATTCTGTTCTATTCTATTCTATTCTATTCTATTCTATAACACCTTTACATAACTTAACTACTATTAATTATTAATAGTTTAATTATTAATAAATAAATTATATAATAATAAATAACAATTTATTAATAATAATATAATAATAATATAATAATAATATAATATAATATAATATAATATAATATAATATAATAATAATTTATTAATAATAATAATAAATATTAATAAATAATAAATAATATAAATAAATTATTAATAAATAAATTATTATTTAACTAATAATTATTAGTTAAATAATTAATTATTTAACTACTATTAATCGTTTCATAGTTCCCATCACCGATCTCTTTCCACTGTATGACTATAACTTGTTGCTGGCAATCCTTATGATTTATATTGATATATTGATCATCAATTGTGTTGTAAATGTTGTACCTTGATGAACGTATCTTTTCTTTTATGTACACTGAGAGCATATGCACCAAGACAAGTTCCTTGTGTGTCCAATCACACTTGGCCAATAAAAATTCTATTCTATTCTATTCTATAACGTTGATTGCTTTCCCCGTTTGCAAGATTTGAGATTCATTTGGAGATTTTGGCTTGCAGTAAATATCATGTTACAGACACAATGTAAAAAAAAAAAAAACATTTCACATTCTGTTGCTAAAGGCCACTGCAGAGAAATCTATGCAAAGCCCATTGCTATTCTTTTGTGTGTATGTGTGTGTATTTACTCTCCTGAAACATTTTTTTATTCCCAAACCTGGCTACATTCTCTATATGCACATCCGTGGGCTAGCTGATCATATTCCATGTTGCCTTATAAAAGGCCATTTTGCTCTGGAAAGCGGGGAGAGGACCATTGAAGGCCTCAAGTGAATCCTTGGCTTTCCTAAAAACCAATATACCATCTGTTTAGCACAGAAATGAAATTAATCGCTTATGGCTTTTCTCTCTTTACCAGATCAAGTTAAACTTCAGGGCAGGAGTCAGATCTGGTTGCTTCAAAAGCAGACTATCAGGTTTTGTTGTATTGGAAGAAAAGTCTGAAGTCTGTCATTCCACTTTATGTAGCAGTGTCAAACCTTTCATGGTTTAATGGTTTTGGTTAACGCAAAATGCATCCAGCTTCAGATTTTTATATACACACACAGAGAGAGATACATGTTTCTTATTTATTCTTTGGCATGTTCTTTTTTTTAGGAGGTCGATTGTGGCATCTTACACATTGGCAAAAAAAATCAGAACACAAAATACAAGCTGGACGGATACCACCTAACAGACGACCCTCACTCTGTCAAAGACTTTGGAGTACTCATCTCAAATGATCCAAGTGCCAGAGCTCCCTGTAACAGCATTGCCAAAAAAGCATTAAGAATTGTTAACCTAATCTTGCGTAGTTTCTTCTCCGGTAATATTGAACTGCAAACTAGGGCATACAAAATTTTTCCCAAGACCAATTCTTGAACACAGCTCATCTGTCTGGAACCCGTACTGCATATCAGACATTAATACAATTGAGAACTTCCGGTCTGGCTCCACTTCGTTGAAAAAGCAGTCTTGTTTAGACTGCTAACCCCGTAGTCTGTAGAACTGTCAGGACATCGTAAATCATGTCCGACAGCTTGTAAAATCTCTTCCCTCAGGCAAAGAGGGAGAGATGAGCATTCAGGCTGACGTTGAGACACCCAAAAAAAGCCACAGAAAAAGTTTCTGGAGGCTTGAGGGGAGTGTTCCTTCCATAGCCTGAAAAGCTCCAGACTGGGGGAGCTCCTGCCTTCTGGCAAGAAAAAACGCAGCGTCCAGTCTCCACGGCAGAAATTGATTTATGATGGATTGTAACGTGGACGGAGCAGAGACTGGAGTTCTAGCATTTGTTTGTAAGAAGACTGCAAGCCCCTGAGGATTTGTTGCGAAGATAGGAGAGAAGAAAGCAAATGGCGTTTTGTGGAATGTGTATACTGGAAACGAAAGTTAAAGAAATGCTTATTAACAGCTAGTGTGGAACTAGAAGATATATAGGAAGATACTGACTAAATGGAAGAAATGAGAATTTTATGATTTATACTTTTTCTTCTTCTTTGGGATTATAGTGATTTAGAAGAAAAGTTTTTTGAATTTTTCTTTTTTAACCTTTTTTTGTTCATTATTAGGTTATATTTTTAAAAAATGGCTTTTAAGCAAATAGTACCAAAAGTCACTAAAAATTTTGAAATTTCTTCAGTTCAGATTCAAAAATTAAAAGAAGAAATCAAAAAGGAATTAAGAAATTCTTTACAGGAGTTTTTGGAGAGTCGTTTTTCAGAAATAGATCAAAAATTTGATAAAATAGAAAAAGAGATGTTGGATTTTAAGGAAGTGGTGGAAGAGCAGAAGAGGGAAATGAAAATGGTAAAGGATGCAATTGCGCAAATATTAGGCTCTTGTATTCAGATGGAAGATAATCTTGAAGAAATTAATAAAGCTAATTTAGAGTTGCAAAGGAAAATAGAGGAAATTCAAAAGAATCAAAACAATTGGAACTTAGATAATAAGATGGAAGATATACAGGCAAAGGTAGATAGGGCAGACGAAGAAAGAGTAATATTACAATATAGATTAATGGAATATGCTACAAGGGTGAGGGGGTTGAAGCAAAGTAGGAAGGAAAATTTAAAAGAGATTTTTACGCAAGCCTTTGCTCAGGTAAAGGGTGTGGAGCCAGAAGACTTTGAGATTAATATTGAAAGAATTTATCGTGTTAATTCTTGGTGGGCAAGACAAAATAGAGTACCGAGGGATGTGGTTATTTATTTTGCAACTAAAAAGATTAGGTATGAAATTTTACAAGCCTTTTATAAAAATAAATTTCAAATATTGGGACAAGATATAAAAATGATGAAGGAAATTCCTCCTAAAATGTTAAGAAAGAGAAGAGAATTTGCTTTTTTAGTGGATGAGTTTAAGAAACATCAGATATATTTTAGATGGGAAGTTCCAATGGGTTTGTCAATGAATTTTAGAGGCAGAAAGTATTTTCTTAATTCAGTTATGAAAGCAAGACATTTCTATATTAATGTTTTAAAGAGTGGGAATCCTTTGTTGTTAGATGCTAAGTTAACTGGTTTGGAAACGATGGAAAATAGAATAGGAGAGGGGAGGAATGTTTAAGATGTGAATATGATGATTATGGTTAATTTTTGGAATTGATTTGTTTAGGATATAAATTATAGGATTTTTGTTATTTGCTATTTGTATGGTATAAACCTATGGGATGATATTATTTAATTGTGAAGGATGGAAAATAAAATTTATGATTTTAGATAATGTTGTGGATGTAATGATTTTAACTCTTTACTGTTATATTGTGGATGTAGTTTAAATGATTATTTGTTTTAATTGATACGTTTATAGACAGTAAAAGTTATGAAGTTAAGCTGGAAATATTGTATTTAAGAGATTTTATTCGAAACGATATTTGATTGATGGAGTAGTATTGGAAGATTGGACATTAAATGTTATGACAATTGAAGAAATATGTAAGTGATGAGAATTTGAGTTTGAGAAGCTGGATTGTAATTTAAGAAATGAATTTATGAAATTTGAAGGAATATACAAGTGGGGGAAAAATTTGAATTTTAGAAGATGGACTAATTTTTAAAATGGACTGTAAGAAGAACGGACATTAAATGTTATGGCAATTGAAGAAATATATAAGTGATGAAAATTTGAGTTCGAGAAGATGGACTGTAACTTAAGAAATGGACTTATGAAATTTGAAGGAATATACAAGTGGAAAAAAATTGAATTTGAGAAGATGGATTAATTTTAAAAATGGATTGTAAGAAGAAGTAATATGTGAAGTTGGTACTGCTTCTTTTCTTTTTTCCTTTTTATTATTCTTTCCTATCTCTTTATTTTTATTGTGAGGGGATTTAAAGTTTTAAATTTTTGAGGGTGGGAGGTTATGTATATTTTGTATACTTTAGCTTGTGATTGTTGGTCATAATACCCGGTATTTGCTCTGGGAAGTTCGGGGGGGGGAAGGGGGAGGGGGGAAAGGGGGGGAAATGATACATGGATTGATTATTAATGTACAGTAATGTTTGAAGATATGAAATTAAAATTTAAAATGATATTGGGGCTGCCTGACTGCCATTTCAGAAAGAAAAGGAGAGAGGAGTAGAAGGAGGGAAGAAAGTAGGTAGGAAAGAGTTGAGGAGGGGAATAAGAAGGTTAGATAGGGTGGAAGAAGGGAGGAGTGGAGAAGGAGGAGAGGAAGTAGTAAAATGAAGGAGATGAAGGATGGGAAAGTAGTAGAGGGTAGAGAGGGAGGTTGTGAAGAAAGAAAGTGGCAGTCGGGCAGGCCTGAATCAGTAATAAATAAAAATTAATGATTAATGATGGATAATAGTTTGTACATAAATATGATGTTGGAAAATGGAAATAAAAATTATTTTTTAAAAAAATACAATTGAATGAGTCCAGAGATATTTCACAATGTTGTAGAATGAAGAGACACAAGCCAGCTCCTCTGGGAAGGAAGGGTTTATTATATATGCGCAGGTTCAAGTACAGAACAAAGCTGTTGGTCTGAACCAGTCAGGGGATTTCCAGCAAAGCTTTATATACCTTATTGCTACATGCAGGCTGCAAATACATTGTCTCAGCAAGTTACATTCCATATATGGTTACAATTCCAGGAATAGTATATTGGGGAACTGATACCAGATCAGGGGGTTACACAAACATGTTTACCACGATCGCAAAGTACATTTTCTGCAAAACAGCAGGATGTGGTTTTCCTAGCTTAGCACATTTATGGGTGGTACATGCGTATACGGTGTATGGGGAAAGCAACTTCTCTGTTACAGCTGACAGGGCCTTTCTTTTGCTTGACCAAAGATGTCTCTAGGGCCTAAGGCCTGTATCCTTCCTTCTCATGTTGCTTTAGCAACCCACCTTAACAAGAAGAACCCTCCACTCCTCTGCTCGCAACAAAATACCTTATGCCACCAGACTCGAAATTTTGGGCTTAGACAACTTAGAACTTTGCTGTCTTCAGTCTGACCTAAGCATAGTACATAAAATCATCTGCTACAATGTCCTACCAGCCAATGAATACTTCAGCTTCCAAAAAAACAATACAAGAGCACACAATGGATACAAACTCAATCCAAACTAGACTGCAGAAAATACGACTTCAGCAACAGAGTTGTGAATGCCTGGAATGCACTACCTGACACTGTGGTTTCTTCCCAAAATGCCCAAAACTTTAACCTTAGACTGTCTACTGTAGACCTCACCCCATTCCTAAGAGGTTTGTAAGGGGTGTGCATAAGCATACCAGCTTGCCTACCATCCCTGTCATAATGTTTTCTTTTATTCATATCCTTTACATTTGCATCTGTCATAAAATACATGCTTGATGAAAAATAAATAAAATAAAAAATAAATAAATCTTTGAACTGACGAGAGGTCAGGAAGGTGGTGTTAACAATAATAATAACAATAATAATAATAGAGTTGGAAGGGACCTTGGAGGTCTTCTAGTCCAACCCGCTGCCCGGGCAGGAAACCCTACACCATTTCAAACAAATGGTTATCCAACATTTTCTTAAAAATTTCCAATGTTGGAGCATTCACAACTTCTGCAGGCAAGTTGTTCCACTGGTTAATTGTTCTAACTATCAGGAAATTTCTCCTTAGTTCTAAGTTGCTTCTCTCCTTGATTAGTTTCCACCCATTGCTTCTTGTTCTACCCTTAGGTGCTTTGGAGAATAGTTTGACTCCCTCTTCTTTGTGGCAACCCCTGAGATATTGGAACACTGCTATCATGTCTCTCCTAGTCCTTCTTTTCGTTAAACTAGGCATACCGAGTTCCTGCAACCGTTCTTCATATGTTTTAGCCTCCAGTCCCCTAATCATCTTTGTTGCTCTTCTCTGCACTCTTTCTAGAGTCTCAACATCATTTTTACACTGTGGCAACCAAAACTGAATGCAATATTCCAAGTGTGGCCTTACCAAGGCATTATAAAGTGGTATTAACACTTCACGTGATCTTGATTCTATCCCTCTGTTTATGCAGCCCAGAACTGTGTTGGCTTTTTTGGCAGCTGCTGCACACTGCTGGCTCATATCTAAATGGTTGTCCACTAGGACTCCAAGATCCCTCTCACAGTTATTACTATTGAGCAAGGTACCATATATACGGTACCTGTGCATTTATTTTATTTTTTGCCTAAATGTAGAACCTTACTTTTTTCACTGTTGAATTTCATTTTGTTAGATAGCGCCCAATGTTCTAGTCTGTCAAGATCTTTCTGTATCTTGAGCCTATCTTCTGGAGTGTTGGCTATTCCTGCCAGCTTGGTGTCATCTGCAAATTTGATGAGTTCCCCATCTATCCCTTCGTCCAAGTCATTGATGAAGATGTTGAAGAGTACTGGGCCTAAAACAGAGCCTTGGGGTACTCCACTGCATACTTCCCTCCATGTGGATGTAGTTCCGCTGAGGACTTCACGTTGAGTGCGGTTGGTCAGCCAGTTACGAATCCAACTGGTGGTGGTGCTGTCTAACCCACATTTTTCTACTTTATCTAGTAGTAGGTTATGGTCTATTTTATCAAATGCTTTGCTGAAGCAGTAAAGCATTTTTACTGTTGTTCTTCCAGCTCAAAAGGAAATGTGGTTTTAGTGTGGGCTGCAAGTCTTGCTAAGGAGAGCGAAACACCAGAATGTTATGATCATCCCTTCAGCCCATGTGTCCTGCCTCATCTGGGCCAAAACGATTAGGGTTGTCTCTGTCAGCCAGCTGCACCTTTACAGTTACGCTGTAATTTTCCCTGTCCAGACCCTCACAAATAGCTAAGAGAGTAGGGTGTGTGTGTAAAGAAATGTACCATCTAATGACTTGAGACAAGAGATTATGGATAGTGCTATGATTGTGAGCTGGCCTGTTATAAATTGATATAATAAATAAATAATACATCATAAATCCAGTGCCTTCTGGGATGAGCCAGAGAAGGAGAGGAATATGACATTGGATTCCCTCTCCTACCTTCTAGCTATCAGTGATAGCTAACCTTTTTGCCGTCATGTGCCAAAAGCGTGGGAAGCATGGGAGGGGGTTGCGCAGAGGTGGGTTTCAGCAGGTTCTGACCAGTTCTGGAGAACCGGTAGCGGAAATTTTGAGTAGTTCAGAGAACTGGTAGTAAAAATTCTGACTGGCCCCACCCCCATCTATTCTCTGCCTCCTGAGTCCCAGCTGATCAGGAGGAAATGGGGATTTTACAGTATCCTTCCCCTGGAGTGGGATGGGAATGGAGATTTTACAGTATCCTTCCCCTGCCATGCCCACCAAGCCATGCCCACCAAGCCATGCCCACCAAGCCATGCCACGCCCACCAAGCCACACCCACAGAACCGGTAATAAAATTTTTTGAAACCCACCACTGGTGTTGCGCAAGTGTGTGCCCACACCCATAATGTAATGCCCTTGTGTGCTCTGTCCCTGCACATGTGTGTGCAACTCCCCCACACTCCCCGTGCATGCACGCACAACCGCCTATGCGCCCTCTGCCCATGGATGTGTGACCCCTCTATGCATGCATGTGCGCCTCCCACATGTGCCCTGCCCCCATGCCAGAGACCTGAAAATCAGCTGGCCAGCAGGTTGTGAAACCCTCTGTGTGAAGTGGGGTCGTAGGACTCAGGTCGGCTTGTTGATCACGTACCTGGCTCCTTGCTGCGTGACAACAGCCCTGCCCGAGCTGTTGGAGGTGCTTGCTGGCTTGGCGGTTGAGACCCCTAGACTGATGGTCATGGGGGATTTCAACTTGCCATCAGCCGGTGTGGCATCTTCGGCGGCTCGGGAGTTCTTGGCCTCCATGACAGCCATGGACCTGACTCAATTAGTTGACGGCCCTACTCACATCGGGGGAGGCACACTAGATTTGATTTTCATCTCGGGTCAGTGGATGAATGATCTGGAACTAGGTGATTTAGTCGTTGAGCCTTTGTCATGGTCAGATCATTCTCTCCTTCGTCTGGACTTTTGGACCGCTACTCAACATCGCAGGGAGATGGGACATTGTGTTGGTTCCGTCCCAGGCGCCTGATGGACCCGGAGAGGTTCCTGATGGAGCTTGGGCCATTTCCTGAGAATCTGGCCTGCGGCACGATAAAATAAAATAAATAAATCTTTGAACTGACGAGGGGTCAGGAAGGTGGTGTTAACAATAATAATAACAATAATAATAACAGAGTTGGAAGGGACCTTGGAGGTCTTCTAGTCCAACCCTCTCCGGGCAGGAAACCCTACACCATTTCAGACAAATGGTTATCCAACATTTTCTTAAAAATTTCCAATGTTGGAGCATTCACAACTTCTGCAGGCAAGTTGTTCCACTGGTTAATTGTTCTAACTATCAGGAAATTTCTCCTTAGTTCTAAGTTGCTTCTCTCCTTGATTAGTTTCCACCCATTGCTTCTTGTTCTACCCTCAGGTGCTTTGGAGAATAGTTTGACTCCCTCTTCTTTGTGGCAACCCCTGAGATATTGGAACACTGCTATCATGTCTCCCCTAGTCCTTCTTTTCGTTAAACTAGGCATACCGAGTTCCTGCAACCGTTCTTCATATGTTTTAGCCTCCAGTCCCCTAATCATCTTTGTTGCTCTTCTCTGCACTCTTTCTAGAGTCTCAACATCATTTTTATATTGTGGCAACCAAAACTGAATGCAATATTCCAAGTGTGGCCTTACCAAGGCATTATAAAGTGGTATTAACACTTCACGTGATCTTGATTCTATCCCTCTGTTTATGCAGCCCAGAACTGTGTTGGCTTTTTTGGCAGCTGCTGCACACTGCTGGCTCATATCTAAATGGTTGTCCACTAGGACTCCAAGATCCCTCTCACAGTTATTACTATTGAGCAAGGTACCATATATACGGTACCTGTGCATTTTATTTTTTTTGCCTAAATGTAGAACCTTACTTTTTTCACTGTTGAATTTCATTTTGTTAGATAGCGCCCAATGTTCTAGTCTGTCAAGATCTTTCTGTATCTTGAGCCTATCTTCTGGAGTGTTGGCTATTCCTGCCAGCTTGGTGTCATCTGCAAATTTGATGAGTTCCCCATCTATCCCCTTGTCCAAGTCATTGATGAAGATGTTGAAGAGTACTGGGCCTAAAACAGAGCCTTGGGGTACTCCATTGCATACTTCCCTCCATGTGGATGTAGTTCCACTGAGGACTACACATTGAGTGCGGTTGGTCAGCCAGTTACGAATCCATCTGGTGGTGGTGCTGTCTAACCCACATTTTTCTACTTTATCTAGTAGTAGGTTATGGTCTATTTTATCAAATGCTTTGCTGAAGCAGTAAAGCATTTTTACTGTTGTTCTTCCAGCTCAAAAGGAAATGTGGTTTTAGTGTGGGCTGCAAGTCTTGCTAAGGAGAGCGAAACACCAGAATGTTATGATCATCCCTTCAGCCCATGTGTCCTGCCTCATGTGGGCCAAGAGGATTAGGGTTGGTCTCTGTCAGCCAGCTGCACCTTTGCCCTGTGGTTTACGCTGTAATTTTCCCTGTCCAGACCCTCACAAATAGCTAAGAGAGTAGGGTGTGTGTGTAAAGAAATGTACCATCTAATGACTTGAGACAAGAGATTATGGATAGTGCTATGATTGTGAGCTGGCCTGTTATAAATTGATATAATAAATAAATAATACATCATAAATCCAGTGCCTTCTGGGATGAGCCAGAGAAGGAGAGAAATATGACATTGGATTCCCTCTCCTACCTTCTAGGCCAGTGATAGCTAACCTTTTTGCCGTCATGTGCCAAAAGCGTGGGAAGCATGGGAGGGGGTTGCGCAGAGGTGGGTTTCAGCAGGTTCTGACCAGTTCTGGAGAACTGGTAGCGGAAATTTTGAGTAGTTCAGAGAACCGGTAGTAAAAATTCTGACTGGCCCCACCCCCATCTATTCTCTGCCTCCTGAGTCCCAGCTGATCAGGAGGAAATGGGGATTTTACAGTATCCTTCCCCTGGAGTGGGATGGGAATGGAGATTTTACAGTATCCTTCCCCTGCCATGCCCACCAAGCCATTCCCACCAAGCCATGCCCACCAAGCCATGCCACGCCCACCAAGCCACACCCACAGAACCGGTAATAAAAAATTTTGAAACCCACCACTGGTGTTGCGCAAGTGTGTGCCCACACCCATAATGTAATGCCCTTGTGTGCTCTGCCCCTGCACATGTGTGCGCAACTCCCCCACACTCCCCGTGCATGCACGGACAACCGCCTATGCGCCCTCTGCCCATGGATGTGTGACCCCTCTGTGCATGCATGTGCGCCTCCCACATGTGCCCTGCCCCCATGCCAGAGACCTGAAAATCAGCTGGCCCCACACAGTGGGGTCGTAGGACTCAGGTTGGCTTGTTGATCACGTACCTGGCTCCTTGCTGCGTGACAACAGCCCTGCCCGAGCTGTTGGAGGTGCTTGCTGGGTTGGCGGTTGAGACCCCTAGACTGATGGTCATGGGGGATTTCAACTTGCCATCAGCCGGTGTGGCATCTTCGGCAGCTCGGGAGTTCTTGGCCTCCATGACAGCCATGGACCTGACGGCCCTACTCACATCGGGGGAGGCACACTAGATTTGATTTTCATTTCGGGTCAGTGGAACTAGGTGATTTAGTCGTTGAGCCTTTGTCATGGTCAGATCATTCTCTCCTTCGTCTGGACTTTTGGACCGCTACTCAACATCACAGGGAGACGGGACATTGTGTTGGTTCCGTCCCAGGCGCCTGATGGACCCGAAGAGGTTCCTGACGGAGCTTGGACCATTTCCTGAGAATCTGGCCTGCGGCACGGCCGAAGAACTAGTCGTGGCCTGGGAACGGGCCGCTGCTGGGGCTCTGGACCGTGTTGTGCCTTTGCGGCCTCTGACCCGGCGCAGGTCTCAACCAGCTCCTTGGTTTTCTGAGGAGCTGAGGGAGATGAAGCGCCGGAAAAGACGCCTAGAGAGTGCCTGGAGGTCTAGCCGTTCCGAAGCCGACCAAACACTGGTTAGGTCATATATTAAGACCTACCTAGTGGCATTGAGGGAGGCTAAACGTACGTATGTTTCCTCCCTTATTGCATCGGCAGATAACCGCCCGGCTGCCCTGTTTCGGGTGACCCGCTCTCTCCTGCAGCAGGAGGTGCAGGATGACCCCTTGCAGGGACGTGCCGAGGATTTTAGTGTGTATCTGCACAATAAAATCGCTCAGCTTCGGGATGGTTTAGACCAAAATTGGGTAGATTCAGGTGAGACGTCAGAGCCTCGTCTTGTTGAGACTGTTTGGGATGAGTTTGATCTTGTGACTCCCGAGGAGGTGGACAGGTTGCTGGGAAGGCTTAATGCCACTACATGTTTATTGGACCCGTGTCCCTCTTGGTTGGTGCTGGCCACACAAGAGGTGACACGGGGCTGGCTCCAGGGAATCATTAATGCTTCTTTGTTGGAGGGGGTTGCCCCTCCTGCCTTGAAAGAGGCGGTGGTGAGACCCCTCCTCAAGAAGCCTTCCCTGGACCCAGCCATTTTAGGTAATTACCATCCTATCTCCAACCTTCCCTTTGTGGTGAAGGTTGTAGAGAGTGTGGTGGCAAGGGCCTCTGGTGGCTCAACAAAGCAATCTGTTATTAACACAGCTGCTTGCAATTACTGCAAGTTCAAGTCCCACCAGGCCCAAGGTTGACTCAGCCTTCCATCCTTTATAAGGTAGGTAAAATGAGGACCCAGATTGTTGGGGGCAATAAAAGTTGACTTTGTATATAATATACAAATGGATGAAGACTATTGCTTAACACAATGTAAGCCGCCCTGAGTCTTCAGAGAAGGGCGGGATATAAATTAAAAAAAAAAAAAGTCAGCTCCCCCAGTTCCTGGATGAAACGGTCTATCTAGACCCGTTCCAGTCTGGTTTCCGGCCTGGATACAGCACGGAAACAGCTTTGGTCGCGTTGGTGGATGATCTCTGGAGGGCTAGGGTACAGGGGTTATTCCTCTGCCCTAGTCCTGTTAGACCTCTCAGCGGCTTTTGATACCATCAACCATGGTATCCTGCTGCACCGGCTGGGGAGTTTGGGAGTGGGAGGCACCGTTTATCGGTGGTTCTCCTCCTATCTCGCCGACCAGTTGCAGACGGTGTTGGCAGGAGGGCAGAGGTCGACTTTGAGGTGCCTCATGTATGGGGTGCACAGGGGTCGATTCTCTCGCCTCTTCTGTTCAACATCTATATGAAGCCACTGGGTGAGATCATCAGTGGCTTTGGGGTGAGTTACCAACTGTACGCTGATGACACGCAGCTGTACTTTTCCACCCCAGGCCACCCCAATGAAGCTGTTGAAGTGCTGTCCCGGTGTCTGGAAGCTGTATGGGTCTGGATGGGGAGAAACAGACTCAAACTCAACCCCTCCAAGACAGAGTGGCTGTGGATGCCGGCATCCCAGTACAGTCAGCTGCAACCGCGGCTGACTGTTGGGGGCGAGTCATTGGCCCCGATGGAGAGGGTACACAACTTGAGCGTTCTCCTGAATGGACAGTTGTCCTTTGAAGAACATTTGACAACCGTCTCCAGGAGAGCTTTTTATCAGGTACGCCTGATCCGCCAGTTGCGCCCCTTTCTTGACCGGGATTCCTTATGCACAGTCACTCATGCTCTTGTTACCTCTTGCCTGGACTACTGCAAGTTCAAGTCCCACCAGGCCCAAGGTTGACTCAGCCTTCCATCCTTTATAAGGTAGGTAAAATGAGGACCCAGATTGTTGGGGGCAATAAAAGTTGACTTTGTATATAATATACAAATGGATGAAGACTATTGCTTAACACAATGTAAGCCGCCTGAGTCTTCAGAGAAGGGCGATATAAATTCAAAAAAAAAAGTCAGCTCCCCAGTTCCTGGATGAAACGGTCTATCTAGACCCGTTTCCAGTCTGGTTTCCGCCTGGATACAGCACGGAAACAGCTTTGGTCGCGTTGGTGGATGATCTCTGGAGGGCTAGGGTACAGGGTTATTCCTCTGCCCTAGTCCTGTTAGACCTCTCAGCGGCTTTTGATACCATCAACCATGGTATCCTGCTGCACCGCTGGGAGTTTGGGAGTGGGAGGCACCGTTTATCGGTGGTTCTCCTCCTATCTCGCCGACCAGTTGCAGACGGTGTTGGCAGGAGGGCAGAGGTCGACTTTGAGGTGCCTCATGTATGGGGTGCACAGGGGTCGATTCTCTCGCCTCTTCTGTTCAACATCTATATGAAGCCACTGGGTGAGATCATCAGTGGCTTTGGGGTGAGTTACCAACTGTACGCTGATGACACGCAGCTGTACTTTTCCACCCCAGGCCACCCCAATGAAGCTGTTGAAGTGCTGTCCCGGTGTCTGGAAGCTGTATGGGTCTGGATGGGGAGAAACAGACTCAAACTCAACCCCTCCAAGACAGAGTGGCTGTGGATGCCGGCATCCCAGTACAGTCAGCTGCAACCGCGGCTGACTGTTGGGGGCGAGTCATTGGCCCCGATGGAGAGGGTACACAACTTGAGCGTTCTCCTGAATGGACGGTTGTCCTTTGAAGAACATTTGACGACCGTCTCCAGGAGAGCTTTTTATCAGGTACGCCTGATCCGCCAGTTGCGCCCCTTTCTTGACCGGGATTCCTTATGCACAGTCACTCATGCTCTTGTTACCTCTTGCCTGGACTACTGCAATGCTCTCTACATGGGGCTCCCCTTGAGGAGCACCCGTAGACTTCAGTTAGTCCAGAATGCAGCTGCGCGGGTGATAGAGGGAGCTGTTCGGAGCTCCCATATAACACCAATCCTGCGCAAGCTGCACTGGCTGCCTGTGGTCTTCTGGGTGCACTTCAAGGTGTTGGTCACCACCTTTAAAGAACTCCATGGCTTAGGACTGGGTTACTTACGGGACCGTCTACTGCCGCCGTTTGCCTCCCACCGACCCGTGCGCTCTCACAGAGAGGGACTCCTTAGGGTGCCGTCGGCCAAGCAATGTCGGCTGGCGGCCCCCAGGGGAAGGGCCTTCTCTGTGGGGGCTCCTACCCTGTTGTGTCTTGCCCGCCCTCAGAGCAGCCGGGGCCTTCTTACCTGCTCCCCAACACTGAGGAATGTATGCCTTCCGGCCCAAGTCCTGGCTCCATGCCCCCACAAACTGCAGAAGAAGGAGCATCTCCCTGCCCCAGCCCTGACTCCATGCCCAGGCAAACGGAGCAGCTAGACCCCTCCCCCTCATCCACAGCAGGTGAGCCTGAGGAGGGTTTACTCCCAAGAACAGCTGATTGGAGTGACCCTCGCATCAGAAGATTGGAGAGGCGGAGGCAACAGAGGAAGGAGGCAGGCCTTAATGAGTGCTGAGTCATGGAGCCACACCCCATGGCCTATATAAAGGAGCTACTTTCTGGCAGTCTCTGAGTCAGGCAAAAGTCAAACTTATCTTGCTGAAGTCACTTACTGGTCTCCTGCCTGCTCTGAGGACTTTGCTAGGACTTTGGGCAGAGCTGCAGAGGCAAGCCTGATTCGGATTTCCCGGACCCAGCCGTCAGCGGAGGAGTGGGACACGACATACCCTATGGAACGAACTTCCCCCTGGACTTCGACAACTCCCTGACCTCCGGACCTTTCGCCGCGAGCTTAAGACCTATTTATTTGTCCGTGCGGGGCTGGCATAGAATTTTTAGATGTTTTATGGGTTTTAATTTTTAATTAGTTTTTTTGGGTTTTAAATGTATTTTAAATTTTGGGCCAAATTTAATAAGTTTTTTAGCTATTGTTTTATTTGTATTGTGTGTTTTGATTGTTGTTTTTATATGGCTGTTCACCGCTCTGAGTCCTTCGGGAGAAGGGCGGTATACAAATTAAAATATTATTATTATTATTATTATTATTATTATTATTATTATTATTATTATTATTATTATTATTATTATTATTATTATTTATTAGGAGGCGTGCAACATGCGCGGTGGAGCTGAGCTGGGCAACAGCTCGTGTGCCCACAGAGAGGGCTCCCCATGCCACCTGTGGCATGCATGCCATAGGTTCGCCATCACAGTTCTAGGCAGTTTCTGAATCTGACTATCTCTAATAATGGTCCTTTGCAAGATTAATCCTACTTTTTGCTTTTAAGCTAATCTTCAGAATTGGGCCAAGATGGGCTGTTTCTTCCCATTTTAACAAACTCAGATTTTAGAAAAAGGCAGTGTTTTACCTTGTCCCAGTCCTTATGCCTTGCCCCAAACAACAAAACCGCTTAACCTTTAAAAGCCTCCTGGTCTTCTCTCCAGTAGCAGAACTTTAGCAGGTTCTATGTATTGGTTTCAATGAACCTCAGATCACACATCAAATGGTTGTCATTTTTCCAACTAACCTGGCACAAAAGGAATGGTTTAGTCCCACCCACCCATCTTTTTCCCATTCGCTAGTGGCCAGATTGTTGAGGATGACTGCAAATAGCTGCTATGTACAAGGAAAGAGATTACTGAATCTTGCATCGTATGGTTTGGGTTTTACTATTTTGCTTGTTCAGTAGTCACGCTATTCCATTGCTATTGATTTATACTGAAATTGGAGACATAACTGACACTCCTTTTTAGGGACACACAGATGTCCAGGGAAGTTTCCCCATTCCTTTGTCTCCCACAAGATCATCTTACTGATACTTTTTGGTGCATAACTCTTACTATGAAAGCCAGCAAATTCAGTGCCATTTATTGCCAAATATGCATATATTTTGACTCTTTTATGACTGCAATGCAACCTTTCCTTTTATTCAAGATTTTCTGTTCTCTATCTATCCATCCATCCATCCATCCATCCATCCATCTCCTATCTATCTATCTATCTATCTATCTATCTATCTATCTATCTATCTATCTATCTATCTATCATCTATCTATTTATTTATCATCTATTCATCCATCTATCTATCTACATATCCATCTATCATCTACTCACTCACTCTATCTATCTATCTATCTATCTATCATCTATCTATCATCTATCTATCTAATTATCTATCATCTATCAATTTATCCAACTCAAATTGTACTTCTGCAATACTTTTTACCATCAAAACATTGGCTGGGGAAAAAATATAATGGTTCAACATATCTGATATTAAACTATGAGGCTTTTTCCCAGCCTAATATGTTCTCTCCTTGAAGCACCTTTGATAATGAAAGGCATTGCATAAATGCAAGCTTGTTTTATTATTTTGTTACTGATTGGAGACCAGGTTTGTTGTCCATTGTACAATTGGTAAGGAAGGGAACATTCATTTTTGTCTTGACAGGAGTAAATACAGAACTTAAAGGAGAGATTATCAAAGAAAATGACTTGGGTTTGCAAAAAGTGAAGCTTTGTCTTTCAGGATGGGGAAGGTGTAATATAGGCAATGTTTTTGAAAACAAGGATTAGATTAGTAGATCATACCATAATAGTATGTAGCAATGTAACAGGAGGAGGAGGAGGAGGAGGAGGAGGAGGAGGACCTTCTCAGCTATATAGAGAAAAGTGTACATTTCATCTCTGTAGTTTGAGTAGTTCTGTAATTCTTCATCAGACGACCTAAGAATTCGACCAACAGTAATCAGGATGAAGTTATTTTTCACAATATTAGACTGCTACACAGACACACCAGTATGAGAGGCACCATAACATCACTCCAATATTAAGAACATTTTCCCCCTCCTTGCATTTAATCTTGGTAGAATTTCCTGGACAGCAGCAAATGACATCTCATTCCCAGCCCATGAACTAATCAGGTTTGAGTCATTCTTATTTCTCCCAATATTATAGCACTATGAAGATATACAAAATTCCCTTTAAATAGGAAGTGAAATCAGGTGACCAGAAATGGACTTACTTATTGGGGGTTTCAGGCAGAGGTGGACATGTTCCCTCTCCTCTAATTTGCCTCTTCCCCTGCTATTCTTTCCCTCACAACCAAAATAAAGAAGGAAGATACTTAAGCCCAGCTGCTGAGGCCTAGAGGTGGAGCTCTTGCCTCATAATCAGGAGGTTGTGAGTTTGATACTAGGTAGAGGGAGATGTAGGGTCTTCTGCTTGGGTAGAGGGTTGGACTACCTGTAGATGACCTGCAACTCTGTTAAAAAAGGAAGATACTTGCTAATGTTCCATTTTTATAAAACATATGAGGAGGACCAATACAGAGAAAAGCATATGATATATCTCTCCAGTTTTGGTCAATTCTCCCCCAGAAAGCCTAGGACAGTAATGGCTAACTTTTTCCAGACTGAGTGCCCAAAGCGCGTGTGTGCCTGAACCCCCAAAATGCAACCCATGAGCAGCCCCCGTGCATGCACCCACCCCCGTGCATGTGCGTGCAACACACACACACCCGGCACGTGCCCTGAGCATACATGGCAGAGACCCAAAGACCAGCTGGCCAGCGGGAGGCACATGCGCAGCAGAACAGAACTGGGGCAATGGCTTGTGTGCCATCAGAGAAGGCGCTGTGTGCCACCTGTGGCATACGTGCCATAGGTTGGCCATCAAGGGCCTAGGTGTTCTAACAACAGGCAGGGTAATAGGGATTCCAATAGAATAGAATAGAATAGAATAGAATAGAATAGAATAGAATAGAATAGAATAGAATAGAATAGAATAGAATAGAATAGAATAGAATAGAATTTTTTTATTGGCCAAGTGTGATTGGACAAAAAGAAAAGGGAGGGTAGAGGAGGAGAAGAAGGAGGTGGAGGAGGCTCAAAATGCTTTAGAAACTGATTCATTGACACATTTGCAAAGATTGAATATATGAAGCCTGCAATCTACCATTGGCCATTGATGGTCTTCCCTTTGTTGAATGGTACTAATAAAAGCAGGGCGATTGACCACCATGAGATCATGTCTTATATGGGCTTAAGAGGACAAAGGCTACTGCTTTAGGGGGTGAATCCGACCTTCTATGCTCTCCTTACATCCTGAAGGTCCTTTTAAGTACTTGTATATTACGTGTAGCTCAGCTTAAGAGCACAGCCAACAACTCATCTGCATCTAAATTACTTGCAGTATAACTGTAATTTTTGTGGTTATCAAACAAACAGTGGCTCATTCTATCAGCAGGGGTTTAATATACTGTTGGTCATTTATTGATTTCCTCCCCTGCCCTGGCAGGCCTGTCAAATCCTTGATGCTTTGGAAACCAATGTGAACATTGGCTCGCCCCTTGGATAGACATACAGCTTGTGGGTTTATCAAAAGCAATTAGCCAGATCTTACCTACTTAATACAGCAGCTGAAATAATGCAGGCACATTTGCTGAATATGCTCGAAGCCACATAAAATATTTGTTTGCCGCAGGTTTCATAAAACAAAGAGATTAGGGAAGCTTCTGTAATTAGCAACCTGCAGGTTGGTTCTGCCAGGAAAAATCAGGAGCAGCTCGGCTATTTGTGCAAAGACGGTCTGCTTCCAATTGCATTTCTATTCCGTATCGAAACCCTGTATTTGAATCCCATATTGTTTTCAACATTTGGTAAATGTGTTTTTCTTTCTGAGAAAATGTAGAGAGATCAGAGGCCAGGAGCTTCTGGTGGTTAAAAGGACTTTTTTTCCCATGATTTGTACATATAGGGTAATGGAAAAAGAGACATTTCCAGATATTTTCTAGCCAATGAAGGTATGAGAATAAAAAAAAAATAGTAGGCAAAAGTAGAAACCACTGTTTCTTTAAATAATCTCCCCATATATACTACATTTTTGTTATAATTTAAGATATATTTCTAAAAAAATATTCTGGCATTGGAGCATATTCAATCTGCCTGTGGGTTGTGAGATTTTTTTCCTCTTTTTTATAGTATATTTTCCTGTCTACATTGCCCTGACTCTAACCCTTCCACGGACCACATATGTCTGCCAGAATCTAAATAACCCAATGCTATTTTAAATATCTCTTCTTCCTATGACTGTCTCTTATAAAGCCTTCGTCACCTCATTAACCTTGATTGATATTGTTGTTTTCTCCATATACACCTGCTGTAATACTGCACAGTTAAACCAGGCATTAGAATAGAATAGAATAGAGTAGAGTAGATAAAGATATAAATAGATGATAGATAAATGATAGATAGATGATAGATAGATAGATAGATAGATAGATAGATAGATAGATAGATAGATAGATAGATAGATAGAGAATGATGATGATAGATAGACAGACAGATAGACACAGTTAACCCAAGCATTAGAGTAGAGTAGAGTAGAGTAGAGTAGAGTAGAATAGAGTAGAATAGAGTAGATAAAGATATAAATAGATGATAGATAAATGATAGATAGATGATAAATAAATAGATAGATAGATAAATGATGATGACAGACAGACAGATAGACACAGTTAACCCAAGCATTAGAGTAGTGTAGAGTAGAGTAAAGTAGTCAAAGCAATAGAAATGAGAGGCTGTGAGGTGAAGAAGACAATGATAGACTGGTCTTCAGCCACTGAGGCTCACAAAATTACTTTGGTCTATTCATCTCCCCAATACACATATCTACAGAGTCCAAAGTCCTTCGTAGGGTTGCTCTTGACAGGAAAAGTGGGAAGGGAGGAATATTCTCTATGCTGTTTTAAGGGTCTGAAAAAAGTGGAACATAAAAGCCTAAGAGATAAAGAATATGACTGATACTCTTGAGTAAATGAATAGATAAGGCATCAAGGTCCTTCTGTGCAATTTTTACAGGTGAGCTTATCTTAGAAACTAAAGAAATGTAGATTGGAATGAAGCAAAATTAACTAAACATTCCTAAATAATATCCTGAAATTTTCTTTTCTTTATCTTTCTATTTGGCACTTGTTTATCCTGGGCCATTGTTTACTCTAGTCTTCAAAATGAAATGAGGTTGTCTTGATCAGTAAGAAACAATTATATTCCTTGGCTGAAATGAACCAAGATCAAATGCCTCAAAAGATGAATATTGGAAATTCTTCACTCATCGCAACAATACACGAGCACACAATAGATTTAAGTTTAGTGTTAACCGCTCCAATCTTGATTGCAGAAAATATTACTTCAGTAACAGAGTTGTTAATACTTGGAACACACTACCTGACTCTGTGGTCTCTTCCCAAAATCCCCAAAGCTTTAACCAAAAACTCTCTACTATTGACCTCACCCCATTCCTAAGGGGTCTGTAAGGGGCGTGCACAAGAGCACAAGCTCGTTCCTGTCCTATTGTTTCCTTTCATTGTATCCAATTAATATAGTTATTACGTACTTATGCTTATATATATGCTTATATATTGTATAGTTATTTCATGCTTATGCTTATATATACTGTGTGACAAAATTTAAAAAAAATCGCCCCAAACTGTTCAAGAGTTCTGCCACCACACAGAGATGATTCATTAAAATCCCATAGCACCACTCACCCAGCTCCATCTTTTTGCATATGTAGTTTAGATAGCAAGATCTCATAGCCACACAACTTCCAGATATGTGGAGTTTAACATCCAGAATTCTCCAGCTAGCAGAGTCATTGCTAAGAATTCTGAAAATTGAAGCCCACACATCCAGAAAGTCTCCAGGTTGATAAATACTGCGATATGAAGGCAGACATCTAAGCATTCCTTCAGAAACACCAGCAACTGGCGTTATCTACCTTCCAACCATTGCAAGTTAAGGATTCATATTTATCCAGAATTTGGTGCATGGAATTGTATTGCCAGTCTGTTGATCTGTTTGTTTGTTTGTTAGTCTGTCTGTCTGACTGCTTGTATCAATCAGTCAATCAATCTGTCTGTTTGTCTGTCTGTCTATCTATCTATCTAGCTATCTAGCTATCTATCTTTTATCTGTCTATCTCATTATCATTCTCTCTCTCTCTTTAACAGAATAACAGAGTTGGAAGGGACCTTGGAGATTTTCTGGTTCACACCCTGCTCAAGTAATCTAAGCCATGCCCAGGCTCCAAGCTGTTTCAGCTCCCAAACAGCCCACATTGGCTGATTTAGTTGCTATGCCTATACATTGGCTTACCTTGTTACCATGTCCTATTCCAGCCAGTCCCCAATGGACGTCTTCTAGTTCACTCCCTGCTTAAGCAGGAGACCCTATACCATTCCAGACAAGTGGCTGTCCAGTCT
Source organism: Ahaetulla prasina (assembly GCF_028640845.1). NCBI lineage: Eukaryota > Metazoa > Chordata > Lepidosauria > Squamata > Colubridae > Ahaetulla > Ahaetulla prasina. The sequence continues at coordinate 215,900,585 of NC_080540.1, read as the reverse complement.
TTTCTTAAAAGCCCTCAGTGATGTAGCACCCATAACATCTGAAGGCAAGCCTATCTATCATCTGTCTGTCTGTCCATCTGCCCGTCCATCCATCCATCCATCCATCCATCCATCCATCCATCCATCTATCATCTATCTATCTATCTATCTATCTATCTATCTATCTATCTATCTATCTATCATCTATCAGAATTTACATTTACCTCTATTTACTCTATTTACCAATGACCCTTTCCCTTTGAGATTTGGACCGGCTTTGACTACCCTGGCATTATTTTCTGAAAAGGTGTGGAAGAAACTGTTTCTTAAAGATGAATGCAGAATTCTAGGATCTGACTCCTCGACTGCCAGAGCAGTTAATTTTACTGTTCTGAGCCATGTTAATACATTCACCCACACCCCTTTTATATTCTCTTCCAGCCAAAGTTTCCAATTGAATATCTGATTTAGTTTTGTCTGCTTGGATGCCCTTTAGGTAAAGGACACCACTCACAAGTGGAATTAGAAACGTTCTTTTCATTCCTTCTTCTCCTTTTTTTTTTTTTTGGTCTTCCTCTCCTGCAGGCAGCAGAAAAAGGAAGCGAAGAAGCAGGGAAATGTGGAGATGCGGCAAAATCTCTAGCCACTGAGCAATGAGGTTTCATACTCGGCTGGAGGACCCATTCATCTTAATCCATCTGGAAAGAGGTCTACTTGCCATATTTCACAATCTAAGTACTTTCTGACAAATCTATTAATTATGCACTCAAACAAATTATTTGCTGCCTGTGGAGAATTGCGACTGGGTTTTCCTCTCAAGCCAGAGTCCTGGCTTTTCTTTTCTTTTTTAACTCATTGTTGTCACTGGTAGGAACTCTTCCTGGTGTTATTTATTTACGTGTTGAATCCCCCTCACTTTCCCCTCCCCCCTCCCCTTTTTAGGGATTCCAAGTGCCAGCTGGAAAAGTGGATTGCATAAGGGATAGAGTCAACAAAATTCCAGAAATTGGCAAAAAGGAACTCAATTAGATAAGATGCCAAAGGTTTTCTGGCTTTCCAGGGTGATTACGAGATACACTGAGTGCCGATTGTTGATAAAACATAGGATATCCCAGGGGTCTCCAACCTTGGCAACTTTAAGACTTGTGGACTTCAACTCCCAGAATTCCTCAGCAAAGCTGGCTGAGGAACTCTGGGAGTTGAAGTTCACAAGTCTTAAAGTTGCCAAGGTTGGAGACCCCTGGGATATACAACCAGTTCATTGTGTTTCATAGGGGTGAAGGCTTCTCTTTCAAATGAGATGGAAACTTGAAACCAGATCTGGACATTTTATGATCCTCAAGTCATATCCGGTCCTTTGGCTGTCACTGTCCGGCCCAAGTGAGGTCATCGGAAATTAGAAATCGAATGTAAACAAGTGTACACCATATACCCAATACAACAGTAGTGCTTTTATGTTGAAGGTGACTTTTTTTTTTCAATTTATGTACGTGTATGCATGCCTGCCTAGGTGCTTTCACAGTAATGTGTTGGCCCTATTGGTTTGGCACTTCACAACAATCCCAGTTTCTCATGTGGCCCCTTGAGAAAATTAATTGGCCATCCCTGCTTTAAACCTCTCTTTCTCCCTCTTGCTTCAGGAAGGAAAAAAAATACTGTCATTTGCAGTAAATACTGTCATTTAACAGAATAACAGAGCTGGAAGGGAACTTGAAGGTCTTCTAGTTCAACCCTCCCTCAAGCAGGGGACCTTATACCATTTGTTCTGTTCCCTCTCGCCTCCGTCCGAGCGATGGCTTAATTAGCTGGCACTATCAGCTCTGGCAGAAAACTAGCGAGCGTCTGCCAAGTGACTCTGTTATCTCCCTCGACGCCGATGAGTCACCCAGGAACAAACAGTACTTCAGCTCTTAGTTAAACAGTTAATTTGCCTGCTACGAAGAGGCACAGCAGCTCTTGCTGCCTTTATATCCTGTGGGGTGTGGCTCCATGACTCATCACTCCTAGGCCTGCCCCACCCCTCCTTCTGTTGCTCCCACCTCTCCTGTCTACAAAACCTAGGGTCCAGCCAGGCCTGATTGTCATCAGCTGGGTCTGAAGGCATGACGGGGGGGGGAGAAGAGTCAGGGGATGGAGGCCTCGTTATCTCCTCCACCTGGCCTGCCTCTGGCTCCTGGAGCTGAGCCAGAGAAGCCATGCTCCCGAGGTAAGTCCTGACGGTCCTTCCCCCTCACTTTCCAAGTCACTTTCTGGCAGGAGGCCTGGCTCGGGGGGCGCAGACACAACACCATTCCAGAACAACTGGCTACCCAGTTTCTTCTTAAAAGCATGCCTGCCTGCCAGCTGGCCTATCTATCTATCTATCTATCTATCTATCTATCTATCTATCATCTTTCAGAGTTTGTTGTAGAAACCACATCCAGAAAGCACACACAGATACAGCAAGATTCATTAAATAAGAAACTTCTTTATATACATAATAATACATGATACATATATACAATACCAAGAGCAGTTCTCAGAATCGGAAGCATAATCACAGAAGCACAGTTAACAGAAGGAAGGACAATAATAGGAGCACACAATTATATTTATACATATCAGTTAACTTAAGCCACACCCAGGCTCCAAGCTGTTTCAGCTCCCAAACAGCCCTCATTGGCTGACTTGGTTGCTATGGCTATACATTGGCTGACCTTGTTATCATGTCCTATTCCAGCCAGTCCCCAATGGCTGACCTGTTACCATGTCTATCCAAACAATCCCTATTGGCTGGTTTATTCCAGTCTATGAATATTCATACTCTGACACTATCTATCTATCTATCTATCTATCTATCTATCTATCTATCTATCTATCTATCTATCTACTATCTATATCATCATCATCTTCTTTCTCTCCTCTCTCACTCTCTCTCTCCCTCCCTCCTTTTCTCTCTCTCTAACAGAATAACAGAATTGTAAGGGACCTTGGACATTTTCTAGTTCACTCCCTGCTTAAGTAGGAGACCCTATACCATTCCAGACAAATGGCTGTCCAGTCTCTTCTTAAAATCCTCCAGTGATGGAGAATGCACAACATCTGAAGGCAAGCCTATCTATCTTTTTATCTATCATGTACCAGAATTTGCTGTTTATATATATATATGAATGACCCTTGTCAGCTTTCCTTTTAAGATACGGACCTTATCCTCCCAAGGGAAAGACATCTTTTCCAAACACCTTCTGTCCACAGTAGTGATGCTAATATTATGACAGCGGTAGAGATTTTAGCTCTCAGGAAATGTTTAGTGAATTTCTTCGTCCCCCTGAAAAATTCAGAGGAATCGCCCACCAATTTCTTTCCCTAAGAATTACATAAGAAATTTTGAAAGGATTCAGCTGTATTTTATTTGGGAGGGAGGTGGGAAGGAGAGACGAAGGATTGAAGATTGACGATTTGGTTTCAGATTTAAACAAAAGATGCATATTAAACATCCGGGGGATGTATGCACATCACAGACCATTGCTGTCGTGTCCCACTCCTCCGCTGACGGCCGGGTCAGGGAAATCCGAATCAGGCTTGCCTCTGCAGCTCTGCCCAAAGTCCTAGCAAAGTCCTCAGAGCAGGCAGGAGACCAGAAAGTGACTTCAGCAAGATAAGTTTGACTTTGCCTGACTCAGAGACTGCCAGAAAGCAGATCCTTTATATAGGCCATGGGGTGTGGCTCCATGACTCAGCACTCATTAAGGCCTGCCCCTCCCTTCCTTCTGTTGCCTCCGCCTATCCAGTCTTCTGATGCGAGGGTCACTCCAATCAGCAGCTGTTGGAAATAAACCTTCCTCAGGCTCACATGCTGTGGAGGAGGGGGAGGGGTCTAGCTGCTCCGTTTGCCTGGGCATGGAGCCAGGGCTGGGGCCGGGGGGTGCCCCCTCCTCTTCAGCCTGTCTGGGCATGGAGCCAGGACTGGGGCCGGGAGGCATACATTCCTCCGTGTTCGGGAGCAGATAAGAAGGCCCCGGCTGCTGTGAGAGCGGACAAGACACAACAATTGCTATGTTGATATATTTATTTATTTATTATTCAAATTTCTATACCGCCCTATCTCCCGAAGGACTCAGGGTGGTTTACAGCCTTATAAAACATAAAGTATAAAATAAATACATGTTAAAACAACATTTAAAAAACTTATTCCATTAGGCCAAATTTAAAACTATAGTTAAAAGTACAAAACCCGTTTAAAATTAATTTTAAAATTAAACCCTAGGCCAGCCCTGCACAAATAAATAGATGTGTCTTAAGCTCATGGCGGAAGGTTCGAAGGTCTGGAAGCAGACGTAATCCTGGGGGGAGCTTGTTCCAGAGGGTGGGGGCCCCCACAGAGAAGGCCCTTCCCCTGGGTGTTGCCAGTCGGCACTGCCTGGCGGACGGCACCCTAAGGAGTCCCTCCCTGTGAGAGCGTACGGATCGGTGGGAGGTAGTCAGTGGCAGCAGGCGGTCCCGTAAATAACCCGGCCCTATGCCATGGAGCGCTTTGAAGATGGTAACCAAAACCTTGAAGCGCACCCGAAAGGCCACAGGTAGCAGTGCAGTCTGCGCAGGAGAGGTGTCACGTTGGAGCCACGAGGGGCTCCCTCTATCACCCGCGTTCTGAACCAACTGAAGCCTCCGGATGCTCTTCAAGGGGAGCCCCATGTAGAGAGCATTGCAGTAATCCAAGTGAGATGTGACGAGCGCATGAGTGACCGTGCATAGGGCACTCCTGATATATGGAGATTTATACCAGGGGTCTCCAACCTTGGTCCCTTTAAGACTTATGGACTTCAATTCCCAGATTTTGTGTGCTTTGCTGGCTGAGGGACTCTGGGAGTTGAAGTCCACAAGTCTTAAAGGGACCAAGGTTGGAGACCCCTAATTTATAGCATGTAACATGTATACCTATGAACACATAAGTAATCCACTTCATTTATTTCTCTCCAAGACCACCATAAGATACCAGTTGAAAGCCTATGGAGATGCTCAGTCATGGTTGTCCCAAAGGTGCTTTTTCAAAAAGCAACTGGACTTCCTTGTTTTTCCTTGAAGACATTTCGCTTCTCATCCAAGAAACTTCTTCAGCTCTGCCTAGATGTTGTGGAATGGAAGAATTTATACTCCTTGCAGGCAGCTAAAAGAATGCAAATGACCAGCTGTCTTCAAGGACTATAAGTCCTTCCATTCCCCACCATCCAGTCAGAGCTGAAGAAGCTTCTTGGATGAGAGGCAAAACATCTCCAAAGAAAAAATAAGAAAGTCCAGTTACCTCTTGAAAAAGAACCCTTGGGACCAGTGGTGGATTTGAAATTTTTTTACTACCAGTTATGTGGGTGTGGCTTAGTGGGCGTGCCATGACTTGGTGCGCATGGCTTGGTGGGCATGGCAGGGGAAGGATACTGTAAAATCTCCATTCCTACCCCACTCCAGGGAAAGGTTACTGCAAAATCCCCATTTCCTCCCGATCAGCTGGGATTTGGGAGGCAGAGACTAGATGGGGGCGGGGCCAGTCAGAATTTTTTCTACCGGTTCTCCCAACTACTCAAAATTTCCACTATTGGTTCTCCAGAACTGGTCAGAACCTGCTGAAACCCATCTCGGCTTGGGACATACTGTTGTGTCCCCCTCCCCCTCCGACGACTGGGTCTAGGAAGTCCATATCAAGCGTGGCAATGAAGCCTCTGCAGCTTGTCAAATTCCTTCAAGGTTTATCAGGGCAGGCAGGAGTCCAAGTTGTGACTTCAGCGATAGCAGCAAACTAGAAGAGACTTTGCTTGACTCAAGGTTGGAATGCCAAAAGCAGGTCCTTTATATAGGCTGTGGGGTGTGGCTCCATGACTCAGCATTTATCCAGGCCTGCCCATCCCTTCCTTCTGCTGGCGTCACCTCTCATATCTCCAGAAGTGAGGATCCTCCCACTTTGAATTCTCTTCAGCTGGATCTGCTGTCAGTAATTCCAGCATGTGGCTGGCTTCCTGCTCATACACTGTAGGAGTGAAGTTTTTCGGGCTTCTCTGTTCACTCCTGACATCCTCTCTGGGCATGGGGCCAGGCCGGGGGCTGGAGGCATGACAGGCCATTCATCTTCATTATCAGACTCCGAGTCTGATAACAGGCCCGGGTGGAGATGGAAGGGGCCCGGCTGAGGAGAGGAGGGAGGACGAGGCACAACACATACCAGTTGAAATAAGTTCAAACCAATACAGATAGAAAGGAATGTACATGGGCATGTAAAGGAACAGTTCAGCAATGTCTCTATGGGCCTGCTTCTTTCCACATGGAAGTTTGCCTGTGCAGAGCCATTCCAATTGAGGAATATATTAAGCCTAAAATATGTGATAGCAACACCATCTGTTCTTTGCCAACCCATTAGAAAAAGTGAAATATTTAATACTAAATAGTAATAATTCACCTTCTGGTTAGATTTGGGGCGGGGGGGGAATGGCAACATGAGCTGAGTTGTTCTTTACGAGCCTCCCTCCAAAGGTTAGGAACAAGTTTGTTAATTCACACGTGGATTTTTATTAGGCCACCCAGAAGGAGACAGGAGTAAATTGGGAAGACAAAGGAACAGCTCAGCTCGATATGAACTGCAGCAATTCTGCATAATCACTGGAATGCAATATTTTTCAAAGTGCTCAGATTAGGTTGTTTGCTATTGACCTTCATTTACGGAAAGCAGGTAGCTGAGAATCTGTCAACACACAAATAAATGAGAAGGCTGAAATGCAGGGATATATCTTTCTAAGCATAAGGAGGAATAAATAGTACACGGCATAGTACTCTTCATTTGCATTAACGACATCAATTCTGTTTGGACAGACACGGCTAATGCCCTTCTTGCGTGTTTAATGTTGTCTGGGCAAATTAAAGATCAGATCTCACTGTCTGAGATTTTGTCTTTTGTTCCAAATAAGTCATCACAAAAGAGCAATGGAGAGATAGAGACTGCAATAAAGAGTAAACATCCACACTTTTGCATTTAATGTGATACTTGTAACGTTGCATGGTGTGTGGTTTGGAGACCTGCAATTTCACAAATGCTTCATTTCTTTTTTGCCCCTTCCTCTTTTGAATTGCATATTTAATAAAAAAAGAGAAAAAGCACTGACAATATTTACAGCATTTCTCTGGTGTCTATTTCTTGTGTTTACTTAGAATCTGTAAGCCATTTTTAAAATGTGGTTGTTGTCTCATTCTCTCTTCATAATATCTGGGAACATTAAATTATCCAGCCTTTAATTAGGGATAGCTTGAAACGTCATTTGTTTTTTTGTTTGTTTGTTTGTTCATTCATTCATTGCATTTAGAAACAAAATGATGTTAACCACAATACCCAAACTAATACATTGATAAGAATATATTCAGCCTGTATATTTCTGAATATTGCAATGATGTTTTGAGGTCACCAAACTGCTGATTTTTCCCTAACAATAGTTAGGGAAAACAATTAGAGGTTTTTGCGGGTGTTTGTATGTAGGTCTTTGGTTATTTGGGTTTTCTCCCGTGTAAAATTGGAAGTGTCTTGGTGTCGTGTCCCACTCCTCTGCTGATGGCCGGGTCAGGGAAATCCGAATCAGGCTTGCCTCTGCAGCTCTGCCAAAGTCCTAGCAAAGTCCTCAGAGCAGGCAGGAGACCAGAAAGTGACTTCAGCAAGATAAGTTCGACTTTGCCTGACTCAGAGACTGCCAGAAAGCAGATCCTTTATATAGGCCATGGGGTGTGGCTCCATGACTCAGCACTCATTAAGGCCTGCCCCTCCCTTCCTTCTGTTGCCTCCGCCTATCCAGTCTTCTGATGCGAGGGTCACTCCAATCAGCAGCTGTTGGAAATAAACTTTCCTCAGGCTCACATGCTGTGGAGGAGGGGGAGGGGTCTAGCTGCTCCGTTTGCCTGGGCATGGAGCCAGGGCTGGGGCTGGGGGGTGCTCCCTCCTCTGCAGCCTGCTTGGGCATGGAGCCAGGGCTGGGGCCGGGAGATGCCCCCTCCTCAGCCTGTCTGGGCATGGAGCCAGGGCTGGGGCCGGGAGGACATTCTTCAGCGTTCGGAAGCAGATAAGCAGACCCCGGCTGCGGTGAGAGCGGGCAAGACACAACACTTGGCGACGTTTCGACGAAATCCCATTCGTCATCTTCAGGCTAGGTGCTTACAGTTTCCTGTTTCTAGGAGAAATGTAAACACCTAGCCTGAAGATGACGAATGGGGTTTCGCTGAAATGTCACCAAGACACTTCCAATTTTACACGGGAGAAAACCCGAAAAACCAATTTTTTTTACTACCGGTTCTGTGGGCATGGCTTGGTGGACATGGCAGGGGAAGGATACTGCAAAATCTCCATTCCCACCCAACTCAAGGGGGTGCAAAATCCCCATTGCAAAATCTCCATTTCCACCCCATTCCAGGGGAAGGATACTGCAAAATCTCCATTCCCACCCCACTCTGGGGCCAGCCAGAGGTGGCATTTGCCGGTTTCCCGAACTGCTCAAAATTTCCACTACCCGTTCTCCAGAACCTGTCAGAACCTGCTGGATTTCACCCCCTGGTACAGATATTAAAGAATGAAATTCAGATTGATGCATAGCAAGAACTGAAAACATTTTGTAAAACGGTTCTTTTATAACTGATCAAAATTCAAAGAAGTTTGAGTATTTTTTGCAGGGGTGAAATCTAAAAATTTTCCCTACCGGTTCTGTGGGAGTGGCTTAATTGGTGGGTGTGGCTTGGTGGTCAGATGGCTTGGTGGGCGTGGCCAATAACAATAAATAATAAAAATAATAAACAAAGTATAAAAAAACAATAAGAGGTACCAAAAATCAACTTTCACACTTTACACACACACAACACAACACAACACAACACAACACAACTGACTCACACACAAAGTAAAAGCAGCTGCACTTCACACTTCACATTTCACATAGCCACAAAAAGCTCAAAAACCAACTTTCACACTTTACACACACACACCACAACACAACACAACTGACTCACACACAATGTAAAAGCAGCTGCACTTCACACTTCACATAGCCACAAAAAGCTCAGAAACCAACTTTCACACTTTACACACACACAACACAACACAACACAACTGACTCACACACAATGTAAAAGCAGCTGCACTTCACACTTCACACAGCCACAAAAAGCTCAAAAACCAACTTTCATACTTTACACACACACAATTAACACACGCACACACATGCACACAATATGCCACATACAGCTTTCTGAGATTTTGTGTGCTTTGCTGGCTGAGGGACTCTGGGAGTTGAAGTCCACAAGTCTTAAAGGGACCAAGGTTGGAGACCCCTGATCTAGGCCAGTTCAAAGAACTGTGAAACAAAATGAAAGTCAAATGGAGAGTCCAGTACCAGCACAAAACTTAGTTTCAAACTCTCAAGTTTTCCTCCTCATAGTCAAGGAGAATTGGACAGTCTTCTTCCCATCAAGTAGAAAAAGATGATAATTTGAAGGAAATGTTGTAATCCCAGACTGTGATCATTGGATGTAATGAAGCAGAAGGAGTAGCAGATGGAGAGAGTTACACATCTCCTTGAACACTTGAGGTGAAGGGGAGAAGAAACACAAGCCAAGCAAATAAGTAAAATACTAATTTTAGGCCCCCAACTTCAGCAAATTGAATGGGGCAGAATCTTTGGTATTTCTGCCGTAGTACTTCTAGTTTGGTAGATCTGGGATTGTCTCACTGATGGGTGAGTGAGGACTTATTCTTCCCCCCTCAGTTCAGAAGCAAAGACGCAGCAAAACTGTGGTCCATTTTGTAGTCCAAGAGCGATACATTATATTAATGTACACTGGGAGTTTGAGAGTGGCTCCTAAACATACAAGCACATTTCTCCCCACCACCAGTGATCAGAAGAGCTGGCAGCAGATTTGGACAGTGAGAAGGTTGGGGAGGAACGTGGACCAGTCCTGGAGTCTGGGGAGGGCTCAGACGATGGCTCTGAGTCAGAGGCAGAGAGAGGGCCAAGGCCATCTGGTAGTTCTTTGCTGCCTCCAAAATCTCCAGAATCTGACATCAGCGAGGCAGAAGAACAACGTGAGCCAGTATGTGCATGCGCAGAGCTCCCAGAAGTCAGGAACAATTAAGAAAACAGGGTCAACTTGGGAGTAAGACTTGGAGATGATTGGTCCTTCCCATAAGACATAAAAGAGAAGTGAATGGGACATGAGCTTTTGCAGAAAGCAATTAGTTCATCTGGCCAATTCAAGATTTGAAAATGCTGTTTGTGACTCTGTACCAAGTTTGGCCTTGCCCTCCATCTGGAAATTAGCTCTCTGGCAGCGTTTCACATGAGATAGGTAACCTTCCCCTGAAAGACTGTTTATCAAGCCTTGCAGACTATAAATGAAAGCAATTTACAGTCGTATAAATAAAAGAGGATTGCTGGGACTCAGTTTGTTCTGTTTACTTTCTAAGGAAGCCTAGGTCAGAACACACTCATATAACAGAGTGCATTGAAATTGCGTATCCAATAAATGTAAATAAGTAAGACACATGCATTTACTACCTGTGCATAATCTCTTCTCTCTTGTACATGCACACAGAGACACATAGGTGCATTCTGTCAACAAAGTTCAGCATTTCCATCCACTTTGCATATATACCTTCCACAGGGATAGGTTTCTCTTACAGTTGTTTGGTAACATAACACAATGTTAACAGAGGTGGCAGTCACACTGCAAATAGGTTGTACCATCTGGACATAAAACCGTTCAAATAGTCCTTTTGATACATGAGTGAGTGGGACAAAGAATTCTACAAAATTATGAAGATTTTCACTTGTCCCATTCTGAAGATTTACCATAAATGATTCTAAGATACTCAACATCTCTTTCAAAACATCCACAGACATAGTCTTTAAACTTTTTCTTACCATCTTTTCCACCCACGAATCAAAGTTACAAAGTTATAAGAGAAGTAAGACAGAGAAAGAAGATAATTTTAATTTTCTTCTAGCAAAATGGTGACATTTCTCTAACACATCTAATACAAAAATATCAGCAAAATAGTATGCAATCTGGCAAATAAAATGAAAGACTTTCTTCCTTGTAGCCACAGAAATGGACTGTTCTATAACTTTAAAAAAATTGTTCAAGGGATAGTTAAAGGGCAGTTGATGACTTATGCTCCAGCCATATTCAATAGGTACCAATAACAGGGCGAGCATTCTCACAGCAAATTGAATAACCAGGTTAGTATGCGTTAGCTTCAGAATGATATTCTTGTTTAGGTAGAAATAACAGTCCTCTTGCTTGAATTTAAGACAATCTTGGGTTTTCTTAGAACTTTTACTTTGAAGCTACGGGCTGCTTAGGTCATGCTGCATTAAAATAGGTTATGCACAGAACATCTCTACAAGATAAAATCCATGAAAAATGTAATTAATATGGGATTGAAATCGCACCCATCTATTTCTGTAATGGCAGTTCAGTCTGTATAATTAGCCACCCTCAAAACCAAATTTACTTCTTCAGCTGTGAATTGTGACCTGGAAAATATTTCACACACACACACACAAAAACACACATACACACACACACATATTCTTTTTTCATTAGTTTGCAATTAAGGAAGTTGCTTGTGTGTTAATGTTACAGGTATGCACAATTTTTTTTCATAAATTATTTATTTTTTAATATAATAATTCCATCTTCAATTAAACAGTGTGTCATTCAGGTACAAATATCGTTGTAAAATGATAATCAAGATTTACAACAATATTTATTACATTAACATTAATTCTATAATAATTGACAAAAGGTTTTGCTCATGCAGTCATGACCGCCAGTTTTGACTTTTTTGAACCCACTGCTGTCAGACAGAAATCCTTCAAATGAAGTTGTGGCACAATATTATTCATTATTGAAGATTGGGGGGTGGGGGGCAACTTACCAACAGGGTTATGAGGAAAATAGAATGCAGAAGTATTAAGTTATGTGCACTTCCTTGAGTTATACATAAAAAAGGCAGGCTAAAATTCTAACAGCAGAGAAGTTGCTGTCCCAAAAAATGCTTGTCTATTAAAGTCCTATAAGCCAAGCAGCATAGATTTGGCCTCTGTACTCAGAATTCATTGGTTTTAGAACGTTGCATAAGATTAGCATCGTTTAGCATAGCCTGCATATCTTTCAGAAGTTGCATATAAATATTAAATGCATTCCAAATGTCTAAAATAGGAAAAGTTAAGTATGAGAGATGTGGATTTCTATAAGCATGTGGTTTTTGTTTTTAATTTGATTTTCAGACATTTGACAAAATGGATGTTTTCATTATTATTATTATTTGCTTTCTTTATTTAAGAAGATAGAGCAAAGAGGGGGGGAAATACAACCCCCCCCCACCCAAAGAAAGCAAAAATTAGATAGAAGAGAGGGAGGGAATGTCAGATCGTATGAGTTTTATACATCAGTTTCAGCAAATGGACAGGTTGTATTTGGATTATTGTAGAACGGATTAATATTGAAATAAATGTTATGCGGATATGGAGCAGGGTCAGACTAATGTTCAGATAATTGTCCAGAATACCAAGGAAGACAGTACAGATGAAGAAAAAAAAGAAAAGCTGAATCTGTTTGAGTGTATCTCTTCTCTTTCTCCCCCCACCCCCACTTCTTTCCAAAGGTTAAACTGCACAAATTTTATTCATGGTTTGAAAATGCCGCCATAGTTATTGCAGGTCCACATACGAGGACCATGGAGATGGCAATTTAATCCTGTGCCTATATTTCTAAAATGGCCTCATTATCCTCTGTTATCGCTACTCGAGTTCTGCTACTCAGTGTGGTTCTATTACCGAAGGGCTGTAACTTTTAGCCTATTTAAACTTCAATGTGTTGCATTTTTTCCTTCCTCCCCATCTGAAGGAAGAGAAGGAAGTGCAGAGACCCAGAGAGCCTTTAAAAAAAAAAAACTGTGGCAAAGCAGCAATGGCTGCCTTAGCCAATTGCAAAGGGTCAAACATCAAGACCAACGCAGGCACAAAATCTTAACACAGAAGCCAAGGCAAGCTGTCTCAGAGGGGGCTGCACATGATAGATATCTCTGCAATTTTGTCTCTCCGTCTATCGTATATCTTTAAACTGCTTTGCCAGCATTGGCCAGAGAAAACTGAGTTGTGTGAAGGTTCTATTATCTGGAGTATTAGAGATTTCATCTTGGGCTTTCCTACTTGAAATACAACTTTCCACTATGAACCGGGTTGCAGGTATATCATTTTTTAAAGGCAGCCAGTGCTCCTGAGACACCGGCGTCCTCCTTTTCCTCTCAGGGCCATTTACATGGTGAGCAATCAGCCAAAAAGTGGGAGGAGAATCTGTCTGGTTTAAAGATGGAGGTCAATGTTCAAACGATGTGGATGAACACTAAAGGAGAATCGGCAGAGCTGTTGCATGCAGAGTCTCATCATATTGGGGAAATGTTGCTGATTATAATACTTTTTTTGGTCATGTTTTATTTGTTTTATTTATATAACATTCAATTTTCATCAAACAGTGTGTGTTCTGGGTATAGTTATGTTTAAATAGCCATATTACACATCTTTGTTGTGATAATTCATCACCATCATATTAATAATATAATAACATTAATACTTAACACTTAACATCATCTTCTTTAACAATTCTCCACTACCATTTCCTCCTTTCTAACTTCTGTTTCTGTTATCTAGCCATTGATAGAATATGTCCCATATCAAAAAATATTCAGTTTCTTCTTTATCCTTAATAGTAAGTGTTAGTCTGTCCATTTCTGCACATTCTAATATTTTCTTATTTATATTCCCCTCAGATGGGATCTCATCATTTTCCCATTGTTGCGCAAATACAATTCTAGTTGCAGTTAGTATATGCAGGATCAAGCATGTAATCATTTTATCATATTTTTCTGGTATAATACTCTTATTGTCTCTGGAAAAGCAGTTTCTTCTTTGCAATAGATGCCCGAAGGAACTGTCTGTACCAGGACAAGAAGGGATCTGTTCTAATAGCATTGCCACATACACCTTAAAAAAGTAAGACAATGAAATTGTTGATGATTCTCTTTAATGATGCATTTTAATGCCTTTTGTCTCACCTGTATTCTGGCTTTGTTTTTACACTCTGTGAAAATCAAAATGGGCAAGGATGGAATTTTGTTTACATGGCAATGCATTAAGAAGGCCACCATCTTGGATTTTTTTATTCCCCTTCCACGCACAAAAAACTTCCTCCAACGTCTCCAAATAGAGTTCCTGGCCTGTCCTGAGAGAAGAATCTTCTACAATAGCTACTTTTTTTTAAAGGGGGAAATGTAACTTGGCAGCAGATGTTTTGGACTTTAACTCCCAACAGCCTCAGTCCTAACAGAACAATTAATCAATGGAACAACTTGCCTCCAGAAGTTGTGAATGCTCCAACACTGTAAGTTTTTAAGAAGAGAGTGGACAACTACTGTACTTGTCTGAAATGATATAGGATTTCCTGCCTGATCAGGCGGCTGGACTAGATGATCTCCAAGCTTCCTTTCAACTGTGTTATTCTATTCTATTCCTGTAGGAGTCATATGCCCCTCACTAATTGATGAAAATGACTGTTGTTTCTACATGCATTCACACCTTCAGTTCAAAGAGGGTCCTTCCCTATCCCATCATGAGTTTGTAATATAGCTTTTGGGCCTTCTTGCCAAGTTCATTGTTTCCCAGCCTTTTTATATGTTTGCGCTATAACTTCCCACAACTAAGGGCCTCAGCCATTTTGAATCCATTCCTAACCCCATGATTGGAACAACGAACTAGCTTTCATTTTCTCCATTTTTTCCCCTCCTTTTCTGGTATTCAGCACACCTGCAAAATCAGAGAGCCAGCACAGTTTTAAGTTCAACTATCTGCTTTCCATCAGAACACCAGAGTGGAAATATTCCAAAAGAGGAAAAAAAAGCAATTGCTTTGCAATGTTAATATATCACATATATGCCAGGCAAGCAGCCAGAGCAACAGATTAGGTGGAGGCTGAGCTATTTTTCTTAATGTTTTCATGTTTTGGTTTAAAACAGAAACCGCAAAGGCTGTGCATACAGGCAGCGGGGAGCCAGCCATATTGTGTTCAGAAATTTGAATATGTGAGTGAGAAGAGAGAAATGTGACTGTTTTTGCATCTGTGTCAGTCTATTGCAGAAAAACAGAAAGAGAGAAATATGCAGGATCATGAAGCCTATCTGATGATAATGTAAAGATTTTTTTTTTTTTTGGAAAGTCTGATTCTATTAGGATGATGGAGATTTGGGATTGTTCCTTTTGACAATGGACTTTGTGCCTGTCCAAGTTGACTGAATAAATATGGCAATGTATGGCCATGTATTCTGTCTTAAAGTGACCAATCCTGTATTTGAAAGGAAACAGACTTGTATCTAAAGAAGACTAAAGAACAAAAGCACTCCTTAATGGAGGAACCATGAGAAGGATAAATGTCTGTGGATGTTCTCAGTCATTCAGGTCATGGTTGTCCCAAAGGTGCTTTTTCAAGAGGCAACTGGACTTTCCAGTTTTTCTTTGAAGAAGTTTCACTTCTCATCCAAGAAGCTTCTTCAGCTCTACAGAGTGAACTGCAGAGCTAAAGAAGCTTCTTGGGTGACAAGTGAAATGTCTTCAAAAAAACAAACAAACCCAGAAAGTCCATTTGCCTCATGAAAAAGCACCTTTGGGATATGAGAAGAGTTAGAAAAGGATCTGGAATTTGCCCATCCACACTTACTACTTGGGCAGGAAGTCAGCAAACATACAAGTCATTTCCTGAAGTGGGGTGGGGAAGATAAGATGCATCACATTTTCTTTTGATTATAGCAGTTATTTCCAAATTAGTCTAAACACCTGCAAATTAACTGATATGCTCTGTGTTTGTGTGCACATGTGCATACGTGCCTTCCAGTCAGTGTTGACGCTGAATTGCTCATTCCTAGGACTGACAGAGCATAATTGGATGTAACATACGGGTGAAATGCTTCCGTTCGGACCGGATCAGCCAATCCAGTAGCGATGGCAGCGGATGGTTTGGAGGACTGGTAGCAAAAATCCCTGCCCGCCCCACCCCCGCCCATACCCAGCTGAGCCGCATGATCATCAGAGGCTTTTTTTTTTACTTTTAAAAGCATTTTTTCTACAATCTATTCAGCCAAAGAGATTGCAAAAAAAAAAAAAAAGCTTTTAAAAGGAAAAATCACCCCACCCACCCCCGTGCGCTGTTCTATTTACCCCATGCCTCCTTTTGGCGTGTACTGTGTGCATGCGCACCTTGCATTTGGTGCATGGCGCGCACTGCACATGTGCGTGCAGCGCACATGAACAGCCAGCGAACCAGTAGTAAACAGATTTCACCACTGATATAACAGTATGTGTGAATGACCTTAAGAGATGGGGAAGCGGGGTGGGGGTGGCGAAGAGATGCTGCCTAAGGAATAATCAGATAAAAGAGGGCACAGCCTGCAGCTGCATAATGGCCAGAGAAAGAAAGTCAGAAAGCAGCCTCCCTAACCCCTCAGGCTATAAAAAAAGACAGTGTTCTGTTTCCCTCCCCCAATACTCCCAGCAAAGAGTCAGTGAAAGGCCTCCTCTTCTACTTTATTTACATAGATAAATGTCCTGGCCACGTCTACCCACGGGCCTGCCAAGTTTCTGGAGATAATGAGGAAATTATAGATAAGGCCAGAATTACTCATGAATATATTCTTCCCTCCATTGATACAGTTTGCCCACGCAAATTCATTGCTTTGTCCAAGACAAAAAACCAGGAAGTCCCGCCTCCTATTTATAGTCTCTGCAGATGTCCATCATTCCTTGGCCTTATCCCAATGCTGTTTCTGCTGCGCGCGCCGGTCACGTCTGCGCAGTCTTGCATCACTCCAAAACTGTTCTTGGGGCGTTGCCAAATCAGAAGAAAGCTCCAGAGAATCAGGCCTTGCCGGCCCCTCCTCCTCCCTTTGAGTGGGTGCCAGGGAGGGAGAGGGCCCAAGAGAAGAAGGGCTTGCCAGGTCTTCTCCCTCACTTTCTGAATCATCCGAGTCCAGGAGTCCGGGTCCAGGAACCTGGGTCACAACAGACAGTGTGAAATTTGTACTGCCAGACCTGAAAGATTCCATTAATGTAGCCTTACAATAAAATAGAAATAGTTCATCTACAGTATTCTTGTTTTGTGTCTCATCTACCTGGGAAGGCTTAAAATTACCCAGCTGGCTTTGTGCCTAAGGTGGGATTTGAACTCATAGTCCCACAATTTCTAGTCTGATGCCTTAACCACTACACCAACCCTATTTGGTAGATCCATAATCTGTTTCATGTGTTTCATGTGATCTGATCTTCTCACAAATACTCAAGCAAGCATTCTGATTAGAATACATCCACTTGCCAAAGTCCGTGGTGGCAGTCCTCCTCTGTTCAGTTGACATTTTTCAATGTTTAGGTTTTTATTTGTACAATTTGAACGTTTTATACTGTATTTTATACCACACTGTATTTTATATTCATACGCTCCTTGCTGGGCTAAATTGCTTCAGGTTCTCTTTGGCCCCAGAGACCCTGGTTTGAAGGATGGGTTAATTAGCACCTCATTCTCCCCGTAATTTTGTTTTATTTTTCCCCAGCAATTATTTTCATTCCTCTTTTTTAAATACAATCCTATTGATTCTTCCTCCTCATCACCGCCATTATCCAATAAAAAAGCTGGATAGGTTAAGCTTTCACTATGAACCAGCAAGTTTTTTATTGATGCTTCTAAGATGTAAGAAGCCGGAAATCCACACCCACGCGATGGATGGGGGTTTTTTCCCCCCTTTTTGTACCTTGATGTAAAAAAAAACAACCAACAACCCCGAAACAAAAACCTAGCCCCTCACTTTAAATTTCAAACCCTTGTGCTCATAAGGCTGAAGAGTGTTTTATGGTCCATGAGTACAGCAATGAAAAGCTTTGAAGAACCGGGCTAGGAAAGACACCACAAAAAGGGGGTGGAGTGGGGGGGAATGTTTCATAATTAGTATTCTGTGATGCCTTTGGCTAGAGAATATGTTGACAGAATGCAATCTGCAGTTAGTGGTGCAGAAAGGAGACACATTCCAGTATTGACTGCAAACACATCAGCTTGAAAAGAACCTGTGGGAGTGAGCAAAAAAAGAAGAAGAAGAAGAAGAAGAAAAGAAAAGAAAAAAAAATTCATGGCGAAGAATGTATATTCAACAACGTTCGTGTTATACCATTTGGAAGCATTACATAAATGGATTCAGCTTTTGGCTGTTCCCCTTACGCAATGGTTGAGAGAGTGATGTGTCACCCTCAGCTTCTGTTAGCTCTTTAAGTTAACAGGCAGTATTAATCAAAAGAGGAAGGGGAGGGGGGAAACTACTCTTAATCTAAGTAGATAATGATTGCCTTCCACTTGGGCCTGGGAACTGACAAAGAAAAGCACATTCCCAGGAATAACGTCTCACTCCTTCTGTTCGAAAGCAGCTTAGCGCCAGCAGGAATTGAATTTGTCAAAAGTAAGGTTTAGGATACTTAGTCCATACTTAGTCCAGTAAGCAGAGGTGATAAAGGTGCAGAACCAAGCATATCAGGATTAGTGATATGCAGAATTAGAAAGGGAGCCCCATATCTCACACTAAGTTGTTTTCCCAGTTTGGTTTTCCCAGTTTGGTTTTCCCCAACTTGCTCTTTTATCTTTTTTTTTTTTTAGCAATAACATCCAGCATAATTGCAAGTTGTTTTGTCAAATATCTAAAGCAGTGGCCCTTAACCTTTCGGACACTAGGACTGGTTCCATGGAGAAAGGTTGATTCCATGGATCGGAGGAGGGCATGGTTTTGCATGCTGCCTGCATCCCACGGATGGGGCTTCGTTTCTTTGCACGGACCATGAACTGGTGCCGGTTCATGGACCAGGGTTTGGGGACCCCTGATCTAAGAGGCCTCAGGAAGGGGAGGTATTGTTGTATTTTGGGATGCTGGGTCTTAAAGTCCCAAAAGGCAACTGGATTTTCTCTCTCTCTCTTTTTTTTTCCTGGAAAACGTTTTGCTTCTCATCCAAGAAGCTTCTTCAGTGAACTGCCTTTTGAAAAGCACCTTTGGGACAACCATGACCTGGATGATTGAGAACCTCCATAGACTGTGTCATAAAGTATAGCCTGCAAAAGTGGGGAATTTGTATCCTCCTTTAAGGATATTTACTCTTAGATGTCACAACAGGGATAGACAATCCAAAGCCCATTTGCCTGTTGCCTATTGTGGTTCCTAGAATCTCTTCCCCATTATTGTCAATAGATTCTGGTGGTTCAATTTGTGGGCAATACTTTTTATTGCCATTCGCAAGCAAGCAGGGCCTCAGAAAAGAGTGATGGGTCTGCCCCCTATAGTTTTCTGGGAAGGAAGGAAAAAGAAAAGAGAGTAGGAAAGTGAGTGGAGCAGAATAGAATAACAGAGTTGGAAGGGACCTTGGAGGTCTTCTAGTCCAACCCCCTGCTTAGGCAGGAAACCCTACACCACTTCAGACAAATGGTTATCCAACATCTTCTTAAAAACTTCCATTGTTGGAGCATTCACAACTTCTGGAGGCAAACTGTTCCACTGATTAATTGTTCTAACTGTCAGGAAATATCTTTTTAGTTCTAAGTTGTTTCTCTCCTTGATTAGTTTCCACCCATTGTTTCTTGTCCTACCCTCAGGTACTTTGGAGAATAGCTACACTCCCTCTTCTTTGTGGTAGCCCCTGAGATATTGGAACACTGCTATCATGTCTCCACTAGTCCTTCTTTTCATTAAACTAGACATACCCAGAATCAGAAAGCATATACACCCAACTTAGTTCATAAGATTATTTACCAAAATGTTCTACCTGTAAATGAATACTTTAATTTCAACCATAATAATACAAGGGCCATCAATAGATTTAATGTAATTCGCTCTAATCTGAATTGTAGGAAATATGACTTTTACAATAGAGTAGTAAATGTTTGGAACAATCTACCTGATCCTGTTGTTAGTCTCTAATCCCCATACCTCTTACCTTAAACTGTCTACTGTGGACCTTTCATGTTTCTTAAGAGGTCCCTAAGGGGGCGTGCATAAGCACACCAGCGTGCCTACCGTCCCTGTCCTACTGTTCCCAATTATATGTAATTATTCTATGTGTTTATGGTTATGTTTTGCCAATTTATATCCTTTTTTGTGTGCCAAAAATTTTTCATGTGTCCACATCTGTGTCTATTCTGTTACTTGTTTTCTTGTATTTGTTGACAAATAAAATCAAACAAACAAACAAACAAACAAACATGTTTCCTTTTACATTTCTCTGTTAAAGACCCACATATCTCAGCATAGATGCGGCCAAAGCAAACAGCCAACTAAAAAGAGAGAGAGTCACTCTCTCTTTACCCCAGCCTGCAAAAAATGGTTAAATAGTTTTTTTACCAGAAATGTCCTGCTCTGGAATTATAAAATAATACCAAAAGGTAGAGGTTCCACTTCTAACTATAAAGGATACCTAAAACCTGAAGCTCTATCTTCAAGTGTTGCTAATTGAGAGGCTGGTTTTGACCTAACCCAGGAGTCTGCAAACTTGGCTCTTTTAAGACTTGTGGACTTCAACTCTTTGCTGGCTGAGGAATTCTGGGAGTTGAAGTCCACAAGTCTTAAAAGAGCCAAGTTTGCAGATCCCTGACCTAACCTATTGCACTCTGTCCTTCTGGTGATAAATGCACATCCACGAATAAATCCCACAAGCCAAAGACCTATGACATCCAACCATTCATACATCCTTGTTATTTGTCAGCCTTGTGTGGCATACCAGACCAGGATACACAAATGGATCAGCTAATTCTACTTTGTTGTAAGATTGTATTAATGCAATCTTGCAAGTCTGTGTTGTGGTCTGCCAGCTGCCTGCGAAGTTGGCAACGGAGTCGGACAGCGATGAGGCTGAGGTGGGGGCAGGGCCATCGGGGAGTGAGGTGCGGACTCCAGAGCCTCCAGAGCCTGATAGTAGTGAGGCAGAAGAACAGGACGAGCCTGTTCCTAATGCACGCATGAGAAGAGCTGCCAGAAAGCAAGAGCAGCTCAAGCAAAGAGGACGACTGGGGAGTAGGGGCAAGAGATGATTGGCCCCTCCCATAAGACTTAAAACAGACCAGCAATGGTGTTTGGGCTTTGCCAGAAAACAACATTGGTAGCTTCGACTTCTTCATCTACGTCTACGTCTTGCGTTTATTTTTGTATCTGTAACTTCCGAATGTTTGCCAAGAAAGGCCTTTGGCAGTTTGCCTGATTGGACCAAGGTTTGCGATAGGACTGAGGAATTTGTGTTGGAAGGAATTTGCTTTAATTTAGTTGAACTATGCTGGGAATGAAGTAATTCTCAGCTGTTTGAATAAAGTTTTTTTTTCACTGACTGAGTTTCCTACTACCTACTTGGGCCTGAGTCAGAACAGTCTGGAAAAAAAATATACTTCTTCCCTGTCCACTTTACAGGCCAAGAAACTAAGGAGGGTCTCTTATGGAACTCTTACCCCACCACATTCCTGCTGCAGCCTAAATTGTTCCTTATTTGACCATTCTCTTCGGCCTGTCTCCCAAGGTCTTCCCTACATACCTTTACATCTTTTTGCCTCTGCTTTCTGGCATTTCCTGAACTAGCTTTAGCTGGCCTTGACACTACATACACACACACACACACACACACACACACACACACACACACTCTTTCCTGCAGTGCATTGAAATAGAAGAGCGCTAACCTATTAACTAAAGATGTGCTCTGCTCTTCCTATCTCACACCTTGTAGCAATCTCAAGATCTCACAGTTCTTCCAGCTATATTGAGTTTCATTATTTCTCATGAGTTGCTCAGCTGCAGTGAACCTCTCCATCTTCCGTCAGTCTTTATATAATTTCCTTTTACTCAGCAAAACCTAAGATACAAGGGGGAAGTGGGGGGGTCCCCCGCTCCCTTTTCTTTACAGCCAGAGCCTGGTGAGTCATCAGTGCCCTCCCATTATTTATAGTTAATGGGAACCGTGCATGTTATGAAGTCAAGTTTATTTGCAACCTTGTGGCTTCTATCAGGCACCGTTAATAACATACATAAATAAATAGTTGGTGCTCATAACTCCTATACGGTGGAATGTCATTTCACGAAGTTTATGGCTGCCAATGACAAAGGCTCAGTTTAGCGACGGTGCTGGATAGGGTTGGGAGAAGAGAGCGAGCTTTAAGAATCTACATTAAATCTTGTTTATTCTGCAAAGATATTGCTTTATTACTTCAGTTATGTTACAGAAAAGGTACATTCATAAAGATGACACATCCTCTCCCAGCTGCAGCCTGACATATAAAGCGCCTCAGCAGATCATATTCGCCTCGATACAGCTTGACTGTTTAGGAAGCAAACTTTCTATCAGGATCAACAACCCCCAAGCCCACCCCCACCCCACCCCGCCAACCGGGCTTTTCTCCTTTTTCTTTGTCTTCCTGAGGTGATTTTCAAAGGCTCCACTTTGAGGGATTCCTTTTCATTTGGTTGCTAAGGAACCCCTGTCTGTGCGCCATAAAAGTATTTGTACAATGCAAAAGATGTGATGCAAAATAGAATCTAAAGTAAGGCTATGCCCAAATGGTCCTTGGTATGTGTGTGTGTGTTTTTAATCTGATAAAAAAAAAACATTCAGCATTTCAGCTTTCAACATTTGACAGGAAAAGAGAATTCAATAGGGTGTTCAGAAGTGGGATATATGATTCACATCAAGCGAGACAAAGATATGTCCGTGGGTCTCCTTAATTGCCCTTCATTATACTGTTATTTCTCTAGTGGTCTTCAGTCCCCTGACTTCTTCACATCTCCATTTAAGCTTAATGAAATGTTTGCAGGCCAGAAAGTATGATGAAACAGGAAGGTTACGAAATGAAACAATCACACTATGCATAATACGATAGATAGATAGATAGATAGATAGATAGATAGATAGATAGATAGATAGATAGATAGATAGATAGATAGATAGATAGATAGATAGATAGATAGAGATAGATAGGTACAGAGAGAGAGAGAGAGAGAGAGAGAGAGAGGGAGGCAGGCAGGCAGGCAGACAGACAGATATAGATAGATATAAAACAATAAAGTAAGCCCCGTCACTCCGCATAAGGAAATTCTCAAGCAGTTGCAAATTAAAATCTACTAAAAATAAAAATAGGAGCCCTTTATGCCAAGAAAATATTTTTTTAAAAGAAAAATGGAGGATGGGTTACAACAGAACATTTATCTGGCTTTCTAAGCTTTGTTGTCAGAGGTGGTATTCAGCCGGTTCAGACTGGTTCGGACAAACCGGTAGCAGCAACTGCGGGTAGGCCCGTCCGCCCACCTGCCCGGATGTAATGCCATCCTATTTAGCCACGTTTTGTAGGCCAGGTGCATGCGCAGAAGGTGTGCGCATGGGCAAAGCACATTCATGGAAGGCCAGGTGTATACACAGAAGGCATGTACACACGTGAGCAAAACAAGCGAAGCGAGCATGGGGAACTGGTGGTAATAATATGTGAAACCCACCGCTGTTCTCTGTGACTCTTCGTGTAGCATGCATGCTTCCTGCAAAACAGAGCCTCGGTACTTAGCAGAGGATTTACTGGGTGCAAGGCTGTTGAATGACAACTCCTTTAATAATAGACTTTAAATTAAAAAGTCTCTCACAGCCTTTGATAATAAGTTCAAGCCAAATGTTGACTGATATTTGAATGAGCGAGTCATCTTTTTGCCCTGACTCAGACGCCTGTGTTGCTTTTGTACATGCAGCTCCAAATGATCTTTTCCCATACCTTACAGTCCTGGTTCAGCATATCAGCCGGGTAGAAACATGCGACAAACTGGTACCAAAAATAACCTAGGTAACGGATACCTTAACCTTGCTAACATAGTGTAAGCCGCCCTGAGTCTTCGGAGAAGGGCGGGATATAAATGCAAATAATTTTTTTAAAAAAAAACACCTCTCTCTGCCATTTTGAAACGCCCCTTTGGTGATGATGGGGAGGCAGAGAACAGGTAGATCTCCTCTGCTCAGCTCACAGAAAGAATACAACCAATAATCTGAAAGATCCAGGTGACAGATATCCTGGCACCAGCTGTAATTCCTTTTTATTTGTTCATGTCTAAAAGTATCTCTTCTACTGTTCCTCCAAAATATCACCGAATTCATTTATGTGGATTTGTGGAAAGTCTCTGATCCTGGAGACCACATGGACAACTTCATGCAACAATTTTGGAACGGTTTATTTATTTATTTATTGATCAAATATAATGTATATAGCTGCTCATCTCATGCATGTGACTTTGCGTTCTTCCTAGTGCTGAGAGAAAGTTGATGGCCTAAAATCAGAAAACATATTTCATGCTTAAGATGGGACTAGAACTCACAGGCTCCCCGTTTCTAATCTTATGCCTTTAACTACTACACCAAACTGGTTCTCTGTGTATTAAAATATAGTATGCTATCTACATCAGGGTGTGTTGTTTGAATTGCATAGAGCTCATTCCAGCACTATAGTACAGACGTTTTCTGCCTACATGTAGAGAGACAGATATACAATAGCCAGACCAAAACAATAGCACAAGGGTATAATTTGGGGGAGGAGGGAACCACATTTGTCCCAGCTACCAAAACTGTGCAGGTGATGCTCAATGACCCACAAATACCTGCTACTGAATTGTATTTATTTGGATTCCTGAGGCTGCCCAACTCGACAGCAAACCTCACAATTAATAGATAAAAAAACAAAACCAGAGCACATTAAACTTAGAAAAATTGATTAGCATATGCTGTAATTTAATCCATGGAGTACAAGCCAGGTGGACTCCACCATCACCTGTCTCAAGGTCCAGTTCTTCACAGCACACTTAAAGGCTAACACAGCTGCAGGTATTTGAATAGAACCTGTTATTCTAGAGGACCATGAAATTACTCAAGAGATGGAATATAGGCAGAAATAAAAGAAGAAATATAGTTCCTCAGATAATCAGGCCTTATGCCATTAAATGTTTTACAAATAACCAACATCTTCAGTTGTAGCAGGAAGCTGGCTGTTAACCAGCATAGCTTGCATAGCAAAGGTGTTACATAGATATACAAAGCATATCCATAATTGCTCAGGCTGCTGCATTCTGGATTTTGTGGATTTTTCAAGGGATTCTTAAGGGCAGATCCTTAGAGCAGTGGCCCTTAACCTTTCGGGCACCAACTACCGGTTCCATGGGGAGAGGTTTTTCCATGGACTGGAAGGGGCGTGGTTTCGCTTCCTGTCTGCATCCCACAGATGGGGCTTTGCTTGTTTGCGCAGCCTGGTTTCTGGGATGCAACAGACTGGTGCCAGTCCGTAGGTTTGCTTTAGAGAATGCACCGCAACAGTTCAATTGTATGTTGTTTAAGGCATAAATGACCTTAAGAAGAGATCTCTGATCCAGTGGTGGATTTCAAAATGTTTTACTACCAGTTCTGTGGGCATGGCTTGGTGGGCGTGGCTTGGTGGGCGTGGTAGGGGAAGGATACTACAAAATCCCCATTTCGTCCTAATCAGCTGGAACTTGGGAGGCAGAAAATAGATAGGGGTGGGGCCAGTCAGAATTTTTACTACTGGTTGTCCAAACTACTCAAAATTTCCACTAAGGGTTCTCCAGAACTGTCAGAACCTGCTGAAACCCACCTCTGCTCTGATCCCCAAAAAAGGACCCAACTGGTACACCAGAAAGATCCTGGCGAAGACCTTCCTGTCTGCAGCTGCCATCTGTTTTTCAAGTAGGAGCTGTGTGTCTCAGATTAGATCTTGCCCATTGTGCATCTAGGAAACAATCAATCTTGTGAGGTGAGTTGGGCTGAGAGAGAGAGAGAGAGAGACAAAGAGAGACTGGTCCAAAGTCAATCAACTGGATTTTCATATCTAAGGCAGGACTAGAACTCACAATCATCTGGTTTCTAGGCCAGCACCTTAACCACTACATCAAACTGGCTGTAATGTAATTGTCCCTTAGTCATTGTTGTGAGCATTTGATCACCTAAAGCTAAAAGGAAGTATTACTTTTTACCTTTTCTTGTCCTAATAAATTTCATTTTAACTCCACAACAGGGAAACAAGACTCTTAATTTCTGACCGTGCACTTAAAAACTGCTAGGCTCTAATGACCTAAATTTCCTTTTATCATCATCATCCAAAGAAGCATAAGAATGCAGATGCTCACTTTATTGGCACTTAAGTGTCCCTGTCTACTTCTAGCTGATATTAAGATGGAAGATCTAAGAAGATGGGTGGGTGGCATCTCCAAGTAACAAGTAGTCCCAAACTTCATGTCCAAAAATGTGTAGTCTGGAAGATTGGGATCCTTGTCCCACCTTGTGCCCAATTTCAACGGTATATCTCCTCCCCACTCTCCACCCCAACTGGTTGCAATCCAACCGAGCCTTCTTAGCCTTTGCAATAGCCCGTGCTTTTATTGTATAAATGAAGTAGTGAGTGGATATCAAGCAAATGCCATGTATAGTTTGATGGCCACTAAAACTATGGGCGAAGGTGACATTTGTACCCTCTCTGTACCTGCCTGGTGGCAACTAGTATTATACAGTGAATGTAACACCTGAATGCACTCTCCGCCAGAGGTGATAGTTGCCTTTTGCGTTCACCCAAAGAAAGTAAAGGTTTATTTAAGAGCTAAGAAAGGGGAAGCATTTATTTATGTAGAAAGAGCAAAACACACCATACTACCTGTCAAGCCAGAATTGCTGTATAAAAGATGCTAATAAGATTCAGCAGATTAGCTGTCCCCATTGGGCAATTCCCAGATGGTCTCCTTCAGGCTTAGCCCCCCTCTGTTTTATGGTTGCCATTATATTCTTCATGCAAAAATAATGATTTCCTCTCCTTGCCATTTTACTGCTTAAAATGGATTAGATCCAGATAGATAGGGCTATACAATTGCAAGGAAAGGAAAGGAAAGGAAAGGAAAGGAAAGGAAAGGAAAGGAAAGGAAAGGAAAGGAAAGGATCCGGACCAGCACATGATCTTATGAGTAAGAAACCCGTAGTGAGTCGCAGAGAATAATTAAAAATAAAGAAACTTAGAGAGAAGAAAATTAGAGACCATTGCACTGAGGCAGCCTTCGGCGACGCCATCTTGGAAAGTTGTTCAAATTCATGTGCTGGTCTGCTACTTATATGTGATGTGATATTTTTTTTGTCTTCCCTATATCATATTTAGGTTTCTCTGGTCCTGTTGTCATTATCTTTTGGTACTTTTCTGGAGAGGCCCTTAAAAATGTATAAACAATCAAGGGAGGCATCCTGAAATTTGAAATGAACTTGTTCTTTTGCTTTTAGCTATCTTCCTTGCATGAATTCTCTGAAGGGTGGGTTGTTGTTTTTTTGTGTAACTATATTTGTGTGTGTATATCTTGATAGTGTCTTCCCATGCCTTTTCCAATGGTTAACTCCTGATAACTTAATTCTATTCGATCTCAGGATCATAGAGAAACTTCAGAAGAAATAAAGCTTTCTCTGTAAGGTTGCCAAGCTCAGCTCTCAAAACAAACTTGAAAGGGAGCAGGGGCCTCCTTTGGTTAGAGAGGGACAGGATATTTAGCTTATCTACTGCTCTGAAATATTCCTGCAACCTATATTTATTTCCAACATCTCTAATTATCAGATGCACATATAGAGGAAAATCTTTGCCTCTAGTGGTAAAAGGCCAGGTGGTGGTTAAGGTATTTAAATAATAATAATTTAAATAATAAATAAAGGTACCTGGCTAGAAATCAGGGGCCTGTGAGTTCCAGTCCTGCCTTAGGCATAAAAGGGTGACTCTGGACTAGTTACTCTCTGTCTCTCATTCCAACTACCTTCACAGGGTTGTTGTGGGGAACATAGGAGGAGGGAGCAGTATTATTATTATTATGATTGCTGTTTTGAATTAAGGCAGAATAAAAATAAACCTTTAAAATTTCTGAAAGCTATCAAGTTGTTACTAAGTACAACCTCAGAAGAAAAAGAATCCACTGTGCTGTCCAGGGGAGGGTTTCACATATTATTGCCACCAGTTCTCCTTTAACGCATGCGCCTGGCCTTCCGTGCACTTTCTGTGTGCGCACCTTCCACGCATGCCAGTGGTGGGTTTCAAAAAGCCATGCCAGTGGCTTGGTGGGCATGGCAGGGGAAGGATACTGTAAAATCTCCATTCCCACCCCAATCCAGGAGAAGGTTATTGCAAAATCCCCATTCCCTCCCGATCAGCTGGGACTTGGGAGGCAGCGAATAGATGGGAGCGGGGCCAGTCAGAATTTTTACTACCAGTTCTCCGAACTACTCAAAATTTCTGCTACAGGTTCTCCAGAACTGGTCAGAATCTGCTGAAACCCACCTCTGATGCATGCGCCTGGCCTTCTGCGCATGCTCTTTGCTCACAGGCACCTTCCGCGCATGTACTCAGCCTCAAAACATGGCTAAATAGGACAGCATTAAGTCCGGGCAGGTGGGCAGGGGTGGTGGACCCACCCCCTGTTGTCGCTACCAGTTCACCCAAACCATGTGAATACCATCTCTGGTGCTGTCCTGCTCATTCACTCACACACAAACGTAACTGTGGTTTAGTGGGTTTATGAATATTCCCCAGCAATTCCATTCACCAAAAACCCAGAACTGTCCCAATTAAGTTCAGCAGACCAATGCTAATCCACAAGGCACTTGAAAGTTTCCCAGTCAAGGCACGGTGTCAATCCGAAGCAAGGCAGGATTTACAACTACCAGAAAACACATAGCTAGGAAATGAACACCTTATTCCCAGCATCGCCTCCATCTGTCTGCTGTGCTAAATAGTCAGCTTCCAGTGCAGCCCATCAAGAAGGGTGAGGCTTTCTCCTCACGAGTAATCTGGCTGACCTTCACTACTCCTGCCTTTTCTCTGCCCTATGTGTTCTTGGATCAGGTGCAGATAGCCGTTCCTCTTCCTCATCCTTAACTGGCTGCAGCTGCATGCTTTCCCCATCTGAGACCACAGGTGTCAGGGTTCCAAGTAACACCCGCAACAAAAGAAACTCTGAAGCTTGAGTTTCCTCAACGTTATATTTTATTAGAGACGTCATATTGGCACATCTGGGAAAACCCGAATCTGAAAGTTTCCAGGTTTTCCCCACCCAAAGGAAAGTCCAAGTCCCTGCCCAACACCCACAAGTCCATCACATGATCCAATCGAAGCACCATCCCAACAGGAGATGCCTCCCAGGTCCAGCCTCCCAGGTCCAGGGCAAGATGGCCTTGACTATCTGAGAAAGGAATGTTATTGTGACTATATATCACCCATGATCCATACAATCCCCCCTCCTATTTTCCCACAGCAGTAAATGTGGCAGGCCTGAAGGCCCAATGCAAAAGATGGCTTCCAAGTCCTGTTGCAGCTGTGCTTCAGCCAGATGACTCCCAGACGACTACTTGGAGCCATTGAGTAACTCCCCTCTTGACGTGCCAGG
Organism: Ahaetulla prasina; assembly: GCF_028640845.1. Lineage (NCBI taxonomy): Eukaryota > Metazoa > Chordata > Lepidosauria > Squamata > Colubridae > Ahaetulla > Ahaetulla prasina. The sequence continues at coordinate 215,871,067 of NC_080540.1, read as the reverse complement.
AACTGGTTCATCCTCCCTCAAACTGACATCTGAAGAGGTACTGGGGAAGCTTCCAGGGGAGTCATCACATCCACCAACTCTGAAATTGGCTAGGTCCTTTCCCTCTAATCAACATGGATTCTCTATAATAACAACAAAAACCTACCTAAGGATAACAATAGAAAAAATAATTTATAATTTTAAAAAATGGAATCTCAATACCCAACACTTTACTAGTCCTTGTGTTTTTGTATTGTAAAACAGATTCATTAGTTACAAAAAGTAATGGGAATATGAATGGCAGATATCTAAGCCATCTATATCTTGAACTGAATGGAGATGAATGAATTAGTCTTGTCCCAGCCTGGGGAACTTTTGTAGGGGTTTACCAACAAACAGTTTATGTTCTTTAATCCTGAAAAAAACCTCATTACTTTAAGCACAAGAAAGGGAAATCTTGGCAGAACTTGGCAAGCCCTGGTTATGAGTGGAGACATATTTGGGAATATTGACGGAGATCATAAGATAGTATTTGTTTTGTAGAACTAGAGATTTCCACTCAAGGCTCCATACACACAGACTAGACCGGTATTTCTCAACTTTGGCCATTTTAAGATTCATGGACTTCAACTCCCGGAATCCCTCAGCCAGCATTGGTTGGGAAATGCTGGATTAGACATTGTCTTGGGAAGTTGCAACATTCTAGAACCTTTCAATAATTCCTGCCGAGTTGTGACTTTATATCAGGGGTGAAATGCTTCCAGTTCGGACCGGATCGGCCGATCAAGTCGTGATGGCGGCGTGTGGTTCAGAGAACCAGTAGCAAAAATCCCTACCCTCCCCCCTTGCCCATGCCCGGCTGAGACATGCAATCATCAGACCCTTTTTTTTTTTACTTTTAAAAGCATTTTTTTACAACCTCTTTGGACAAATAGGTTGTAAAAAATGCTTTTAAAAGGTAAAAAAGGCTCTGATGATCACAGCTGAGCTGCACAATCATCAAAGCCTTTTTTTTTTACTTTTAAAAGCATTTTTTCTACAACCTTTTCGGCCAAAGTGGTTGTAAAAAAATGCTTTTAAAAGGCTCTGACGATCCCACCTGAATTGCCTGATCATCAGAGGCTTTTATTTTACTTTTAGAAGCATTTTTCTACAACCTCTTTGGCTGAATAGGTTGTAAAAAAATGCTTTTAAAAGTAAAAAAAAAAAGATCACGCGCCGCAGCTGATCAGCCCCCCCACACACACACACATGCTGTTCTACTTCCCGCATGCCTCCTTTTTGCATGAACTGCACACGCGCACCTCACATTTGGTGCGTGGTGTGTAATGCTCATGTGCACACAGTGCACATACACAACCAGCTAACCAGTAGTAAACCGGTTCAGATTTCACCACTGCTTTATATGGAATCTTTTGCCAATGGACCACAAAATGAAATTGGATGCTGCAAAGAGGAGGAGGAAGAGGAGGAGGAGGGGAAACAGAAAATAGAGAAGACAAGAAGGAAGAAATGAAGTAGGAGCTAGAGGAGGAAAATGGACAAAACTCTTAGTTCCTTAAAGAAAAAGAACAAGTAACAGACAACTTGGGATGTGATTTTTCAGCATCACACCGTTTCATTCAATGCCCTGAGATGTATTGCATTTGCCAAAAAGCAAGGAGAATGAGTGGGGCCACAGGTGGCTTTGAGTAATTTAGCCAGTCAGTCTGTGTCGCTTGGCCTTGAAAAATTGTGCACAGGTGAAATTGCATTTACAAAACAATGGACTATCATTGCTTCTAGGTGAAGCAATTTGAAGGTCTCCATTTCTAGGCGCTGTGGCGAGTTTTATAAACCTAAAAAAAAAAAAGAAAGGAAGAAAGAAATCCCCCCTCACAAGGAATGTAACTTTAAAATAGAGCTTAACTTTTGCCCTTAAGTTTTAAAAGATCAGGTAGGTTTAACATTTCAGTCTACAGAAAAATGCCTCAGAGAACATTTTTTATTAAAATAAAAAAGGATTAAAGTTGAACCATGTTGAAAATAAAGCATCTTCGGGTATTTTGAAAATGCCCAATTTTGAGGTTGCAGCCTTGGTGTTTATTTACTAATTTTTATTTCCACCATTTCTACAAGAGAGGGCTCTTCAATTTGTCCTATTACAGCAACTCTGTGGGGCACGTTAAGAAAAAGTGGTCTAAAGTCCCTCCATTTCTATGGTTCCAGTTGAACCTGAATCTGAGTTTCCCCAGACCTACTCCAGAACTTAGCAACCCAGGATGTCTGTGTTTAGTGACTGCCTCATTTTGCAACCATTCACAGTTACAATGACGATGGGGAAAAAAATAACTTCACAATTAATCCTTGCATTTACATCCTCGGCAAGTCTATAAATCAAAGAAAAGCTGAAGTAAGATTGTAAGAACAGCAAGGCTTTCTCTTACCAACTGCTTTGTTTAATGACTGAGTTGCCCATCCCAACTGTGGCCACTAAATGAGGACCACCTGTTCTCACTTTTGATCTCCTATCTCAATCCCCATCAGTTCCAACCCTGGTTAGATTTCTGAGATCATCCAAGAGCTACCCCAGGGAGAATTTTACACGAACCTTATGTGTTTCTCCAACCTCCAAATGACAGGAAAAACATATTGCTGATTTAATTGGTATAACTAATAATTCCATTCCTGTTTTCAGGGTGAGATTCAAAAATTTTAGAACCGGTTCTCTGCTTGGTTGCTGGGTGGGTGTGGACATGATGAGCGTGGCCTATTCAGCCTCCTGCACCATGTGGGGGGCGTTTTCACCCTACCCAAGCTCCGGAGGCTTTCCTTGAGCCTCCGGGAGGGAGAAAACGGCTCGTTTCTGGACTTCCGGAACTTCCGGGAGGCCCGTTTTTTGTCCTCCAGAGCCTCTGTGCAGGCACTGCACTTACCTGGCATCCAAAATGAGCCACATAGAGACTCCTGGGAGGGGCAGGGTGGGCGGTGCCAGCCAGTCCTTGAAACTACCGGTTCAGCGAACCAGTTGTAAAATTAGCATTCACCCGAACCGGTCCGAACCAGCAGAATCCCACCCCTTCCTGTTTTCCTTTCATACATGAAAGGAAATTAATGCAGTAATGGTATTTTTATTTATTTATTTTACTTATTTATTTGTCAATCATATATAAGATAACAGGTAAAAGTATAAACGTAATTTGAATATATGAAAAGAGTAAGTAAAAAGGAATATTAGGACAGGGACAGTAGGCACGCAAGTGCGCTTATGCACACCCATTACAGACCTCCTAGGAATGGGGTGAGGTCGACAGTAGACAGTCAGTAAGTTAAAGTTTTGGGGTTTGGGGAAGAAACTACAGAGTCAGGTAGTGCATTCCAGGCATTGACCGCTCTGTTACTGAAGTCATATTTTCTGCAATCAAGTTTGGAGCGGTTTACCTTGAGTTTGTATCTTTTATTTGCTCATGTATTGTTGTGGTTGAAGCTGAAGTAGCCATTGACAGGTAGGACATTGTGGTAGATAAGAGGTCAGACTGACGTTGGCATAGTTCTAAGTTGTTTAAGCCCGAAATTTGGAGTCTGGTGGCATAAGGTATTTTATTGCGAGCAGAGGAGTGGAGGACTCTTCTTGTGAAATATCTCTGGACATCTCTGGGAAGACATGGGAAAGGGATTGCAACCTGAAGTACAGTTTTTGTAACATACTGCAGAGATGCTTGGCAAACTCAGGTCTTCTTTAAAGACCGAATGGAGTAATTTACTAACAAGTGATAACAGACAAATTCATAAAGGAAGACACTAGAGAAAGGCACCCGCCTTATGAAGGTGTTGGGTTAACTGAACTGAACTGATGAATGACAGACTGCAATGCCTTGAAATGAAATGGGCTGCGGAGAGGTAGGGCAATAATATCACACTGATAAGTTACAGTTGGAAGGAAAATCCATCTGGTTCACTTCCAAGCTGGGAGAAAGACACTGGAAACAACATGGAGGCTGGAGGCTGATTGGAAAGAAGGTCAATTTATTGGTGTGAACAGAATGGCCAATGTTTGTGGTTCTGGGTCAGCTGAACAATTTGCTAGATCAGTGCCAGGATTTTTATACAGGTCCTGAAATGCTGCTGGAGGGAGGGGGGTTCTATAATGAAGGGGCTTGAGTTCTGAAAGAGTGTTGGGCAATTCTTATTGCTGCTAATAGCTTCCATTCTATACTGGATTTTGGGTGAGGGCTGTTGTACTAATTCGACCGTTCTGCTTTTTGTTAGCTGTCAAACTTTGCTGAAAGGAGGTTCGAAATATCCTGTCTTGAAGGAATTTCTGCCTGCAGTATTTGCTTTGCTTATGAATAGAGCCATCGGGATAGTTGGCTCCTTCTTTCAATAAGCTCTTTATCTCCTTAAGTGCTGGCATCTGCTGTGGGCTATAAAGAAAGACTGGGGGTTGCTTTCTGCCTCTAAAAACATGTTTCTCCATTTCTCCTTAGGGAAATATAATATTCTACCTTTTTTAATATTTCCGAAAATATTTTATTCTTTTGGGTGGGGTGGCTTCCCACATTACGATAGGTCACTGTGGCCGTGCCATTACTTTCTGTAACTAAGTGGAATGTAGAATTGGTGATCTGTCATAGGAATAATTAAAACCAGGAAATCCTGGATAGAAATCTAAAAAAAATAAAATAAACAAGGAAGAAAAAGCTTCATAAAAGAAGGTTTGGTTCAGATAAAAATTAGATGGCACAATAGCCGTTCTTGAAGATAAAGGAATTTATTATCTACTTCCTTCTGGGGATTTTTCTGTCTTATAAAAACGAGGCACAAACTTCTTTACGAACAAAAGTTAATACTTGAGATTATCTAGGAGCAACAGGCTCTTATATAGAAATGCTTCATGTCAACTGTGTAAAAAAAATTTTTTTAACAATCAGGAGTTTCACTAAATTTTTATTGAGCCCTGTTTTTTTTTTAAAAATAGAATCTAAATTTAATTAAATCTTTATCCTAGCCCTGTCAAAGGAGTAAAACAGCCAGGCCAACAACTCTCTTCAATAATAGTTTAGGGCAAACTAATATCAAAAATGGATTCAAGTTAGTCTTCAGTTTATTTGGGTTATGATTTCTGGCAGACACTTATTTCTACAGAAAGAGAAAAGATGGTCTTGGTTTACTTTAGAATTTTCTTTAAAGGATATATTTTTATTGCGATATTAATTTGGGAAAATATCTGTTTAATACTGACTTTTGGAGGTAGGAGCAGTAGCCTCTGCCAAGAGGTCGAAGATGAGAAAAGAAATATCAAAAGGGGTAGGACTTGTACTATAATGGCATTTTTTGCTATCTTAACTTTTTTCACCCATGTGTGGGTGCTGCTGGATTGGAGACAGGTAGTCCTCAACTTACAACAGTTCATTTAGTGACCGTTCAAAGTTACAATGGCACTGAAAAAAAGTGACTTATGACCGTTTTTCACAGTTATGATCTTACCAGTATCGCCATGATCATATGATCAACAGTCAGATGCTTGGCAACTAGTTCATATTTATGACCGTTGCTGTGTCCCAATAATCCCCTTTTGTGACCTTCCAATGAGAAAAGTCGATGGGAAAGCCAGATTCACTTAACAACTTGAACCCTAACCTTAACCCTAATCAGGGGTGAAATTTAGCAGTTCTGATAGGTTCTGGAGAACCAGCAGCGGAAATTTTGAGTATTTGGAAAATCGGCAAATACTACTTCTGGTTGGCCCCAGAGAAGGATGGGAATGGAGATTTTGCAATATCCTTCCCCCAGGCATGGGGAGGGAATGGGGATTTTGCAATATCTTTCCCCCAGGAGTGGGGATGGAATGGGGATTTTGCAGTATCCTTCCCCTGGAGTGGGGAGGGAATGGAGGTTTTGCAGTATCCTTCCCCTGGAATGGGGTGGGAATGGAGATTTTGCAGTATCCTTTCCCTGCCATGCCCACCAAGCCACACCACGCCCACCAAGCCATGCCCACAGAACTGGTAGTAAAAAAAATTGAATTCCACCACTGACCTTAACCCTAACCCTAACCCTTCCTTCCTTGCTTCCTTCTTCCCTCCCTCCCTCTCTCCCTTTCTTCACCCAAAATTAAAAATAACCTGGAATGGAAGGGGAAGAAGGCGGAATAGATAATTGCATGGTCATGCATTAGTTTGGGATTGTTTTGCTAGAATGTTAATGAAGGGAGATAAATATTTTAGAGACAGGAGTGTGCCACAGCTACTGTAAATCTTGGCATTCACCCTCCAAGGGACCTCATGGGTGCCCGGTGGCACGACTGAGATTTCAAAAATCAAAGCACTCTTCTACACTCTATAGCATGCAAGCGAGGAAGCCTTAGGCACATTTCAGATACAGATCTATGAAAGATTGTCATATAAGAGGCCAGATTAAGGTAGCATAAATTTTTCTCCAGCCCTAAAGTCTACCCTCCAGCTTTTACAGATTCTGCTGATAAAATACTGCTTCTGGAGCCCTGCCCTACCCATTCTGCACGTCCCTGCTGTGAATGCCAGCTTTCTCTGGCTTATGCTGCAATTCTCATCTTGATGTCGTGTGGCCAACCAGACAAATTTAATCTAATCAGAGATTGGGTGAGAGTGATCAAATGTTGAAAGGAAAGAAAGCATCTCCTTGCCTTTTTGGCCTCGGTCTTTTCCCCAGCTGATGATGATGATGATAATAATAATAATAATAATAATAATAATAATAATAATAATAATAATAATAATAATAATAATAATAATAATAATAATAATATTTAATTTTTATACCGCCCTTCTCCCGAAGGACTCAGGGCGGTGAACAGGCAGATAAAATAATACAATATATTACAATAAAAACACTATTTAAAAAACTTATTCAATATAGCCTAAATTTAAAATACAATACAAAATATAAAATAAACCCCAATAAAATCCATGTTTAAAAACCCTATTTAAGCCAGTCCTGCTCAGAAGAATAGATATGTCTTCAGCTCGCGGCGAAAGGTCCGGAGGTCAGGAAGTTGTCGAAGTCCTGGGGGAAGCTCATTCCAGAGGGTAGGTGCCCCCACCGAGAAGGCTCTCCCCCTGGGGGTCGCCAGCCAACACTGTTTGGCTGACGGCACCCTGAGAAGACCCTCTCTACGGGAGCGTACCGGCCGGTGGGAGGCATGTGATATATTGGGTTCATTTCCTTCCGGGGTGGCACTTGCTGCCAGCCAACCCCTGAATCCTTATTTATTTATTTATTTATTTATTTATTTATTTATTTATTTATTTATTTATTTATTTATTTAAGCATGTATTAGATAACAGATATAAGTATAAACATGATTATGAATGAATGAAATGTCGTTGTTGTTAGTTGCAAAGTCATGTCCGACCCATCGCGACCCCATGGACAACATTCCTCCAGGCCTTCCTGTCCTCTACCATCCACTGGAGTCCATTTAAGCTCACATCTACTGCTTCAGTGACTCCATCCAGCCACGTCATTCTCTGACGTCCCCTTCTTCTTTTGCCCTCAATCTTTCCCAGCATTAGGCTCTTCTCCATGAAATAGATACGAATAAATGGGGACAGTAGGACAGGGACGGTAGGCACGCTGGTGCACTTACGCACACCCCTTACAGACCTCTTAGGAATGGGGTGAGGTCGACGGTAGACAGTCTAAGGTTAAAGTTTTGGGGGGTTGGGGAAGAAACCACAGAGTCAGGTAGTGCATTCCAGGCATTGACCACTCTGTTGCTGAAGTCATTTTCTGCAATCGAGTTTGGAGCGGTTCACTTTAAGTTTGTGTGCTTGTGTACTGTTGTGGTTGAAGCTGAAGTATTCATTGATAGGTAGAACGTTGTAGTAGATAATTTTATGTACTATGCTTAGGTCAGACCAAAGGCGCCTTACTTACTCCAGATAGATAGTTACTTATTCCAGATAGGCAATGCCAGTTGCATAGAGAGAAAGCCCTTGTCCATTCTTCCTTTACTTCCTTCCTTGTTGCTCATAAACAACCTTCATGGGCTTCTACTTCTAACATCCCTAACTGGAATGTTTGATCTCTGACCTCCCTTTGGTCTTCCTAAACTGCCTGAAAATTACTGAAGAGTAATTTTGCTCTTCAGACTTTTGCATCTATCCTAGGTCAGCAGAAAACTGGCAAAAGATGGACATGTCCTCCTTTTTCTCCTCATACCTTCCAACTGGGAGGCATAGTCATAAAATCAAATATTATCTGGTTTTTTTGATCAATTAAGAAGCTTACTTCTTCCTGAGCAGCTTTTTTCCCCACCTTAGGACACTTCATTAATAAATGCTGACAACATGCTGATATCTGTGAGGTCAGCAATATGCAGCAGCAGCCAAAAAGCAAACACGATCCTTGATTGTATAAACAGAGGCATAGAATCAAAATCACATGAAGTATTACTATAAGGCTTTAGTAAGGCCACACCTGGAATTGTGCCCCCAGTTTTGGTTACCACATTACAAAAAAAAAATGTTGAGACTTTGGAAAAAGTGCAAAGAAGAGCAACTAAGACGATTGAAGGCCTGGAGACTAAAACATATGAAAAACGGTTTCAGTATTTAGATTTGTCTGTTCTATAGAAAAGAATGACTGGGGGGGAGGGGACATGATAGCAATATCCCAGTATTTGAACGGTTGCCGCAAAGAGGAGGGTGTCAACTTATTTTCCAAAACACCGGAAGGCAGGACAAGAAACAATGGAGGGAAATTAATCAAGGAGAGAAGCAACCTGGGAATGAAGGAGAAACTTCCTAACAGGGAGGACAATTAACCAGTAGAAGAGCTGGGCTTCGGAAGTTGTGGGTGCTTCATCACTGGAGGTTTTTAGGAAAGGACTGGAAGAAGAATCATTTGTCTGAAATGGTATAGGGTCCCCCATTTGAGTAAGGGGTTGGACTAAAAGACCTCCGAGATCCCTTCCAGCTCTGATTGATTGATTGATTGATTGATTTCTCTGATTGATTGAAATTAGTTGTTTAATACCCTCTGTCCACTCTGCTGTTGGACGTGATCTTAATCATTTACCTGCTGAAGGTTTTTTTTAACTTCCTAATTGCTCTGGCACATCCCTGCAATTCACTGAAAAATCCAGTTTTTCAGAAGTTGGAAAAAGTGATTTCATATAAATGAGGGCCTAAATACTTTTTTTTTTTTGCAGTTTTTCACTGTAGTGTTTGCCATGGATAGCAAGAAAGTTAGCTAGGGTGTCCTCTCCCACACACCCCATCCCAACCAGCAATTGTCCTTCTTTCCAATTGTTCTCCTTTGTCTAATATCTGGTAATCCTGATTTATCCTCTATTAATCTCATGTAAAAACATAGTGGCTGAAGTGATTGGAACATTGGGCAGGAGGTTAGAAACCCTGCGTTTGAGACCTGAGACCTGCTGTGGGATGGGGTTGAGCTCTCATCCTTCACTCCACTCCTGTCAGGGACATGAAAGGACCCTGTTACATCCCCAGGGCAACAGTGATATCACCAGCTAATCCATTCAACCTAGAAGTGCCTCAATGCTTCCAACAGGATTGCAAAACCTCAGGTAATCTTTCTCTGTAAATCTTGGGCTTCTTATGACCTCCTTTCCTTTCCTTATCTTTAATGAATTGTTATTCTCATTGCATCCCCAGCAACATGATGATTTCTTCATTTTGTTTTCCTCTACAAATGCAATGAGATCCAATAAGTCTGAAGTATTGTTTTCCTTGAATAACCCAAAATCTATTGAAAAGGTTGATACAGAATTAAAGAGTGTGTTCCATCGTTTAGATGAGCTGGGAATCTCCAATTCTCGGTTCCATTCAGCCTTTTAAAATCTGGATATCAAACTGATAAGAATTAATAAAGACTAATTGTAGGCTTTTTATGAATTTATAGTTATTGACTTAAAAAAAAGGATTTCTGACACATCTGGTTATCCTAATGCCAGGATGGTGTCTCATTGGCTTTAATTCTATATATTAGCCTTGATCCAGCTAAGTGTAGCCAGGATTATCAGAAATCCTATGTACATGGTTACTTAGAAGTAAGTCCCACTATATTACTAAAGCTTACAAACCATACATAACAGTTAAATCAAAATCAATGCTCTCAAGGACACGCCCGCTTAACTAAATTTAGTTGGATTATCACCACCAATTCTAGGTACGCTCTTGAGACCATAGAAACAAACAGAAAAGGTACGTTTTCACTATTAATATCTGGAGCTGTGGAACAAAACCCTTGTGAAGAATTTAAAAACTTTGAACAATCTCTCTTTCAGTCCTTAATTGCTCTTTCAGTCGTTATATGCTGTAGTCAGTGGTGGTTTCAAAAAATTTTATTACTGGTTCTGTGGGTGTGGAATGGCATTGCATGGCTTGGTGGGCATGGCAGGGGAAGGATACTATAAAATCTCCATTCCCTCCCGAATCCAGGGAAAGGTTACTGCAAAATCCCCATTTCCTCCCAATCAGCTGGGACTTGGGAGGCAGAGAATAGATGGGGGCGGGGCCAGTCAGAATTTTTACTACCGGTTCTCCAAACCACTCAAAATTTCTGCTACCGGTTCTCCAGAACTGGTCAGAACCTGCTGAAACCCACCTCTGGCTTTAGTGCATATCAAGATGATGGAGAAAGAAGAGGAAGGATATTTGGAAGGCACCAACCATTTCCTGTTACTATTAGGCTGTCCATATATTTCCACCAGTGGTGGTATTCAGCCGGTTATATCCAGTTTGGGTGAACTGGTAGCGGCAGATGTGGGAGGCTCCGCCCACCCACCCAGAACGTCATCACGTCCCGTTTTTGATGTTCTGCGCATGCATGCACTCACATTTGCAAACCGATAAAGAAGCTAAATGAATACCACCTCTGATTTCCATGGAAATAGAATGGAAGCTGTGGGAGATTTGGAAGGAGGTATCCTTCACTTTTCATTCTACTCCCGCAGAGTTACTACAAGGAAGGAGTTACTACTCCCTCCTCGACTTACAACCATTCATTAAGGGATCGTTTGAAGTTACAACGGCACTGGAAAAAAACTTATGACTGTGCTTCACACTTATAACCATTGCAGCAGCCCCATCATGTTATCAAAATTCGGATGCTTGGCAACTGGTTCATATTTATGATGGTTGCAGTGTCCTCAGGTCATGTGATCACCTTTTGTGACCTTCTGACAACAGGGAAGCCGGATTCACTTAATAGCTGTGTTACTAACTTAAATAACTTCGGTGAGTCTTAACAGCTATGGCAAGAAAAGGTTGTATAATGGGACAGAGTTCTGGGCTCCACTGTGGTCGTCATTTGAGGGCTACCTGTATTTAGGACATGAATGGACTCCATGTTCATTTGTCTCTTCATCTATAGCAGGGGTCTCCAACCTTGGTCCCTTTAAGACTTGTGGACTTCAACTCCCAGAGTCCCTCAGCCAGCAAAGCTTGGAGGAGACCCCTGATCTATAGATACATTTATAGGCAACCTCCACCATGCAACCTAAAGTCCATGTGCATTTGTAATTCTCTCTTCTAATGGCTTTTCAGTAAGATTGTTCAAAGGAGAACTTGGTGTCAGATATATTATCCTAAGAAGGGTTAAGGACTTTGAAAGGGAGAACACTGGTAGAGTGTTTGTTTGTCATGAGAGCAATAATATGCATTGGGAAGGGAAATTTGAAAAGTGCCTAACCTGGCCTGGTATTGCTGAATCCACAGGCCTCCTCATACCTTGCGTTCTCAGAGAACACTTTTCTAAAGATTCAATAAGTTTCAGTGCTCAATTCATTTGATACCGGGGGTCAATAACAGGAGCTATTACTCACTCCTGATGTCAAGCGCCTCCCTTCACTGCAAACAAGAAGCTTGACAAGATCGGAAATATCATTTAGAAAATTCAGTCTCAAATGAAATATGTATTTTCTCCCTTCTGGTATATTGATTTCTTTATTGAATGCAATGAATAGCCAAGGCAAATCCTCAGCCATGCTATAGTAATGCAGGTTGCTAGTACTGGGACTGCTCTGGAAGTTTCTTTCTTTCTTTCTTTCTTTCTTTCTTTCTTTCTTTCTTTCTTTCTCTCTCTCTCTCTCTCTCTCTCTTCTTTCTTTCTCTCTTCTTCTCTCTCTTCTTCTCTCCCACCCTCCCTTCTTTCTTTCTCTTTCTCTCTCTCTTTCTCCCTCTCTCCCTCCTTCCCTCCCTTTTTCCTTCTTTCTCTCTCTTTCTTTCTTTCTCTCTCTCTTTCTTCTTTCTTTATCTCTCTTTCTCTATTCCTCTGTCTCTCTTCCTCCTTCCCTCCCTTTTTCCTTCTTTCTCTCTCTCTTTCTTTCTTTCTCTCTCTCTTTCTTCTTTCTCTCTCTCTCTTTCTTTCTTTATCTCTCTCTTTCTCTATTCCTCTGTCTCTCTTCCTCCCTCCCTTTTTTCCCTTCCTTCTTCCTTTCTCCTCTCTTTCTTTCGTTCTCTTTCTCTCTCTCCCCTCAGTTCCTTCCTTTCTTCTTTCTCGCTCCCTCCCTCCCTCCCTCCCTCCCTTCCTTTCTTCCTGATGAAGCTGCTTGGCACCAGCAAAACATCTCAAACTAACAAGAAAATAAGACAAATGGCCATGACTCCATCTTCAGGCTTGTCCAACAATGTTTCTCAACCTGAGCAACTTTAAAATGTGTGGACCAGAATTCCCCACCAGCATGAAGCCCTTCCCCCATCTTAAAGTTGTTCAGGTTGAGAAACATTGTTTTAAAGAAGGGATGTCAAACTCAAAGCCCAGAGGCTGGATCCGGCCCATGAAGTGCTTAGATATGGCCTTGGGGCCACCCTGGGAACAGCAAAGGATCAGCCCGTGGTGCCTCTGCCAGTGAAAATGGAGCTCAGGATGCCTCCCAAGCTCCATTTTCCCTGAGAGAGCGTCCAGGCCACCACAGATGCCCCTGACATGAGTGACATCAAGCTGGCCACGCCCCCTCTCACCACATCCCCTGGTCTCCTGAGGTCAAACATAACCAGTGGTGGGATTCAAGTAATTTAACAACCGGTTCTCTGCCCTAATGATTTCTTCCAACAACCAGTTTACCAAACTGCTCAGAAAGTTAACAACCAGTTCTCCCGAAGTGGTGCGAACTGGCTGAATCCCACCACTGAACATAACCCTGATGCGGCCCTCACTGAAATTGAGTTTGACAGCCCTGTTCTAGACAAAAGGCAAAATGTGACCCGGTCCCCAAAAATTAAATTAATATGTGAGAGGTGGTAAAACTCCAAATTCTGTATGAGAAAAAGAGACTGCCTACATATTTTCACTCCAGCCTCAGTATTGGCATGATTTCATGATTAATTAGGGAGAAATTTAAAAAATTAAAAGTTAGAATTGTCTACTGCTATAATTTAAGTTTCACTGAAAAGTGATAGAAGAGAAATCAGGTATGAGGGGTCCTTGGTGCTCTCTGAATTTATTTTCTTGCAGAAGTTTCATCACCAAAACTAGGTAATGTCATCTGTGCTAGTGAAATCAGATATTGCAATCAAAATCAGATCTAGAAATCAGATATTGCAAGTTCTGAAAGACTATTCCTAGATTGGATCAATAGTAAATAATCGAAAAACCAGCATAATTATGTGGGAAGCCTCCCAGAAGAATGAAATATTTTAGGAAATATTAAAAAGGCAGAATATTATATTTCCCCTAAAAGAGAAATAGAAATCTTAAGGGAGACAGAAACTCAGCCCCAGCTTCCTACCCCCAGCAGATATTTGGTGCCCATTAAGAAAAACTGGGCCATCCTATCTACAAAACAAAAGACCTTCAGCCTCAGGGTAATGGGATTAGCCCTCACTCAAGATCCAAATCAGGAGATTTGGGCCGTGGTGGCTCAGGCTGTAAGAAGCCTGTTATTAAAACACAGCAGCCTGCAATTACTGCAGGTTCAAACCCCACCAGGCCCAAGGTTGACTCAGCCTTCCATCCTTTATAAGGTAGGTAAAATGAGGACCCAGATTGTTGGGGAGGCAATAAGTTGACTTTGTAAATATACAAATAGAATGAGACTATTGCCTTACACACTGTAAGCCGCCCTGAGTCTTCGGAGAAGGGCGGGATATAAATGTAAATTAAAAAAAAAAAAGCCATTAAGACTTGTGGGGTGCCACAGGGGTCGATTCTCTCGCCCCTTCTGTTCAACATCTATATGAAGCCGCTGGGTGAGATCATCAGTGGCTTCGGTGTGAGGTACCAGCTGTACGCTGATGACACCCAGCTGTACTTTTCCACACCGGGCCACCCCAATGAAGCTATCGAAGTGCTGTCCCGGTGTTTGGAAGCCGTACGGGTCTGGATGGGGAGAAACAGGCTCAAGCTCAATCCCTCCAAGACTGAGTGGCTGTGGATGCCAGCATCCCGGTACAGTCAGCTGAGTCCTCGGCTGACTGTTGGGGGCGAGTCACTGGCCCCGATGGAGAGGGTGCGCAATCTGGGCATTCTCCTGGATGAACGGCTGTCTTTTGAAGACCATTTGACGGCCGTCTCCAGGAGAGCTTTCCACCAGGTTCGCCTGGTGCGCCAGTTGCGCCCCAGGATGCCTTATGCACGGTCACTCACGCCCTCGTGACGTCTCGCCTGGATTACTGCAATGCTCTCTACATGGGGCTCCCCTTGAGGGGCATCCGGAGGCTTCAGTTGGTCCAGAACGCGGCTGCGCGGGTGATAGAGGGAGCCCCTCGGGGCTCCCGTGTTATACCTATCCTGCGCAGACTGCACTGGCTACCTGTGGCCTTCCGGGTGCGCTTCAAGGTGTTGGTGACAATCTTTAAAGCGCTCCATGGCATAGGGCCGGGCTATTTACGGGACCGCCTACTTCTACCAAATACCTCTCACCGACCCGTGCGCTCTCACAGAGAGGGACTCCTCAGGGTGCCGTCAGCTAGGCAGTGCCGTCTGGCGACACCCAGGGGAAGGGCCTTCTCTGTGGGGGCTCCCACCCTCTGGAACGAACTCCCTCCAGGACTTCGTCAACTTCCGGACCTCCGAACCTTTCGTCGCGAGCTTAAAACTCACTTATTCATCTGCGCGGGACTGGATTAGATTTTAAAGTTATTGGTTTTAAGGGGTTTTTTATTATTTATATTGTTTTTTAAATTCGGCAATAGAATAAGTTTTTTAATTGTTGTTTTTTTAATTTGTATTTATATGTATTTTAACTGCCTGTGAACCACCCTGAGTCCTTAGGGAGATAGGGCGGTATATAAATTTGAAAAATAAAAATAAAATAATAAATAAAAAAGACACAATAGGAATTGCCCAACACCCTTTCAGAATATAAGCCTCTTCATTACATCGTCACCCTCTAGGCTTCAATCAAACTTGATTCAGACAAACATGACCCCACATCAGTGGTTGGTTTCTACCAGTTCGGCCCGGTTCGGGTGAGCCGGTAGCAATGATAGTGAGCTGAGAGTGAACTGGTTCTCTCTGACGGTTAGCCTTCCCGCCCACCCCTGCATTACACATTCCTTATATTTGATCATTTTTAGCCCAGCTGAAAGGTGTGGCAGAGTGGATTGCCACATCTCAACTGTTCTGTAATACACTGCGCTTACGCGGAGCGCATGCATGATGCGAACTGGTGGTTAACACCAGCTGAAATCCACCACTGCCCCACATTTATTTATTTATTTATTTTATTTATTTTGTCACACAGTATATATAAGCATAAACATGAAATGACTAAACAATATATAAGCATATACATAAGCATGAGTATGTAATAACTATATGAACTGGATATAATGAAAGGAAACAATAGGACAGGAACGGTAGGCAAGCTTGTGCTCTTATGCACGCCCCTTACAGACCTCTTAGGAATGGGGTGAGGTCAATAGTAGATAGTCTTTGGTTGAAGCTTTGGGGATTTTGGGAAGAGACCACAGAGTCAGGTAGTGCATTCCAAATATTAACAGCTCTGTTACTGAAGTCGTATTTTCTGCAATCAAGATTGGAGTGGTTCACATTAAGCTTAAATCTATTGTGTGCTCGTGTATTGTTGCAATTGAAGCTGAAGCAGTCTTTGACAGGAAGGACATTGTAATAGATGATTCTACGAGTTAAACTCAGGTCATGTCGAAGGCAGCGTGGTTCTAAATGGCCCCATAGGAGTCTGACTATAGCCAAAAGAATATATTACATGCCCAGGAACAGGAAGCTCAAGGGCAAGGCCCAAGAGAAGGTATAAATTCTCAACTCATTCTCAACTCCATGCGGTCAGCTGCCCAGGACTTCAAACCGATGTGGTCCTGTTCATCAATCTTTCCAGTCCGCCTCCATGTTTCCAGTGCTTTTCTTCCAGCTTGGAACTGAACCAGATGGATATTCCTTACAACAATTCAAAAATATTACTATAATTATATAGATGGTCACAATAACAAGTGATGCAGATGTTACCTAAAATCCAGAGGGGACAATTGACAATCCTTCCCTCTGATTGGCACTTGTCAAGCTATCACGGACCAAAGAGAAAAACTGAAATGCAAAAATTTTATAAATGGGTTACAGGCAAGTTTTTGTATTATACAGAAAGATAACAAGACAGTTTTGAAAGATGCATTTTTAAAAAAGTCTGTAGAGCCTGAGACGAGGGAAGAGCGATGGAAGAATTCTAAGTAAATGAAATTGAAATGAGAAGATGGATGAGATATTAGTAACTGGATAGGTTTGAAGAGATATTTTAAACTTTCATTCATTTATTTTACTAACATACAAGAAATCTATCCAAATAAGACTATGACCAGATCCTTCAATTGGAGAAAATTTAATTTTCTGTGACTGCAACTTCAATGAAATACAGGAAGTGAGAAAGATTAGTTTTCAAAATGTGTGTGTGCGTATAATCGAATCCTAATTTAATAATATTTTGGATGATATACAAAATAATCTATTTTTTATATCTAGTAAGCGCTCTTGACTTCAAAGAAAAGAACGGCTGAATAGAATTTCCAGGTGTGCATTGCACTGCATCTTAGTAATTAATGATAGTAAATGTATAAGATAAATATAAAGCATTTCAGATGTTCCTGGATTTCAACTCCTAGCCATTATGTTTGCAACATAAATAAGAGTTGTGCAAAACACATGGAGGATACTAAAGTCTCTTTTGAAATCCATTGTATTCCTATCTATTCAGCTCTTCAACAACTGGGTTTCTGGGGCTTCTGTCTCTCCTCTCCTCTCCTCTGTCCTCCTTCTCCCCTCCCCTTCCCTCCCCTCTGCTTCTCCCTCTTCTCTTCTCTTCTCTTCTCTTCTCTTCTCTTCTCTCCTTTCTCTTCTCTTCTCTTCTCCTCTCCTCTCCTCTCCTCTCCTCTCCTGTCTTTTCATCCCTTCCCCTCCCCTCCCCTACTGCAATCTAAAGTACTGTACTCTACTGTACTGTACTCCCTTTCCATTTCCATTTCCCCCCTCCCCTCCCGTCCCCTTCCCTCTACTCTCTTCCCTTTCCCTTTCCCTTTCCCTTTCCCTCCACTCCACTCCACTTACTCTATTTACTCTACTACTCTACTCTACTCCTTAATTATTTCTTCCAAAAACCAGTTAACCAAACTGCTCAGAAAGTTAACAACCGGTTCTCCCGAAGTGGTGCGAACTGGCTGAATGTCACCACTGCTCTACTCTACTCTACTCTACTCTACTCTACTCTACTCTACTCTACTCTACTCTACTCTACTCTCTTTCCCTTTCCCTTTCCCTTTCCCTTTCCCTCCCCTCCCCTTCCCTCTACTCTTTTTCTCCTCTGCTCTCCTCCTCTTCTATTTAATTAAGACTCAGTTTGCCCATCCTCCCAGAAGCTCATAAAGCTTCCAACATTTGAACCATCTATGCATTTTATTATTTATTATTATTATTATTATTTATTATTTATTGGATTTATAAACCGCCCTTCTCCCGAAGGACTCAGGGCGGTGTACAGCCAGGATAAAAAAGAACAATATACAGTTAAAATACAATTAAAAAACTTATTATACAGTATGGCCGAAATAATTAAGAATTATGAATCTAAAAACCCCAATTAAAACTAGAGAGAAAATTTAAAATTTAAAATTAAACAATTTAAGAAAGCCCCGCACGAACAAACAAATATGTTTTCAGTTCATGCGAAAAGTCCAAGGTCAGAAATTTGACGTAAACCAGGGGAAGTTCGTTCCAAAGAGTAGCCCCACAGAGAAGGATCTTCCTCTGGGGCCGCCAGCCGACATTGTCTGGCGGACGGCACCCTGAGAAGGCCCTCTGTGGGAGCGCCCGGGTCGGTGGGAGGCATGAGGTAACAGAAGGCGGTCCCGTAAGTACCCAGGTCCCAAGCCATGGAGCGCTTTAAAGGTGGTTACCAAGACCTTGAAATGCACCCGAAAGGCAACAGGAAGCCAGTGCAGTCTGCGCAGGAGATGTGTCACATGTGAGCTACGCGTGACTCCCTCTATCACCCGCACAGCTGCATTCTGGACCAACTGAAGCCTCCGAGTGCATCTCAAGGGGAGCCCCATGTAGAGAGCATTGCAATAATCCAGGCGGGAGGTAACCAGAGCATGAGTGACTGTGCATAGGGCATCCCGATCAAGGAAGGGGCGCAACTGGCGCACCAGGCGAACCTGGTGGAAGGCTCTCCTGGAGACGGCCGCCAAATGATCTTCAAACGACAGCCGTGCATCCAGGAGAACACCCAAGCTGCGCACTCCCTCCTTTGGGGCCAATAACTCGCCCCCAACAGTCAGCTGCGGCTGCAGCTGACTGTATCGGGGTGCCGGCATCCACAGCCACTCCGTCTTGGAGGGATTGAGCTTGAGCCTGTTCCTCCCCATCCAGACCCGTACGGCCTCCAAACACCGGGACAGCACTTTGACAAATGCATTATCATTGTAACTGGACAGCTGTTCAGTTGTTTACAAAATTTGTCAGCAGTGGCATCCTTTTTCCTGTTCTCATACACTAGAAGCTGCCATTGCAGTTAACATGACATGGTGTCCTTGTGCAATCCCCCACCCACCCAAAAAATCTCTCGTTATATGACAACAGACAATGCTTCCAGGTTTCTTCATCACCAGTCATGCAGTGGATTATGAAATACACACCACACACGAACCATTACAAAAACTCAGGCGAGCAAGATTAACAAGGAACCTTCTCTGCACACAGTCCTGCATGCGACAAGTTGAAAGATACAGCTGTCTTGGCAACTGTAGCCTCAAATCTGCATTCAAAAGACATCTGTCAGAATCCAAAACTCAATGTGCATTTTTTTTAAAAAAAAGACAAAAAGCTATTTGTGTTTTCTATTTCCTAACTTTTTTTTTAAAAAAATGTTTTTCTCTGAATTTTAATACACTGGCCATTTTTAATCAGCACAGTGAAAGTGCTAGAGAGACCAGGATTGATGGATATGAAGTAAACAAACGGGTCTGGTTAGCAGGCATGCACAGACCAGATAAGGAATTAATGATCCCAGGAAATATGGCATTGCTTCTATTAAGATTTTGAAACATGTTGTTCATTGGTCTCAACGCTGCAACATCGGAATGTAATGCATTGCTTCCTTGTCAAGGGGAAAGTGCGATTTTATTTCTTAATGAAGCAACATAAAGCCCTACTATCCACAGCACAGGGCGGAGAAAGAATGCCAGCTTCGTAGTCAACATCTCCCCTAGCTAGCGCATTAACAAGGCGAGAGGAGAATAAGTCTCTAGTATCCAAGTGGGAAATGGAGGAGGAGAATAGCCCTTTGCTTTCGGGAAACTATATGGGTTTGATCAGGGCGTTAGTTGCCTCATTGATCCCGCAAGAGGGGGAAACACACAGCAATGGAGAAAAATCCTATGATGGGATCTGCTTATGGTAAGATATGGTTCTGAGAGGCGTCTTTAGGCTCACCTGTTTGGATGACACAAAAAATTACCATATTTAGGATATGACTTGGTTTGATTTGCATGACATCCTGATCCAGGAAATTTGAATGAAAGTGCAGAATTACATGTGTGTGTGTGTACGTGTGTGTGTGTGTGTGTGTGTGTGTGTGTGTATGTATGTATTCACTACCTGGACGCCCATGCTTCGCTACAAAACTATGTGATTGGGCATGATAAATTGACAAAGCCTGAAACTTAATGTAGAATGTGTAACTCCGTAGCATCAGAGCATGTTAATATAAGGCAACTGGCAGTTGGAACAGAGGGGGAGGAGGAGTAGAATGTCCCAGCCTGCAGGCCAGATGAGTCACACTCTGGCCATGCCCATGTTCGGTTTAGCGAAGGGGCCGCATCAGAGCGTGTTAATATAAGGCAACTGGCAATTGGGACAGAGTTCCTTTCAGGTGGGCAGGGGGAATAGAACGTCTAACTCTCCTGTGACTCCATGTGACTGTAATACTGTATATGAAATATTAATGATCTGATGGTCATTTCGAAAAATCCTTTCTTATCAAGCACCTAGAAGCCAAGAGGAACATATGTGCTAAATTTCAAGTTTGTAAGCTTTACCGTTCTGGAGATTTTGTGATGAGTGTGTGGTATTTGGCATTTGTATATATATATATACATATATTTGTTTTCTGAGGTTTTCACGGGTGTTTGTATATAGGTCTTTGGTTGTTCGGGTTTTCTCCCGTGTAAAATTGGAAGTGTCTTGGCGACGTTTCGACGAAGTCTCATTCGTCATCTTCAGGCTTCAGCTTCGTGCTTCTGGGAGCAATGACCTATATACATATATATATATATTTGTTTTCTGAGGTTTTCACGGGTGTTTGTATGTAGGTCTTTGTATGTAGGTCTCCTATATACCAAAGACCTATATACATATATATATATATTTGTTTTCTGAGGTTTTCACGGGTGTTTGTATGTAGGTCTTTGGTTGTTCGGGTTTTCTCCCGTGTAAAATTGGAAATGTCTTGGCAACGTTTCGACGAAGTCTCATTCGTCATCTTCAGGCTTCAGCTTCGTGCTTCTGGGAGCAATGTGTGATCGCAGCTGTTTCTTCCTTTTAACTGCTAGTGGGGGTTTGAACTGATTGGGTGGGAGCTTGGCTGTGCTCTGATTGGATGGAGGTTTTTTTGTGCTCTGATTGGCTGGGGGTGTGTCCTGTTTGGGTGGGGGCTTGGTTGTGCTCAATTTAGTCTGTGTTGCAGGGGGATTTGAGCTGGTGAGCTGCATAGCTGTTGTTTGGCTTTGTGGTGGTGCTACATCTTCATAGTGGGTGTCAGTCTGCTGCATGTATGGATTGGAGTTAGAAAATCAAGGAGTATATGAAATCCCATGCACCGCCTGCCCCACCACATACATCGGACAAACCAACAGAAGAATAAGTGCACGCATTGAAGAACACAAGAACTCAGTCAAAAAAGAGGAACCAACTTCTTCCCTGGTCCAACACTTTAAAGTCACAGGACATGATATTGACTTTAAAAAGACCAGAACTATCGCCAAAACTGAACACTTTAACAACAGAATAATCAGAGAAGCCATTGAGATAAAAAAATGCCCACACAGCATGAACAAACGAGATGATACCTCCCGCCTACCAGCCATTTGGAAACCCGCCCTTATTGACAAATGAGTCCCTAACACGAGGAATGACACCAGACCCACACTCACGAGGTCCACACAGGATGTCACCACCGCACATCCACCCAGAAAGCAGACCCAAACCCACACTGATCATGAAGCACGACCAAGGACCAGAAGCCAGACCGCAGCTGCAACATTAGCCATTTCAAACCCCTCCAATCCATACATGCAGCAGACTGACACCCACTATGAAGATGTAGCACCACCACAAAGCCAAACAACAGCTATGCAGCTCACCAGCTCAAATCCCCCTGCAACACAGACTAAATTGAGCACAACCAAGCCCCCACCCAAACAGGACACACCCCCAGCCAATCAGAGCACAAAAAAACCTCCATCCAATCAGAGCACAGCCAAGCTCCCACCCAATCAGTTCAAACCCCCACTAGCAGTTAAAAGGAAGAAACAGCTGCGATCACACATTGCTCCCAGAAGCACGAAGCTGAAGCCTGAAGATGACGAATGTGACTTCGTCGAAACGTTGCCAAGACATTTCCAATTTTACATGGGAGAAAACCCGAACAACCAAAGACCTATATATATATATATATATGTGTGTGTGTGTGTGTGTATGTGTGTGTGTGTGTGTGTAGGCCTCAACTTACAACAGTTCCTTTAGTGACTGTTCGAAGTTACATCATTGAAAAAAGTGACCTAAGGCCATTTGCCGCATCCCCATGGTCATGTGATCAAAATTCGGACATTTGACAACTGGTTCCAATCCAAGTATGATTTTATATATCTCAAAGGTATAATAAACCCACTCAATTGTTTTTAAAATATCTTCCTTCTCAAACTGCTGAATGAAGCCCTGGACCACTAAAGTTGTGAGCTTAGCATCCCATTTGGGTGTGGGTGTGGGGTGTGGGCATGTGGCTCCAGTATATCAGAATGTTTTGTTGAAGAAGGAAAGAAACTGTACTTCTTAATTTCCATCTTTTTTTCCCAGCAGACTTGGGAAAATATTATATAGTCTTTTTCACCATGTACATAAAAAAAAAAAACTTTAGTCTCCCTATCTAATTTGTTTACTCCAGTTGTTAGACCTTCACAGCCTGAAAAATCCCAGCTAATTTAAAACCCGAATGGTGAAAATGCATTACAATTTCCCAAGCTTTCTACTTCGTTAAATGAATTATACAATGGTCTGGGTTACTTTCTTATCAGTGGGTGGGGTGGGAGGAGAGGTAAAAAGGAGAGGAGAAAGCAAATAGGAAATTCTCAGAGAACATTTTTTTTCGTTTTTATTAAATATGAAAGATCATCAGAGAGTTCATTAAGAACCAGCTGAACGCTCTGGATTGACAACACTGAAAGTTCTCCGGGCAGATAAGGGAAAGCAATCTGCTGAGATGGTAGTTGCATAAGATAATAATCAAATGAGCCATTTTATGACTCCTGCTTTGCTTTAAAACACAACCTTGTAATCACTATCATGATGGCTTACTTTGACATTCCGGAGATGGGTTGCACACAGGTCATTCCAATTTGTGGCTAGTTGCTAGAAAATGGTAACCTCTATGTGCAGGGCACTGGCAAACCTAATTCTCTTAAGTTTTAGCTTGTGCAGTAGGGCACACATTAATGCTTTGGGAGTCAAAGAAATATTCTCTATTTTTAATTTGCATTTACCTATGGGCATAAAATGGTGAAACTGAAATCAGGTTTTTCCCCCACACCTCAAAAAAATTTAATACATATATAACATTAGTGAATGTGTTTACTAATTTACTAATATGCGTTTGAAAGTCAGGCTGGTGTATCGGTTAAAGTACCAAGCTAGAAACTAGGAGACTGTGAGTTCTAGACACATTTTAGGCACAAAGCCAACTGGGTGACCTTGGACCAGTCACTCTTTCTCAGCCCTAGGAAGAAAGCAATGGCAAACTACTTCTGAAATCCTGCCAAGAAAACTGCAGGAGTCAACACAGAGTTGAAATAAAATAATAGCAAAATCACTTAGACTTATATACTGCTTTACAGTGCTTTACAGCCCTCTCTAAATGGTTTACAGAGTCAGCATATTGCCCCCAACAATCTAGCTCCTCATTTTACTGACTTCAGAAGGATGGAAGGCTTGAGTCAACCTTGAGCCTGGTGAGATTTGAACTGCCAAATTGCAGGCAGCTGGCAGTCAGCAGAAATAGCCTGCAGTACTGCACTCTAACCACTTAACCACTGCAGCACCACCACCACAGCAAAATAAAGTCCCATCCATGGTTATTCATTGTAGAGGAGGTGCTTATGATGC
Organism: Ahaetulla prasina; assembly: GCF_028640845.1. Lineage (NCBI taxonomy): Eukaryota > Metazoa > Chordata > Lepidosauria > Squamata > Colubridae > Ahaetulla > Ahaetulla prasina. The sequence continues at coordinate 215,847,262 of NC_080540.1, read as the reverse complement.
TTTGATGAGCTACACCGGCAGTATTGCACTCTACCAGAAGAATCATCCATTCCAGAGAGGTCTTAATGGAAGAGATAGTCTCTATGTTTCCATCAACCCATTGAAACAGAAAAAGAATCCGATCCTGGATCAGTTGTCACTTAGGTAAATAAGGACCAGTTGGATATTAGAGTTCCTGGACATCTGTCGACAAGTGGGCAACAGGATCCGGGCTAGGCAATTAGGACTTAGCCCTGGAGCATTACTGGAAGAACAACAATCATAGACAAAACAAAAATGGTGCTTGAAAATTGCACCATTATGGCCTGCTATTATAAATCAGAAGCATCAAAGCCAGGTTATAGAAAGTGAATATTTGAACTGTGGGAAAGAATTTATCTAGACTCAAATATCACTGAGCAACAATTAGCATTGAGATTCATTAGCAGGAATAAAATATTCAGGGATGCGTAACTGGAAGAGGTTCACACAAATTGTGAAAGTGGAAGAACCCAAAACAATAGTAGAATAGTACAAGAAACTCAGATAACAATCGGAAATGTAGAGAAAAACAATTGATATGAATTACAGAAGTAACCGTATAAAAGAAGTCATAGCAACAGAACCCACACCAAAACAACTATGGATGAGAAGAATTAAAGAAGAATTAAGGGGTATGAAGACTTACCAGTTGAAAGGCAAAAACTGCCAGCGTTGAAAGTACTGCGCCCCAAAAGTCATGGTGCATATTTAAATAAGACACTTGCAAGGATTAAAGTAACATCCATGAAATAGTCCAATCAGCTGGCCTACAGTACAGCTACGGTCAATATATAAGAACTGAGTACTGAAATTAGAAAACCAAAAGCAAAATCGTGTTCAATCCCAAAGTGGAAGTTGAGATTGGAGGCCAATAGAAAGAAATTAAGATCAGATGCAAGTAAGGAATACGAAAAAGCAAAAATTGAAGAATGTAGAATCTAATTTTAAAAATATTGGCTTAGCAACAGGAAAGGTTGAAGAACCTTTGGAAATAATAAAGCAGCAAATAACAGCAATAGTGGGGAAAATTGAATGCTCCGAGACACAAATCATCCAATTTAAACAAAAGCAGCTATTTCAATCAGATCAGAGGCGATTTTACCAAAGTATAAAAGGCAACAGAAATTCTGAAAATGGAAACCAAGCCAAAAGAAAGCAATCCAGTTTTAGAAAGATCCATGAGAAACTCAGAAGAACTATAATAAAAGTGCTGGGTATATTTTTTTTTAAAATGATGATGAATTTAGTAAAAAAATCAGTTGGAATATCTAGTAATAATAGCAGATATTGTTCAAAATTGAGTAAAAGCGATTAAAAAGTAGATATTTCCTAGAAATGATCAGTTGCATGGCTTTGGTCTCAGATATCTGACTAACTTCCATCCAATTATAGTTAAACAGCTTAATGAAGTATTGCATAAAGGAGACTATCAGTGCCTGGTTAATAAAAGGAAAAACTTACCAGGAAAGTATAGGCTGATAACATGCTTGCCTATTATGTTTAAATTATTTTAGGCAGGCATTATAGTGAGCAACCTCCAAGATTACTTAGGGGGAAAAAAAACATCTTCCCAGTAGAATAGAAAGGAAATAAAATGAAAAGCAGAGATTCAAAATATCAGCTTCTAATTGATTAAAATAGTTCTGGAGAATTGCAAAAGCTCAGAAACCAATTTATATATGGTTTGGACCGATTATGAAAAAGCATTTGATTTATTACCACATAGTTTCCATCATCAAATGTTTGGAAACAATTGGCATCAATAAAAAACATTCTATTGTTTATAGACAAAATAATGAAGCAGTGGAGGAAAACATGCAAAATGGTTGGAAATGCGAAATACGGTCTTGTCAACATTAGGAGAGACAGATTCCAGGGCAGGTTCTGACTTTTGGTGATTTTTGAAGAAAACAAATCTTGGTTATCGAACGGCAAACATGCTAATAAAACCTCAGATTTGTGCTCACGTAGATAATCGGAAACTTTATGGAAAATCAGAAACTGAGATCCAGTCACTAATATACTCTGTAAGAACTTTTTAGCACAAATACAGCAATGGAATTTGGCCTAGAAAAAATGTGCTACAGTAGCAATAAAGAAGGGTAAAATTAGAGTAATGGCTTTGAAATGACAAATGGCCATACCATCAGGAACCATCAGGATTAACCTACAAGTTATCTGGGCATTTTACAGTTGGATCGCATCAAGCATGAACAAGTTAAAAATGTGATTAGTAAAGAATACATCCAGAGAGTGAGAAAATCGTTGAAAACAAACTTGAATGGTAGAAATACCATCAAAGCTATTAATACCTGGGTCATACTTGTGATATGAAATTATTAATGGGATCCAAAGTAAAACACCAATAAAAGCTTGAAATGAGAGGGGTCCTTGACCCTCTTTGAGCTTGGTTGTTTTCTTGCAGATGTTTCATTAACCATACTAGGTAAGATCTTCAGGCCTAATAAGGAATGGGGTTTGCTCTCACTTTATATTCTGGAGACTTGCCTTGGTTGTCTAGGAGGTTCTTTGTTTTTGTTTTTGTTTTTTTGGTTTTTTTTAATTCAAAAAGTTTTACAAAAATTTCTTTTCCCCTTTCCCCCTCCCTCCCCCTCCCTTCACAACCCCTCCCCCCCGACTTCCCGGAACGAGCACAAGGTATAGTTAAAAATAACTATACTAGGGCTCCTACTCTCTGGAATGAACTTCCCCCGGGTTTACGCCAAATAAACCTTCGGACCTTTCGCTGCGAACTGAAAACATATTTGTTTGTTCACGCGGGGCTTTCTTAAATTGTCTAGATTCTAAATTTAAATGTTATTTAAGTTTTAAATTGGGGTTTTTTAGATTTTTTATATATTTTAATCTATTGACCAAACTGTATAATAAGTTTTTTAGTTTATTTTTAATTGTACATTGTTCATTTTTATCTTGGTTGTACACCGCCCTGAGTCCTTCGGGAGAAGGGCGGTCTAGAAATCTAATAAAATAAATAAATAAATAAATAATAAATAAAAATAAAACAAACATATGCTAAAAAAATTTCGTCCCAACTCAATTATACTCCTAAAATTCTCATCAGTTCCTAACTTCCCCCAAAAACAATCAAAAATAAGACATCATAATCATTCAAAAGCAGTCTGATAACTCTTAGTCTGATATCTACTTTGAATATAGTCAATCCATTTTTTCCATTCCTTTAAGTTCTTTCTTGCATATTGTCTTTCAAAAAAGCTGATATTTTCACCATCTCAGCCAAATTGGCAACTTTCAATATCCATTCTTCTATTGTAGGTACTTCTTTTTTCTTCCAATACTGTCCTATTAGTAATCTTGCTGCTGTTATTAGATTTAAAATCAATTTAGTCTCAATTACTGTACTGTACTGTACAGTCCGTACAGTTTTTTGGTTGGGCTGTTTACTGTTAGTTTGTTTGGCAGTTCGTTGAATGGGGTTATTGTTTACTTGATCATTGGTCTGATGCTAATCTTGGTCTTTATGCTTATCTGAGTGTTAATTGCTCATGGGGATATGTTTTGGTCTTTTTGTTCCCTTTTTGGCTTGCCTATTGTCCCTTCTGCATAGTATGTGTATGTTGTTTATGTCTTAAAAAGGTAAAGGTTCCCCTCGCACATATGTGCTAGTCGTGACTCTAGGGGGCGGTGCTCATCTTCGTTTCAAGCTGAAGAGCCAGTGCTGTCCGAAGACGTCTCGGTGGTCTGGCATGACTAAACGCCAAAGGCGCACGGAATGCTGTTACCTTCCCACCAAAGGTGGTCCCTATTTTTCTACTTGCATTTTTTACGTGCTTTTGAACTGCTAGGTTGGCAGAAGCTGGGACAAGTAACGGGAGCTCACCTCGTTACACAGCACTAGGGATTTGAACCGCTGAACTACCGACCTTTCGGCCAACCTTTCGGTCTTAGGTGATGGCTAATTTGTTTGAGTGCCGGGCTTCCTGGAAAAGAGAGAGGGAGAGAGGGAAAGAGGGAAGGAGAGAGAGAGAGAGAGAGAGAGAGAGATTTGGAGCTATCTTTTTCCAAAGGGATTTAAGGATGGAAAAATCTTCATATCTCTGCATCCTTTTCTAGCTCTTGAGTTTCTTTCCATTGCTCAAAAGGGATAGAAAGACATTGGCTAATATTGCATGAGTTTGTTTTGGTAGACTCAAGCCCTTTCTGACTCTTAATTATATGATTCTACACACACACATACACACACACACACACACACACAGAGAGAGAGAGAGAGAGAGAGAGAGAGAGAATACATATCAATTTATCCAAAAAACTACTAATATAAAGTAGAAAGAAATGTTGTTTATAGCCTGATATTATTCTTCTCATCAATTTCCTGTTGTTGACTATTCCCTTGTTCTACCTTTCTTCCATTCCAACCTTTGGAATCCATCATTAATTCATCCATTCCTTTGCTACACTCTTGTTTCAATCTCTCTTGTTTTTACCCGTTTTTAATCTGATTGATGGCCTGTGGTTTTGCTCACGATGCCACCAGACCAAATTGGTGACATTGCGTTGCTTGTTTGGTAATGCATTATTAATACCATTCTGTCCAGTAAACAGAAGAAATTAAGCCCACGTTGTTATCAGAAAATGACATTGGGGAAAAAATGTTGTCAAGCAACTGCAGCTAACAAAGCCACACATACTGTAGTCCCACAAGTGTGTGGGTACAAAATGTATTTTAAAATTTACAGAAAAACAGAGGTGGTTTTAAGACTACTAAAGACAAAGTCTGCACTAAATTAGGTTTCATTGCAAGCCATGTTGAATTTCTTTTTCTTTTCATGGAAGGCAAGTAGAAGATCTGGGGAGGAAAAGCCAGATGTTGCAAGGAATATCTTCTCAGTTGCTTGGGGGAAAGCAAGATTCACAATCGTGTTCCAAGAGCTGATGTGTGCTTTTATTTTAAGAGATTTGTTGAGTATGTTTAACCACCTACCAGTAGAAGAAATAACTTCTTTAGGGGAAATCGAACACCTCCTGTATGAAAAAAAGGGCTGATCTGTTCAGAAAGCTTTAATGTGGGAAAAAAGTGACTGGGAAGTACATGGCAAAGTGCATTAAATATACTTGCTTGGCCCTTGGTTTATGAGATTAATAAACCACTGCAGTCTGAACTGAACAGGAAAGAACAGAACTGTCCTTATATTTTTCCACATATGGAATGAAACACGAGGGAAGAACAATGGGTCTAAACCTTGATATCTTCAATGACAGCTTCGCCCAAAAGATACGATGCGGAGTAGATAAAATACTGAAGCACAAAACAAACATCTGTCTGCAACTCTATTGATACATCAAAATATGGAGAAAAAAAATGCTTGGTGGTGCAGTGGTTAGAATGCAGTATTGCAGGCTGACTCTGCCCACAGCTTGGAATTCGAAGCTGACCATCTCAAGGTTGACTCACCCTTCCATCCTTCCGAGGTGGGTGTTGTGACCTAGGCTTACTGAGTCCTGAAAACACACGAGTAGTCCCAAAAACCTCTTTTATTGTAACAGCTGTGAATTACGTTCATTCACAGCTGAGTCCCAATTAGTTGCAAAAAGTCCTTAGGAGAAGTCCTTTGGGATAATCACCAACCTTTAACACTCTGCCAAAGACCTATTTGGCAAAGCCACAGAGATTCCAGAATCAAACAGAGATGCCGACTGGGAACAGAATTAACAACGTTGCTTTCCTGCAAAGTGCCCACGGGCCCTTGCTCCTCTTTTAAGCCTTATGGGAGGGGCCAATCATCTCCGGGCCTTACTACCGAGTAATTCCTTTTGTTTTTACTGTTCGTGCCTTTTGGGAGTTCTGTGCATGTGCGCACTAGGAACAGGTTCCTCATATTCCTCTGCCTCTCTGCTGTATGACCCTGGAGGCTCTGGAATCCGCGCATCATTCCCAGAGGGCCCTGGCCCCATCTCTGCCTCCAATGCAGAGCCCTCATCTGGGCCTTCCCCAGACTCCAGGACAGGCCCATGTTCCTCCCCAGCCTCCTCACTGTCCAACTCCGCTGCCAGCTCCACAGGCTGCTAGTGGACCACAACAGTGGGTAAAATGAGGACCCGGATTGTTGGGGGCAATATGCTGACTCTGTCATCCTAAGTAAACCACTTAGAGATGACTGTGAAGCACTTGGATTGCAGAACCAAACCAGACAGTTATAGAGGTGCAGATGACAGACTCAATAATTCCTCTGTAGAACTGGATCAGCAGCTCCTTGGGCAGTTTGAGCTTCCTGAGTTGGCGCAGAAAGAACCTTCTTTGTTGTGCTTTTTTGATGACGTTTTTGATGTTAGGTGTCCATTTTAGGTCTTGAGATATGATAGAACCTAGAAATTTGAAAGTCTCTACTGTTGATACTGTGTTGTCTAGTATTGTAAGAGGTTGAAGTATGGAAGGGTTTCTCCTAAAGTCTACCACCATTTCTACGGTTTTGAGTGTGTTCAGTTCCAGATTGTTCTGGTCTCACCACGAGGCTAGTCGTTCAACCTCCCATCTGTATGCGGATTCATCATTGTCTCGAATGAGACTGATCGCTGTTGTATTGCCTTTAGTAGATTTTGAATCAACTTTATATAATGCCAGTACAAGTAAATGGTGTTCATGAAAATGAATTCTTAGAAGCAGTGCTTCTCTTCCGGGAGAAAGTATTTTGGACTATTCCAAAACAAAAAGTCAAAAGGAAACCAAAAACCAAGCCCCCCCACTCCTTTTTTTTAAACCACTTCTATTTGCTTATAGTTTTATAACACACATTTTAAAATGACTGCATGGCAAAACAAAAAAAAAAGCTATTAAATTGATATAAAATAGAGCCAGGGGACCTTCCTGCGTCAACAACCTTATGCTTTTTTAAGGTCAAGGAAAACTGGGAAGGAAAATAATAAAGAGAAACGAGAAAGGAAATGTTAAATTTATTGATTTTTTTTTTAGTCCTTAATCCCTGATAAGAATCAAGGGAAAAAGTCTGTGCATAAGACATGATTGCAGAAATGATTAAAAGTTATTTGATGTACTTTAAAAAAAAACCAAAAAAAAAAAACCCTTGCCATCTTTTTTGCTGCAGGCAGCAGCCGTGAACTGAATCCTGACATTTCTTTGCAGGGGAGGATTGTCCTTCCTAATATAGGATTAATAAATGAGCTGCCACAGAACTTTCATTTCTTTTTAGCCAACAAATATCAACATTTTTTCTGACTTACAAAGGTCCCTCCTGAAGCACAATGGCTCATGTGGTTAGGACACTGGGTTGGAGGTTAGCAAGCCTGTGTTTGAGACCCAAGTGATGCTGTGGGACGGGTGAGTTCCCATCCCTTGCTCTAGCTCTTGCCTGGGAGACAAAAGGAGTCCCCAACTGGGCATCTCAGAGCAACAGTGATGTCTTTGGCTAATCCTTTCAACCTGGAAGCCCCTTGGCTCTTTTGAAATGAGTGCAATGCTAAAGTTCCTCTTTGCTTATCACTCTTTCCATTTGATTCTCGTCAAGCATTTGTATATATTAAGCTATTACCTTGCCTAGGAGTAAACTGGAGAGATGTCACCATGTTGCCTTAACCTATCCATATATGTTGGGCTTCAATTCTATCACTAGCAGCCCAGCTGGGGATGATGGAACCTATAGTTCTACAGATCTGGAAGGCTTCAGGCTGGGATACAGCTAGAAAAGTTATCATTCTCCCATCTCCTGAAACAAGATTTAGCAATGTTCTTTCTGTGCCAACTCAGGAAGCTCAAACTGCCCAAGGAGCTGCTGATACAGTTCTACAGAGGAAATATTGAGTCTCTCATCTGCATTTCTATAACTGTCTGGTTTGGTTCTGCAACCCAACAAGACAGACACAGACTTCAGAGGATAATAAGAACTGCAAAAAAAAAACCCTTGCCATCTTTTTTGCTGCAGGCAGCAGCCGTGAACTGAATCCTGACATTTCTTTGCAGGGGAGGATTGTCCTTCCTAATATAGGATTAATAAATGAGCTGCCACAGAACTTTCATTTCTTTTTAGCCAACAAATATCAACATTTTTTCTGACTTACAAAGGTCCCTCCTGAAGCACAATGGCTCATGTGGTTAGGACACTGGGTTGGAGGTTAGCAAGCCTGTGTTTGAGACCCAAGTGATGCTGTGGGACGGGTGAGTTCCCATCCCTTGCTCTAGCTCTTGCCTGGGAGACAAAAGGAGTCCCCAACTGGGCATCTCAGAGCAACAGTGATGTCTTTGGCTAATCCTTTCAACCTGGAAGCCCCTTGGCTCTTTTGAAATGAGTGCAATGCTAAAGTTCCTCTTTGCTTATCACTCTTTCCATTTGATTCTCGTCAAGCATTTGTATATATTAAGCTATTACCTTGCCTAGGAGTAAACTGGAGAGATGTCACCATGTTGCCTTAACCTATCCATATATGTTGGGCTTCAATTCCTATCACTAGCAGCCCAGCTGGGGATGATGGAACCTATAGTTCTACAGATCTGGAAGGCTTCAGGCTGGGATACAGCTAGAAAAGTTATCATTCTCCCATCTCCTGAAACAAGATTTAGCAATGTTCTTTCTGTGCCAACTCAGGAAGCTCAAACTGCCCAAGGAGCTGCTGATACAGTTCTACAGAGGAATTATTGAGTCTGTCATCTGCACCTCTATAACTGTCTGGTTTGGTTCTGCAACCCAACAAGACACACACAGACTTCAGAGGATAATTAGAACTGCAAAAAAAAAAAAAAACAATTACTATCAACCTGCCTTCCATTGAGGACCTATATGCTGCACAAGTCAAAAAGAGGGCTGTGAAAATATTTACAGACCCCTCACATCCTGGACATAAACTGTTTCAACTCCTACTCTCAAAACAACGCTACAGAGCACTGCACACCAGAACAGAGCCTGGATTACTGCAATGCTCTCTACATGGGGCTCCCCTTGAAGGGCATCCGGAGGCTGCAGTTAGTCCAGAATGCGGCTGCGCGGGTGATAGATGGAGCCCCCCGTGGCTCCCGTATAACACCCATCCTGCGCAGGCTGCACTGGCTACCTGTGGCTTTCCGGGTGCGCTTCAAGGTTTTGGTGACCACCTTTAAAGCGCTCCATGGCATTGGGCCGGGTTACTTACGGGACCGCCTACTGCTACCGAATATCTCTCACCGACCCGTGCGCTCTCACAGAGAGGGTCTCCTCAGGGTGCCGTCGGCGCGGCAATGTCGTCTGGCGACACCCAGGGGAAGGGCCTTCTCTGTGGGGGCCCCCACCCTCTGGAATGAACTACCCCCCGGACTTCGTCAGCTCTCGGACCTCCGGACCTTCCGCCGCGGGCTTAAAACGTATTTATTTAATTGTGCAGGGCTGAGCTAGATTTTAAATTATTGGTTTTAAATTGGGTTTTATTTGATATTTTAATTCTAAATTTACGGGCTTTTTAGAATCAGTTTTTTAATTGTTTTATATTGTATTTATATGTCTTTTAAATGCCTGTACACCGCCCTGAGTCCTTCGGGAGATAGGGCGGTATATAAATTTGAATAAATAAATAAATAAATAAATAAATAAACAACTAGACACCAGAACAGTTTTTTCCCAAATGCTATCACTCTGCTAAACAAATAATTCCCTCAACACTGTCAAACTATTCACTAAGTCTGCATTACTATTACTATTAATCTTCTCATCATTCCTATCACCCATCTCCTCCCATTATGGCTATATGACTGTATCTTGTTGCTGTATCCTTATGATTTATATTGTTTGTTTCCTAGTATGATTTGATTGCTTATTTGTTCCCTATGACTATCATTAAGTGTTGAAACTTATGATTCTTGACGAATGTATCTTTTCTTTTAGGTACACTGAGAGCATATGCACCAAGACAAATTCCTTGTGTGTCTAATCACACTTGGCCAATAAAGAATTCTATCTATTCTATCTATCTATCTATCAATATGATCTTCCACTTGACCTATAAATCAGGTTCTGAAATATAAGGTGCAAGTTATCCATGGGCAACACAGGCTGACCAAATCGATCAGCATTACAGAGAATTCAGCAGGAAGACCAAGGTGAGAAAACCCCCTAAATTTCAAATCTTGAACATTTTTTTTAACCCAGAAGCAGGAAACTATACAGCAATCTAACTGACAGAATGTAGAGCATGAGAGTATACTGTATATATATTTTCAAATTCCATTTTTGAAGAGTTCAAATGGAATTCTAGGGAGAGTTAGCCAACTATTCCCTGGGACTGAGGAAGGCAGACTTTTCAGTAGGCAATGGAGCAACAAAATCAGACTTCTAAGAATTTTCCTAGAGGGAACCGAGGTACAGAGAAAAATAATGGTTCCTGGGCCTTTGATAGCTGTACTGAAGACAGATCATTAGAAAATACACAGACAGGTAGATGTGAGGCAGCCTTTCTTCTCTGAAATATGCAGAAAGCATTATTTCTTCTGGTCAGATTGCTTCCATATGTAAATATTCCTTAAAGATCTCTTTGTATGTCCTGTGCTTAAACTATCATATTATTAACGCTTTTAGTATGCAAGGTTGTGTGAAAAAGGAAAGGACAAAGCAAACTCTAAAAAGCAATAATAAAATATGGTCTAAAAGTGTGAAATATAAGTTAACATATAGTTCTAAAGAACTGGATGCAGATACCCTAGGAAAAAAAAATATGGCAATCAATAGAAACAATAAATATTTACCTTCATGAATATTGTGGAGGTGCTACAGCGCCATCTACAGGCCAAACCTTCCTTAACTTGCCCTAGATAGGTGAAATTACATATACCAGCCTACAAACACACAGCATCATAAATATATTATTATGTTTCTTTTGCAATCTTCACTATCAAAAAGTTGCTGTTTATTAAAATTGTGGTCCTAACTTCCCTGACTGAAGCTGGGGGCACTGTTTCTTAGTTTTCATCTCTCTCTTTTTCTTTTTTCTTTTTCTTTTTGCTGAAAATACTAACGCGTGGCTATTGGCTTGCGAAGATATTTTCTCAAATCAGAAAACAAAGCCGAACTTGACACGAGTGTTCTTCGACATCTGCCATCTGCCATCCAATTAGATATATAAGCACTTTTCTTGATTTTTGCTTCCCTAAGGACAGCTTTTGTAATCTGTTTGTGCAGTTGACCTACATTCACCCAAGGATGGCTGAAATTATAAACATAAGGCTGCCTTCTCTTTATTAATTTATTTCCAGACCCGTGTTGCTCCTCCGCTAAAAGTTGTCTGGGTAATCACAGAATAAAATGGATATTTTTGGACCGTAAGAGCAAAACAAGCATTTCTTATAAAATCTGAAATAGGTAGAACGATCCCATCATCTATGGCAACTCCCCAACTCCCAAGCCGCTTGTCGTGTCCCCCTCCCCCTCTGACGACCGGGTCAAGGAAGTCCGTATCAAACGTGACAATGAAGCTTCTGCAGCTTGCCAAGTTCCTTCGAGGTTTATCAAGGCAGGCAGGAGTCCGACTTGTGACTTCAGCGATAGAGTCTGATATCAGCAAACTAGATGAGACTTTGCTTGACTCAAGGTTGGAATGCCAAAAGCAGGTCCTTTATATAGGCTGTGGGGTGTGGCTCCATGACTCAGCATTTATCCAGGCCTGCCCCTCCCTTCCTTCTGCTGGCGTCGCCTTTCAGATCTTCGGAAGTGAGGATCCTCCCACTTTGAATTCTCTTCAGATGGATCTGCTGTCAGTAATTCCAGCATGTGGCTGGCTTCCTGCTCACACGCTGTAGGAGTGAAGTTTATTGGGCTTGTCTGTTCACTACTGACATCCTCTCTGGGCATGGGGCCAGGGCCAGGGACTGGAGGCATGACAGGCCGTTCATCTTCATTATCAGACTCAGAGTCTAATAACAGGCCCGGGTGGAGACAGGAGGGGCCCGGCTGCGGAGAGGAGGGAGGACGAGGCACAACACTGCGACCCACTACTGTTCAAAACGTGGCCGCAGGATAAATGGGCAAGTGCGTTGCATGAAGCTCCATGCGCACGAGCGGAGGACGCTTGTGCTCATGGGTGACGTTCCATTAGTGCCCACTGTTCAAGGAGTGGAACTTCACGCACAAGCACACGTGCCTGCCATTCGCACAAGTGCAGTTGCATGCGCAAGAGCAAGCACCTTCCACTCACGTGTAAAGCTTCCATTTGCGTGAGTGGAAAGTGCACACATGATCCACTCTCACAAATAGAGCTGTGCACATGCTCCTGCCACTCATACCACCCTTGCATCCGGCCAGGCTGCCAAGTTGGAATGATTGGGGAACGCTGATCTACGGGGCCAGGGATGATCATTCCAACACAGGGGTGTCAAACTCAAGGCCCATGGGCCAGATCCAGGCCACGGGTTGCTTAGATCTCACCCACGGGGCTGTCCTGGGAACAGCGAAGGACCACGCGCGGTGCCTCTGCCAGCAAAACTGGAACTCGCAAAAGCTGCATGCAGCCCTCCTGAGCTCTGTTTTCTCTGGCAGTGTGTTGCAAGAAGCCAATGCAGCCAAAAACAGAGCTCAGGAACCCATTTTTGCTGGCACAGCGCTCAGGCCACTACAAGCACCCCTTTCACGAGTGAAGTCAAGCTGGCCACGCCCGCCCTGGCCCGCGAGGACAAACACAACCCTGATGTTGTCTTCAATGAAATCAAGTTTGACGCCCCTCTTCCAGGGGTGAAATCCAAAATGTTTCCCTACCGGTTCTCTGGGCATGGCTTGGTGGGCATGGCAGGGGAAGGTTATTGCAAAATCTCCATTCCCACCCCACTCCAGGGGAAGGATACTGCAAAATCTCCATTCCCACCTCTGGCCAGCCAGAGGTGGTATTTGCCGGTTCTCCGAACTACTCAAAATTTCCACTACCGGTTCTCCAAAACCTGTTAGAACCTACTGGATTTCACCCCTGCCCTGTTCCAAAACATCAGAAGGAAAACAAGTTGAAGAAATCAGAAATAAACCATGGGGGGAGGGGGAAGAATTGTAATTTATCTGCTACAGAGGATGAAGAAAATTGTGCAATTCTGGTTTAAGTAGCCTTCTATTTGCCTTAATAATGTTCTATTTAGACTACCAGATGTGGGCTGCAAAATGCACTTAATCATTAGATGGTGGTAAAATATCAGAATCTTCTCTGCTGCCCCACAGAGGTCACCTGAAGTTTTACAGCAACAAGGCCCTCTGATCGGTACAGTATGGAGACCCACAAAAGCCAAGTCTCATCACAGTTTTATTACAGTACTCCTCGTAACTCACATGCTATTAATATCCAGGGTTTTACGCTTAGCCATATGCATCCTCTGCCTTGTTGTGTGCAAAGCCATAATCTGATTTATTGGGCTTTAGCTTAGGGTATTGTGTGAATGTAGCAATTGCAGCTGATTATGAGAATTTGTTCCGAAAATTGTAGCTAATTAAATCAAGGCTTAGCATGCTGTGTGAACCCAATCTTTATGTATTCCAATGGCCTGGTAGACGAAAATATAGCTTGTAAGTATATTTCTATAATAGGAAACCACATGAGCCTCTTCAAGTTGTGCAGGTCTAATAACTGATTAGGGTCCAAAGCAGGAAGGGCAAGATTACCATTTCTGTTGGACTGTACGGCTTTCGTTATAATGTTTATTTAGAAAAACAATGCCATTCTGACTGTGGGCAGAAAAATCTACTGAATATGGAAAGAATTGTAGGGTTACTTTAGTGGTTGGCTTTTAAATCAGTGCAAATAAAAGGGCTGCATAGATTAAAGTATCTTTATTTATCTGTGCGCTCTCACAGAGAGGGTCTCCTCAGGGTGCCGTCAGCGAGGCAATGTCGTCTGGCGACGCCCAGGGGAAGGGCCTTCTCTGTGGGGGCTCCCACCCTCTGGAACGATCTACCCCCCGGACTTCGTCAGCTTTCGGACCTTCGGACCTTCCGCCGCGGGCTTAAAACATACTTATTTAATTGTGCAGGACTGAGCTAGATTTTAAATTTTGGGTTTTAAATTGGGTTTTATTTCTATTTTTAATTGGACGGGCTTTAGAATAAGTTTTTTAAATGTTTTATATTGTATTTATATTCTATTTATCTGTTTTTAGTGCCTGTAAACCGCCCTGAGTCCCTTGGGAGATAGGGCGGTATATAAATATGATTAAATAAATAAATAAAAATAAATAAATAAATTTCATTTTTTCCACAATGTTCCGAGGTTATATTTAACTCTGGTTAAAGAAATGCAGGAAGGAAGGACTCACTGGAGAAGAGCCTAATGCTGGGAAAGATTGAGGGCAAAAGAAGAAGGGGACGACAGAGAACGAGGTGGCCGGATGGACTCACTGAAGCAGTCGGCGTGAGCTTAAATGGTCTCTGGGGGAAGGTAGAGGACAGGAAGGCCTGGAGGAACTTTGTCCATGGGGTTGCAATGGGTTGGACATGACTTGACGATTAACAACAACAAAGAAATGCATATATATTATAAAATATTAATCTAATGAACCATTACCGCTATTATATTGCTACTACTTTTAGTGCTGCCGTCACTGCTCACTCTGCTGAAGACCTTCAACAACTTATGGACAGTTTTAGCAAGGTCTGCCAAGACTTTGGACTAACAATCAGCCTGAAACAAACACAGGTCATGGGTCAGGACGTGGATTCACCTCCCTGTATTACAATCTCTGCACAAGAACTGGAGGTCGTCCATGACTTTGTGTACCTTGGCTCAACTATCTCTCACACTCTCTCTTTAGATACTGAGCTGAATAAATGTATTGGTAAAGCAGCCACCACATTCTCCAGACTTACAAAGAGAGTATGGCTTAATAAGAAGCTGACGGAACATACAAAGATCCAGGTCTATAGAGCCTGAGTCCTGAGCACACTCTTGTACTACAGTGAGTCTTGGATCCGTTACGCATGGCAGGAGAGAAAGTTGAACACCTTTCATATGCGCTGTCTCTGACATATTTTTGGCATCACCTGGCAGGACAAAGTTCCAAATAGCGCAGTCTTGGAATGTGCTGGAATTTCTAGCATGTATACACTACTTAAACAGCAACGTCTATGCTGGCTTGGGCATGTTGTGAGAATGGCTGATGGTCGGATTCCGAAAGATCTCCTGTGTGGAGAATTAGTGCAGGGAAAGTGCCTCAGAGGGAGACCACAGCTGCGATATAAGGATATCTGCAAGAGGGACCTAAAGGCCCTGGGAATGGACATTAACAACTGGGAAACCTTGATCTCCGGTTGTTCAGCTTGGAGGCTAAAGACACAGCATAGCCTTCTCCAATTCGAAGAGACATTTGTTCCTCAGGCTGAGGCAAAGAGGCAGTCCCAGAACCAGCGAAATCTGGGAGGCTGGGCAGGGGACAGAACGTATCTGCCCTCAGTGTGGAAGGGATTGCCACTCTCGAATTGGCCTTTTTAGACACACTAAATGCTGTTTCCAGAGCACGATACCATAGTCTTTTGAGACTGAAGGATGCCAATACAATGCCAATACTTTTAGAAAAGGAACTTTTAGGTCCTGGCTGCTTTTTTAATAATAAAAAAACCTGCTCTATTGCTTGAAGCAAAATCTGGCTAGCTGGCCTCAATTAGCTTGTTCAGATCCTTCAGTTGAATGTATACACTTGCTTTGGAAAAAAACAGACTGGTAGAAGATAACCATGGTTTGTCTTTTGTACTTGATTGCCCAGAGTCCATCCAATTAAGGCAGGCTACAAATATTGTTAAATAAATAAATGAATATAAATGAAAACTGACATATACCACTCACTTCACCTTGTGGTTTCCTCCAGAAGCTCTCCATTCAATTCCCATCAAGGTGATCCTGCATGCCTAAGGCAGGGTGATAGAAATGTCAGGTTTCCAACTTCAGGAAAATTTCATATTCTTCCTTTAGGTACACTTAATACTACCCTGCTTAGCAACCATTTACATTTCTGAAGGTGCCAAAAAAGTAACTTTACACTTAGTCCTCACACCGATGGTACTTGTAGCATCCTGCAGTAACAAACACGATCACCATCTACATGCTTCACAGCCAACTTCCAACACACAGACTCAAAGGAATAAAATCACATGGTCAGTCTTGATCTCACCGTGACTTGCTGTTAAACTGCAGAAGGTCATAAGCCTGTGACGTCTTACTCAGTGATGGAGTTACTCATTCTAATTCTGGTTGTTAAATGAGGACTGCTTGCACTGTACACACTAATCAGAAGTGTAAATTTTGAGATTTGGTTTCGTAATCCTACAGAGCTATGAACGTCACTAAATGAGTGTGGACAACTTCCTTCTTTTTATCTTAAGCTTTTCTTATAAGGTTGCTCTGAAGCTAGGAAAAGGGACCATGCATCATGTATGTAAACTTGAGCCTCCTATAGAAAGAAATGGATAAAATATAATAGAATTAATAAGTACAGAGTACAGAATGTATGTCAGAAGCAAGCTTCATTGACTTCAATGCTTAATCCCATACGGAAGATAAAAATCTATGAAGTAATTTGAAAAGAATATATAAAATGGTGTGTGTGTGTGTGTGTGTGTGTGTGTATGACTAATTGTTAAACGGTAATGGCATATCTGAGATTTTCTGTTAAATTCCATTTTGCAATAATGTAGAAAATAATAATAATCACAATTACCTCAAAAGATGTGCCTTTAATTCTGATTGGTCTATTGACCGACCAACTCATTTTTTTTTTTTTTGTAGATTAATCTACCAAATAAAACTTGCAACCTAAAACTACTGTCGAAAATAAAATTTTGACCAAAATAATGCTTTAAATCTATTCCTCACAAACCTTTGGATTTTATGTAATTTCTACATGCAAATATGTTTCTAGTCATGTTTAATTTAGCTTTTTTAAAAACAGATTCGGTTCAAAATGTTTCTGAGAAAGAAAACCTATAGCTGAGCAACAATCCTCAATTATGCAGAGGACAAAGAGAAAGTTAAAAGTGAATTAAAACTTTCTCTACTTTGCTATGACTACGACAGATGGTTAGACTGAGGAAACTGCTCCAACTTGTATGATTGGAATTCCTAATAAATGTGTAAAAATGAAAGCACTGTTCATGTACCTTCCAAAGCACTTTCACTGCTCCTTTCAATTTTGCTTCCTTCTCTGTATGTTTCTCACTGCTCATAGTCAGAAAGGTCCTCCTGATTTTATGAACCATTAAATCACAAATGTTGGATGAATGATGGCAGTCCTACACACACACCCCTACACACACGCACAACACTGGATAAATTTCAGCTTAGAATGTTGGTGTGTTGTCAAGTAGGCCACACAACCTGGAGAACCAAGTTTGCAAATGTCTGTTCTGACCTAGGGTTCCTGAAACAGTAAAAAGCACACAATTAGTCCCCAAATCCCTCTTTTTTATTTCAACAGCTGTGAATTCTGTTCATTCACAGCCTGAGATAAGCCAAAAATAGTTTGTAAAGAGTGCGACAGAAGTCTGCCACAGTCCTTCGGGATAAGACCGATAAGCACCCACCTTCATCTCCTTTGACACACTGCCAAAGACCTAATTGGTAATTAGCTTTGCAAGGCCACACGGAGCACAGAGTCAAAATGGAGCTTCAGAATTTAAACTGACCAGAACGAACAAAGTTGCTTCCTGCAAAGGCTCACATGCCTTTGCTCCTCCTTTATGTCTTATAGGAGGGGCCAATCATCTCCAAGCCTTACTCCCGAGTCACCCCTTTTGTCTTAACTGTGTTTGTCTTATGGCAGCTCTGTGCATGTGCACACTGGGAACAGGCTCCCCCTGTTCCTCTGCCTCGATGACGTCAGACTCTGGAGGCTCTGGAGTTGGCACATTACTCCCAGATGGCCTTGGCCCCATCTCTGCCTCTGATTCAGAGCCCTTGTCCGAGCCTTCCCCAGACTCCAGGACTGGCCCGTGTTCCTCCTCAGTCTCTTCACTGTCCAACTCTGCTGCCAGCCCCGTAGAATGCTGGTGGACCACAATAATGTTCCCTTCCCTGTTCCAATGTTCTGCATGCAAATTAATCAAACCCAATGCATTATCTGTCCTCAGTTTAACCACATTTTCCCTGGTTCTACCTGTTTTTAAGAAGTTACTCTGAGGACTCGACTTAAAGGGCACAAGCTCACAGAAGTAGATCATCTCAGTCAGAGATTAGTTTTGCAACTTGTGAATGTTTGCACATCCCAAGCATTCATACTATTATACATCCATTTTTGTTAGCTTGAGACCCAGCGTCCTTACAGAATGTCTCCTCAGAATATACAGTAGCTCCAGAAAGTCTTCAGGTATGCATATCAAATTGCTGAAAAGAAAGTTTATTGGTAGAGTTTCTGTCTCAGACAAGTCTCATTGATGTACAGTATATACCGTATTTTTGGAGTATAATATGCAGCTTTTTCCCCAAAAAGAGAGGGTGAAAATCTGGGTGCGTGTTATACTCCAAATGTAGCCCCACCCAGCCTCTCAAACGGAGGTTTCAGAGGCTGAAAAAAGCCTCAGAAACGAAGCTTCAGAAAAAAAGCCTCTGAATGAAGCTTCAGAAAAAAAGCCCCAGAAACAGAGCTTCAGAAAAAAAGCCTCTAAAACAGAGCTTCAGAAAAAAAGCCTCTGAAACAAAGTTTTGGAGGCTTTCAGAGGCAGAAAAACAAGTTTTTTCTGAAACAGAGTTTCAGAAGTTTCAGAGGCAGGAAAAAAAGCAAGGCGCAGAGCTCACAACCAACGAAACTGTTGCTAAAATTCACCTCTGGGTGAATGGGGGTATTCCAGGAGGCCGACCCACCCGCCAATCAGCTTTTTTCTTCTTTTCCTTTCCAAAAACTTAGGTGCATCTTATACTCCAGTGTGTCTTATACTCCAAAAAATATGTATGTTACTTTCTAGGAGTGTCATAGTCCTAGACTTTTAAATCATTGCTATCTATGTCTGTCCTACTGGTTTTCTTTTTATATTCAATTAATATGACTGAACAGAAACAATGTTTGCAGAAAAAAAACACCAAACTGTAATTTTCTAAACTATATGCTAGTTTATTATTAATGTAAACAACACACAGACAGACAAAAGGAACAAATCATCTCTAAAAACGATGTAGCACATGGAGATATATATTTTGTCCATCTTTGCAATAAGATAGGTCAGTTATGGTGACTTAGAACAGGGGTGTCCAACCTTGGCAAATTTAAGACTTGTGGACTTCAATTCCCAGAAATCTTCATGCTGGCTGGCAGAATTCTGGGAGTTGAAGTCCACAAGTCTTAAATTTGTAGTCCATATGTCTTCACTGCAAAAATATATCAAAATTTGTAGTCCATATGTCTTCACTGCAAAAACATTTGGACTACAAATCTTGATCATGGCAAAGCAATAGATGCAATCTACATAGACTTCTGTAAAGCTTTCGACTCAGTAGTGCATGATAAACTTCTCCTAAAACTAAAATCCTACGGCATCTCAGGACCCCTCCACAATTGGATAACAGTTTTTCTATCAAACAGACAAGTGGTCAAAATTGGTAATGCTCTATCAAATCCTGTTCCTGTAAAAGTGGCGTTCCCCAAGGCAGCGTTCTTGGACCAACACTCTTCATATTATACATTAATGATCTCTGTGACCATATTACAAGTAATTGTGTTCTCTTTGCTGATGATGTCAAACTATTTAACACCACCAACAATACAACTATCCTCCAAAAAGACCTTTACTTTTTATCTGAATGGTCTAAAACTTGGCAACTCCAAATCTCGACCGGCAAATGCTCAGTCTTACATATTGGAAAAAAGAATCTAAACACTAAGTACAAGCTTGATGGACATTACCTTACTGATGACCCCCACCCTGTTAAAAATCTTGGAGTTTTCATATCAAATGATCTAAGTGCCAAAGCCCACTGTAACTACATTGCAAAAAAGGCCTTAAAAGTTGTAAACCTAATCTTGCGTAGCTTCTTCTCCAAAAACACTACACTACTAACCAGAGCACATAAAACATTTGCTAGACCAATTCTTGAATACAGCTCAACTGTTTGGAACCCATACCACATTTCTGACATCAATACAATTGAACATGTCCAGAAATATTTTACAAGAAGAGTTCTCCACTCCTCCGAATACAACAAAATACCTTATGCCACCAGACTTGAAATCCTGGGTTTAGAAAATTTAGAACTACGCCGCCTTCGACATGACCTGAGTTTAACTCATAGAATCATCTATTACAATGTCCTTCCTGTCGAAAACTACTTCAGCTTCAATTGCAACAATACACGAGCACACAATAGATTTAAGCTTAATGTTAACCCCTCTAATCTTGATTGCAGAAAATATGACTTCAGTAACAGAGTTGTTAATGCTTGGAATACACTACCAGACTCTGTGGTCTCTTCCCAAAATCCCCAAAGCTTTACCCAAAAACTATCTACCATTGACCTCACCCAGTGGTGGGATTCAAGTAATTTAACAACCGGTTCTCTGCCCCAACAATCAGTTTGCCAAACTGCTCAGAAAGTTAACAACCGGTTCTCCCGAAGTGGTGCTAACTGGCTGAATCCCACCACTGACCTCACCCCATTCCTAAGAGGCCTGTAAGGGACGTGTATAAGAGCACAAACGTGCCTATCATTCCTGTCCTATTGTTTCCTTTCGTTAAATCCAATTAATATAGTTATTACATACTCATACTCATATATATGCTTATATATTGTATAATTATTTCATGCTTATGCTTATATATACTGTGTGACAAATAAGCCGCGAGCTTAAAACTCATCTATTCATCTGCGCAGGACTGGACTAGATTTTAGATTTTAAATTTAAACTGGTTTTAATGGGTTTTATTATGTATACTGTTATTTTTAATTATTCAGCTATTTGGAATAAGTTTTTTAATTGATGTTTTATTTTGTATTTATATATATATTTTTATCTGCCTCTAAACCGCCCTGAGTCCCTAGGGAGATAGTGCGGTATAAAAATACAATAAATAAATAAATAAATAAATAAATAAATAAAATAAATAAAATAAAAATAAATAAGTCTTGAAGTTGCCTAGGTTGGACACCTCTGCCTTACATAGAGCATTGGACTTAAATGGAGGAGACTTGAACTGAAATGTGGTACACTTTGAAGAATATCTAAAGAAACACTCTGTGAATGGAAACCTGCTATATATACTAACAAAATGTTCCCCAGTTTTATTTCCAGAAAAAAAAACCAGCATGAACTATTTGGTTTGACCCTGCTTTCTTCCAAGAAAAGAAACATTTGCTTCCTTGAAGTTGATACAGATGAAACAGAAGTTCACTAATATGTAACCATCTGATTTCAGTTTTCTTATAATATGTAATATAACTCTGTATGTGCGTGCATGTGTGTGTGTGTGCATGTTGTACAAGGCAAGTCTCTAGAGACTCATATCTTTTGTGCCTGTGGCATCATAGACTTGAGTCTCTCTTTGTGATTTGAGGCGTACAGTGCCCTAGGCTACTACACTGATTTATTCAGCTGGCATCTTGATGACATTTCATAATCTTTAGTTTAATAAGATTAGTACTGTTTTTGGAGAAGGCAACGAGTGAGCCTGGTGTGTTCTAGAATCACAGCATAAATGCCACTATTCTGGCATAGTGACCTGACAACTGTTCTGAACGGTCTATATTCTAATAAACTATAAAGGTAAAAGGCGTCCCTATGATATTTACTCCACTAGTCATGACCAACTTTTGGGGAGTGGTGTTCATCTCCATTTCTTAAGCCAAAGAACCTATGTTGACTGAAGACAATTCTGCCATCATGTGGAATATGGAATGCTGTTACCTTCCTGCATGCTTATATGGTACCTATATATGTGATACCTATTCATCTACTTGCTGTCAACTCGCCAAGCATCCCTGGCCTGGTCTCGAGTTGCCATAGGCCAGGGGGGATGGGAAACCGGCCTAATGGCACAGCAGCCAAAGACAGATGCATATTCCACGTTTATCTCTCTCAAGGCTGTATTCTAGGGTTACCTGCAGCAGCTGGAGGGGAGTGACCTCTACAACCCAAGAAATTGTTCCGTTGGTGAATGTGATTGATGACACACCCTGGAGCATAAATTATGTAGGGTCAGAGCTGGCTCCACTTGGGAATGTGCTGACATGAAGCTCCTAATAAATAACTGGATTTCTTTTGAAGCTTGGCTTGAGACTCATGATTTAATTAGGACATCCGTTGGAATCCTGACACTTGCATTTGCATGTTTTCCAGCTGCTAGGATGGCAGGAGCTAGGACAAGTGATGGGAGCTTACTCTGTCTTGCAGTATTCGGGTCTCAAACTGCCGAGCTGTAGTCTTTTACAGCTAGATCTAAGACTTAGCGTTCTAACTACTGAGCCATCTCATCTCCTAATAACCTATAGCTTAATCTGCCTGTGATTGACTGAGCTCCTCTAATATCATCAAACAACGGGTGGGCATGAGACCACTGATTTCCATTACCTGGTCAAGCTTGGGTCCAAAAAAGGAAAAGAAATGGCAAGAGGATCCAGTTGCCGGGGCTTGTAAAAGAAAGAGTGAAGGAAGTCTGAATTGAAAAGATGACATGTCAAAGAAATCAGGACTGATTCACTGGAATTAAGAGATGAAAGTCTCTTAAACTGAAAGGGAAAGGAAGTTGAGTGTTAGAACAGCCATGCAGTTGTCACATAGCTGGGAACAGAGAAATAAAGGAGATTTAGTTTACAGATACATTTAGAATAATCACCCAATCCTTCATTGGCTTATTAGGAAATATTCTTCTTTTTCTCCACCAGTGCATGGTTTGGCCCCCATCATAACCCACTTCTGAACTCATGTATCAAGCAAGTTTGGAAAGGTAATCATTTTCCGGCTTCCTTATACAATAATTCCTTTCTTATGAAGCATATGTATTGATGAAACATTTAAAATATGTTCACAACCTGTGTCATGTTGCATTTGATTTGTGCTGAGACCTGAGCTACTACAACAGTGTGATAAATGGGGTGTCATGGAAATACAGCCAGTGTCCCTTTAGTGCCAGCAGACTGTACACATGTTCCCAGGAAGACAGCTTTGAAAGTTCACCGATCACAACATCACTGTCACATTATGCGCTTGCATTCTCGGCAACCGAATATCAGTGCACACTCAGCAAACAGCCTTACATAATATGACCTTTTCTCACACATAAATAGAAATAGGCAGTCTGGGGTTTAACAAGGACTATAAAAACAGTTGAAGTGACATCTAAGACTGTGGTTCTTGTATAATTCAGAGAATAAAAATGTACTGGGAACGACAGCAGAGGGATAAAAAAAAAATCAAGATGGATAAAGCAATTGTGTAATGAAAACGCCAACATGTGCCATGTCATGTTTTAGAGAGAGAGAGAGAGAGAGATGATAGATAGATAGATAGATAGATAGATAGATAGATAGATAGATAGATAGATAGATAGATAGATAGATAGATAACACATACATAACACACACAAGGAGAGGTGAGGCCCACAGACTATGGACATGTCAATTAGTCCTTAACCGCACCACCTCACCATAAATCTGTCCATTTTTTTCCAGTATGCTTTAGGATCCTCAGGAAGAGTCTTCTAACATTTGACCAGAAGATAAAGATTTAGATTAGCTGTAAGTGTTCTCCTGAACAAATTCCAGAAATTATGTGGTATGCTTACCCTTACCCTCCATTGTGTTGTTTACTCTTCCTTTAGCAACTTAAAAATTGCTTAGCTGTTTCGTTTTCAGGAGGAATTCCCAAATTTCCTGTGAATTTTGCTTGTAGGGAATAGCCATCACTTTTAAAGATGGGTTCCAAATCCAGAAGGATCATGACAGACTTGAACATTGGAACCTATCCAACCAGCTGCAATTCAGTGGTGAGAAAGATAAGGTCCTGCATTTCGGCAGGAAAAACCAAATGCATTGGTTTAGAATAGATAGCATCTGACTCAACAGTAGTAACTGTGAGAGGGATCTAGATACGTCCTAATGGACCACCACTTAAGAACAAGCCAGCAGTGTGCTGCAGCTGCCAAAAAAGCCAATACAATCCCAGGCTGCGTCAACAGATAGATAGTGTCAAGACAAGAAGTAATAATACCATTTTATACCACCCTAGTTAGAGCACACTTGGAATACTGCAAACAGTTCTGGCCACCACAATATAAAAGTGACGCCGAGATCCTGGAAAGTGTGCAGAGAAGTGCAACAAAGATGAAGGTCTGGAGGCTAAATCATAGGATGAACAGTTAAGGGAGTTAGGTATGCCTAGCCTATTGAAGAGAAGGATTGGGTGGACATGATACCTGTCTTTTACTATTTGAGGTGCTGTCATGAAGAATTGACTTATTCTTTAAAATGTCAGAGAGAAAGACAAGAAATAATGGGTAAAGCTTGTTAAAAAGAGATCCAACCTAAAAGTAAGGAGAATTTTTCTGACCGTGAGAACAATTAATCAGATGGACAGTTTGCCACCTGGGGCTGTGGATGCTCCATCCTTATAGGTTTTCAAAAGTAGACTGGATAATAATTTGGGATGTTATAAGGTTCCTGCCTTAAGTAGGAGGTTGGACTTGAGGACCTCAGAGGTCCCTTTTAGCCCTGTGCTTCTAAAAAGTAAGTCCTTATTAAATAGGAGCTATGTCAATTAGGCCAAAAGACTAAGATAGCTAGATCAGTATGGGAAGTCTACAAGAATTGAGGAATATTAAGGCAATCCCATTATTTTATACCGTACCTTTCCCCATCCCTGTATTTGAGTTTACCGAAATGTAGCTAATAATTAATATGTAGCTCTTTATGTTAAAAAAAAAAACACCTGTTGAGCTTGCAAATTAAGATTGTGTGATACAGTGATGACAACATCAAGAGTTTTTGAGGTATATCTACTTTCCATTAAAAGAATACTCATCTCCTTTACTGTAATAACTGAATAAAATATAGCAAGGCCAATCAAAAACAGAGGCAAATCAAAAGTATTTCATTCAATTCAATATTCCTACAAGGATTTACATGCACTGGGAGTCAGGACTGAAGTATACAGAGCATCTTCTGGTAAATGACCAACTAGGAAGGGCTAATATTTCAACACAGACTCAAAAACTATTGTCTATCTATCCCTGAAAATTATAAGGATTCCCTATTATAACTGCTGATCCAGGCTATATATTGATTTTCAGATACCCTTTCAACAGACTATAAGCTCCTTTCTTATTGTGATATACAAGAAACCTATTTTGATTTTCTTATTTGGATTGCCTGTTGGCTATCTTTTTTATTCTGTAGCTGGTAGATCAAGGCCGAGTTTGACCAGAGCGTAGACTAAGGGTCAAGAAGGGCTGAAATCCAGCAGGTTCTGATAAGTTCTGGAGAACCGGTAGCGGAAATTTTGAGTAGTTCTGAGAACAGGCAAATACTACCTCTGGCTGGCTCCAGAGTGGGGTGGGAATGGAGATTTTGCCGTATCCTTCCCCTGCCGTATCCTTCCCCTGCCATGCCCAAGCCATGCCCACCAAGCCACACCAGGCCCACCAAGCCACAGAACATCAAAAGTTAGTTAATAATTACATATTCAAATATAGCTGAAAACGTGCTGTCAGCCCACATTTGAGGCTTTGTTAATCTTTCTAGAATTATTGGAATGAAGCAGAAGAAAACTCAACACCTAGAAGAAAAACATGATATAAATGGATAAGTGAGTCCTAAAGTGGGAAATCTACTTTGCGTAATAGATTTACGGGATCCCTAATATGCTTGGGGGGGGGGGTTATGTATCATTACTATAGAAATCCATTTGTCATACACAACAACAAAAAATCATCTGCCTCCAGAAGAGATTCTTATAAACCATTAGATTTAGGAGTATAATGAATGCAGCTTGTGTGTATAGCATTCTATAAAGCATTCTATACAGCGTTCTATATTCTATAGGCATTTCTCTATATAAAACTAAAGTGAATTAGAGATTGAAAAATGCATCATCCTAACATCTTGTTACTTACAAAGATTGTGCAGACATTTGCAGAGAGATGTATGTCCAGGTCAGTATATGCAGGGCCCTATCCAACATCAGAGGGACGCGGTGGTTTAGTGGCTAAGATGGTGAGCTTGTCGATCGAAAGGTCGGCAGCTCAGCGGTTCGAATCCCTAGTGCTGCATAACGGGGTGAGCTCTCATTATTTAACCCAGCTTCTGCCAACCTAGCAGTTTCGAAAGCACTTAAAAATGCAAGTAGAAAAAATAGGGACTACCTTTGGTGGGAAGGTAACAGCGTTCCGTGCACCTTTGGCATTTAATCATGCCAGCCACATGACCACGGAGACGTCTTTGGACAGTGCTGGCTCTTTGGCTTTGAAACGGAGATGAGCACCACCCCCTAGAGTCAGCAACGACTAGCACATATGTGCGAGGGGAACCTTTACCTTTTTATCTATCATTAGGGACCTTCCCTTATGATCCTGTATAGACCAATAAAGGAGAATATTTGTAGGTCAGGGTTGAAACGAGGGGTCCTTGGTGCTCTCTGAGCTTGGCTGTTTTCTTGCAGACGTTTCATGACCCAGCACTGATGATGTTACCTAGTTTGGGTAATGAAACATCTGCAAGAAGACAACCAAGCTCAGAGAGCGCCAAGGACCTCCCAATCCTGTATAGAGCTATTCGAAGAGGAAGACCTGAAGAAGAATCTAAACCAAATTAGGCAAATGGAGTCAGGCGCAACAGAGAAACCGCATCCTGATATTTGAGGAGGCCCCGAGAAGACTTTTCATGGATAATAATCACAGCTGATCATCTGCAGAAGGAGAATATCAATATTGAACCTCTGTCCATTTCAAGAGAGTACATTATGTCTACATCCTAATATGCTGGTCCCCTTTGCAGGCACATCTTTGTAAAATCCTCATTAAAAAGTCATTTGTGCTCAGAGCCACAGCAATGACCGAGAAATCACTGAACGGGGAGAACAGTTCTGTAGTGTCCTTTTCTGTTCTTCACCAAGAGAGGGGGAAAAAAGGAGGGGGGGAACCTTCTGAACGCCTTGGGTGTCCCCAGCTGTTTAGCAAATACACACTGCCCTCTATCGGAGAAAGAAAGCATAGCACCTCCAAGGCAGAAAGCCTTCCAGTTGTATTCCAGCTGTATCCCAAAAGAACACAGTAGTAAAATAGTAAACAAAATGGATTCATAACAAGAAGGAAATGGGCTTTAAGTGCCGCATTGGCAAAGACATCTACTTACCCTGTTTCAACTAAATGCCATGTCAGAGAAGGAGAATGTAAACAGATACAGAATAGCTATGGGTTTTATATAACTTGCGTAAATACAGGGAGTCCTCGACTTACAACGGTTCGCTTAGTGACCGTTCGTAGCTACAACAGCACAGAAAAATGATTTATGACTATTTTTCACATTTATGACCGTTGCATGGTCACGTGATTTACTCTACATTCGGATGCTTGACAACTGACTCACATTTATGACTGACTCACTTTTGCGACCTTCTGACCAACAAAGTCAATGAGGAAATCAGATCCACTTAACAACCCAGTTACTAATTTAAGAACTGTAGTGATTCACTTAACGAAGGTGGCAAGAAAAGTCGTAAAATGGAGCAAAACTCACTTAACAAATTTCCCACTTAGCAATAAAACTTTTTGGGCTCAATTGTGGTCAAGTTGAGGACTACCTATAATACAACGCCATGTCATATACTATACAGTATTTATTAATGGGCAAATAAGACTTTGATCTAAAGATTCCTTTGAAAAACAAAGTACAAGGAAACTTGAGCCACAGTAGCACAGTGGTTAGAGTGCAGTACTGCAGGCTACTTCTGCTGACTGCCAGCTGCCTGCAATTTGGCAGTTCAAATCTCACCAGGCTCAAGGTGGACTCAGCCTTCCATCCTTCTGAGGTGGGTAAAATGTGGACTCAGATTGTTGAGGGCAATATCCTGACTCTGTAAATTGCTTAGAGAGGGCAGTAAAAGTACTGTAAAGCAGTATATAAGTCTAAGTTATATAGCTCAACACTAAGCTATTGCTATGTGTTAATGCTAAACTGGAGACACCTCCAAAGCATCTTACTAAATAGTCCCTATCACCAACTGGATTCTTACTTTATCTAGGCCTGTTTTGAGCTTGGAACACCTTTGAACTTGATAGAAGAAAGAATACTATACCTGCTTTCTGCATTTGGTTTTTGCATGATCATAAAATATAGAACATGTTACAAAAACATATGATGGATGGTTCGTGTTATTGTTGAACCCAAGCAGTCTTCTCCATACCTATATGGAAAAATTTCCTATCAAGTAAGTAAACCCCAAGGAATTTTGGTCAAATAATCTGCCTTGTGTTGGGAGATTTAAGTTTCATACAGGGGCTCAAGATTTTAAAAAACAGCTTTTGTTTCGACCTCTGGAGCTTATAGAGCAAAAAAAGTTCAGTGGTATCATAAAGGTGTGGAGAGATATTGTGGCAATAAGTTTTGGTGGAGTAGATTGCAGTCTACACCTGACGTGCCGTATGCAATTCTGAGTTGGCGCCTCCACAAGAATGCAAAAGGCAAAGATAGCCAGTGATAATTAATTACATAATTGGCAATTGTCACATGCAAAATGATGACTGCATGGTAATGGAGTCCTGCTTGTGCTGCTGAGCCAGTTAAAGAGGCATCTTCCCTTGCCTAAGACATAGGGCGGAGAGCTGATTCCAATGATGAGCCGCGGAAGAATTACAAGTCTCATAATGCCGATCTCTTCTTCAAGGCTTTATAAGACCCCAAAGTTCCCATCTGAGCCTGTCTGGAATAAGCTTGGCCAGCAACTTTTACACAATTCATGGTTTCCACGGCTCGTTTATATATTAGACCAAACCCAGGACTCATTTCCCAGAAGGCAGCCTATGCAATAAAGTAGCACCATCATTTTCTCAGCTTTGTTTCTTTTCCTCTGTTCTGATGTTCAACAGAAAGTGTCTTTTCCCTCACTACACATCAACCATTGTTCCAGGAAAGCAGTGGTGAAATCCAATTTTTTTTTTTACTACCGGTTTTCTGGGCGTGGTGTGGCTTGGTGGGCGTGGCAGGGGAAGGATACTGCAAAATCTCCATTCCCATCCCACTCCAAAGGAAGGATACTGCAAAATCCCCATTCCCTCCCCACTCCTGGGGCCAGCCAGAGGTGGTATTTGTCGATTCTCTGAACTGCTCAAAATTTTCGCTACCGGTTCTCCAGAACCTGTCAGAGGCTGCTGGATTTCACCCCTGCGGGAAAGCCACTGAAAACATAAGAATCAACAATGCTCAGATCAGAGTTACCGTATCCGGGCTGCAAATACTAGATAGGAGCAAAGTGACACAGAAACATCTCCCTGCTTTGTCTGTTGTTTGTTGAGGCCTGGTGGTTATTCAGATTATTGCAGCCCAGGTATAACCCTCCCAATACAAAAAGATAAACACGGCATAATCCAATGTGGATTTCTTTCCATAATTCCCAGCGACACATCACTTTGATTCATGGCTCTATTTACGGTAATATTCTTTAATGCATTGAAGTAAACCTGAGATTCCCTTCTCAACGCATGGGCAATGAATACTGAAACACCTATCCCTCTCTCTAGATCATAAAATGACACATTTATGTTCAATTCATTTTAGAGATTGCTGCACATGATGGATTACAGCCCGGCCATATGTTGACAAAATTCCTGATGTTGATTTTGACAGGTAGGCGGAAAGGGAGGAAAATTTTCTGGAGAAGATGTAGAAGAGGGTTTTCGTTTAAACTTCCTCATTCTGAGTCAAATTGTTCTTTAGGGGCAAGTATAGGTAAAGGTAAAGGTACCCCCTGCACATATGTGCTAGTCGTTCCTGGCTCTAGGGGGCGGTGCTCATCTCCATTTCAAAGCCAAAGAGCCAGTGCTGTCTGAAGACGTTTCCGTGGTCATGTGGCCGGCATGACTAAATGCCAAAGGCACACGGAACGCTGTTACCTTTCCCTCCAAAGTGGTCCCTATTTCTCTACTTGCATTTTTTATGTTCTTTTGAACTCTTAGGTTGGCAGAATCTGGGACAAGTAACGGGAGCTCACCCCATTACACGGCACTAAGAATTTGAACCACTGAGCTGCCGACCTTTCGATCGACAAGATCAGCGTTTTAGCCACTGAGCCACCGCATCCCTTTGGGAGCAACTATAGATACAACCAAATTTAGCCTCTAAACTATTCATGTAGTAGTACTCTCCTCTCGTGCATGATCTAATCCTGCCCATGAGGGTGGGTGGGCCTGGAGAGGAATTCTGCAGTAAACAAGGAGGTATATAAAGGGGAAATGTGGAGCAATCTGTTGAATGATATGTTTTCTTAATGGGTAGATAGGGAATGTGCATTATATGCATTGTTAAGTTCGGGAAGTAACGAGGCTGGAGACCAGGGTAGTGACAACAGCTCTTTAATATAGGGTGAACCCAGCAACAGGCTGGGGCAAAAACCTCTCCTTTTATACAGTTCTGCTGGAGGCTTCGTCCAATCAGCAACGTGCTGATTTCCCGCTCAAATATTTAAAGGCACAACTGTTAATACATAACACTCCTCCCCTCCCAGAAAACACTTGGTCTTATTTACATATTTATTCACATGTTATTTTTCGACGTAGTCACGCAAATAACCTGGGCGTCTCCTAGTTCTTTCTGACCTGCGCGGTTCAGTTCTGGGTGGTGTTTTGAGCTGGTCGGAGGGGCTGTTTTCTCCTCCCAGCTCTTTCTCTAGGGCATCGGGCTCAGGATTATTGGGCGACTCTTTTTCTTGGCCATCCGGCCTTGGAATAATTTTTGAATTTTCCTTGCTGTTTCCCTCGGGGACCTGATGGCGCCGCTGGAACTCTGGGACCTCAGCTAAGTCTTGCGCCTCCCCCGGGTCATTGTCGGCTGTGGGTTCAAAGTGGTATTGGTCATTACCTGTCTCTGTTGGTTTGGTTTGGTCAGTTAGTCGTTTCCTTAACTGATCTATGTGGCGCCACATTCGGTTGTCTAGTAGCTCTACCACGTCGATTTTGGCCCTGTTACTTTTGTTACTTGTCCGGCGACCCAACTCGGCCGTCCCCATAGTTTCGGGCCCACACCGGTCGCCTATGCTCATTTCCTTGTTTTCTAGCTCCCCCTTGTAACCCTCGGGTGTGTAATGGGGGTTCAAACGGTCAAGTGGGCACCGGAGTTTTCGTCCCATTAGCAATTCAGCTGGGCTTTTTCCCGTGGCTGTGCTTGGGGTTCTGTGCTGGACGGCTAGGAAAAAGTCTATTTTTGTTTGCCAGTCACCTGGCTTGAGCCTGACAATGCCTCCTTAGCGCCCGGACGGAACGCCTGCAAGGCCATTCGACGAGGGTGGAAAGGTGCAGAGAGGGCATGTCGGATGCCTTCCTCTGCCAGGTACTCTTCAAACTGGGCTGCCGTGAATTGGGGCCCATTGTCGGACACCAGAGTGTCCGCAACCCGTGAGTTGCGAATAGGTGGCGAGGGTTGCGATTACTGCTTGGCTGTGGTGGACTTCATAAGTATGATCTCTAACCATTTGGAAAATGCGCCCACCACCACTAGGAACGTTTGGCCGTGAAAGGGCCAGCAAAGTCAATGTGGATTCTTGACCAAGGCCCTTGGGGCTTTTCCCATTCTCTGACTGGGGCTGTTGGGGTAGCGGTCTGGACTCTTGGCAAGCTTGGCATTTCCCTACCCTCTCAGCAATCTCTGCCCATGAGTGGCCACCATACATAGCTTCTAGCTAACCCCTTCATCCTTACGATGCCTGGGTGACCTCGTGGAGGAGGTCCAATACCTTGCCCTTAACTTAACAGGAATTATTACACGATCACCCCATAACAGGCACCCCTTGAGCCGAGAG
Organism: Ahaetulla prasina; assembly: GCF_028640845.1. Taxonomy (NCBI): domain Eukaryota; kingdom Metazoa; phylum Chordata; class Lepidosauria; order Squamata; family Colubridae; genus Ahaetulla; species Ahaetulla prasina. The sequence goes on along the minus strand of NC_080540.1, from coordinate 215,815,347 downwards.
CTCATCACGCTTTCTTAACAAATTCTTTGAACTCTCGCCGGCGCAGCGGCCACCCTCTCTGTACCCAACCGAGTACAGTCCTTAACACAATGTCCCGGTATGATGCCGAGCCACTTCCTTTGATGTGACTGGGCCAGAGTCCAACGAGTCAATAAGGAGGATGGGTGTCCCCGGAGTGGGGTCTTCGGTCGCCCCTGGCAGTGGGCATCGGCTCAATGCGTCTGCATGCCCCACTTCTTTCCCCGGTCGATGCTGCAGCTTGTATGAGTAAGCGGCCAAAAATATAGTCCATCGAGTCAAACGTGGCGAAAGTGCCACAGGCGTTGGCCGGTCGCCAGCCAGTAATCCCAGTAACGGTCTGTGGTCAGTCACGATTTCAAAATTCCGCCCAAAGACATACTCATGGAATTTTTTGACCCCTGATACAATGGCTAATGCTTCTTTGTCTAATTGGCTGTAGTTCCTCTCTGGGGAGGACATCGTTCTAGAGTAGAACGCTATAGGGGCTTCTGTGCCGTTTGGAAGTCTATGGCTGAGTACAGCCCCCACCCCATAAGGGGACGCATCGCAAACCAGCACTAGGGGTAGTGAGTCGTGATATTGGATAAGCAGGCTATCACTTGAGAGCAGGTTCTTGACTGCTTCAAAAGCCCTATTTTCTGACTTTCCCCAAGACCAAACAGTATTTTTCCCTAAGAGCCTATGCAGCGGTTCCATAGCAGTTGCTTTGTTCTTCAAAAGACCGCGTAAAATTAACCAATCCCAGGAATGCCTGCAGCTCTGCTTTGTTTTTGGCGCTGGAGCCTTCCTAATTGCCTTAACTTTGCTCTCAGTAGGGTGAATTCCTTTCTTGTCTATCCGTAGCCCAAGAAATCGACCGATTCGACCCCTATCTGACATTTATTTGTCTTGACTTTTAATCCGCTGTCCGGAAAATGCTCAAGACCTTTCTTAACGCTCCCCAATTCCTCCATGTTTTCCCTGAAATTAGGACATCATCAAGTAGGGAACTACCCTGGGAGCCCTTGCAGTAGTCGCTCCATCAGGTTTTGGAACAGCCCTGGTGCCACACTGACCCCAAATTGCAATCGGGTGCACTTGAATGCCCCCTGTGCGTCACAATCGTTTGGGCTTGGCTGTGCGGGCGTCTACTGGCAGTTGTTGGTAGGCTTGGGCCAAGTCTAACTTTGCAAAGACTTGCCCTTGCCCCAAGAGTGCAATAAATGTTGCACTACGGGAACCGGTACGCGCTTTTCTGTAAGGCTTTGTTAAGCGTCGCCTTGTAGTCAGCGCAAATTCTAATTGACCCGTCCGATTTGATGGGGTGACGATTGGCGTCTCCCACTTTGCGTGATCGACTGGCACCAAAACCCCTGATTTATGAGCTTGTCCAGCTCCTTATCAATTTTGGTTTTAGGGCAAAGGACTCTCCTCGCCTTAAGCCTAATGGGGGCTACCTGGGGTCTAAGTTGAAGGAAATAGGGGTCCCTTGTACTTGCCCAGGCAGTCCTTGAAGACATCTTGAACTCGTTAAAGAGAATGTCTTTCAAATTGCAGTCACTTCTGTAGATGCCAGTCACTCCCATGCCCAGGGCACGAAACCAGTCTAGTCCCAACAGACTGGGCAGAGTTCCTTCGACGATCGTGATGGGCAGGGTCTTTTGTGAGGGCCGTACTCGACTCGGACGGAGGTAGTCCCTCGAACAGGGATGCGATTCCCTGGTAGTCGTGGCACTCGTAGCCGCTGTGCTTGCAGATGGCGCCGCGACGGACGGCAGCGACCGCCAGGGTGTCCCAGGACATGATGGTGATCGCTGATCCCGTGTCCACTTCAAGCCTGCACCGTACTCCCTCGATCTTGGGCTTTGTGAAAATCTTCTTTTCCACTTTGGTTGAGGCGCGCCTATAATGACAGTCGTTTGGTTAGACTTGCGCCTTTCTTGTTTGAACCAATCGCGGGCCGCCTTTCCGGTTCCGCTTTGATTGGCCGATTTGAATTTTCGCGGAAGGTTGGGCCGCTCTGCAAACCTGAGCTAAGTGTCCTTTCTTCCCACACCGCCGGCATGTTGCGTCTTTAAACCTGCAGCGTTGGCGCTGATGCTGCCCTCCGCAGCTTCCGCACTCGTCACGGTCCTCAGTGTCGCTTCTCGGTCCGGCAGACCCTTCCTCATCCTCGCCTCACCTTCGGATTCGGACTGAATCTCCTCCTGGTGTACTGGCGTTGGCTTTGCGCTCGCCTTGGATTGAAGAGGCTTTGCAGAGTCTCTGCTGCTTTAGTAGACATTTCGTGTGCTCTGGCCTCGTCCAGAGCGGTGGCTAGTGTCAGGTTGCTCTGGCTAGCAGTCGTCGCCGTAGGCGGATGTCCTTGACCTCGGATGAGTTGCTCGAGTAGCACTTCGTCTAAGTCTCGGTATCCGCAGTCCTTGGGCGCTCTTCTTAAAGCGGCCATGTAGTCACCGGCGATGGACTCGCCTCCATCTGTCTACGTTCTCCAATTCAAACCGCTGCACGTATTTGGACGGCGCCGGTGCGAAATGGTTCTTCAGCAAAGTCTGCAGAGTCGCCACGATACCGATTGTATCGGCGTTGGCTCTGCCAGGGCTTCCGCAATCTCGATTACCTCCGGCCCGCAATGGCTTAGGAAGTAAGCCCGCTTGCGGTTATCAGGATCCTGTAATTCGTTGGCTTCTAGAAAGCTTTCGAAACGGGTCATATATGTTCCCCATTTCTCCTTGCCCGGGTTGTACGGTGCGGGTGGCGTGTTTGCCATTTCCGCGTTTCTGCCCTGAGTTTGCTGGGTTCGGGACTAGCGTGCTTCAGCTCGGTTCTGGTTCTCCTTAGCCTCGAGATCCCATCCTCGTCGCCAATGTTAAGTTCGGGAAGTAACGAGGCTGGAGACCAGGGTAGTGACAACAGCTCTTTAATATAGGGTGAACCCAGCAACAGGCTGGGGCAAAAACCTCTCCTTTTATACAGTTCTGCTGGAGGCTTCGTCCAATCAGCAACGTGCTGATTTCCCGCTCAAATATTTAAAGGCACAACTGTTAATACATAACATGCATGGCTAAATGTCTCAGTCATCCAGGTCATGGTTGTCCCAAAGGTGCTTTTTCAAGAGGCAACTGGACTTTCTGGAGCTGAAGAAGTTTCTTGAATGAGAAGCAAAACATCTTCAAAGAAAAAAAACAGAAAGTCCAATTGCCTCTTGAAAAAGCACCTTTCGGAGATTATATGCATGATGAGCAAATTATATTTTTCCCATTGCATACCCCACCCTCCTCAAACCTGATTATCTGAGAGTTTAGAATATTAATAAGTTAAATCAACTTAGAAACTTATCAGGAAATTACCATCAGGAAATGAATCGAGCCATGAACCTCTAACCCAAAAAACTGTAAACAAACTCCAAATTTGGGGGATGGAAGGAAAATACCCCAATTAAATCATTTATTTTCCACAGACTTGCAAAGCAGAAGTGAGAATTATTGGCTAGCCTTTCACTGAGCAGCCCAATGATTTATTTTATTTTTATTTTTATTTTTATTTACATTTATAGCCCGCCCTTCTCTGAAGACTCAGGTGTGTAAGGCAATAGTCTCATTCTATTTGTATATTTACAAAGTCAACTTATTGCCCCCCCAACAATCTGGGTCCTCATTTTACCTACCTTATAAAGGATGGAAGGCTGAGTCAACCTTGGGCCTGGTGGGACTAGAACCTGCAGTAATTGCAGGCAGCTGTGTTTTAATAACAGGCTATCTTACAGCCTGAGCCACCACGGCCCATGATGTTAAATCCTTCCAAACGTAGAATGAGAACTGAAAAGAAAATGTTCAGTTTAAGATTATCTATAATTTGCCCAGAGAGTCTATAGAATTCCACTGCTCTAATAGTTTCTAATGGTCTTATGGCATGACCACTAATTGACAAACTAAGAAAGGACTATCTGGTGTCCCAAATAAGCAGATATCTTTAAATGACATCAAGTTAACACTCTAGAGTGCAAGGGGGGGGGAATTTGTCTGGTTTGTGAAGCAGCAGTTCAATAAAGACATAAAAGCACTTAGTGGTTCTTGCTGGATTTTGTTTTTCTGTTGTTGTTTTTTTCAAATAGAAAGGCAGTGGGAATTCAAGGGTACTTGTTATTGGCAAATCCATTTCCCTAATTTTCCTCACAGAACATGCTATTAAGGTATAAAATGCAAAGAACTGGAAAGCATTCTTGCTTCTAGTTAAGACAATTGTATTCACAGTTTCTCGGTGATATGAAATTCTCCGCATTAGTCTCAAATTAACGTACACATGGGGATACGGCTTAAAGTAGCCATGGAGGTCTAAGGGATACTGAAAATATGATTCAGACACTCAGGAATATATATATTCCCAGAGTCACTTTCGAGGAGAGATGGGCAGCATACAAATTTAATTTTTTTTTTTTAATGCCTCGGCTGATTTAAGACTTTTGGACTTCAGTTCCCAGAATTCCCTAGCCAGCACATGCTGGCTGGGGAATTCTGGAAGTGGAAGTCCACATATCTTAAAGTTGCCAAGGTTGCAATGGGACAATTGACCATGGCCAACTTGACATGGCCAATGCACCACAGCCAACTCATTGAAGGACAACTCACCATGGTTAACTCATCAAAATTAAATAAATAAAAAATCATGGACCAGCTTGCCACTTAATTTAATTCAACAATTCAATTTAAGTCTTTCAAACAATTTTAAAATATATTTTAATTTTCGTCGCTCGCATTTCATTTTGTCTCTCTTTTTTACACCCTTTTCTTTAATGATTCTATTCCGCCATTTTTTTTAATATTACTGTAACTCTTGTCCTGTGGCAAGTTGGCTGTGGCGACTTGTCCTCGATCTGCTTGGACACCCCTGCCCATGCTTAAGGATAAAATCTCAGTCTATGTCCCTGATTATCTCTAAAGTCCTTCAACAGTTTTGTATCATTCAAAAGTACAGTAGTTTAGAAAGAGATCTGAGAAAATATTGCCAATCCACCCAGTTGTCCAAAGCGCTTACACACATTAAAAAGACTTGACTCTTGTTCATCCTAAATGCTCAAACATTTTTTTTTCTGTTACCATTATTTTGAGGGTTCTACGCTGCTTCTTCTATCAGTTTTGCGATTGATTTTATTGCCTATTTGAAGGGAAGGAAAAGGATTTTGATCTCTGGTTGTCATAGCAACCTGTTCAAATTAGCAAGCTTTATTGCATGTTGGAGGCATTGCTCAAACTCTGCTTTCCTTCCAGGGTAAGATCTTGATTGTTAGATGTCTCCATTTATGTTTTTATCCATAAGAGCTTTTTGACTTGTGGTACAAGAATGAGTAATCGCCTCAAACCACCATTTGCAATCATAGAAAACCTATGTTGAAAATGGTCTTATAGATCATCTAGTCTTCCCCAATACTCAGTCAGAAGTTCAGTCAAACATATCCAGCCTATTCGTTCTCTTTGACAACCTCTAGGAAGTCCACCATTTTTTCAGGCAGAATATTCTATTGCTTAATATGTCCCTAAATGTCTCCTCAGATCCACCTGGGCATTCCTGTCTTTTAATTTAAACTAGTTAGTTCTTGTCCAGCTTTGGTTTCAATAGTAAACAGCAGCTGCCTCTTCTACCATGTGACCATGCTTAATTAGTGGTACTCCTATTATATTCCTCCTAGTTTTCTCTGTTCAATGACATACACACAGCTTTTTTTGCCATTTCTCATAGATGTTGGCTTCCAGATCCTTGATCATCTTGCTAACCTTCCTCTAAATCAGCGGTCACCAACTGGTGATCTGTGAGAAAATTTTGGTGGTCTGCAGAAAAATTATTTGTACTTTTTTATATTGCACTAAATCAGGGGTCCTCAAACTATGGCCCCTGGGACAGATACTTGCAACATTTGTGTTGCTGAAGAGAGTCTTCCCCTTCAGGGTCTTCTTGTGTGGGTCGGAGGGGGACAGAAATTCCAACTTGGGGTCTGATTCAGTGTCCTGGTGCAGGGCTTTGGGCAAAGGCTGGAGGGAAGTGCTGCTGGTGGTGAAGAGATGGAGGACCTTGTTCCAATGGGGCTGCATCATGGCCTGGAACTGGCTGACCATCTCAGCCCGCTGAGCCTCCATGCGTCTGTACCTGGCCTTGCACTCCTGCAGGTCTTCCCTCTGCTTGGAAAGCCTATGCTTGTAGTCCTCAGTGAGGTGCTTCTACTGAGCCTCCTTCTCTGTCAAATCCAATTTGAACTGAGCTGTTTTGCCAACTCTTTCTTCTGGTGGCTGCTTAGCTCCAACAACTTCTTCCTGTTGGGGGCCTAAGGAGCCCTGACAGGGAGGCGGGGAGTGGTGGAGAGGGGTGAGTAGAGGCTGGTGAGGCATTCCTTGACATGAGTGACATCGAGTTGGTCATGCCCACCCAGTCACATGACCACCTAGCCACACCCAGCCAGCCAGTCATTAGGCAGATCATATTAGTGGTCCGCGGGATTTAAAATTATGAATTTAATGGTCCCTGAGGTCCGAAAGGTTGGCTCTAAACCCATTTCCTACTTCTCCATGTCTCTCCCATGTTATGTTGAAAGTTATTTATAAATACACTGAATGGCACTAGGCTGAAGATGGACCTCTAGAGCAGGGATCTCAAAACTTGGGCAACTTTAAGACTTGTGGACTTCAACTCTCAGAATTCCCCAGCCGGCATACAGCCAGGTCTTCTGAAAAGCCAACAGAGTTAGAACCATCCTTATCTTCCATAGTCCAGTCCCATAGAGACTATGACAAGAGAAGGCAGGTCCCCTGCCAGCCAATATTCCTTAACTGACAGGTGTTTTCTTATACCTACCCTGGAGAAGTGCTGAGGGGAGAATATTAAATCTGGCTCTGAAGAAAGCTATTCTTTGTTTTGGGGAGATCAGATCATTCAGATTTCCTGCTGATTCCCACACACCCTGTTTGATTTTGTTTCTACTATGGAGAGACAACCTGTTTAATTATTACATAATTTTTCTTTTAGCAGAGCAATTTTAAAAAAAAACAGTTTGGAGTTCCTTATGGAACAGAATGAACACAAATGTGATGTTTTGTTCAAACAAAAGCATGAGCAAAATATTTTCAAGTTTCCAACATGGACTTACCAAGAAAGGAGAGGACATAAAAACATAAATTATTTTAAGAGCGCTAACCACCATGCCTGTAAAGGGAGTTAAATTAGGTCGTTATTAAATGGAGAAGGGGTTCTTCCCCACAAACTTGGAATGAAGTTAAACAGTTCAGTCTTGGTAAGATTATACAGCAATAAAAAGCTGGAGTTGGGAGAGGACATTGAAGAGCTGGGTAAAGAGAGAAGCTCAATGTAAAACAAAACACAAAGAGAATCACGTCAGGAAGTCCAAATATGCCGGAGAATAAATATTTTGCATTAAAGGCTTCTTTTTACATGTGGAGCTGAATAAAAGTTTATAGGCATTTATTTGTTCATATTTCTTCCCCCACCAAAGATGCAGTCAGGCAGCAAACCTGTATAAACTGATAAAATAGGTCCTGGGGTTTTCTGCACAGTCAGAAAAGAAGACAAGTGCGTTCTTCAATTAATTGGCGAAGTCTGTTTCAGTCCTGATTAGTTCTGCTACACAGTAGGGAGTGAGGAAAACTGAAGGAGGACCAGTTACAAAGTACTAGAAAATGAAAATGAAGTGAGGCAGAAAATTTAAAGTGCTGTTGTTTTACTTGCAAAAGAAAAATTCAAGAACATTTTATAAAAGCCGACCAATTTGCTTGCCAAGAATTGGGATTCCGTCATCTCTTCTCAGTAAACACACAGCGTGGTCTCAAGATGTCTGCAGCCTCATTTTCTCACTTTCCTTTTGTTTGCCATTCAAACACGATTTGTGCTGCCTCTATAAATGAAAATGTGCCCCTTTCTGGCTTCTTAATGTGAGCAGCTTCCTTTCCAGAATATTATTCTCCCCAAAATGGTCAGAGACACTTAAATATAAATACAGGAGCTCATACCAGCAGAAGTCTCATGTGAGAAAGTAACCCAATGCTCCAGCTTGAAGATTTTTTTTCCCCATTTGACTCTGGTGAAGAATTGGTGCTGTTCCTACTGTGGGGTCTTTGGTGCTATACCAGTTCTTTGCCAAATGTCTGCAAGAAAGCAACCAAGCTCAGAGAGTACCAAAGACCGCTCGTTTCAACCCTGAACTACAAATATTCTCCTTTATCAATTGCTACTGTGCTTCTTGGGATGTAGGAAATGAGAAGATTGTGGGATGTTTTGTCAGGGATGCTAAAGACATGTATCAGTCTTGAATACTATGGATACTATATTTTCCAAAGTATCTGACAGCAGGAGAAGAAGCAATGGATTGACATTAATCAAGGAGAGATGCAACTTAGAACTAAGCAGAAATTTTCTAACAGTTAGAGCAATTAATCAGTGGAACGACTTGCCTCCAGAAGTTGTGAATGCTCCAACATTGGAGGTTTTTAAGAAGAGATTTGTCTGAAATCGTATAAGGTTTCTTGCTTGAGCAGAGAATTGGACTATAAGACCTCCAAGCTTCCTTCCAACTATGTTATTCTGTTATTAACAAAGACTACAGTGGCCTGCTTCAACTAGTCATCTTCTAAACATGTCATCCCTGCAGATCTGAAAATTCCCAACCTGGCAATGACCAAGAACACATGTTTGAACTTGTAAATACTGATTAAACCCAAAATGACCATGTTCAAATTGTACAATGGTAGCTGAAAGTATGTAAGTCGAGTAAAGTAACTTGGCATTGTTATTGTTTGGGGACCCCACTTAAGAGACAGAAGGGTCAGTGTTATAGTGTAGCCCAGTATTGGGAATCTCTACATAATAGTATTTCCACCTTGCAATTTCAAATAAAGCAGATGGAAATCAAATCATGATTGACTGAAGCTTTCTGTTAACACTAGGACATCCTGGACTGCCTATAGAAGTGTCATTCACCAGAGAATTACCATGAGCCAATCAGTACACACCTTCTGGTCTTCCAGTTGGCTGATATTGATTGGCTGTGGTCAGTTGAATGACCGTCAGCCAATCAATATACTACAGATAGTTTTCCACTTACAACAATTCATTTAGTGACCGTTCAAAGTTACAACAGCACTGGCAAAAGTGATGTATGACCATTTTTCACACTTACAACTGTTGCAGCCTCCCCATGGTCACATGATCAAAATTCAGATGCTTGGCAACTGGTTCATATTTATGAAGGTTGCAGTGTCCCGAGGTCATGTGATCCCCTTTGGCGATCTTCCTGACAAGCAAAGTCAATGGGGAAGCCAGATTTACTTAACAACCGTGCAACTAACACAGGGTTAGTCAACCTTTTTATACCTACCGCCCACTTTTGTATCTCTGTTAGTAGTAAAATTTTCTAATCGCCCACCAGTTCCACAGTAATGTGCCATGTATCATCGTCTGTGCATGCGTCTCGCGGATCGTGGATTGGGTTGGGGGGTACTGGCTACCAGCTCTGTTTGTCTATTACAGCTGGGTGGTGTAGGGGGAGATGCGCGAGCTATTCTGGAACGAGGCTCTTTTGTTTGCGATCGCACTATAGCGCCATTTAGTTTCACTTACTTAACGTGAACTAAACTTATGCGCGGGCGATACAAATAGTATATTTTCAGAAATTTTAATTGTCACAGGGAATTTTATGAAAACCTAATGAAAATGTTTTTAAATACTGCTATGAAATTTTTTTAAAAAGTCAATTAAATTAAAATAAAGTGCTTCAGTATTGGACAAAACCCCTACCGCCCACCATAAAAGATGGGACGCCCACTAGTGGGCGCTAGGGACCAGGCTGACTACCACTGAACTAACTTAACAACTGCAGTGATTCACTTAACACCTGCTGCAAGAAAGTTGTAAAATAGGGCAAAACTCACTTAACTGTCTCACTTAGCAACAGTAATGTTGGGCTAAATTGTGGTCATAAGTCAAGGACTACCTGTAGCCCATAAGTTTCCACCCCATAGAATAAAAAAAATAAATGTAAAGGAAATAAAATATATTGTTAACCACCCTATTTCCAAAAAAAATAAAAATCCTTATTTTGTTAGCTCATGGTTTGAAAAGGGAAATCTAAGAAGTTGCCATGAGGGAAAAGAATGTGGGGAAAAGATTGACTGCAAAAACAACAGAACCACTGTAGGGTTTTCTTGGGAAATTCAAGGTTGAAAGGCAAAATGAGTTTAAAAAAATCAGTTGAGCCAATAAACCAGGACCGGAAATGAATCTACTTGGCTTCTAAACATAGATAATATCATAAAAATAATTCAGGCCGGAGCCAATCCCAAAGTGGTACAAAACATCTATCGAGAACTGCCATAAATGTCATGGCGTGTTGATTGTTTTTAGTGAAATATAGTTGGGTGGAGGCTGAGAAGCTGCTAATCCATCAAAAACTAATAGTTGCTGTTCTCAAAGGGACAGTGGAAATTCACAGATAGTTATGTAACTTAATTATTTGTTTACAGTAGTAAGTTCACCAAAGAATATGTCACTTGAAAAACTGACAAAAAGTGAAAGCACTCAAACTACACTGAGGAAGAAATTGAAAAAGGAGGTTTTCTGAAAAAGAAAAGGAATGACAGGTTCAAAAAATAACTACAACGGCATTTGCAAGTGACCATGGAGTCACCAAATTAGACTAGCAGGGCAATACGCTTTAAATTTGTTTAAATAAAGTCTATTTATTTAGGGTTTTTAAATATCGATTTTATTGGGGTTTATTTTATATTTTGTATTGTATTTTAAATTTAGGCCATATTGAATAAGTTTTTTAAAGAGTGTTTTTATTGTAATATATTGTATTATTTTATCTACCTGTTCACCGCCCTGAGAAGGGCGGTATAAAAATTAAATAATTATTATTATTATTATTATTATTATTGTTATTGTTATTGTTATTATTATTATTATTATTATTATTATTATTATTATTATTATTATTATTATTATTATTATTATTATTTGGGCACCAAGGGATATCTAGGATTGATCTTGAGCAAATATTCAGAAATAAGACACAGAAATAAGAAAAGGCAATTAGGTTTTGTGACTAACAATTGTGTTAGAAGTGGATTGAATCCCATGGCTTTTAAAGAATTACTGTTCTATTAAACGAGGGATATCCAACCCGTGACCTATGGGGACATATGGGGCCCTGGACAGTTAGAAATGCAGTCCCACAAAATAACAAACATAAAGGAAGTTTGTTATTTATATATACATTAACTGCATTAAAAAAATTATATGTGGCTCAAGACAATTCCCCTTCACTCAGTGTGTGGCCCAGGCAAGGCAAAAGGTTGGACAACCATGTATTAAAGCACATTGATACAAACTTCAAAGGATTTTTTTTCTGTCATTCACTGGGAATATTATTTTAAAAAAAGACAATATGCGAGCCACATCAGAATGATTGCCATCTTGTCTTTTTTGAGCATGCTTCCCTGCCCAGGGAGCTATTCAAATTATAATGAATGATATATTTATCATGCTCTTTAAAAAAGGAAAAACTTCTCTTCAAGAGCTCATGGATTATGTTTTAATTTATTATTATGTTAAGCAAAACAGTGAAAAAGTACAATGGATAACCATGTACCTGTTCTATCAAAACGCTTACCGGTGTTTTAATTTATTTTATTCGTCTTATACTAAATCACCAAAAGCCATATTAATTAAGAGCAAGGCAAAAAAGGTGTGTCATAAAATATTAGAAACATTTTTATAAATTCAACTGTTTGATGGAAGAATTTGAGATTAATAAGAAAGCACAATTCTTCCTTAGGACAGATTTTGTTTTAGGGTTAGGGTTAGAGTTAGGGTTAGGGTTAGGGTTATGATTGGGTTAGGGTTAAGGTTAAAGTTAAGGTTACGACTAGGGTTAGGGTTAAGGTTAGGGTTAGGAAGTTGAGTTAGGGTTAGGGGTTGGGGTTGGATTAGGGTTAGGGTTAGGAAGTAGGGTTAGGGTTAGGGTTAGGGTTAGTGGTAGGGTTGGGGTAGGGGTAGGGATAGGGTACAGATAGGATTAGGGTTAGGCTTGGGTTAGTGTTAGGAAGTAGGCGTAGTGGTAGGGCTAGGGTAGGGTTCAGAGTAGCACTAGGGTTAGGGCTAGGGTTAGGGTTAGGGTTTTAGTTTTAGAAGTAGTTTGTCATGTGCTACTGAATCAAAGGCTTTACAGAAGTCTATGTAAATCGCATCTATTGCTTTGCCCTGATCAAGATTTGTAGTCCATATGTTTTTGCAGTGTAGAAGTTGTAGATTACAGGATATATTTTTTTCTGAAACCAAATTGTTTATTAGAGAGTAGGTTGTTTGTTTCTAGGTGGAGGGTAATGGATTGGTTGATGATTGATTCCATTACTTTGCAGGTGATGCAGCATAAAGAGATTGGTCTGTAATTTTCAACTAGGCTGGGGTCTCCCTTTTTGAAGATAGGGATGACCATGGCTAGTGACCATGGAATGGGTAGGGAGCTGGTCCTGAAAGATTTTTCAAAGATTATGCTTAGGGGTTCTGCTATAACAGTGGAAAGTTTTTAAAAAGTATGCACATAGTCCATCAGGTCCAATATGTAGATACATCCATTATATCGTAAATATTTTTTTAAAAAAATCCACTTCAGTTGTTTCAGGGTCTATCCCCATCCAAACACAAATGTAGAAACATGAGTAGTCACAGCCACTGACCACAAAACACACCTGTTGAAGAATATGAATGGAAAACTTTTATAGCAGCAGTAAATAATATGGAACCAATGACTTCAGCATGATATAAATGCATGCCTATTTGTATCTATCCGTCTAGAAGACAGACAGACAGATAGAGATGCATGTACACAGCTTAATTTAATATGTTAATGGAGAACAGGGTCACTGTAACATTGAAATGTCCATTAAGCGGCAAATGGAATTTTATGCATATGTAAATACTAACAGTGTTCCGTGTGCCTTTGACATTCAGTCATGCTGGTCACATGACCACGGAGATGTCTTCGTACAGCGCTGGCTCTTTGGCTTTGAAACGGAGATGAGCACCGACCCCTAGAGTCGGGAACAACTAGCACATATGTGTGAGGGGAACCTTTACCTTTAAATACTATTATGCACAGGCCTAAAATAACTTTCTACATGCATAAAATGAGGAATGGAAAACAGATTTTGTAGGTTATAAATCCAGCAGAAGTTGGATAAATCAAGAGCTGTGTGGTGGTGTGTATGTATATGTCTGGGTGTAGAGCTTTAGTAGCTAGGGTTATATAATTACATAGATTTGCCCCCACATCGCCTTCTAGTAATATAGAAAGAAAATCTGGGGGAAAAGGAAGGAAGAGAGGAAAGAAAGAAAGAAGGAAGGAAGGAAAGGGCTCCTTGACAGTCATTGATTACATTTGGACAGATGGCTTCAGCTCTTTCCCCAAAGAATTTTGTTCAGAGAAGTATTTCGTCAGAGCTGTCAAGTTTTCCCCAATTGAGCCAAGTAAACAGCCAGAATGATTTGTAGGGTCTAGCTTTAAAAATCCTTAGCAAAGTGATAGCCAAGGAAGGGCAAGAAAGGCAAGGCGTTTAACCTGACAGATTACTCAATCGGAGAATTCCTTGTCAGAGGCCTAGCCACTTAAAGTAAGCAGGCTTGGTTTGCTACCACAAGAACCCACCCCCCACCCCAAATTCACAGTCAGGTAATTTCATCAACACAAATGATGAAAAAAGTTCATATAGGCTTTCTAGCGTTCTAGAATCTTTTGTTGGACTTGATCACAGAATAACAGAAAGCAAAAATTGCAGTATTATACACGATACTAATAGCTGTCGGCTCTACAACTCACTTCATATAGGTAGTCCTGAACTTGTGACCACAACTGAGCCCAAACTTTCCTTTGCTAAGTGAGACATTTGTTAAGTGAATTTTGCCCCAGTTTATGAACTTTCTTGTCACCGTTGTTCAGTGAATCTTTGCAGCTGTTAAGTTAGGAAAAGGGTTGTTAAGTGAATTTGGCTTCCCCATTGACTTTGCTTGTTAGAAGTTCGCAAAAGGGGATCATATCACACCAGGACACTCCAATCGTCCTAAATACGAAGGAGTTGCCCAGCATCTGAATTTTTATTATGTGATGCCGCAACGGTCACACGTTTGAAAAACGGTCATAAGCGTGAAAAACAGTCATAAGTCACTTTTTTCAGTGCTGTTGTAACTTTGAATGGTCACTAAATGAACTGTTGTAAGTCAGGGACCACTTGTATGTCACAAGACAAAAATCTTCACCTATCACCCACTATCATACCCTGTTTCCATCAAAATAAGACATCCCCTGATAATAAGCCCAATTGGGCTTTTGAGCGCATGGCAATAAGGCCAAGCACTTATTTCAGGGTTCAAAAAAATATGACAGGGTCTTATTTTTGGGGAAATACTGTAGCTATCAAAGCTCTATTTTTAAGCAGAAAAGCACATACACGCGCGAGCACACAAACACACACAGAGCTATGCTATAAGATCTAAACTAAGCTTAACCCTATACCACAAAACCACAGAAATATGAAGTCTCCAGATTCCACCAAAAAATTGCCTATTTCTGACTTGAAGTATGAATTGGTTGGTTGGTTGATTTATGTTTCATATTTCTTAACAGCCCAGCTCTCTCAGAGAGGGGCTTAGGCAGTGTATTAAGTTTCCACATTTTCATTCTCTACTTTCTGAAGAAACACACTTGCCAATTAATACCTGTAACATTTACAACATATTGTACACAAATATTAATACCGTGTTTCCCCCGAAAATAAGACCCTGTCTTATATTTTTTTTAAAACCCTGAAATAAGCACATGGCCTTATTTTTGGAGAGGTCTTATTATTTTGGGGTGCAAGGAGCAAGATGGGGCTCCTCTCAGTGGTGAGATTCAAGTAATTTAACAACCGGTCTCTGCCCTAATGATTTCTTCCAACAACCAAGTTAACTGGTTGCTAACTTTCTGCCAAACTGCTCAGAAAGTTAACAACCAGTTCTCCCAAAGTAGTGCGAACTGGCTGAATCCCACCACTGGCTCCTCTTGCTATCTTACCTGATTTCTAGCTCTGTCTTCCTAACCCTAACCAGAGGAAATGGCGGGTACCGGCTGCGCATGCATTTAAATATTTTCGGGGAGGACTTATTTTCAGGGAGGGTTTATTTTTTGGGGTGGGCTTATTTTAGCGCATGCGCTCAAAAGCCCGATTAGGCTTATTATCAGGAGATTTCTTATTTTCGGGGAAACAGGGTAGTGTTGAGAAGATCTTTGAAGGGACATTTTGCATTGGCGAAGATTCAAAAACCCTGGGAAACTATGATGTGAAATGAGAGCCATTTGGGATAGTGGTGAAAGTGCTGGCCTAGAAACCAGGAGCTTGTGAATTCTAGTCCCACTTTAGGTATGAAAGCTGGCTGGGTGACTTTAGGACAGTCCCTCTCAATTTAACTCACAGGTTTGTTGTTGTTGTGGGGAGGGAAAAAAGAGAAAGAAATATCAGGTACATTCATCACCTTGAGTTACTTAATGGCAAGATAAAAATCTAATAAATAAGCCACATGTTTTGGCTTTGACACTGTTTGATGGACAGAGAAGGAACAGGCTGTGATTATCTCAAATTTCATCAAGGTGAAGGTGTGTACTTCTCTGAGACATCTGGCTGTAGTCACATCATTCCACTGAGTCTCTCCAAGACAAAGCACTTCACTGAATGGAAAGCCCGCTGAGCTACACAAGCTTAATCAATAACTTCTTTTTTACAACTTAAGAGCACAATTCTTAACCGTCCTTGAAGTAGCGGTTTCATTAAAGCAATTACATAAACAATGGTTTGTTAAATTGGGAACACAGAAGGTGTCTTAGGATCATATGTTTCTGATCCCTGCTTTTGACTTCCTGTCCTGGAGAGGAGAATGAAACATTTCACGTATGTTTTAGAACAGGCCTATATCTATGTTCTGCAGGGATCCAGGAAACTAAGAGTTTGTTTTAACTCTGTTAACTCACGTTGTATTCAACTCTGCAAAGGATGAAAGGGAATATACCTGCAGCTCTCTGAGTATATCCTTGTAAAAGAGAGCTGGTTCACATAACGCAAAAATTTATCAGGTCTGTGTAGTGAATTCCACACACATTACAAATGCTTATGTAGTGCAGTGATCATCGGATTGCTTTGTTGCGCAGCCAGATCAATTTTCAACTCACTTGGGGTAGAAACGGAAAATCAATCTGGCTATATGATGGAGTAGTCAAGAGAATGCTCAGCACCCGGCCAAGGTCAATATTCAGTCATGTGGCTCAGCCAAGATGCTAGTAGGGAATGGGGCATCAAAACTTAGCGGTCCTGTTCGGAAATTATTGAAAGGAACTCTGTTAACTGTATCTGCTTTGGACGTCCAGAAAAATCGATGGATGCTTCATCATGAGTCTAAATTTGGCTTTTTGGATTTTGCTAGAGATTCAGATAAAATATATGACAGAGAAGATTGATTTGGATCACTTTCAGGGTAGATTCCAACATTTTGGTGGTCTTGCATATGGAGCCAAGAACAGAATATACACAATGTATTTTTATATCAATACCAAAGTATTGATACCAGAGAGGAGTGGAGTAGAATAGAATAGAATAGAATAGAATAGAATAGAATAGAATAGAATAGAATAGAATAGAATAGAATAGAATAGAATTCTTTATTGGTCAAGCGTAATAGGACACACACACACACAACCTAAATACTGCTTTCCAATGCTATAAATATGTGAACTATGAAATGTGTGACATTTGGGCAACTAATTTATAAGAATACCCCAGAAATTATGATTAGTGTGATAATTTATGAAAGGGTTTCTGATCTTATAAAAGAGTGTAATGTATCTATTTCTATTTTTCTCATGGGGGAAATGCATATTTTAAAAATCAAAGCATCTATAGAACAAGACATTATTTTCATTCAACTTATTTTAAGTATAATAAGAAAAAAAGAAAGAACCAGTCTATCAGATGTTATCTGAAAAATATCAGCAAGGAACATATTTTGCAAACTTACAAACTTCAATATATATTGATAGCCTATACTTTTATATATTCATATGAGGCATTCACCCTTTGGATTTAATGAATGCCATTATACAGATAAATTAATTTTAATATATCAAGGCCACAGTAATGAGGGAAAAGCTTTCAAACATGACTTCAAATTTACCAAAAATAAATCCATTAGTTTATTCTCCAATTATTACTTAATTGACTTTTAGTCACAGTTTAATTGATAACCATATAAAAACAATTTCCATTAAGGCATTTTGGAAAGAAAATTGAAAGGTAATTCCTGATTTCTCCCTGTAATATTGCCGCTTGCTATGGGGAAAAATGAAGCAATTTCTTTTATAAAACAGATTAATTCAAAAGGTATGGTGATATTAGTCAATATTAATCAGTAGATTTTTTTTTTAAATCCAAGACAAAATTGCTACTCTTTATTCCTCAGATGTAGATACCTCTTTCCAGTTCAGGATATTTTCTCCTTCTCAAATTATGTTGACACTAGAAACACTTTTTCAATGCCATAATTTGGGCAAAGGAAGAAAGGAGCTGAGAAGGAAGAGGAAGAAAAAAGAATGGAAGAAAAAGGAGAGAAAAAGTCTCACTTCTTACATGAAGCTTCAGATTACTTAATGACTGCTTGTGGAATAAACGTGATCATACAGGTTTGTGCAATACATTAAGCCAAAACCAACCTGTAGTCCAGCTTAGAGCCATGGTGGTGCAGTGATTAGAATACAGTGCTGCGGGCAGGGGTGGGCTTGAAAAATTTTAGCAAGGGGTTCTCTGCCCGGTTGCTGGGTGGGTGTGGCCATGGTGGGCATGGCCTAGGCAGCCTCCTGCACCATGGGGGGAGCATTTTTGCCTTCCCTCAGCTCCAGAGGGTTTTTTTGAGCCTTCGGGAGGGAAAAATCACCTCCCCAGGCTCCGGAGACCTTCTGGAAGCTGGAAACAGCCCCAACTTCCCAAACTTCTGGTAGGCCTGTTTTTTGCCCTCCCCGAGCCTCCGCATACCCCCTGAACTTACCTGCATCCAAAACAGGCCACGTGACTCCTGGGAGGGGAGGGAGGGGTGGGAGGGGCCAGCCAGGAGTGGGATTTAGGGGTTTTTCGAACTGCACAGAATCTTAGCTAGAAGTTCTCCTGAACCCCTGCAAACCCCCAGCAGCCCACCCTGCGAACCCCTAACAGCCCACCCTGGCTGCGGGCTACTTCTGCTGACTTCCGGCTGACTGCAGTTCAGCAATTCGATTCTCACCAGCTCAGGGTTGACTCAGCTTTCCATCCTATTGAAGTCGGTAAAATGAAGACCTAGATTGTTGGGGGAAATATGCTGAGTCTGTAAACTGCTTAGCGAGGGCTGTAAAGCACTGTGAAGTATAAGTCTAAGTGCTATTGCTATTGCTATCAGCATAATAAAGAATTCTAAAGAGAAAAGAAACAGAAGAGTATCTTGTATGAGAGACTAAATGGGGAGAATGAAGGAATGAAGGCAGGAATAGATACATATAAACAAGTGTGAGGTGACATTGACCCCAACAGATTTTTTAAAGGGAAGGTGCCCTGAGATTATTCTCCACCTGGAATTTGAGGAAAGGCCGGTAGCTCACCAGGAGAATTTATGGTTTACATGCAGAAAGACTCAAGGTATCATCAGCAACTCCAACCAGAACCTGAGGGGCAAAACGAAGGGCAACTATTGTTAGTTAGAATACAACAGTGTCTCCACTCTGGCTCTTGATGACACTTCTGGGTATTGAAGTCCACACATTTGGTCAACACCCATTTGTCCCAAAGGTGCTTTTTCAAGAGGCAACTGGACCTTCTGGGTTTTTCTTGAAGACATTTTGCTTCTCATCCAGGAAGTGTTCCAATATCTCAGGGGCTGCCACAAAGAAGAGGGAGTCAAACTATTCTCCAAAGCACCTGAGGGTAGAATAAGAAGCAATGGGTGGAAACTAATCAAGGAGAGAAGCAACTTAGAACTAAGGAGAAATTTCCTGACATAACAATTAATAAGTGGAACAACTTGCCTGCAGAAGTTGTGAATGCTCCAACACTGGAAATTTTTAAGAAAATGTTGGATAACCATTTGTCTGAAGTGGTGTAGGGTTTCCTGCCTGGGCAGAGGGTTGGACTACAAGACCTCCAAGGTCCCTTCCAACTCTGTTGTTGTTGTTGCTGTTGTTGTTGTTGTTGTTGTTGTTGTTGTTGTTGTTATTATTATTAAGTTTCTTCAGCTCTTCAGAAGTTGAAAAACCAGAAAGTTTTGAAAAGCACCTGGATGACTGAGAGTCTCCATAGGCACTTTGGGAAATATTGTTTTAAACTGAAGATATGACCTAGGCCTAGTATATTTCGGCTATTAAGATATATAAATGGCAGCAGAGAATTAGAGCTTTCTGAATCTTTGCTTCCATACACTTGTCATTTTGGATTTCTGTAACCCAATACTGATATCCGTAAAATAATCCCTCATGTCTCTTTGTAATGTTCCTCACAAGAAGCTCCCAATATATTAAATGTACCTCGTACATCTCCTGAACTGTAATCAGGTGTACTGGTGCCTCAAGCTCATTTTTGTGTCCCCCCCCCAACCTTGTCATCAAAAAGGAAAGATACTGTAAGTTATTCCACCCAGTTGTGGAACTGAAGCATGTGAGACCCCGTCAAAGGTGATGGCCTTTTCACAAAGGATTCATGGTTCTATTTCTAATAACGAAGTACAAATCCATGTAGCAATACTGGGAGCCCTTGACTTACGCCCACAACTGAGCCAAAGTTTTCTGTTGCTAAGTGAGACATTTGTTAAGTGAGTTTTGCTTCATTTTATGATCTTGCTTGGCACCATTGTTAAGTGAATCACTGCCGATGTTAAGTTAATCACGGTTGTAAAGTGAATCTGTGTTCTGTCCTCCTCCGCCTCTGTCCGAATGATGGCTTAATTAGCCGGCACTATCAGCTCTGGCAGTAAAAGAGCCAGTGTCTGCCAAGAGTCCTCGTTATCTTCCACGATGCTGGTGAGTCACAAACTTCAGCTCTAGTCAATCAGTGGATTTACCTGTTACAAAGAGACACACCAGCTCTCGCTGCCATCCTGTGGGGTGTGGCTCCATGACTCAGCACTTCCTAGGCCTGCCCCACCCCTGCTTCTGTTGTTCCCGCCTCTCCTGCCTACGAAACCTAGGATTCAACCACGTCTGATTGCTGTCAGCTGGGTCTATAGGTGTGGCCTGGGGGGGAATCAGTCAGGGGATGGAGGCCTCATTATTTCTTCCACCTGGCCTGCTTCTGGCTCCTGGAGCTGAGCCAGGGAAGCCGGTGCTCCCGAGGTAAGTCCTGACGGCCCTTCCCCCTCACTGTCCAAGTCACTTTCTGGCAGGAGGGCCGGCTTGGGGGGCGCAGACACAACAATCTGGCTTCCCCATTGACTTTGTTTGTCAGAAGGATATCACATGACCTCTGGTCACGGCAATTGTCATAAATATGAGTCAGCTGCAGGGGATGCTACAACGGTTGTGTGAAAAATGCCCATATGTCATTTTTTTTCAGAGCTGTTGTAACTTTGAATGGTCACTAAATGACTGTAGTCTAAGACTACAATAGCTTGAAATGCCTATCTGTATCAAATAAATAGCAATAGCACTTAGATTTATATACTGCTTCACAGTGCTTTACGGCCCCTCTCTAAGCAGTTTACAGAGTCAGCTTATTTCCCCCAACAATCTGGGTCCTCATTTTACCGACCTCGGAAGGATGGAAGGCTGACTAAACCTTGACCCTGGTGAGAATCAAACTGCCCAATTGGATGCAGCCAGCAAGCAGCAGAAGTAGCTTGCAGTAGCTTGCATTCTAACCACTGGGCCAACACGATGCTTGGGAGAGAGGCATTGACCATATGTTCAAAGTTCATCTCTACTGCCCTTTGCTTAAAATAAAAAAGAATATTTAAAACTCAATACCACAAATTAAGTATAAATTTCTCATTCCGGTGTTACATAAATAATGCTTTGAACCAATTCAATGCCTCCAGATTGCTGGAACGATGGGTATAGCTTGGGGAGTGCCACCCCATTCAGTACCAAAGATAGTAAATTCCCAAAACCAGAAGCTCCAAAGAGCCACTCAAGTCCTGCCTGGGTTCAGATGAAGCCTGTTTTTTAAAAAAATTGTGGTCTTTATTATTTGTCTGCCTATGTTGAAAATTAATACAACATTAAAATCCCATCAAACAATCATAAGAAACAACAGCAGCGGCGCATGCATTGATTTTAATTTTTAATATGATAAATACTGATAAATATAACCCAGATGAAGAAAAGGTCTTTTGGGGTTTTCTATAAATTTTAAAAGCTGGAAGAGGGTCCTAGGAGGAAAAAGTTTTTTAAAAAAAACACTGGTTTAATGCAACTCCCCATTGATGTACCGAATAAGAATTCAAGGCACATAAATAACTAATATAAATGTCAGGTTTTTTTTTTCTTCAGCTGCTTTCTTTGTGGCTCTGATGTTGGCTTTTAAATGATAAGTCATCCTGAGTACAGATAACTGATTCTTGCAGTGGGTAGTACAAAAAACAAAAAAAGACAACCACATTTAGTTATTGATTTCTTCTGGATAGGAATTACAGACATGGTCTTTCTGCCCTACTTAACTTCTGCTGTTGGTTTCATTCAGTGACTGCTTTAAGTTATAACAGCACTGAAAAATGTGACTTCATTGGTTTTCACACCTATGACTGTTGCAGCACCTCTATAGTCATGTGATCAACATTCAGACACTTGGCAACTCACTCATACTTATGACGGCTGCAGGGTCCCTGCGTCATGAATCCCCTTTTGCGACCTTCTGACAAGCAAAGTCAATGGAGAAGCCAGATTCACTTAACAACCACGTTGCTAATGTCACAACTGCAGTGATTCACTTAACAGCTGTGACAAGACAGCTCGCAAAATGGGGCAAAACTCACTTAACGGCTGCCTCGCTTAGCGACAGAAATCTTGGGCTGCAATTGTGGTCCTAAGTCAAGGACTACCTGTATTAAAAATGGATAATAATAATAATAATTGGCTAAGGCGATCAGCTACAATCAAATATCTTTTATGAAATGACATACAAAAAACAAAGAAAGAAAAATTAAGAGCTTTCGGAAAATGGAAGCCTAAAGGGGAAACAAGTCCTGGGACATTTATTCCAAAAATGTTCTGATGTTATTAAAAATAATAGGATTATTGAAATTTTTCCCCGGAATCAGAAAAATGAGCTGTAGCCAGTCACAGCACAATTAATAATGTAAAGAAAAAAGAAAATTCCAATTTGGATTCGGAAGTCCAGAAATGTTCAACAAGATTAAGCATCTTTTATGATGTGGAGACTATATTTCCCAGAATGCAGTCTGTTGAGTCTCAGATGTCAGCAGCTGTGAAGCAAGTTCCTGGTGAGATGCCCTTCCTCTTTTTTGACCTCCTCTTTTCTGTTTCCCAAGAAATAGGCTTATTCTGGCCAAAACGCTGAATGGAACACTCAAACATGGTTGAACCATCTGGAAAGTTCCAGATTGTTCAACCATGCTCTAGAATGCATAGTATTATAGCAGGATCTGCACTCAACTTATTAGTAATTAGGTATGATCAATATATTCTGAAAGCAAATGGAAAGGAAACCATTATAGATGTAATGTATTATGGATTAATGATGTTGAACATAGTGGAGTGTTTAGCTTAATAGAAAAGATTCTTATTAGCTAAGAAGGCCATAGAGGCAATAAATAATACCAGATTAATTGAATGTGCTCTACGTCTGATATTTTATACAGTTCCTAAAGCACATGCATGCACCCAGAAGCACAATTCACAAATTAAGTTTTCTTTTAAAAGAGCCCTGTCAAAGCTGAATGCTGCTAGGTTTTTGGGGACTGGTGTATCAGCCAACCTGCCTTTTCATGAAACCCAACTTTTGTGCATGTATTCATGCGTAGAATTAGGCAAACAATAGTCAAGGAGACCTTGAATTCAACTTTTCTTCAGAAATCCCAAGGGTGCTTTTTAAAGAGGCAACAGGACTATCTTGTTTTTCTTTGAAGACATTTTGCTTCTCATTCAAGAAGCTTCTTCAGCTCTGTCCAAAATGTGGACAGAGAGGACCGCTGGTTTGAAAGAGGGGTCAAAGAGGCCATCTGCATCAAAACTGAGCAGCCCTCTCTCAAAAGAGGAGGAGGAATACAAAATCATCTATCTCCAGTCTACAACACAGTCCTTTCCGCAGTTCCAAGAAGGCTCCATGCCCATTTGTCCTACTCAGATGGTCTGGAGAACACAGATAAACCTCCAAGTGGTCTCGGCGACTCTCTTAAAGAAATGCAAATGACCAGCTGTCTGTAAGGCATATAAACCCTCCCATTCCCTACCATCCAGTTACAGCTGAACAAGCTTATTGGATGAGAAGCAAAACGTCATTAAAGAAAAATAAGAAAATTCAGTTGCCTCTTGAAAAAAGCTCCTTTGGGACAGCCATGACCTGGATGACTGAGAATCTCCATAGACACTCTTCTTCAGAAATTGGTCCATTTCATCCATTCCAAATCTAGCAGCAGCAAAATGTTGAGGCCGTAATAAAGTTGCTAGTCCTTAAGTCCACACAAGTCTCTTGATTATCAAAGTACCTTTACTATGCTTTCCCAAGTAAATAACATCATGTTTGGTGCTCACAAAGAAGGAATCACATTGCCAGACCTGGAAGCCATCTTTTGAATTGGGCCTTCAGGCCTGCCACATTTACTGCTGTGGGAAACTGGAAGTGGGGATTGTATGGAGCATGGGTGATATATAGTCATAATAACATTCCTTTCTCAGAAAGCCAAGGCCATCTTGCCCTGCACCTGGGAGGCTGGACTTGGGAGGCATCTCCAGTTGGGATTGTGCTTTGATTGGACCATGTGATGGACTTGTGGGTGTTGGGCAGGGACTTGAACTTTTCTTTGGGTGGGAAAAACCTTGAAACTCCAGATAACACCCCCAACGAAAGAAAACTCCAAGGCTAGACTTTCTTCAAAGTTCCATTTTATTAGAGATGTCATATTGGCACATCTGGGAAAACCTGAATCTGAAAGCTTCCAAGTTTTCCCCAACCAAAGGAAAGTTCATCTCTGCCCAGCACCCACATGTCCATTACACACATCTAGTCTCCCCGTGTCTAGATTTGGTGAAGATTATGCATAACATTCTTCCTTGCTGGGGCAAAGCTCATAGCTCAGCCATGAAGGTCACTGGCAAACTTTCATTCTGCTTTGAAATCAAGTTGTGACTTAAGAGTGTTCTGCCCTCTGTTATACTCACCGGAGAGGAGTCTTTCTCTTTCAAATTAATCACAGGCTGGTTCAATATCACAATGGCTGCCTTCATATTACACGCAGAGCTATAAACAATCAAGCTGTACAATCGCTTGGGCATTTTCTTCCACTTCGTAGAAACACCAAATCAGTGACCTTTCCATTTGGGCACAAAAATTCCACAATGTCATAATTACATTCGCAGGCTGCAAAGACTGTACTGTAAACAGTTCCGAAAACACTCGTGTTTTTTTAAAAAACAGGAAAAATGGGAGGCCTCCTTCTTTACAGAGCAATTATAAAGACGCATCCTCATTAGAATCCATGCAGTATAAGTTCCCCAGAAATGTGCTCCATATTGCTTCTTCAAATTCATTCCTCCTGGAATTAGGTTGTACCTGAGTAAAAAAAAGACCAAAAGTTGAAATACTGACCAAAAGAAGTTGGGGGATGAAGGTTTTCAGCTCAGCTTACCCTGGTCAAGAAAGTTACCTCTTCTAAAAAGAGAGACATATAGATCAGTGGTGGGATTCAAAAAAATTTACTACCAGTTCTGTGGGCATGGCTTGGTGGGCGTGACATGGTTTGGTGGGTGTGGCCTGGTGGGCATGGCAGGGGAAGGATACTATAAAATCTCCATTCCCTCCCCACTCGAGGGTTACTGTAAAATCCCCATTTCCTCCCGATCAGCTGGGACTCTGGAGGCAGAGAATAGATGGGGGTGGGAGCAGTCAGAGGTGGTATTTACCGGTTCTCTGAACTACTCAAAATTTCCGCTACCGGTTCTCCAGAACTGGTCAGAACCTGCTGAATACCATCTCTGATATAGATGTTAATTTAACCCATTACGTACTCACACTCCCATTGTAATGTGTCTGACTTTTGGAGGGAACTTTTGGAGGGAAATTACTTGTTGATGATTGGCTGGTGCCTCAGCCATTATAGTATATAAAGAGAGGTTCTCCTATGGTTCAGTTGCTGAGTTCACATCATACAGTAAAGAGCTGTTGTTAACTACGACCTGTCTCCTGCCTCCTCAATCGCCCAACTTAACACCAATGTCTTTTAATGATAGGACTAGAGAAAGCCATGGCTGAATCATGCCCAGAGTATTGGACCCAGATCCACAAATTGACCAAGCCAAATCCTCATGGTTACATTACTTTTATCAATACTACTTACCGTATGCCATCCCCAATACCACCACAATAGCTTCACGTAGAGGTGTATTCTCTTTGGCATGATTGGATGCCTTGCCTTCAAGGCAAGGGAGGGGAGATATAACAACATCCTTTTGCAATGCATATTTGCATCTTTTGCATATGCTCTGATATAGAGGTTGAGAACATCACACACATCCTTCTGAAATGTCCCCCTCTAGCATAGCAGAAACTTAAATGTAATTTTCCCCCTTATTAGTAGATGTCACTCTGATGTCCCTTTGAAATCATGTTCCTGATTGCTTAATTGTAGCCAATGACTATCATTTAAGTGTTGTAAGTGTTGTACCTTGATGAACGTATCTTTTCTTTTATGTACACTGAGAGCATATGCACCAAGACAAATTCCTTTGTGTGTCCAATCACACTTGGCCAATAAAAATTCTATTCTATTCTATTCTATTCTATTCTATTCTATTCTTTCTAACCGAAGAGCAAAACAAAAGGGAACTACTCTTTCTATCTAGTTTGGGACGTATGGTACAATTGGTTGGAGAGTAGATGCACAGATTAGAAAAGTAACAATGAAAGACAACCAATGGACTAGGATTTAGAAATAAATATAAGTACAATGATAGACTATTTATTGTAAATAATATTATGGCAGGATGTTATAAAAATGTAAAATAAAGTACATAGAATGATAATTATATTGAGATTTGTGTTAGAAATATGGAAACAATAGCTACGAATATGATACTGCATATTAAGAGACATAATAGAACAGGGGTCTCCAACCTTGGTCCCTTTAAGACTTGTGGACTTCAACTCCCAGAGTCCCTCAGCCAACAAAGCTGGCTGAGGAACTCTGGGAGTTGAAGTCCACAAGTCTTAAAGGGACCAAGGTTGGAGACCCCTGTAATAGAATATATAATGTAAAAGAAAAAAATTGTGGATGTATATCGCTGATGCAAGTTTGTAACTGTGATGTAAAATGAAGAAAACTGTATAATATTTTTTTTTTTAAAAAAAGAAATCATGCTCTTTCTATGGGGAGATCAGACCAATGTAATCTACCCTGTGCAATTAGGTAATGATAGTTTTCACACAAACGACTTTAACCCCAACGCTACCTAATCTAGTCGGATCAATCGCTTATTACAAACATACACACACCTACATACTGTATACACACACACACACACACACACACACACACACACACAATGGCCTTCTCTTTTAGCTTTTTTAATCCATTGTCAGTATATCTTACATCATCTATAATTATTTTCTCCAATTTTTTGCTGCCTGTTTTAAAATCTGTGACTGATTAATCAATAAAACCCACCTCATTGAATAAAACTAAACTTCCTGTTAAAATTCAGCCATTAAGTCACTCAGTAATACATATGTATCCAGGGTCTTGATCCACCTATATTTCCCAAAATATTACTTATTTGCATTATTTCAGTTTTCTTGATATATTTAGGTTTCCTTTCTTTAAGAATTACTAAGTCTTTTCAAATCACTTATTTCCTACTATAAAAATATAGTGTTGGATAAACAGCTGCAAAATAATATTTTAATTTAATTTTAAAGGATTAAAAGGTATTCTGAAAAACTTCTATTATGTTATGAAAGTGTACAATTTGTACCTACACCTGCAATCTCTATTCTAATTATATTTCATTACTATTTGAGTTTGGGATCCTGTCTAGTTACTTTATAAACTGGAGTAAATCACATCTGATGCTACTAAATCATTGTAGCAATCTAGGAATTAAAAGCCTTGGACTTTTAGATTAGATTAGATTTTAGATCTTTCGTTTACTTGGTCTACGAATTTCCAGTAGCTTTCTCAAATGGTGAATCTGAACTTACTTCATTTTGATGCTTTTATTCTATTACTGTTGTGTCTTGCCCGCTCTCACCGCAGCCGGGGTCTGCTTATCTGCTCCCGAACACGGAGGAATGTATGCCTCCCGGCCCCAGTCCTGGCTCCATGCCCAGACAAGCTGAAGAGGAGGGGGCACCTCCCGGTCCCAGCCCTGGCTCCATGTCCAAGCAGGCTGCAGAGGAGGGAGCAACCCCCGGCCCCAGCCCTGGCTCCATGCCCAGGCAAACGGAGCAGCTAGACCCCTCCCCCTCCTCCACAGCATGTGAGCCTGAGGAAAGTTTATTTCCAACAGCTGCTGATTGGAGTGACCCTCGCATCAGAAGACTGGATAGGCGGAGGCAACAGAAGGAAGGGAGGGGCAGGCCTTAATGAGTGCTGAGTCATGGAGCCACACCCCATGGCCTATATAAAGGATCTGCTTTCTGGCAGTCTCTGAGTCAGGCAAAGTCGAACTTATCTTGCTGAAGTCACTTTCTGGTCTCCTGCCTGCTCAGAGGACTTTGCTAGGACTTTGGGCAGAGCTACAGAGGCAAGCCTGATTCGGATTTCCCTGGCCTGGCCGTCAGCGGAGGAGTGGGACACGACAATTACTAATGTAGCTTTGTGCTGATCCTAACAGAATATAAGCCCAGAACAATTACTACGGTATACACTAAAGATGCATATTTTCTTCTTAGCTTTATTCTCAATACAGGTAGTCCTCAACTTACAACAGTTCATTTAGTGACTGATCAAAGTTATAGCAACATTGAAAAAAGTGACTTATGACTGTTTTTCACACTTATGACTGTTGTGGCTACTGGTGAAATCCAATATTTTTTTACTACCAGTTCTGTGGGCGTGGCTTGGTGGGCATGGTATGGCTTGGTGGGCATGGCAGGGGAAGGATACTGCAAAATGTCCATTCCCACCCCACTCCTGGGGCAGCTAGAGGTGGTATATGTCAATTCTCCGAACTACTCAACATTTCCACTACCAGTTCTCCAGAACCTGTCAGAACCTGCTGGATTTCATCCCTGGTTGCGGCATTCTCATATTCACGTGATCAAAATCCAGATGATTGGCAACTGACTCATATTTATCATGGTTGCAGTGTCCCAGGGTCATATGATCACCTTTTGCAACCTTCTGACAAGCAAAGTCAATGAGGAAGCCAAACCCACTTAACAACTGTGTTAGTTGTAACTATGTGCACTGAGAGCATATGCACCAAGACAAATTCCTTGTGTGTCCAATCACACTTGGCCAATAAAAAATTCTATTCTATTCTATTCTATTAACTTAACCATTGCAGCGATTCATTGATAATAACAAATGTTGCATGAATGGTTGTAAAATGAGGCAAAATTCATTTAACAAGTGTCTCACTTAGCAACAGGAATTTTGGGCTCGATTGTGGTCCTAATTTGAGGATTACTTGTATACAGAATTTATCAAAATATCAAAAATTCTGGGTATTGGAGGCGTTAGCTAAACAATTATGCAACACTACTTATGATTTGCAACAATGACTTCTTTTTTTTTTTTTATAAATAATTTTTTTATTTCCATTTTCCAACATCATATTTATGTACAAACTATTATCCATCATTAATCATTAATTTTTATTTATTACTGATTCAGGCCTGCCCGATTGCCACTTCCTTTCTTCACAACCTCCCTTTCTACCCTCTACTACTTTCCCATCCTTCATCTCCTTCACTTTACTACTTCCTCTCCTCCTTCTCCACTCCTCCCTTCTTCCACCCTATCTAACCTTCTTATTCCCCTCCTCCTTCTCTACTCTTTCCTACCTACTTTCTTCCCTCCTTCTACTCCCCTCTCCTTTTCTTCCTGAAATGGCAGTCGAGCATCCCCAATATCATTTTAAATTTTAATTTCATATCTTCAAAAATTACTGTACATTAATAATCAATCCATGTATCATTTCCCCCCTTTTTCCCCCCCCTCCCCTTCCCCCCAGACTTCCCAGAGCAAATACCGGGTATTATGACCAACAATCACAAGCTAAAGTATACAAAATATACATAACCTCCTACCTTTAAAAATTTAAAACTTTAGATCCCCTCACAATAAAAATAAAAAGATAGGAAAGAATAATAAAAAAAAGAAAAGAAAAGAAGCAATACCAACTTCACATATTACTTTCTTACAGTCCATTTTTAAAATTAATCCATCATCTCAAATTCAATTTTTTTTCCCACTTGTATATTCCTTCAAATTTCATAAGTCCATTTCTCAAATTACAGTCCATCTTCTCAAACTCAAATTTTTATCACTTATATATTTCTTCAATTGCCATAACATTTAATGTCCATTATTCTTACAGTCCATTTTAAAAATTAGTCCATCTTCTAAAGTTCAATTTTTTTTCACACACTTGTATATTCCTTCAAATTTCATAAATCCATTTCTTAAATTACAATCCAGCTTCTCAAATTCAAATTTTCATCACTTATATATTTCTTCAATTGTCATAAAATTTAATATCCAATCTTCCAATACTACTCCATCAATCAAATATTATTTCGAATAAAATCTCTCAAATATAATATTTCCAGCTTAACTTCATAACTTTTATAATCTATAAACGTATCAATTAAAACAAATAATCATTTAAACTACATCCACAATATAACAGTAAACAGTTAAAATCATTACATCCACATTATCTAAATTCATAAATTTCACTTTCCATCCTTCACAATTGAATAATATCATCCCATAGATTTATACCATACAAATAGCAAATAACAAAAATCCTATAATTTATATCCTAAACAAATCAATTCCAAAAATTAACCATAATCATCATATTCACATCTTAAACATTCCTCCCCTCTCCCATTCTAACAATGACTTCTTGACTTGTGTTGTTTGTCATTTGATTATTTTTTTTTAAAAAAATAAAGAAACAAGGTAAGAAATTTCCAAACATCATCAAGGGCTTTGGAGTCCTTCTCTTCCCAATATAATTTCATAATGTCTTAATGATAAACCATGCTTTTAGATATTTTGGAGATTGATTAGTTTGAAAAATAATACAAACTAAATCATATGGGCAAATTTTATAGCCAAGCTTATTTTCCATAGAAGTTTGTTGCAAAGGCTGTATTAAATAATTTGGTCTCACTTTCATACATGTACCTGCGTATGTTTAAATACTTTTTTTCTGCTAAACAAAACTTAATACAATTCTTTTGTTTCATTTTTTTTGATACAGTTCCAGTGACATTCAGTTTTATCACATTTTTACATTTAAATTGTTTTTCTTTGCTTATATTCAAATCAACTGAAGATTTAGTCTCCTATGAATATAATTGCAATTGTGTGTTGTTGTACACTAGCAGATGTAATTATAATGAGCCATGAAAATCTTAAAAACAATAAATTTTCACATTCAGAATAATCTATTATCATTTTGTCATGCTGGCTACATTTCTAGGAAAAGGTCTAGAATTCTGTGTGGCTTGCTTTTCCAGTGTTAATATTTTCTTTTCTTTATGGAATTATAAGTATGTTTCGGACTGCAAACTTTATTTTAAATAGATTTGAATTTGTGTATCTAGTTGATGCACCAAATAATTTGTCATCTCTAATGACAGTTTATTTGGCTTAATGCTATCACTATTTCTTTCAACTGTTGTGACAGTTCAAAAGTATTTATCTATCTAATGGTAACATTTTCCATTAGTTAATGGGCTGTATTTAAATCACTTTATAAAAAACACAAAGTAATGCTGTTTTGAAGTGTATCATCGCATAGATCTTCAAGTTTGTATTAGACAGCTTAACTGTGCAATGAAAAATTACAAAATAAATGAATAATATTTGTGTCTTATTGGAGTACAGATGCTCAGTAAGAATAAGAGGAACTTTTATCTTTCTATGTTCTTGATCACTTCAGGTTTTCTTGAACCAATAGCATAAATAGAGCCAGATACAATCTAGAAAAGATGCAGCAAAATGCATGCAGATACATTTTATTTGATGCAATAAAACAACTTAGAAAATGCTAAGGGTTAAGTTATGAAACACCGTTAGGAACAGTTAAATTAATCAAAAATTAATGTTAAGCAGTTAAACAATTTCCTGGCAACAATAACCTTCCCCCCACCCCCTCACTTTATACTGAACTGAGGACTTCAATCTTCAATCACTCAAATTATATCATCACCCACTTGCCAAACAATTCTGGATGGCCAACACCTTTAAAAAACAACCAAAGAAATAGAAATAATAAAAAATTCAGAAAACAGACTTTCTACTAGGTAGGTATTGTGAATGAAAAGGTACATTTCTTGAGTCCCACCATAGGTAAAGGTAAAAGTTCCCCTCGCACATACGTGCTCGTCATTCCTGACTCTAGGGAGCGATGCTCATCTCCATTTCAAAGCCGAAGAGCCAGCGTTGTCCAAAGATGTTTCTGTGGCATTGCATCCCTGAGGCTAACTCTGCCAACTGCCAGCATTTCGATCCTGACCAGCTCAAGGTTGACTCAGCCTTGTATACTTCTGAGGTCAGTAAAATGAGGACCCAGATTGTTGGGGGCAATATGCTGACTCTGTAAACTGCTTACAGAGGGCTGTAAAGAACTATGAAGCGGTATAGAAGTCTAAGTGCTATTGCTATTGATATCTCTGTGTTACTTTTTTAAAGCAACAGGAACTTGAAAAAAACAATCGCTGATTGAAGAGGCACTATAATGAGTTGACTGTTTAAAGTGATGGATTCTTTCGCTAGACTTATGTAAAAGTCTGAAAAAGGATGCAGTTGCTTTTATGGTTAGCAAAGACATTTAATGCTCAGGAAATCCAAAGCATTTCTTGTAAATCATTTCAGCAGGTCCCTATTTTAAATCCTCTTATCATTTAAGCCAAAACTTCTTGTAAACTGCTGTTTCTCTCTCTCTCTCTCTCTTTTTTTTTTTTGGAGTGGGGGTGGGGGGAGAAAAAGAGACTTTTTTTTCCTGTGAGTTTGTACAGTTAATAAAAAATGATCCCAACTGAAGGGTGCACATAATTCAGTTAATTGCTTCACACTACAGTACATAGCTATTTGGAATCGGTCTGTTTCTTTTCACTGCAACAGCACGGAGATAAATAAGCAATTTTCATACATATTACAAAACATAAGCATGCCTTAGCCTAATTCATATTCTTGTGATTAATAATCCAAAGCATTGGGATGAAATATGTCCAACCATATAAAATGCCATTTCATTAGTCCATCCATTTAGGTGTGAAATATGACTGCAGTGTGCCTTGATTGGAACAACAGAACCCACAGCAGACTAGGAAATGAGAGGTAAGGTGGACAAGTCAAGAATAAACCAAAATATAATTGTAGGCCATGGTCTCTCTGTTCAGGCCGTAGCAGTCCTGGCTTAATCAGGATCTCTTCCCGTCCTCTTTAAGAGAATGCCTCCATTCTGTCTTGTTTATTAAAGGACGGGAAAAACCACCCTGAAAAATGAAATTCACTTAGGTTTTCATACTCCACTGCACAATCACCACCCAGCAAATTCTTCATTAAGAGAGGTAATTACTTTAATGAAGATTAAATATAATTTAAAATCCACATTCATCTTTATCTACCTATCGCAGGTCAAAATTAAAAAAGAACTGGAGGGCTCCTTAGGGGGGAAAAAAGATCTCCTATCCAATGAGAATTTAGCCCTAAAGTTCTTAATTCCCCCTGATCTTCATCTACCTCAAAATCTCATCCATCAGTGTCTTTTGCCAGCAAGCTCAAAAGTAGGAACTTCTGCTAATTTGTTAGCATTCCATTTTTACAATGATTAACCAAGCGTGTAGGACACGAAGTAATTAAAATCAGAAAATGTACAGTAATCATACATTTCGCATTATTGCTTGTACCAAGGCTGAACTTAAAAGAACATATTTAAGAGATGAAGAAGCAGCAAGAAGAGACTCTCTTTGTGTCTTTTTTTGTAGTTACTCATTTGCCACTCAGGGCTAATCTGAGCAATACTGAAATACAGTACTTTTAGGTTCTCTAAACAAGAATCTGCCTTTAAAGTTTTTATTTTCAACAATATAAGTAAGCCTGCAGAGGTCCAATTCTAAGAAAGTCACTACACTTGGGATGGGGACAGGAACTTAAGCCAGTGACTGGCTAGGGAATTCTGGAAATTGAAGTCTGCACAATTTAAAGATGCCAAATTTGCAGAACACTGGCTTAAACAATTTCCATTAGCCATTTTCTTCACAAAATTCTTATCACTGCCATACTCAGATTTCAAATAAATTATAGCCATTTATCCAGAGAGGAGGTGGTATCCTATCACTGAATGTATAGGATACCACTGTATATTTATTTATTTTTTATTTATTTTATTTGTCACATCATTATATATAAGCATAGGCATGAAATAACTATACGATATATAAGCATATATATAAAACCATAAGTATGTAATGACTATATGAAATTGTATACAATCAAAGGGAGCATTAGGACAGGAATGGTAGGCACGTTGGTGCTCTTATGCATGCCCCTTACAGACCTCTTAGGAACAGTGTCCTCAAATTACGACCACAATTGAGCCCAAAATTGATGTTGCTAAATGAATCATTTGTTAAGCAAGTTTACCCCCACTTTACGATTTTTCTTGCCACAATTGTTAAGGGAAGCATTGCATTTGTTAAATTAGTCAACACGGTTGTTAAGGGAATCTGGCTTCTCCATTGACTACGCTTGTTGGAAGGTCACAAAAGTGGGATCACATGACCCCGGGCCACTGCAACCGTCATAAATATGAATCAGTTGCCAAGCATCTGAATTTTGATCATGTGACCATGGGAATGCTGCAATGGTTGTAAGTCTGAAAAAGGGTCATGAGTTGCTTTTTTCAGTGCTGTTGTAACTTTGAACGGTCACTAAATGAACTGTTGTAAGTCAAGGACTACCTGTAGTAAATAAGGGTTGGCAAACTATGGTCTGAGGATCAAATCTGACACAACATCTGTTTTTATATGGCCAATGAGCCCAAAATAGATGGCCAAGCAAGCTAGCAAGCCCAAACCACAGTGTCAGCTTTGGAAGCCATACTAGGCTGGAAGCTTCCGTGCTGCCAGTTTCTCATGTGTGGGAAAGTAGGAGGGGGGGGTTTAGTAGAGGGGTTGCCATTAGACATAATAACATTCTTCCTGCCAGTCAAGGTCAGGCTGGCCCTGCATTTGGAGAAGGAGTGGTTGGAGTGATGTATCAAGATGGGACAGTTGGCGATTGGAGCATGTGATCGGCAGAGGAATCAGGGGGTGGTTTTGGGGTTTTGATTTACTGAGGGAAAACATGAATCTCTCAGATTCGGATTTTCCCAGATGTGCCAGTTTAGCTATCCTAGTAAAAGAACTTTGAAAGATGCGTGCTTCCGAGTTTTTACTTGGCGAGGGGTTTTTCTGGAACGCTGACACACAGCCAAGCTCAAGGGACGGGACTGAAGGGCAGGGAAGGACATCCTGTGCAGCAGCCAGCATTGTCCAATGGCTGCTATGCTTCTTGGCCTGCAGATCTACCAGGTGTATCCATGGAGGCAGAGAAGGGGCAGCATCTGACCCTTTACAGAAATAGCAATAGCACCTAGATTTATATACCGCTTCATAGTGCTTTATAGCCCTCTCTGTGGTTTACAGAGTCAGCATATTGCCCCCAACAATGTGGGTCTTCAGTTTACCGGCCTTGGAAGGATGGAAGGCTGAGTCAATCTTGAGTCCGTCAGGATCG
Source organism: Ahaetulla prasina (assembly GCF_028640845.1). Lineage (NCBI taxonomy): Eukaryota > Metazoa > Chordata > Lepidosauria > Squamata > Colubridae > Ahaetulla > Ahaetulla prasina. Next base: position 215,780,118 of record NC_080540.1, on the reverse strand, counting down.
AACTCCTGGCAGCGAGCAGTGATTTAGCCTGCAGTACTGCATTGCTAGTCTCATAAAAGGGAGGGGAGAGGAACCAAAGAATGGTGATTTAATTTTTTTTAAAGGGTGAGGTATATGAGAGCACAATGTCTAGACAATGGTCAGCACCTGTGCTGCCATTGTCCTGCCTCTTTAAGTCCTTTCTCCAGCTAGCACAACTATGTTAGCTATAACAGCTGTGCTGAAATACAGCTGGAATGGTGGTGTGTAGGAAAGAGATATGTGTTTGTGTGTGGCAATAAAGCAGCCTAAAGCAACTAGAAAGAGACACTTTTCTCCAGGAGTAAAGTACTCACAAGAAGTAGCAGTTGGAGGAGCAGTACAGGATGGGTAGTAGCAGTGGGGAAGAGTGGAGTAGGGGTGAGCAGTGAATACTAGCCTATGAGTGCTTGTATGCATGTTGCCTAGAGATCTGGGCTGTTTTGTTGGGTCTTTTATGTTTTGGTGCGTCTGCCTTGGGTATACTTAAAAGAACCTATGACACACTGCAATATCATAAGTGTGAGGATTGTTGTAAAGTTACTTTTTCAGTACTGTTGTAACTTCAGACAGTGCTAAACAGGGCAGTCATTAGGTGATACGTACCTATAAAGAACAAATGCACAATTAGTATATTACTAGATTTTTAAAAGATTGTTTGTCTATTATAATGGGGCATAAGTGGTTAAAGTTGCTGAGCTTGTCAATTGGAGAGCTGACAGCCCAGGTTCAAGACCCAAACTCAGTGGTGGGATTCAGCCACTTTGCACCACTTCGGGAGAACCGTTTGTTAACTTTCTGAGCAGTTTGGTGAACTGGTTGTTGGAAGAAATCATTAGGGCAGAGAACTGGTTGTTAAATTATTTGAATCCCACCACTGCCCAAACTCCATGCAATGGGTGAGGTCCTGTTACTTGCCACAACTCCTGCCCACCTAGCAGTCTGAAAGCATGCAAATGAGAGTAGATAAATAGGGTACCACTTTGGTGTCCCAGTTTCAAGAGGCAACTGGACTTTCTGGTTTTTCTTTGAAGACGTTTCGCTCTCATCCAAGAAGCTTCTTCAGCTTCTTGGATTTATATTCCTTGCAGACAGCTGGTCTTTTAGAGAGTCATTGAGGACACTTGGAGGTTTATCCCACTTTGATGGGAAGATAACAGCGTTCTGTGTGATCTTTGGTATACAGCAACGTTGGCCACATGACTATGGAAATTGTCTTTGGACAACGCTGGCTTCCTCGGCCAAGAAATGGAGATGAGCACCGTGCCCTAGAATCAGACTTGATTGATGGGGAAACCTTCACCTTTACCTTGTCTATTATAGATACAGGTTGACAGAGCTGGAAGAGTCCTTGTAGGTCATCTAGTCCAACCCCCTGCCCAAGCAGACCCTACACCATTTTTGACAGAGGGCAGCCCAGTCTCTTCTTGAAAGCTTCCAGTGATGAAGCTTCTCCAAGCTTATAATTGGCTCTGTTGCAAGTTGGCCATCTTCTTTGCCTAAAGTAAATAGCCGCATTTCCTGTATGCTGCATTTCAGCCAGATTTTATGGACAACAATTTCCAGAAACTCATCCCAACATTCAGTTATAGCAGAAATGTTGAGATGGCTAAATAAGCTTAATAAATCTGCACTACTGTAGATAAGGAAAAGGCTACAGGTAGTCTTCCTTTAGCAACTGCCTCGTTTAGTGACCATTTGAAGTTACAATGGCCATATAAAAGCTTTCCTACCAGTCGTTGCATTTACAACCTTCGCAGATCTGTAAAGAAAAAGAAAGCTGAAATAAGAACATAAAACACAGTCACAATTTTTCTTAGCAGCCACTTTGCTTAATAACAAGTTGCCTGTCCCAGTTGTGGTGACTAAGCAAGGATTATTTGTATTAGCATTTAAAACAATGGTAATCAACCTGGTCCTTACCGCCCACTAGTGGCCGTTCCAGCTTTCATGGGCGGTAGGGGTTTTGTCTGATACTGAAGCACTTTCCTTTTTTTTAATTTAATTGACTTTTTTAAAAAAAATTCATAGCATTATTTAAGAACATTTTCATTAGGTTTTCATAAAATTCCCTGTGACAAGTAAAATTTCTGAAAATATACTATTTGTATCGCCCGCGCATAAGTTTAGTTCACGTTACGTAAGTGAAACTAAATGGCGCTATAGTGCGACCGCAAACAAAAGAGCCTCGTCCCAGAATAGCTCGCGCATCTCCCCCCACACCACCCAACTGTAACAGACAAGCAGAACTGGTAGCCGACACCCCCCCCCAAATCCAATCCATGATGCGTGACAGGCATGCGCAGATGACGATACACGGCGCAATTCTGTGGAACTGGTGGGGAGTTAGAAAATTTTACTACTAACAGAGATACAAAAATGGGCGGTAGGTATAAAAAGGTTGACTACCCCTGATTTAAAAGATCTGCCCACTGCAAAACGTAGGAATTTATCCCTGTGAGAGCTCCAGGATTTAAATTCTGTGACTTTTCCTCCTGCCCTTTAAAATATCAGTGGACTTTGGGCCATTCTGCTTTTCACCTTGAGATATGGAAACATGGTTGCACACCAATTCTGTCTGCTTGGGATTTATTTATTTATTTATTTATTTATTTATTTATTTATTTATTTAATTGGATTTTTATACCGCCCTATCTCCCGAAGGACTCAGGGCAGTTTACAGCCAGATAAAAATAAACAAGAATAAATACAAGATAAAAACAATATTTAAAAAACTTATTAAATTGGCCCAAATTAAAATATAATTAAAACAGTAAAAACCCCATTTAAAACTGAAATCCTACGCCAGTCCTGCGCAAATAAATAGATAGGGATGATTTCTAGCCAGCTTCAAACCTTCAGGGTAGGAGGCAAATTGCTCTATAATGAACAGACTGGTTTTTACCCGTTTTTAAAGTCATTGGAATCAAAATACTTTGTTCCAATTCTCCAACCAGTTGGCTAAGCTTAACACAGGTAAATTGATCAGAATAGGATCCCACCAATAAGTATGATTACTTTTCTTCTTGCTCTCCTAAGAATAGATTTTGGGGTCTTGCTGTGAGACTAAAGGAGTCAAGGAAAAAAAATAAAAGCTGCTCACACAGCAAACAGTTTAGTGATAAAATTCATTTACAAGTCATAGGCATGAGTGCCCATCTGATTGCTTTAAAATGGGATTAGGCCATTTAATGAGAGTTATCAATAAAAACAATTCCTTTTGGCCGTTTATGTCTGCAGGTTTAGAAACAAGATAGTATAACAACAATATCTATTGCTGGGTAACACAAATGAACATTGCTATGTATTTATTTGTTTGCTTTATCCAATTTCTATGCTGCCTCAGTCATAAAGCTCTAGATAACTGATACATCAGATATCATAAAACATGGAATGGAATGGGATTTGAATAGGAAGGAGACCATTTTAACATTGGGGGCAAAATATTCTCAAAGGCTTGGGGGGTCTCCACACTTGGGATTAAGGCAGGGGTGAAATCCAGCAGGTTCTGACAGGTTCTGGAGAACCAGTAGCGGAAATTTTGAGTAGTTCAGAGAACCAGCAAATACCACCTCTGGCTGGTCCCAAAGTGAGTGGGAATGGGGATTTTGCAGTATCCTTCCCCTGGAGTGGGGTGAAAATGGAGATTTTGCAGTATCTTTCTCCTGCCACGCCCACCAAGCCACGCCCACCAAGCTACACCACGCCCACCAAGCCACGCCCACAGAACTAGTAGTAAAAAAAATTGAATTTCACCACTGGATTAGTGATGGATAGCAAATCTTCATAAAGTATTGGCAGATTCTACCTGGAACAGACACTTCTCAAGTTAGAACTTAAGCCAAAGGATGAGCAAAAATTGGAGGCTTGTTTTCCTGACCATGGCTTCCACCTGATGTCCTCTCAAGGATCATAAGACCAGGAGAACCTCTAGTTTATAGACTTTCCTTTCAGAGGTTCAGCAATTCCATCCCAAATCAGAGTTCCAGCTTGTAAAGAACCAGAACAAATGTCCATTGTGGGATTCAACTAGTATTCTCTCTGTGGAGTTTCATTAGATATTTGCTTAGCCCAGCGGTGTCCAAACTTGGCAACTTTAAGACTTGTGGACTTCAACTCCCAGAATTCCTCAACCAGCTTTGCTGGGAGTTGAAGTCCACAAGTCTTAAAATTGCCAAATTTGGACACCCCTGGCTTAGCCATTATGGATACAGGTTAGTTAGATTTGATCTAATTTAGGATGCTTTTCTTGCATTTTTATTCTCTGAATAAATTTAAATAATTTGATAACCTTGCAATTTGCCAGAAAGACCAATACAATTTGATATATTTTATTAAGGACAGCTATAGACCAAAATTTTCTTAAATAAGATTGTACAACTAAGTGACCAAAACTGCAAAGTAGCATTAAAAGTTGTGATAAATTTAATTTCCCCAGAAAAATATAATTTTCTGCAACCTTTATGTTATATTTGTCTCTCATGTTTCTTGACTTCTTGATTTCTTTTCACTGAGAGCAGCATTAGACTAAGTTTGTAGTTAAGTAAGTAAGTAAATAAGGGAGGGAGGGAGGGAGGAAGGAAGGAAGGAAGGAAGGAAGAAAGGAAGGAAGGAAGGAAGGAAGGAATTATATATGGTAAGAGAGTAAAATGCAATTACCACTATTGGACGTCTATACAACGATTAATTATTGTAAAACAAATGTGATCAATTACGCTGCCTCCTTTATTAGCTATGAAAGTGAATTGCGTACTCTGAGCACAAATTACACATTTTCACCTGATACTTGTAGAGCCATTTCCCACCTCAGTTTTATTAATCTCTGTATCCCTTGATTATAATTTACAGGTTATTATTCAACTCTAAATCATTTGCTCTAATTAGGTTAATATCATCAGCCAAATATTTATATTCCAGAAGACTGCAACCCAAACAGCTTACAAGTTATCAAATGAATAGTAATTAAATTGTGAAGCAATTCAAGAAATCATAATAGAGACAATTAAAAAAATACATCATAACCATTATGTGTCATTAATTATGTTATGGTAAGTAATAATAAAATATATTTCACAAACTGAAAATAGATACATAGTGAAAGGACCAATCAATCCATAAAACTTTGAAAGAAATGTAAATAAAATAATGGGGGCTTGACAGTTAAATTCTATGAAGAATGATTAAAGGAATTGTAGATGCTTGGTGCAAAGAAGGGAAAGCAGACATCACAACCATCTCTGAATACTGAAAGTATTGTCAGAGAGAAGCGGGTGTATATTAATTTTCCATAGCTTCCATTGAATCAATGGATAGAAACTTTACAAAAGGAGATCCAAAATCAAAAAAAGGAGGAATTTCCTGACCATGACAGTTGTAAAAGCAATGGGACAGTCTGTCTCCTGCTGCAGGAATTGGGTTGCAGGCAGGGATGGGCTGCTGGGGGTTTGCAGGGGTTTGGGAGAACCTCTAGCTAAGAGTCTGTGCAGTTCGAAGAACCCCCAAATCTTACTCCTGTCTGCCCCTTCCCACCCTGCCCTGTCCCTCCCAGGAGTCCCCAAGCGGCCTCTTTTGGATACAGGTAAGTGCAAGGTGCACGCAGAGGCTCAGGAAAAGCAAAAAATGAACCTACTGGAAGTTCAGGAAGGCCAGAGGACCTCCGGAGCCTGGGGAGGCCATTTTTGCCCTCCCAGAGGCTCGAGGAAAGCCTCCAGAGCCAGGGGAGGACAAAAATCCCTCCCACTGTGGTGCAGGAGGCCGACTAGGCCACTCCCACCATGTCCACCCCCACCCAGCAACCGGGCAGAGAACCCCTTGCTAAAAAAATTTGAATCCCACTCCTGGTTGCAGGAATTGGGTATTGTCGAGTGTAGTAAAAAGAAGGACCAGGGGTGAAATCTAAAAATTTTCCCTACCGGTTCTGTGGGCGTGGCTTAATTGGTGGGCGTGGCTTGGTGGTCAGATGACTGGGTGGGCGTGGCCAATAATAATAAATAATAAAAATAATAAACAAAGTATAAAAAACAATAAAAGGTACCAAAAACCAACTTTCACACTTTACACACACAACACAACACAACACAACACAACTGACTCACACACAATGTAAAAGCAGCTGCACTTCACACAGCCACAAAAAGCTCAAAAACCAACTTTCACACTTTACATACACACAACACACATACACACAACACACACACACACATACACACAACACACACACACACACACACACAAAATGCCACATACAGCTTTCTGAGATTTTGTGTGTTTGTGTAGTTAGAAACACTACAGAAACACACCAAATCTCAGAAAGCTGCACAAATTTTTATTTTATTTTATTTTATTTTATTTTATTTTATTATTTTATTTTATTTTATTTTATTTTATTTTATTTTATTTTATTATTTTATTTTATTTTATTTTAGACTTCAAATCCCAGAGTTCTTCAGCCAGCAAAGCCAGCCAGTTGATCACCGAGGAAATAGATTAGCTAAGCCATTGATTCTGTCTGGCTAAAAGTGAAACTGCTTCGGGCTGGAAAAAGAGCCATGCGTTCATCAGTAATCAGGTAAGTGCCTTAGAATCTCTACTCTTACTTGTAGAAAACATGTTTTCTACAAGTAAGAGTACAAGTAAGGTTCTGCTGATGAGGAACTCAAGTGAGATCGCCAGAGGAGAATTTAATTTTTTTTAAAAAAAGTTTAAAGTCTCTGCTGATCTCAGCTGAGGGGTGGGATCCTCAAAGGTGTTTTTTTTTTAACTTTTAAAGGCATGTTTCGGCTGAAGCAAAACCGGCTTTTAAAAGTAAAAAAAAAAAAACCTCTGCTGATGGTGCAGCTCAGCAGAGGCAGGGGGGGCAAGGCCAGGGATTTTTGCTACCAGTCCTCCGAACCAGCAGCCGCCATTGCTACCGGATCACGCGATACGGTCCGATCTGGGAGCATTTCACCCCTGGGGGTGACGTAATAGCAGCCTTCCAATATTTGAGGTGCTGCCACAAGAATCGGTCAACCTATTTTCCAAAGTACCAAAAGGCAAGAAAAGAAGCAATGGAGGGAAACTAATCGAAGACAGAAGCATCCTGGAACTAAGGAGAAATTTCCTGACAGTGAGGACAATTAACTAGTAGAACGGCTTGCCTTCAGAAGATATGGGTGCTCCATCACTGGAGGCTTTTAAAAAGAGATTGGACAATCATTTGTCTGAAATGGTATAGGGTCATGATGGCAAACCTATGGCACGTGTGCCAGAGGTGGCACGCAGCACCCTCTCTGATGCCAGAGGACCCGAAACAGGACCGGATGCAGGCGCCACTCCACGTGGTCTACTGAAGCCCAGCTGAGCCAGTCCGCCTGCATGTTTGCCACCCCTGAAATGTGTGTGGCCCGAATGGACTGCAGATGTGTCTCTGCCAAGAGGCCCAACTGTTTGGCTTCCTGCATGAGGTGCCGAGAGTGGGTCCCTCCGAGGCGGATGATGTGGGCCTTGGCAGCCACATTGTCTATCAGAATCAGAATGTCTTGATCCTCTACCGTGTCCCGAAATGCAATGAGGGCCAGGTGAATCGCCCGGAGTTCCAACCAATTTATGTTGTGACCCTCCTGGGTCCACTGGCCCTGGGTCATGTTCGATGTGAGATGAGCTCCCCAGCTATAAAGGCTGGACTAGACAGTGCCGTTCCCTGAACTCCTGATCCTGGTGATGGTTTGGGAGGTCCACCACCTGAGGGAGAGGAGACCTCTGGAGGAACCTGACCTTGGATGAGGAAGTACTCTGACGTGTCTTCTGATATGGGAAAAGAAACCACTGCAGAGCCTGCAGTGGAGCCATGCCCAGGGCACAATGCCGTTGCACGAAACCATCTTTCCCAGGAGTTGGGAGAGGAGAATCAGGGAAAATGGTCTTCCTGCCCCAACCCTCCTGACCAGTTCCATCAGGCTGGAAAGGCACTCCTGAGAGATATGCTTTGTTCTTGACTGTATCGATGACCACCCCTAAATCTTTTTGTAATTTTCTTATTTAATATTTTTAATCATACAGCGTTTAAATTAGATTTTTAAACTTGGTATTGTATTTTAAAAAATTTTGGATTATTGTTGTTTTATCTGCTGTACACCACCCTGAGTCTTCAGAGAAGGGCGGTATAAAAATGTGAATAAATAAATAAATAAATAAATAAATAAATAAATAAATAAATGTTGTATGCGAGTTGTAGGAATCAGTTGGCTCCCTGTTGATGGAGAAGCCATGGTCTCTTAAGACCTGAAGAGTGGTATTCAGGTCCTGCTTTGCCAGAAACTCTGAACTGGATTGGATAAGGAGATCATCTAAATAGAATTGGATCCTTATTGGTAGTGTCTGGAGGTGGCCCGCTAGTGCGGCCATCAGTTTGGTAAATACTCTGGGGGAAGAAGAGAGACCAAAGGGCAGGGCGTGATACTGATAATGCCTCCCTGCATGACAAAAGCGGATAAATTTCCTGTGGGCTAGAAGGATGGGAACATGGATCGAGAATTGCTCTCCAACCCCCTGAGGATTTCTGTATCATGAACAGGTGGGAGTAAAAGCCCTGCCCGTGTTGCTCCCATGGAACCAGCTGTATGGCATGGATATTGACAAGATGTTTTATGGCCAATTCCATGAGGAGCTGTTTCATCTGGTCCCATGAGAGAGGGCAGTGGATGAAACAACCCGGAGGAGAGGGAGAGGCCTGACCTGACTGTCTCCTTGACCCAAGCGTCCGTGGTGGTGGCCTTCCACTGGCTGGCAAAGAGTGCCAGACAGCCCCTGATGTGAGGGTTGGATGTGCAATCAGTGAGAACATTGGAAGGGATGACCCATCCCACCGCAAAGGGGCCATTTGGGAGGACTCCTCTGTCCCTGACTGCCCTGCCTGTCCTGGGATCTCCCCTGACATGGGTTAAATGATCTCTGTGATTGTTATCCTGCGAAGCCGCTATCAGACCCCCAAAATGGACGAAAATAAGAGTTGGGACAGAAGTCAGCCTGTCGGGACATGCTTGGTATAAACCTTACATTTATGCCTGGATTCTATGAGTAGCAGCTCCAGGTAGTCTCCGAACAATTTGTCCCCAGCATATGGGGAGGAGGCGAGACGCCATTTATTTCTGACATCCAAGTTCCAATGGAATAGCCAGAGAAGTCAACAAGATGTTGTTGTGGCTCCAATAGATTTAGAGGCAAATCTGGAGGCGGTTAAGGTAACATCCGCTGAAAATTCTAAGGCTGCTACTATTTGTTCAAATCCTGGTGTTATCTCATATCAGTGGCAGACAACTGCTCCTACAACTGTCACAGCCAGAGCAAGATGCTCTGTTAAAAAATGAATCTGTAGTGGCCGCTCTAATGCGACTCCTTAAGACGTGCGGGCATCGCGTGCCAAACACTGGGTCTAGTGTCACGGAGGAACTCACTAATGCTAGCTCTGGGTGTTCGGTGGTGGTAGCAGAGCTGTCCTATACTGCCGGGAGGCCTAATGGAGAGGTCTTACCGGTCTCCGTGGCCACATCACTGCAGGCATTCGATCTGGGCAAGCTGCTCTGTCTGGAGCCACCATGCCGCTCTGGGCTGATAGCACCGTGAAGCTTCGCTCGTGAGCACTACAGCCAACTGCATTGCTAGCGCAACTCCTCAAGTGGTCAAAACGGGGTGGAATCCTCCAAATCCCCTTGAAGGCTGGGCAGGCAATGCAGGCAGTGCCCGACGTGCCTCCTGGAAGAGCTGCTGGCTGGCAGTCTCTTTGTGCTGACAAGCGGCCTTTAGCAGGCTCAGGCTGTGCCACCTTTCATGCTGGAAAGGTGGAGGGCTCAATCAGCAGGGCTGGGAACCCCCTCCCATCTTACACCAAGGAGCGGCCTTCAGTAGGCTCATGCTAGATCGCACTTCACGCTGGGAGAGAGAGAGAGCTCAATCGGATAAATTGGGAGCCGTTTAAAGAATTATTTTCCTATTTTCCTATTCCCAAACAGTCAAGAATGGGCAGCTCAGGAAGAACACATCTGTCCAATTCAGACTGAGTCTAAAAGCTGGAAGCAAGAGGAAGAGGAGGAGTTTAACAGCTTGCAGACTCAGTCCTATCAGATAACAGACAGAGTTAACTCATTCCTGACTGCTGGTCCCACCTTGATGGAGAATTACCATTTTTTTGCGGTAGTCATTAAGTGAACACCGCAGTCGTTAAGCAAGCCCATTGTTTCCTATGGGATGGATTTTGCCAGAAACCAGAGGTAATTGACAGTTTCTGGCAAAACCATTGGAAATCATGGTCATGTGGCCAATGGGCACTGTGAACAGTGGTCTAAATGTGGGCCTGTTGCGGAACACCAAAAATGCAGTCATGCAATCATGGGAAGGCATCTGTAAGAACCTAAAAACTGGGTTGCAAATAGCTATTGGAGGGGGTGATGGTTCTGTTATAACTTTGAATGGTTGCTGAGTGAGCAGTTGTAAGTCGAGGACTGCCTATACTGGATGCTGATAATGCTTTAAAAAAGGCTATTGGTTACAAGCCTGCCATGTATTTTTATAAGACCTTTATCTTTCACATAAAGATCTGCTGTTCAGAGTTTGTTTTCCTGCAGTCTAAACCCCCTTCTCTCTTTGACGTTATATGTGATCTTTATTTCTACCGTTAAATTGGCCCACCTCTAGATGAACAGCAGTATGGCCTTGATCAAATCCAGCCCTAGCACATCGCTGTCCTCTATAACCTTACGCTGCTGTTTGAGCCCTTGAGTTACGATGTACAAATTGCAGATTCAGCTATTCATGAGATCAAGTCTCTTTGCTGAAAGTGGCTATTTAAAAAAAAAAAAGCTATTGTTATGTGCCTTAATGCTATATCAGGGCGGACAGTAAACCTTTGGTTATGTTCATTTCCCTAAGAATTGAGGCTTTACATCTAAAGGTAAAATAACTTAATTTCTCGGTAACAATAGCCGGAGTACATCTTCTTGCACTTATTTTCCCAGGAACTTTCTGAAAGATGTACAGGCCCTTTGAACAGACTATTTCCACACTTGGTACGCTGACTTGAATGCTAATAGCTTTCCTCCACGGAATAGATCCTCTTTAATAGGCGACACAAGTTGGGTATAAACTCTTTAATTGCCTTCAGAAAACACCGATTATCTTCCTGGGCCACCTATCTCAGAATACAAAGATGGTAACAAAAGCATTAACAGAGCACATTATCGGCCATTAAAAAACAAAGGATTCTTAAGATGTGACTAAATTGACTTCTCATGTTCCTGTGTGAAACCGATTTGACCGCTCGCTGTGGAAAAACCGCACATCCGCCCTTCGTCAGATGCAAATATCTTCATTAGGATTTTTGATCCATCGGCTTCCTCCTACTGCAAATCTATAAAAGAGCTATCAAAAGCGAACGAGTCACTAATTTGTTATTTTAAGGGGAGGGGGAAAGGAAAAGTTCAAAATGCCTCTCCCTGAACCTGCACGGATGTCTTCTGACAACTTGCTAGTTCCTGTGAGCTGTTAGTAAGAAGTGAATTAAACCACACTGTCAATCCTGCCTCTCCCAGCTGTACCTCAGAAGGATGTGCTGCCTGTGGTCACTAACTAAAAAGTATAGGTTTGGAAGAAACTTCCACGGACACGTTCTGTTTTCCCACAGGTCCAACTCTTTCATCTGGGGATGGCAAAACACTACATTTCCAAGAATGATTAACTCTCAGAAATAAATACAGGTAGTCCTCGATTAGCAACAGTTCATTTAGCGACCGTTCAAAGTTGCAACATCATTGTGACTTGTGACCATTTTTCACATTTACAGCCATTACAGTTGATTCCATAGCCGGATGTGAGTCTCTCTTTGTGCGGTGGGGCCGAGGGGTACAGGTGGGCTTACTGATCACGTACCTGGCTCCCTGCCATGTGACTGTAGCCCTGCCCGAGCTGCTCGATGTGATAGCCGAGTCGGCAGTTGACACCCCCAGGCTTATGGTCTTGGGGGATTTCAATCTGTCGTCAGTAGGTGAGACATCGTCGACAGCTCGGGAGTTCAAGGCCTCCATGGCAGCCTTGGACCTGACCCAGTTAGTGAATGGGCCCACACACACTGGGACACACACGCTGGACTTGATTTTTGTCTCGAGACAGTGGCTGAATGATCTGGATGTGGGGGACTTAGTCATCACTCCCCTGTCGTGGACAGATCATTCTCTTCTTCGCCTGGACTTTCAGACCGTAAACCCTCACTGCAGGGAGATGGAGCCAATTCGGTGGTTCCGTCCCAGGCACCTGATGGACCCAAGTAGGTTCCTGACGGAGCTTGGGCCGATTCCTGAGGATCTGGCCCATGACTCGGCTGAAGAACTTGTTGCCGCCTGGGAAAGGGCGGCAGCGGGGGTTTTGGACCGCGTCGTGCCTATGCGGCCTCTGACCCGGTGCTGCTCTCGACCGGCACCTTGGTTTACTGAGGAGCTGAGAGAGATGAAGCGCCAGAAAAGACGCCTAGAGAGCGCTTGGAGAGCCAGCCGTTCCGAATCTGACCGAGCACTAGTGCGGTCACATATTCAGGCCTATCTAGTGGCAATAGGGACGGCGAAGCATGAATACTTTGCTGCCCTTACAGCATTGGCAGATAACCGCCCAGCCGCCCTGTTTAGGGTGACGCGCTCCCTTCTGTTTCAGGGGGCACGGGAGGACCCCTTACAGGGTCGAGCTGAGGAATTTGGAAGTTATCTGCATGATAAAATTGCTCAGATCCGGGACGGGTTGGACACTGATTGGGTGGATCTAGGCGGGATGACGCAGGCACGTCTTGAGAACATTGTTTGGGCTGAGTTTGACTCTGTGACTCCCGATGACATGGACAGGATACTTTGGAGGCTGAATGCCACCACATGTTTATTGGACCCGTGTCCCTCCTGGCTGGTACTGGCCACCCAGGAAGTTACACGAGGCTGGCTCCAGAGAATTACTAGTGCTTCTTTGATGGAGGGAGTCTTCCCTGCCGCCTTGAAAGAGGCGGTAGTGAGGCCCCTCCTCAAGAAGATATAAAAGGAAGGAATATAAAGTTGGTTTGTTTGAACAAGGTTAAAATAAGATATGTTTCTATAAAGTTCAGGTGACCCTTTATGGATTTTTTGTTGAGACCAGGACTGAGAAGTTGATGATTTATGGATTTGCATATAGCTAAGGGATGAGTTATTGAAAAAAAAAGATATTCTTAGCAATCTTATGGGATGTGTGTGTGTGAAGAGTTAAGTTTGTTTGTATCTGTTATGATGATCAGAAGTCACTTCTTTAAATGAGTTCTTTAAATTACTTCTTTAAATAAATTCTATCTTCTTTTTTCTTTCCTTGCACTTTTCTTTTCTTTTTTCTAGCTCCTTGTCTTTGACTTTTGTTTGTATTTGCTTTTCCTACTGTAATCAAAAATTTTAATATCAATTATTTATTTATTTTTTAAAAAAGAAAGAGCTATCAGTCAGATTTTGTACATTTCTTTTAACAAAAGTTAAGGAACTATTCCACAAATGTATTTTTCCATGTGGTTGGCTCCGATGTAGACTGTAATTTTGCTACCAAGGTTCACAAAAATATATACTTTTCCACACAGTTCTCTTATATACAGTATGTTGAAATACAATTTAACTCCAATATATTTCTTTTATAGAAATTTCCAAAAGAGATGGTGATTTACACATACACCTTTCCTCAATGTGTAGCAGTTTTCACACCTTCTCCTAGCTAAGATGACAGAGAGGCCTCAGATTCTTCCAATACTGGCTATCAGTGCATAGCAGAATCCGCATGGTAGATTACAGCGTTTCATCTGAAAAGAAATTGATGACAAATTTATTTTGCATTCTTCAGATGAGGATAGCTAATGGTTTCCAAAGCTTTCCTCTTCTCCCCTTTTCATCTGAGAAATACCCTTACAAGTAGGTTAAAATGAGAATGATTTATTGAAGGTCGCACAGTGAAATTAATGGCAAGAGGGAGGGGATAAATTTGAGACTCTCTATGGATATACCAGGGAAGAAAATGAGGTGAGAATGAAGAATCTTTTCAGAGGACAGATAAACAAATACCACTTTGGAATTCCAACAAGATGCAGTTCAGGGGCGAGAAAAGCAAGGTCCTACACTTTTGGCAGGAAAAAAACCATGGCTGGATGCAGTAGGCCACGCTTGGAATACTGCATCCAGTTTTGTTTGATGTAAAAAAGATGTTGAGACTAGTCTAGAAAGAGTGCAGAGAAGAGCAACAAGGATGATTAGGGGATTGGAGGCTAAAACAGATAAAGAACGGTTGCTGGAACTGGGTATGTCTAGTTTAATGAAAAGAAGGACTAGGGGTGACATGATAACAGTGTTCCAGTACCTCAGGGGCTGCCACAAAGAAGAGAGATTCTCAACCTATTCTCCAAAGCACCCAAGGGTAGCAATGGGTGGAAACTAGTCAAGAAGCAATGGGTGGAAACTAGTCAAGGAGAGAAGCAACCTAGAACTAAGGAGAAATTTCCTGACCGCTAGAACAATTAATCAGTGGAACAACCTGCCTCAAGAAGTTGTAAATGCCCCAACACTGGAAATTTTTAAGAAGATGTTGGATAACCATTTGTTTGAAATGCTATAGGGTCGTGATAGCGAACCTATGGCACGCGTGCCATAGGTGGCACACGGAGCCATTTCTGCGGGCACGCGAGCCGTCGCCCTAGATCAGTTCCACCGTGCATGCGCACATGCCTCCCGCCGGCCAGCTGATTTTCAGGTCTCTGACACGCATGCAGGAGACGGGCACGCATGCCCATGCCGCCATTCCCATCCCAGAAGTCTCCACGCAGCTTGTTTTGGATGCCAGGTAAGTACAAGGCTTGCGCAGAGGCTCTGGGAGGGTGAAAAACGGGCCTACCGGAAGTCTTGAAACGGGCCATTTCTGGCCTCCGGGGGGCCAGGAAAAACTGTTTTTCTACTCTCATTTGCATGCTTTCTAACTGCTGGGGGGGGCAGGAGCTGGGGCAAGTAACAAGACTTCACCCGTTGCATGGAGCTGTCAATTTTCCAATTGACAAGCTCATCTTTAACCACTGAGCCATCATGCCCCATTATAATAGACAAACAACTTTTTAAAAATATAGTAATATACTGATCATTTATTTGTTCTTTACAGGTAAAGATAAAGGTAAAGGTTCCCCCACACATGCATGCTAGTCATTCCTGGCTCTGGGGGAAGTGCTCATCTCCATTTCAAAGCCAAAGAGGCAGCACTGTCCGAAGATGTCTCTGTGGTCATGTGCCCGGCATGACTAAATGCCAAAGGCGCATGGAACACTGTTACCTTCCCACCAAGGTGGTCCCTATTTTTCTACTTGCATTTTTTACCTGCTTTCGAACTGCTAGGTTGGTGGAAGCCGGGACAAATAACGGGTGCTCACCCCATTATGTGGCACTAGGGATTCGAACCACTGACCTTTTGATCGACAAGCTCAGTGTCTTACCCACTGAGCAACTGCGTCCCCCGAAGATACACTAAAGCAAAAAAAAAAATGTTACGTTCCTGGAAATTTCAACTCAGAAGTCAACAAGTAAAATATTTTTTCAAATTAATTTGGGACCTATAAATAAGTTAGAAGTTGGATTATGAACTCTGCACAACGAACAAAGTTGAGTACTTCCATCACCACACCCCCTCCCATTTTGAACAACCTTGGGCTCAAGGCTTTTCTTTTCTTTTTAAAATACTGCTTTCCAAATGTTTATTTGTCTTCTTCATTTTGGGGGCAAAAAAAAAAAAAGAAAGAAAGAAAAAGAAAATCCAGCTGCTGCTAAGCAAACATCTGCATGACCTTTGATGAATAGCAAAGACTAAAGGAAACAATAGGACACCTGCACTGTAGCCCTTGTAAAGATTAAATTAAACCAAGGTGTTTTATTCCTCTAAGAAAAGAAGTGACCTCACCCGACCTGCTTTCAAAGCAACAAATGGGAAGGGTGGGGGGAATGGCTATATCTTGTACTTTTACTGACAACTAAATAATACGTACCAAAGGATTAGAATTAAACTTAGAGATTTGAGACAAAATGTCAAATGTGGTTGCAGAGACGAATGGTCCTAAACTGGGGCTGTGAGGTGGACAGAATCAAATTTCTGTATATATTACAACTGTGTTTCTTAACCTTGCCAACTTTTAGATGCATGGGTTTCAATTCCCAGAATTCCCCAGCCAGGATGCTCCTCTCTCTCCTCCAATGGCAATTCTAAATAGACTTGCACTAAAGTAGACTGCTGCAGCTAGAGGGATCTTTGACTGCATAACACTTATGTACTAGTTGTGGCCTTTCCTGGAAAAAGAGGTCCTCCGAACTGTGACTCATATGCTTGTCACTTTCTGTATTGATTACTGCAATATGTTCTACTTGGGGCTTCCTTTGGAGACTGTTTGGCAGGTCTTCTCATAGTGATGTGTTTTAAGCCAGGATTATCTGGCAGCCATTGTGGAAGAATAAGATTCTATGTCTCGTGTGTGTGTTTGTCTGTATACAGTGTGTGTGTGTGTGTGTGTGTGTGTGTGTGTGTGTGTGTGTGTGTATTTGTTTTCTGAGGTTTTCGCGGGTGTTTGTATGTAGGTCTTTGGAAGTGTCTTGGCGACATTTTGACGAAGTCTCATTCGTGATCTTCAGGCTTCAGCTTCGTGCTTCTGGGAGCAATGTGTGATTGCAGCTGTTTCTTCCTTTTTAACTGCTAGTGGGGGTTTGAACTGATTGGCTGTGCTCTGATTGGATGGGGTTTTTTTGTGCTCTGATTGGATGGGGGGGTGTCCTGTTTGGGTGGGGGCTTGGTTGTGCTCAGATTAGTCTGAGTTGCAGGGGGATTTGAGCTGGTGAGCTGCATTGCTGTTGTTTGGCTTCATGTTCGTGGTCATGCTACATCTTCATAGTGGGTGTCAGTCTGCTGCATGTATGGATTGGAGGGGTTTGAAGCACGACCAAGGACCAGAAGCCAGACCGCAGCTGCAACATTAGCCATTTCAAACCCCTCCAATCCATACATGCTATAATCCAAACCCCTCCAATCCATACATGCTATAATTACCCATCCAATTTGTTCATCCAATATTGGGGATGTTGAGTCACCTCCACTCAAGAGATTCAGAATAGCAGAGGACAGGGGTCAATGTTATTGAGGGATGGACCACGTCTGGAATAGTGCACCCTCATTCATACAGTGCTTGTCCTTTGACAAACGAAAGCGATTTAAATGGAATAGTTCAAAACAACTTTTAATCTTTAGATTTTGTCATGTGGGAGACATTATGACAATATAATTATGGTTATTAAGATACAGTTATATAATGTTATCATCTGGTTTATTATGTTTTTATGCTACAAATCCCCAGGAATTCATAACATTTTGGTGACATAAATATAAATATATTTTTCATGCGACCAAAACATGTTTTGTTAAAAAAAAAAAAAAAAGCTTGTGTATGCCAGTGTCTCCATGCACACTTTGTATTTTAGGAAGAATACATTTGAAATTTTGCTTCCAATTTTACAGGGGGAACTTTAAAAAATAAAGTACCTATTTTCATACTGGTGAAACTGAACGAAAATACAGTCTTTAAAAACCTATAGGAACAGAATTTCACAACTACCAAGAAAAAACACAATGTATTGACACTCCTTCCAATATTCAATTATTTCATCCCAAATATTGTTTTAAATTGATTTCATTTTTATATTTTGAAGACTGTAACAGTCCCTATTAGCTTATTTTAATGCATCAGTATGAACAGTTTCATCCATCATGCATAATGGCTTTTAGCAACCACATTAACAAACCTACACAGGCAAATACTCACACAGAGGGAGTGAGTTGGGGAAAGAGAGCCTCCCTAACTCATAGATGTGGGAAGCATTTATAAATGACAAATTTCACCACTGTATTATATGGCATGCTATAACCCTGCTAATATGACATTTTATGGGATGAGGCCCAAATCTTTTAAACTAAACAGACACTTTATTTTATGCAAGGTTATAAATCAGCCTCAGAGAGTTAATAAATATATTTATAAAATGCTTGAACTGGTACACAGAAATGTAAAAGGCAACAATACAAGCTAGGCTCCAGCAGTATGTGGATCGAGAACTACCAGAAGTACAGGCAAGATTTTGAAGAAGCAGAGGAATTAGAGATCAAATTGCCAACATACGCTGGATCATGGAGAAAGCTAGGGAGGTCCAGAAAAGCATCTATTTCTTGACTATGCTAAAGCTTTTGATTGTGTGGATCACAACAAATTGTGGCAAGTTCTTAAAGAGATGGGAGTACCAGACCATCTTATTTGTCTCTTGAGTAAGAGGGTCAAGAACCAATAACTGTGTTTAAACCTGGAACTTCTGCTATGACAGATAAGAACAATGAACAATGCTATCTT
The DNA here is from genome assembly GCF_028640845.1 of Ahaetulla prasina. Taxonomy (NCBI): domain Eukaryota; kingdom Metazoa; phylum Chordata; class Lepidosauria; order Squamata; family Colubridae; genus Ahaetulla; species Ahaetulla prasina. The sequence goes on along the minus strand of NC_080540.1, from coordinate 215,761,667 downwards.
GTGTTAATTTATTTGACAATCCCCTCTTAAAACCATATCTTTCACCATCCACTTGTGGCAGCAAATGACTTAATTATATGCTGTGGGAAGTGTGTGTATGTGTGTTTTAATCTAGGATCCGCTACCATTTCAATTCATTAGACTGCTGGTTCCAAATGAGACAGAAATTGGTTTTTTAAAAAATGTTCCCTGGCTTCCTACTTTTCCAATAAAATTTTTAGAAGTCTGGAAACATGCTAATTTTATTTATAGCTACTAGTTACAATGAAGTAACAGTGAGAACTGGATACGGAACCACTGATCGTTTCAAAATTGGAAAAGGAGTCCAGCAAGGCTGTATACTGTCACCCTGCCTATTTAACTTATATGTAGAGCACATCATGAGAAAGGCGGGGCTAGATGAATCAAAAGTTGGAATTAAGATTGCCAGGAGAAATATCAACAACCTCAGATATGCAGATGATACCACTCTAATGGCAGAAAACGAAGAGGAACTAAAGAGCCTCTTGATGCGGGTGAAGAAGGAGAGTGCAAAAGTTGGCTTGAAATTCAACATTAAGAAAACTAAGATCATGGCATCTGGCCCTCTCAATTCCTGGCAGATAGATGGGGAAGAAATGGAGGTAGTGACAGATTTTATTTTCCTGGGCTCCAAGATCACTGCAGATGGGGATTGCAGCCAAGAAATTAAAAGACGCTTGCTCCTGGGGGAGGAAAGCTATGGCAAATCTAGACCAGCATACTAAGAAGCAGAGACATCACCCTGCCAACTAAAGTGCGTATAGTCAAGGCTATGGTTTTCCCAGTTGCAATGTATGGCTGTGAAGGTTGGACCATAAGAAAGGCTGAGTGCCAAAGATTTTTTTTTTGCCAATTTTTTTTTTATTTATTTTTTACAAACATAATAAAAAAAATCATTGTGAACAAATTATTGGACAGATACATCTTTAAACATATCAAGTTTCACCTAAGTTATAATCTAATATAATATGTTTTTCTTCTTCTTCTTTAAATTCAATTATTTATTTGCACACAATCTGATTATAGAAGTAAATCAAATTTAACCCATTCAGGAGGATATTTAAATGAAGTCTAGTCCCCGTGCTTAATTCCCTTCAACATCATTAATAAATTCTATTTATGTTTTATAATTTCACCACTCTCAGCTTTATATCTACATTACTAATCAGGGGTCATCCTATCTAAAATCTCTTTCTTAAAACTGCCCAGAGATCACATAGACAATTCCATTCTTACCTCATCTTCCTCTGCCTCTAAATCAATAACATATATTTAAAGTTTTCTATCTAATCCAATTTAATATCAAGTAAAACATTTAACCTTTGCAAGGTAGTCACTAATTCTTTCCCCCAGTTATTCTCCCAAAATATTAACTGTTTCCTTAGAAGTTTTATCCAATCCTTTCATTACCTTACTTATTTTTTTAAAAAAAGGATATTTCTTCCTCAATCTAATAACACTCATTTCCCTCTTATTTCAATTTATTCTAGTATTTTTCCCTCCATTTCCCAAAATCTCAATTATTTTTATCATAGTTGTCACTCATATTTTAATATAAATATTAACATTTTCTAAAATGAATCTCTTAACATAACTCTAAAAGCAGCCATAAGTTCCTTCCAAAAAAATGTTGTGTGCCCACACCCACATAACTTTCTCCATGGGGAATAGTCTGCTATTCCATTCTTACAACTTTCTTTGCCTCTGGATTCTTGTTTAAGTAGGGAATTCAATTTCCATAATTCAAAGACACGCCATCTGAAACTCTCTTCTAAAACTGTTGTGTAGTCCCAGCAACCAATCCTGTAGTCTTTCTCTGCCTTTAGATGTCTTTTGAAAAAGTTACTGCTCACAGATGATAAGTAGCCATTTTAGTGATAAAAATCCTTTGTTCTAGAATGCTTTGGTACGTGGAGGTCAATTTTCCAGGATTTCCCTTAATTATATTTATATCTTTCAGATTCTTAGGTCTTATTGGTATCTTTAATATTCCATAAATTTAAAACAGAGGGATTTGAGATATTCACATAAAAAACAATTCAGTAGCTTCTTTTACTTTTTTCTCCTATTTCTTTAATTCCCAATATAATCCATTAAAACTTCCAAGAATCTCCAAACCATTATTTAGTTGGAAAAAGTTTTTTTTCTTTATTTAAATGGGGCTCTGCTTCCATTCCGAGCCCTATCTTCTGTCTTTCACTTCCCGAATGTGTATTCTCCAAATTGACTTTCACTTTCATGTTTTATTCAATTAGCCGCCAATCTACAAGTTCTCCCCAAGGCTTGTGCCTCTTTTGAATTCTTATTGTTCCTTCATGAGATCATCACTCACCCGACTTCAACAATTTGTTTCTTGATGGTTCTTCCTCCCCGCTGAGTTGGGGGGAAAAATCCGGAGCTATGGAGAGTTTGCCAACTCCCCGTTCGCTCCAGTGGCTCCCCCACTCTTCGCTGCCCCTTTGAGGCAGCTATGGTCCGATCCGAAGTTCGGACAGACCCCCTGGGCGGGGGGATATCGGCACAAACCCCAGAGACATCGGAGTTTGTGACCGTCTCACCCGCGACACTGGCCACGCCTCCCCCTGAGTGCCAAAGAATTGAGGCCTTTGAACTCTGGTGCTGGAGAAGACTCCTGTGAGTCCCTTGGACTGAAAGGCGATCAAACTGGTCAGTCCTAGAAGAGATCAACCCTGACTGCTCGTTAGAAGGCTAGGTCCTGAAGATGAAACTCAAATACTTTGGCCACCTAATGAGAAGGAAGGACTCACTGGAGAAGAGCCTAATGCTGGGAAAGATTGACGGTAAAAGAAGAAAGGGACAACAGAGAATGAGGTGGCTGGATGGAGTCACTGAAGCAGTAGGCGTGAGCTTAAATGGACTCCAGAAGATGGTAGAGGACAGGAAGGCCTGGAGGAATGTTGTCCATGGGGTCGCAATGGGTCAGACACAACTTCGCAACTAACAAAAACAGATACACACACATACACACACACACACACACACATCAGTGGTGGTATTCAGGAGGTTCTGGCCAGTTCTGGAGAACCAGTAGCGGAAATTGTGAGTAGTTCGGAGAACCGGTAAATAGTATCTCGGACTGGCCCCACCAACATCTATTCTCTGCCTCCTGAGTCCAGCTGATCGGGAGGAAATGGGGATTTTGCAGTAAACTTCCCCTGGAGCCGGGACAGAATGGAGATTCTACAGTATCCTTCCCCTGCCATGCCCACCAAGCCATGCCTACAGAACCGCTAGTAAAAAAATTTGAATGCCACCACTGGTATGTGTGTGTGTGTGTGTGTGAGTGTGAGTGTCTGTGTCTGTGTCAAAGTACAAAATGTGGTGACACGTTAATAATAACAAGAATGTTTAAACATATATTTCATTTCTATATGAATGAATGCCCATGCTTTGATTTTCTGGAACATTCCAGGCAAACTTACCTGACATTAACCAATGGAAACCCAATGGATAAAAAAGGCTTCAGATATAAGAAAGATTAAAGTAGTGATGTCAAGAACTTGCCCATTTATATTGGCCTTAACAGCTTACTGGTAAATTTCCATTTCAAACTTCACATTTTCTGAGAAAATTATCCAAAATATTAAAATGACCTTTGAGCAACCTCTTTTGGAAGAGATTTGAAGAGCAGGAAAGGAAAAACTGCAAGTTGTGGGCCATTACACAAATGACTTGTAAGCGTTTGATAGCTGCAGTTTCCCTAGTATGATCATCCTTTTTTGTTGTTGACAAGTTTCCGAAGTTTTAATCTCGGAGTGCAAATGTTATTCTATCAGAAAAAAAGCTTATATTGTCAATGTGTATTCCGTGGCAGAAGGCAGAATCGTCTGTGCATCGCAAGGGCTGTATTGAAAAATGTACCTTTGCTAGAAAAGGGCATTAAAATTTTGAGTCCATTCGGTCATAAATCATCTCTGTGTTTCCGAGACAAAATATTGAAACCCTTCTTGCTTCCTTTATTGAAGGGACGCTATTTGCATTGCCATAGTTAAAAGTGTCAGCAGTTTGGGAACATAAAACTTCAGTGTAGATCCTTATAAGCGATTAAAATTCAACCTGGCAAAAAAAATCTCAGCAAAAAAATAATAATAATAATAAAAATGTTTAGCACAGTTTTTTTGACCGCTATATTTTCTTTTCTTCTCTTCTTCCCCGGAAAGATGGACAAATCAAGATTAGAGTTTCCAAAAAGCCAACACTAATTATTTGCCTTCTCTACATTTTGTGCATGATTTGAACTCACTGAAACACAGATGTTCTCAATCCTAGCCATCTTATAAACAAAGATGATGCAGATGATGAAGAATTAAACTTGCCACAGTATCCTTCATCAGCATCAAGACTGGTAAAGGATGATAGAAGCTGTCATTCAACATTATTTATTTATTTATTTTGTCACAACAATATATGTAGGTATCATACAAAAAGATTATATAGCATATAAATATAGCACATATATGAGTAAATATTAGGAGGTATAAGCATATATATATATAGGAAGAAGAAAAGAAAAACAATAGGACAGGAATGGTAGGCACGTTTGTGCGCTTATGCACGCCCCTTATGGTCCTCTTAGGAATGGGGTGAGGTCAATAGTAGAAAGTTTTTGGTTAAAGCTTTTAGGATTATGAGAAGAGACCACAGAGTCAGGTAAAGTATTCCAAGCACTGATGATTCTGTTACAGAAGTCATATTTTCTGCAATCTAGATTAAAGCGGTTGACATTTAGTTTAAATCTATTAGTTGCTCTAGTATTATTGCAATTAAAGCTGAAGTAGTCTTTAACAGGAAGGACATTACAATAGATGATTCTGTGAGTTAAACTTAAGTCTTGTCGGAGGCGACAGAGTTCCAAGTTTTCTAAGCCTAGGATTTCAAGTCTGGTGGGATAAGGTATTTTGTTGTTTTCAGAGGAATGGAGAACTCTTCTTGTAAAATATTTCTGAACACGTTCAATTGTATTGATATCAGAGATGTGGTGAGGGTTCCAAACAGGTGAGCTGTATTCTAGAATTGTTCTAGCAAATGTTTTATATGCTCTGGTTAGTAGTGTAGTGTTTTTGGAAAAGAAGCTACGCAAGATTAGGTTTACAACTCTTAGAGCTTTTTTTGCTATGTAGTTGCAGTGGGCTTTGGCACTTAGATCATTGGACATGAAAACTCCAAGGTCTTTAACGAGATGGGGGTCGTCTGTAAGGTAATGTCCATCTAGTATGTACTTAGTGTTTGGGTTCTTTTTTTCCTATATGTAAGACTGAGCATTTGCGGATGAAATTTGGAGCTGCCAATTATCTGTAGGGCCATAGATTTTTTAACCTTTGCTATGCAAATCAGGTGCTTCTTCTCACTGCGCTATCATGCTGCAGCAACTTCTTCTTTATATCATTTCTCAGATACCAATGTTGGATTTCCAGATCGTAGTTGAGGCAACCCTTCTATATGCCACCCAGAGTCACATGCTTGAGTTGGTGTCTGTTCCGTCCTCATTACACATTAGTCTGTGTGTAACTCGACATGCAGCTAAAACCACCTATCCTCCAATAAAACAGACCATGTGGGTAGATCTGAATGCTTTATTGAAAGAACAGGATATGGTAAAACTGGGAAAAATAGGAACACATACAATGAGAACCAAATACAAGATAGACAGTATAAAGTTACTGCTGAACATAACCATTAATAAATACAAGTAATTTAAATCTCAACAGTGATGCTGTGTGTGGGATGGGTTGGATGACCATGTGCCACAGATTAAGATGGATTCTTCTTTGTGCGTCTGCCTTCTCCAAATGCTAAAGGAAATGAAGCCTGGCTTCCCAGCGTGCACTTGTTTTGAGAGCGTGGGCTGATGAGTAAAGAGGTAGGGTCAGCTTCAAACAATATACTTAGTATTTGTCTCTCCGACCACTAGATGGGCCTAGAGAGCAACAACACTATATAAAGATTGTATGTTGGGGCATATTTGTCCCTGCAGGCACTAGATGGGGCTAGAGAGCAACAACGGTATATAAACATTATATGCTGGGGCATGACAGTGCAGTTACAAATGCATTAAATAAACAAACAAACCTTAATTACAATCCAAAGCCATGAATTCATTCCAACACATTTCTCTGACCTGTATGTCAGATGGCTTCTAGAAATTGGGATCAGCCCACCATCTATTGCCCAGTCTCCTTCTCAGACAGTATTTTTAGGTATCAGAAGCACTTGTTTCTAGCAAATTGAGCTTACCATCTTGAACAGCAGCAGTGACCACTGGCATTGTGGCTACACAGTGAAACAGAAGAGATGTTGTGTGAGCTCTCTTTCTTTTTCTGTCTCTGCTGCTTTATGGTTCAAGTCTCTTGTTAGCTATTGTTTAGGCTACTTTTGAATGTTGGTTTGGTGCTATTCTGAAATAGTGTTGATACCCTCTGATAGTTGGGCTGCTTTGAGTGTTATTCCAGAATATTTCTAAACCCATTTAAAAGAATTTGCCAGGTGATTAGAGTAGTTAGTAGTTAGAATCCCTTTTAGAAACCTGTTCAAAACACTTGTAGAAATCCAAAGGGAGTTTTGACAGTTAGATAAGCCTTGCAGCCTACCTGTCTCCTGCTGGATCCAAACTTCATCCTACTCAAGGAGAATGATAAGGTTTTGAAATGGAACCAATTCACTAGAGAAGTGATGGGCTCCCATTCTCTAGATATTGTAAACAAAGGTTTACAATTGAGTACTTGATTTAATTATTATTATTTTTTTGGTACTGAGCAGAAGATTGGACGTGATGGCCAAAATGGTTCCTTGCAATGTCACGATTCAATTAATTAACCAGCACTGTGGCTTGCAAAATCAGTTTCGGAGGACTTTTTTCTATAGAGAAAATATAAATACAAACATTCAAAGTGTTCAGATAATTTAGACAATAGTTAAGAATCCACTTAATGGAAAGAAGCTTCACAGAATTCAGTGGCCTTTGGTTTTACTTCCTGAGTAGATTTGAGGAATTGCTTTGTTAATTTCACTCATTTTCAAATTTTTGTGGTATACCTCAGTGCATCCTATATATATTCCATGTCTTTATAACACACATCCAACTCAGAAACGGCCAAGGCTCTTCATAACTGATCTGCAAATATTGTCATGTATAATTTCTATTTTTCTAATATCTGTCACCTAAAACTTCCAGAACAATTTTTAACAGAAATGATTTGCTGCTTAATTGCAAAGATACATCAAACTATTTATGAGAATTCAACCATCAAAACTGTAGATCCAATTCGTTTCCAAAACGAAATTCAGAATAAGTGCGTAATGTAAGGCATTTTAATACTTTCACAATTTGATTTCAATAGCTTCATTCTAAACATGTTGATAAATCTCAAATGATGTGGAATATAAATATGTATTGCTACTCCTTCTGCTTTATAAAGTGAGTTGTAAGGGGTTATGTTGAAAAGACTAGCAAATGAAATGTCAAGTTGTTGACAAGTTTCCGAAGTTTTAATCTCGGAGTGCAAATGTTATTCTATCAGAAAAAAAGCTTATATTGTCAATGTGTATTCCGTGGCAGAATGCAGAATCGTCTGTGCATCGCAAGGGCTGTATTGAAAAATGTACCTTTGCTAGAAAAGGGCATTAAAATTTTGAGTCCATTCGGTCATAAATCATCTCTGTGTTTCCGAGACAAAATATTGAAACCCTTCTTGCTTCCTTTATTGAAGGGACGCTATTTGCATTGCCATAGTTAAAAGTGTCAGCAGTTTGGGAACATAAAACTTCAGTGTAGATCCTTATAAGCTATTAAAATTCAACCTGGCAAAAAAAATCTCAGCAAAAATAATAATAATAAAAATGTTTAGCACAGTTTTTTTGACCGCTATATTTTCTTTTCTTCTATTTTCCCCAACAACAACCCTGTTAGGTAGGTCAGGCTGAAAAAAGAGTACTGGCTTTCTGACACTTTTTACACTCTTCTCTGCCTAAATACATGTGTTGGGATACAGAGATTAGCACTGAGATAGGCAACTGTTTCAGATCCAGGCCGTGATCGCACAATTGCATGATATAACTTTGCCATCAGGGGTTGGCTGCTGGGGATTCGCAGGGGTTCGGGAGAACCTCTTCATGCAGTTCGGAGAACCCCCAAACCCCACTCATGGCTGGCTCCGCCCCCCCAACCCTCCCAGGAGTCCCAACGTGGCCCGTTTTGGATGCAGATAAGTGCAGGGCACGTGCAGAGGCTCGGGGAGGATGAAAAACGAGCCTACCAGAAGTTTGGGAAGTCTGGAAATGGGCCTGTTTCTGGCCTCCATAGGGCCTCCCGATCCTGGGGAGGCTGTTTTTGTTCTCCTGGAGACTCAAGGAAAGCCTCCAGAGCCCGGGAAGGGCAAAAATGCCACCCCTATCGTGTAGCAGGAGGCCAACTAGGCCACGCCCACCATGGCCATGCCCACCCAGCAACTGGGCAGAGAACCCCTTGCTAAAATTTTTGAAGCCCACCCCTGTTTGCCATGTCTCCTAACCCAGTTCCTACTGTGGGGTGGTTTGTTGGTGGTTGTAGTGCAACAACAGCGGCAACAAAATCGAAAAATTCAATAAACGTCTCACCTGGAATGTACACAAGAAGACCGAAACTTTATGAAATCTCACTCAAGAGCTTGGTGTTCTCATGGGAGGTCGAGTGAACTGTTGGTGTTTTTGTGCAAGATCTATTATTAAAGCCATTTTGAGCTAAAGCTGCATAGAGATACCCGTAATGTTTTGTTTTTTAAAAAAAAAAATCTTACAAAATCTCAGATGAGACTGAGATCTGACATTTGGGCAACTGTTTAATTTGTGCAGGAGTGTGTGTTTGTACACATATATTCCAGGACGCTGTAGGAACAGTTCTGTGAGATAGCAAGCATTGGGGTACTTCTTGTCTTTAGTCCAGGGGTCTCCAAATGTGGCAACTTTAAGACTTGTGGACTTCAATTCCCAGAATTCCTCAGCCAGCATGGCTTTTTTGAGGAACGCCGGGAGTTGAAATCCACAGGCCTTTAAGCTGCCAGGTTTGGAGATCTCTGCTTTAGATCGCCAACCTTTGAGTTAGCACTTGTTGAACTTGCACAGAAGAAATATTGTATGAGATCGTATCTGTTAAGTTCGGGAAGTAACGAGGCTGGAGACCAGGGTAGTGACAACAGCTCTTTAATATATGGTGAACCCAGCAACCTGGCTGGGGAAAATCAACCCTTTATATACTGTTTAACCGGCGGCTTCAACCAATCAGCAACGTGCTTGTTTCCCGCCTAAATATTTAAAGATACATAACACTCCTCCCCTCCCAGAAAACACTTTACCTCTATTTACATATTATTTACATGTTATTTTTCGACGTAGTCACGCAAATAACCTGGGCGTCTCCTAATTCTTTCGGACCTGCGCGGTTCAGTCCTGGGTGGTGTTTTGAGCTGGTCGGAGGGGCTTTTTTCTCCTCCCAGCTCTTTCTCTAGGCCATCGGGCCCTGGATTACTGGCAGTCTCTTTTTCTTGGCCCTCCGGCCTTGGATTACTTTTTGAGTTTTCCCTGCTGTTTCCATCGGGAACCTGATGGCGTCGCTGGACCTCCGGGACCTCAGCTAAGTCTTGCGCCTCCCGGGTTATGGTCAGCTGTGGGTTCAAATAAGGAGGGTCATGATCTGTCTCATTTAGCTCGGGTTGTTCAGTTATTCGTTTCCTTATCTGATCTATGTGGCGCCTCCATACTCGGTTGTCTTGTAACTCAACTAAGTATGACTTTGGACGGTTGCTTTATGATTTGCCCTGCGAGCCAACTTGGGCCGTCCCCATAGTTGCGGGCCCACACTCGGTCGCCTATGCCCATTCCTCTCGTTTTCTCTAGTTCCCCCTTGTAACCCTCTGGTGTGTAATGGCGATTCAAACGGTCAAGTGGGCACCGGAGTTTCCGTCCCATCAATAATTCGCTGGACTTCTGCCGGTAGCAGTGCTTGGGGTTCTGTGCTGAACGGCCAGAAAGAAATCTATCTTTGTTTGCCAGTCCCCTGGCTTGAGCCTGGACAATGCCTCCTTTGCGCTCCGGACGGGACGCTCTGCAAGGCCATTCGACGGAGGGTGGAAAGGCGCAGAGAGGGCATGTCGGATGCCCTCTCTGCCAAGTATTCCTCAAACTGGGCTGCCGTGGTGCGGGCCGTTGTCGGACACCAGAGTGTCAGGCAACCCGTGGGTTGCGAATAGGTGGCGCAGGGCTGCGATTACTGCCTCGGCCGTGGTGGATTTCATGAGTATGATCTCCAACCATTTAGAGAATGCATCGACAACCACGAGGAAAGTTTGGCCGTGGAAAGGGCCAGCAAAATCAATGTGGATTCTTGACCAGGGCCCTTGGGGTTTTTCCCATTCCCTGACTGGGGCCGTTTGGGGTAGAGGTCTGGACTCTTGGCAAGCCTGGCATTTCCCTACCCTCTCAGCAATCTCTGAGTCCATGAGTGGCCACCACACATAGCTTCTTGCTAACCCCTTCATCCTTACGATCCCTGGGTGACCCTCGTGGAGGAGGTCCAATACCTTTCCCCTTAATTTATCCGGGATTACCACACGATCACCCCATAACAGGCACCCCCCTTGAGCCGAGAGCTCATCACGTTTTTTGACAAATTCCTTAAACCGTTGCCGGCGCAATGACACCCTCTTTGTACCCAACCGAGTACAGTCCTTAACACAATGTCCCGGTATGATGCCCGAGCCACTTCCTTAGATGTGACTGGGCCAGAGTCCAAAGAGTCAATCAGTAGGATGGGCGTCCCCGGAGTGGGATCTTCGATCGCCCCTGGTAGTGGGCATCTGCTTAACGCGTCCGCATGCCCCACTTCTTTTCCTGGCCGATGTTGCAGCTTGTAAGAATAAGCGGCTAAGAAAATAGTCCATCGAGTCAATCGTGGCGAGAGTGCCACGGGCGTTGGGCGGTCGCCAGCCAGTATTCCTAACAGCGGTCTGTGGTCAGTCACAATTTCAAAATCCCGCCCGAAAACATATTCGTGAAATTTTTTCACCCCTGACACAATTGCTAGCGCTTCCTTATCTAACTGGCTATAGTTCCTCTCTGGGGAGGACATCGTTCTGGAGTAGAAGGCTATAGGGGCTTCTGTGCCGTTTGGCAGTCTGTGGCTGAGTACAGCCCCCACTCCGTAAGGGGAGGCATCGCAAACCAACACTAGTGGCAATGAGCTATGGTACTGGATGAGCAGGCTGTCGCTCGAGAGCAGGTTTTTTACTGCTTCGAAAGCCCTACTTTCTGACTTCCCCCAAGACCAAGCAGTATTTTTTCCTAGAAGCTTATGCAGCGGTTCAGCAACGGTCGCTTTGTTTTTTAAAAAGACCGCGTAAAAATTCACTAGCCCCAGGAATGCCTGTAGCTCTGTTTTGTTTTTGGGCGCTGGAGCCTTCCTGATTGCCTTGACCTTGCTCTCAGTGGGGTGAATTCCTTTCTTGTCTATTCGGTAGCCCAAGAATTCGACGGATTCTACCCCTATCTGGCATTTATTCACTTTAACTTTTAGTCCGGCTGACCGGAAAATGCCCAGAACTTTTCTCAACCGCTCCCCCAGTTCCTCTACGTTTTCTGCTGATATCAATACATCATCGAAGTAGGGAACTACCCCTGGGAGCCCTTGCAGAAGTCGTTCCATCAGATTTTGGAACAGCCCTGGTGCCACACTCACCCCAAATTGTAATCGGGTACACTTGAAGGCCCCCCTGTGAGTTACAATCGTTTGGGCTTCGGCTGTGTTGGCGTCTACGGGCAGTTGTTGGTAGGCTTGAGCCAAGTCTAACTTTGCAAAGACTTGCCCTTGCCCCAAAGAGTGCAACAAGTGTTGCACCACGGGAACTGGGTAAGCGCTTTTCTGTAAGGCTTTGTTTAGCGTCGCCTTGTAGTCAGCGCAGATTCTAATGGACCCATCTGGTTTTACTGGGGTGACGATTGGCGTCTCCCACTTTGCGTGGTCGACTGGCACCAAAATCCCCTGATTTATGAGCTTATCTAGCTCCTTGTCAATTTTAGGTTTAAGGGCAAAAGGGACTCTCCTTGCCTTTAACCTAATGGGAGCTACCTGGGGGTCTAAGTTGAAGGAAATAGGGGTCCCCTTGTACTTGCCCAGGCAGTCCTTGAAGACATCTTCGAACTCGTTCATGAGCATGTCTTTCAGATTACAGTCACTTCTGTAGATGCCAGTCACTCCCATGCCCAGGGCACGAAACCAGTCTAGTCCCAACAAACTAGGCAGAGTCCCTTCGACGATCGTGATGGGCAGGGTCTTCTTGTGTGGTCCGTACTCGACTCGGACAGAGGTGGTCCCTCGAACAGGGATTCGATTCCCTTGGTAGTCGTGGACTCGTAGCCGTTGTGTTTGCAGGTGGCGCTTCGCAACTGATGGCAGTGACTTCGCCAAAGTGTCCCAGGACATGATGGTGATCGCTGACCCGGTGTCCACTTCGAGTCGGCACCGTACTCCTTCTATTTTGGGTTTGGTGAAGATCTTCTTCTCCACTCGGGTTGAGGCGCGGCCTATGACCACAGTCGTTTGGTTCGAATCCGCGCCTTTTTTGTTTGAGCCAATCGCGGGTCGCCTTGCCGATCCCGCGCTCTGATTGGCCGATTTGAATTTTTGGCGGGAAGGTTGGGGAGCTCGACAGACTTGAGCTAGGTGCCCTTTCTTCTCGCACCACCGACATGTTGCGTCTTTAAACTTGCAGCGTTGGCGCTGGTGTTGATCTCCGCAACTTCCGCATTCGTCCCGGTCCTCTTGCGCTTTCGGTTCGGCAGACCCTTCCTCATCCTCACCGCCAGATTCGGTCTGGATCTCTTCTTGGTGCACCGGGTTGACTTTGTGCTCGCCTTTGGTGTGAGAGGCTTTTGCAGTGTCTCCGCGCTTGGGTGGACATTTCATGCGCCTGGCTTCGCCCAGGGCGCTTGCCAGCGCAGATTGCTTTTCGATAGCAGCCGCCTCGCAAACGCATGTCTCGGACCCCCTGATGAGTTGCTCCAGCAGCACCGTCCAGGTCTCGTACCCACAGTCTTTGGAGGCTTTCCGCAGGGCGGCCATGTAGTCGCCGGCGGATTCGCCTCTAGCTGTCGGCGCCTCCAAATTCAAAACGCCGCACGATTTGGACGGCGTTGGCGCGAAATGGTTTTTTAGCAGGGTTTGCAGAGTTTGCCACGATACCGATTGTATCGGGCGTTGGCTCTGCCAGGGCTTCCGCGATGTCGATGACCTCGGGACCGCAGTGGCTCAAGAAGTATGCCCTTTGCGTTGTCTGGAACTCCTTGCAGTTCGTTGGCTTTAGAAAGCTTTCAAACGGGTCATATACGCCCCATTTCTCTCTAGCCGGGTCAAACGGTGCGGGCGGAGTGTAACTGGCCATCTCCGCTTTTCTGCCCTGTGTTTGCTGGGTTCGGTTCTTCGTGCTTCAGTCGGGTTCTGGTGCTCCTTAGCCTCGAGATCCCACCTTCGTCGCCAGTGTTAAGTTCGGGAAGTAACGAGGCTGGAGACCAGGGTAGTGACAACAGCTCTTTAATATATGGTGAACCCAGCAACCTGGCTGGGGAAAATCAACCCTTTATATACTGTTTAACCGGCGGCTTCAACCAATCAGCAACGTGCTTGTTTCCCGCCTAAATATTTAAAGATACATAACAGTATCCACCTTCCCTGGAATTTTATTTGATGAGGCAGATAAATCACCATCTCTCAGCCTAGCCCACTGTACAAGATTGTCATGTGGACAAAAAAGTAGGATAACATCCTCACTCCATGGAGGAAATTAGTGACATAAGATATAAGAAATCATCTACCTCAGGGGTCTCCGACTTTGGTCCCTTTAAGACTTGTGGACTTCAACTCCCAGAGTTCCTCAGCCAGCTTTTAAAGGGACCAAGGTTGGAGACCCCTAGACTATACAACCCAAACTTCAGAGTCTGAGAACATTCGACACATTAGGACTTTTGGAAGAGAAGTGATTGTCAAACAAATATCACAACATTTGCGATTGAGTTTCTTTCTCTCCCTAAAACCTACTTATAATGGTGACCGAAAAACAGTTCAGAAATGCTGTTGGAAGAAATGTCCATCTAGTATGTACTTAGTGTTTGGGTTCTTTTTTCCTATATGTAAGACTGAGCATTTGCTGGATGAAATTTGGAGCTGCCAATTATCTGTAGGGCCATAGATTTTTTAACCTTTGCTATGCAAATCAGGTGCTTCTTCTCACTGCGCTATCATGCTGCAGCAACTTCTTCTTTATATCATTTCTCAGATACCAATGTCGGATTTCCAGATCGTAGTTGAGGCAACCCTTCTATATGCCACCCAGAGTCACATGCTTGAGTTGGTGTCTGTTCCGTCCTCATTACACATTAGTCTGTGTAACTCGACATGCAGTTAAAACCACCTATCCTCCAATAAAACAGACCGTGTGGGTAGATCTGAATGCTTTATTGAAAGAACAGGATATGGTAAAACTGGGAAAAATAGGAACACATACAGTGAGAACCAAATACAAGATAGACAGTATAAAGTTACTGCTGAACATAACAATTAATATTTACAAGTAATTTAAATCTCAACAGCGATGCTGTGTGTGGGATGGGTTGGATGACCATGTGCCACAGATTAAGATGGATTCTTCTTTGTGCGTCTGCCTTCTCCAAATGCTAAAGGAAATGAAGCCTGGCTTCCCAGCGTGCACTTGTTTTGAGAGCGTGGGCTGATGAGTAAAGAGATAGGGTCAGCTTCAAACAATATACTTGGTATTTGTCTCTCCGATCACTAGATGGGCCTAGAGAGCAACAACACTATATAAAGATTGTAGGTTGGGGCATATTTGTCCCTGCAGGCTCTAGATGGGGCTAGAGAGCAACAACAGTATATAAACATCATATGCTGAGGCATGACAGTGCAGTTACAAATGCATTAAATAAACAAACAAACCTTAATTACAATCCAAAGCCATGAATTCATTCCAACACATTTCTCTGACCTGTATGTCAGATGGCTTCTAGGGGTTGGGATCAGCCCACCATCTATTGCCCAGTCTCCTCCTCAGACAGTATTTTTAGGTATCAGAAGCACTTGTTTCTAGCAAATTGAGCTTACCATCTTGAACAGCAGTAATGACCACTGGCATTGTGGCTACACAGTGAAACAGAAGAGATGTTGTGTGAGCTCTCTTTCTTTTTCTGTCTCTGCTGCTTTATGGTTCAAGTCTCTTGTTAGCTATTGTTTAGGCTACTTTTGAATGTTGGTTTGGTGCTATTCTGAAATAGTGTTGATACCCTCTGATAGTTGGGCTGCTTTGAGTGTTATTCCAGAATATTTCTAAACCCTTTTAAAAGAATTTGCCAGGTGATTAGAGTAGTTAGTAGTTAGAATCCCTTTTAGAAACCTGTTCAAAACACTTGTAGAAATCCAAAGGGAGTTTTGACAGTTAGATAAGCCTTGCAGCCTATCTGTCTCCTGCTGGATCCAAATTTTATCCTACTCAAGGAGAATGATAAGGTTTTGAAATGGAACCAATTCACTAGAGAAGTGATGGGCTCCCATTCTCTAGATATTGTAAACAAAGGTTTACAATTGAGTACTTGATTTAATTATTATTATTTTTTTGGTACTGAGCAGAAGGTTGGACGTGATGGCCAAAATGGTTCCTTGCAATTTCACAATTCAATTAATTAACCAGCACTGTGGCCTGCAAAATCAGTTTCGGAGGACTTTTTTCTATAGAGAAAATATAAATACAAACATTCAAAGTGTTCAGATAATTTAGACAATAGTTAAGAATCCACTTAATAGAAAGAAGCTTCACAGAATTCAGTGGCCTTTGGTTTTACTTCCTGAGTAGATTTGAGGAATTGCTTTGTTAATTTCACTCATTTTCAAATTTTTGTGGTATACCTCAGTGCATCCTATATATATTCCATGTCTTTATAACACACATCCAACTCAGAAACGGCCAAGGCTCTTCATAACTGATCTGCAAATATTGTTATGTATAATTTCTATTTTTCTAAAATCTGTCACCTAAAACTTCCAGAACAATTTTTAACAGAAATGATTTGCTGCTTAATTGCAAAGATACATCAAACTATTTATGAGAATTCAACCATCAAAACTGTAGATCCAATTCGTTTCCAAAACGAAATTCAGAATAAGTGCGTAATGTAAGGCATTTTAATACTTTCACAATTTGATTTCAATAGCTTCATTCTAAACATGTTGATAAATCTCAAATGATGTGGAATATAAATATGTATTGCTACTCCTTCTGCTTTATAAAGTGAGTTGTAAGGGGTTATGTTGAAAAGACTAGCAAATGAAATGTCAAGTTGCTGACAATCCAGGAAAATAAAACACCTAGATTTGATTTTCCATCAATACATACCATTAATCTTTTAAACGGGCCTTATGCATTAATTCAGCTAACCATTTATGAAGGGGGAATTTTTATTAGATGGAGCTCTGTTCTTGCAATCCAAATCAGATTTACAGAAGTTCAGATTTCAGCATAGCATAAAATGTGAATCATTTATCCTGTTTCAGGGTCTACAATAAACATATATCAGAAAGCAGGGAGGATCTATAATGCTCATTTTTATTATGACACCCTCTATAAACATTCCCTCTGACAAAAATGTGCATACTGTCAGCATTTAATCAATATCCCAATGTGAAAGTTGTAGTACTGAGCCAAAATGCCTTTAAAACTTAAAACCCCTCTATTAATTCATTTAACTCAACAAGGCTTACCTTATGGTGCATCTACATAAAGCCTGGTTGCTTCAGCCAGTTGTCAAAATGTAGCATTTATTTATTTATTAGGTATCTATTCCATTGTTGTCTTACTTAAGACAACATTACTTAAGGCAGTTAACATATATAATATTCTTTTCTTCTTCTATTTTCCCCAACAACAACCCTGTTAGGTAGGTCAGGCTGAAAAAAGAGTACTGGCTTTCTGACACTTTTTACACTCTTCTCTGCCTAAATACATGTGTTGGGATACAGAGATTAGCACTGAGATAGGCAACTGTTTCAGATCCAGGCCTTGTTCACACAATTGCATGATATAACTTTGCCATCAGGGGTTGGCTGCTGGGGATTCGCAGGGGTTCGGGAGAACCTCTTCATGCAGTTCGGAGAACCCCCAAACCCCACTCATGGCTGGCTCCGCACCCCCTAACCCTCCCAGGAGTCCCAACGTGGCCCGTTTTGGATGCAGATAAGTGCAGGGCACGTGCAGAGGCTCGGGGAGGATGAAAAACGAGCCTATCAGAAGTTTGGGAAGTCTGGAAATGGGCCTGTTTCTGGCCTCCATAGGGCCTCCCGATCCTGGGGAGGCTGTTTTTGTCCTCCCGGAGACTCAAGGAAAGCCTCCAGAGCCTGGGAAGGGCAAAAATGCCACCCCTACCGTGTAGCAGGAGGCCAACTAGGCCACGCCCACCATGGCCACGCCCACCCAGCAACTGGGCAGAGAACCCCTTGCTAAAATTTTTGAAGCCCACCCCTGTTTGCCATGTCTCCTAACCCAGTTCCTACTGTGGGGTAGTTTGTTGGTGGTTGTAGTGCAACAACAGCGGCAACAAAATCGAAAAATTCAATAAATGTCTCGCCTGGAATGTACACAAGAAGACCGAAACTTTATGAAATCTCACTCAAGAGCTTGGTGTTCTCATGGGAGGTCGAGTGAACTGTTGGTGTTTTTGTGCAAGATCTATTATTAAAGCCATTTTGAGTTAAAACTGCATAGAGATACCTGTAATGTTTTTTTTTAAAAAAATTTAATTTGTGCAGGAGTGTGTGTTTGTACACATATATTCCAGGACGCTGTAGGAACAGTTTTGTGAGATAGCAGGCATTGGGGTACTTCTTGTCTTTAGTACAGGGCTCTCCAAATGTGGCAACTTTAAGACTTGTGGACTTCAATTCCCAGAATTCCTCAGCCAGCATTTTGAGGAACGCCGGGAGTTGAAATCCTTTTTTGAGGAACGCCGGGAGTTGAAATCCACAGGCCTTTAAGCTGCCAGGTTTGGAGATCTCTGCTTTAGATCGCCAACCTTTGAGTTAGCACCTGTTGAACTTGCACAGAAGAAATATTGTATGAGATCATATCCATCTTCCCTGGAATTTTATTTGATGAGGCAGATAAATCACCATTTCTCAGCCTAGCCCACTGTACAAGATTGTCATGTGGACAAAAAAGTAGGATAACATCCTCACTCCATGGAGGAAATTAGTGACATAAGATATAAGAAATCATCTACCTCAGGGGTCTCCGACCTTGGTCCCTTTAAGACTTGTGGACTTCAACTCCCAGAGTTCCTCAGCCAGCTTTTAAAGGGACCAAGGTTGGAGACCCCTAGACTATACAACCAAACTTCAGAGTTTGAGAACATTCGACACATTAGGACTTTTGGAAGAGAAGTGATTGTCAAACAAATATCACAACATTTGCGATTGAGTTTCTTTCTCTCCTTAAAACCTACTTATAATGGTGACCGAAAAACAGTTCAGAAATGCTGTTGGAAGAAATGTCCATCTGGGTTCAGTTCCAAGTGGGAAGAAAGACACTGGAAACATGGAGACTGCTTGGAAAGATGGTTTAATGGTGGACAGGACCACATGGTTTGAAGTCCTGGGCAAAAAGAGCACATGGGTGAGAGAGGGAGAGAGATTTATACCCTCTGTTGGGTTTTGAACTTGCATCCTGTTCCTGTGGCGAGAAATGTATCCTGATTGGTTGTCAGACTCCCATGCTTGGTTGAATCTTGCTGGGTGATGTAATCTTCCCACGTGCCATGTGGTAAGATGAGTAGAGGGCTAATCCTTTTATGTCCTGAGAATGAAGGTCTTTTGTATTGTAGATGAGCTGGCCCAGTCTTTTGTCTTGTAAATAACCAAAGTATCTACTGGGGGCAGGGAACTGGAGCTGAGTTTCTGTCTTAAGATTTCTGTTTCTCTTTTAGGGGAAATATTCTGCCTTTTTAATATTTCCTAGACTATTTCATTTTTCTAGGAGAGGGGTGGGTGCTGACTTCCTACAATGCATTGTAAGATTTTTCTAGCATTGAGCATATAGAAATATGATCAATGGAACCCAAAATTTATTTTGTTAAATGAGACTTTTTTCAGTGTCGTTGTAACTTTGAACAGTCCCTAAGGAACTGCTGTAAGTCTACCCGTATAGGATAATATTTTAAAGGCCACAAAATACCGACTTTATTTAAGTGTTTCCTTCAAAGTAAATGGAGGAAAAGCGGACGAAAGGCAGGTAAGAGAAAGCAAGCAAGACTATTACTTCCTAACTCTGTTTGCTCACAGCTTTTTTTTTTTCCTACCTGTCTACCTATCTTTCATGGTGCAGCTCATTGTATTTTTAAAAGATGCTTTCTCCGGCAGCTAATTGAGCTTTATCTATGTGAGTGAGCTGGTATCTGTCACTGACAGCCTGCAGAAGGCTATTTCTTCAATTGCATGAAAAGGACTAAAGACTCAGACATGACAAACTGCAGGCCTGAATTCCTGGCAGCCAGCCTATTAGCACTGCAATGCCAAAGACGCACAAATAAATTACTTATATAACATACACTCACTTTATTTCTGTCAGAAACTTTACACCATGAAAAGTGAAGCAAGGGTTTTTAAGTCTTCTCCCAACTCCAACCTGAAGCAAAATTGTGCATGTTGGAACTTCGGGGAAACCAAAAATGTAGTGTTTATTTCTCTAGAAATGTAAATGCTAATAGCGAACATACTGCTTTTGTTTCCTAAAAATAGATTTTAAAAAATACCTTTTGGTGACAAGATTCATATTCATATTTTTATCCCTCTGGCAGCTGCTGAGTTTAGCACACAGGGCTCAGGGGGGTGCATTGGAAACCTTCAGAATAACAGAGTTGGAAGGGGACCTTGAAGGTCTTCTAGTCCAACCCCCTGCTCAAGCAGAAGACCCTAGCCCAGTGATGCGCGTGCATGTGCCCACATCCATAATGCAATTGTTGTGACCCAGGCCCCCGGGCTTGACCTCCTGGAGGAGGATGACTCAGAGAGTGAGGAGGAGGAGCTGGCAAGGCCTGCTTCCCCCGGGCCCTCTTCCTCCTTGGCAACGTCCCAAGAGCCAGTTGTTGAAGATCAATCCTAGTTCAATGCGAAACTGCGAAGACCTGATCAGCACGAGCAGCAGAGGAAAGGGTGGGGCAGGCCCAGTGAGTGCTGAGTCACGGAGCGACACCCCACAGGGGATAAAAGCAGGAGGAGGAGCTCCGTGGCTCTTTCTGTTGGACAAAGCTGTAAACTTCGGGGGCAATCTGTTTCATGGATTGAAGACTGAATCTATTTGACTTTTGCTTTCCCTGTAATTTCCTGGTTACCTCGGTAACAGACTGTTTCAGCTCACTCTATGAGATAAGAGGTTTTGGCAGGCGCATGGGGAAACATAGCCAGAACATTTCGGTGCCAAAGGGAACCCGGCCAAGTGTAAATAAGCTGTTGGCAGAAGGCCTTTGACTGGCTTATTTTCTTGGGAGTGTTGGGGGCACAGAAAGCAATGCCCCTCCCACACATGCATGCAAGACCTCTGTGCATCCACACATGACCCCCACTCCCTCCCCCCTACACATGCACGTGCAACCCCCCTCTTTTGGCCTCACATCTCAAAACAACGCTGGGGAGGAAAAAACCCTCACCTCCCAAAACGGATGGGAGAGGAAAAAAAGCCTTGCCTCCCAAAATGGCTGAGAGGGGGGAAAAGCCTCACCTTCCAAAACAGCGCTGGGAGGGTAATTTCTGGAGATCTGGGAAAGCTCAGCCAGCAGAAAGTGAGGAGAAAAGTAGATCCTCCCCACATGCACGCACATCTCCCGCTTGCAGGGCAGACCCGAAAATCAGCTAGCTGGCAGGAAGGGTGCGTGCATACGCAGTGGAGCTGAGCTGGCCGACTGCTCGCATGCCTGCAGAGAGGGCTCCGCGTGCCACCTGTGGCACACATGCCATAGGTTCGCCATCACTGCCCTAGCCTATACCAATCCAGACGAGTGGCTGTCCAATCACTTCTTAAAAGCCTCTAGTGATGGAGCACCACAACACCCAAAGGTAAGCCGTTCCACTGATTAATTGTTCTCACTGGTAGGAAATTTTCCTTCCTTCCTCCCTCCCTCCCTCCCTCCCTTCTTTCCTCCCTCTCTTCCTCCCTCCCTCTCTTCCTCCCTCCCTCTCTTCCTCCCTGTTGATTTCAATAAAACCTGCCAGTCTCAAGATTCTCAATCTTTCTCAATCTTTAAAAAACATCAACACCAACAATTAAGAGGTGAACTTCCATTGAACTTAGAGCTGACATACTGTAGGTAACATTAGCCGCTATTAGCACACTGAAATCCCATGACTCTTAGCCAATTGCAAGCTGACTTGAAAAACATTGTTCCTTGCTAACTGCTTGCAAAGAAGCAGCTATCCAGAGTAGATATGGGCATTCTTGTGATCTTTCTTTACTCTGGAGAGATTTCAGTAGCCCAAATCCCACATTCAAGCACTGTTCTCAGCTTCAATGTGTCCCATCTATTCTAAAGAAATGTCAGTATGCCACAGTCTTGCTTTACAACTGACTTCTGACAAATGGCGGAGCCTTTAGTAAAATTGCAAGTTCCAGTCATCTGATGTCTCATTTCGTAACCTGCAGTGATTTGCTTAATGGCCGCAGAAGTAAGTTCATAAGCTTATCGTGGTCACCTTTTGCTTAGCCATCACATTGCTTAGTGACTGAGGTGTCGGTCCCAATTGTGGTGCTAAGTGACAGTGATCTGTATATTGCTGCATTAGGATGGTCCTTAGGATATCTTTTTTAATATCCCCAACCAATGGAGGAAAGCGACCACACACTATTGCAGTCCCTTGCATCCTTGCGCCTATCCCCTCCAAGCAGCTCCCATACCTCATGTTTCCAGAAGCCCCTTCCTCAATTACCACAAAATTCACCTATCTAATTTGTTGCTTAAGTTAATTGGCAAAAAGGTTTTCTAAGGTATATGTTTCAGGCTGGTTGTTTTTTTTTTAAGTTAACCTTTTGGAAGCACTACATTTCAATTTTTAGAAAGTTTGACATTTTGGAAGCGTTACATTAAAAAGTTTTATTGTTGCAGTCTGAGCTCCATTCGCTTTATTAATATGGCCCCTAGCATAGAACACAGAGATCAAGTGTGATCTTTCATCCCCAAAAGTTTATCCTATAACACTAAGTCCTTCACCTGAATAAAGGGAAAAGACACAAGCATTACACTATGTGAGGACAGGACATTCAGGGGAAAAAAGACCTCTGAGAAGAGAAGGAAGATATTGATTGAAGTAGAGCAAATGTTAGCAAAAGGTAGCATGAGGTTCCCATATTCTTGAAAAAAGTAGTGAGCTCACCACTTAGAGTAGGTATTTTTCCATCCTGGGATTCGGACTTTTGTTGCTATTTTGGAAGGATGTGTAGGAAGAAAAATCAGGTCCAGTTCCAAGCTGGGAAAAAGGCACTGGAAATAAAATGGCGGCTAGCTGCTTAGGAAAGAAGGTCCATTTATTGATGAGCAGAACCAGCAACAGCATGTGGTTCTGGAACAGCTGACAAAATGGCTGAATAAGTGGATGGATAAAGGTTTCTGGGGTTTTGTGTTTGAAATGCTTCAGGGGGTTGTACAATGTAGTGAGCCTGGTATCTTTTGTTATTCTAATGGTGCGTTAATCCTATTATGACCTAAAATATCCTGTCCTTAGAATTTGGGTGGAGGAATGCAAATTTTAATCCCATCATTTAAAGCCGAAGGTGTTTTGTTTGTGAATAGGCTGGCCCAGTCTTTCTTAATGGGCACAAAATATCCATCTCTAAACACTCCAGGCATCTGCTGGAGGCTGCTTTACTATGCAGGAAACTGGGGCTGCTTTCTGCCTTTAAGAGCATGTTTCTCCATTTCTCCTTTGAGAAATACAATATTCTGCCTCTTTTAATATTCCCAAAAATATTTCATTCTCTAGGGCAGTGTGTGTGCACGTGATTTTTATATTGTTTTTAATTTATTTATGACTATTGTGAATTCTGTTTTTATGCTGGCTGTGAACCGCCCTGAGTCCTTCGGGAGAAGGGCGGTATAGAAATCTAATAAACCTTAACCTTAACCTAACCTACTTTTTACAGATGGTTAAGAGATGTGGGATGGAGAAATCCTTAACTCAAAGGCATGCATCTCAACACAGTCTTCAGACAGCAAGAGAAAAAAAAACTTCATTTCTTGGGGCTGGTTGAGAGGCAGAGCTGAGAGGAGGAAGAGGACAAAAAGAGCCTAATCAGAGACTGTCAATCCAAGCAAGCCTGTAAACCAAGCCCAGCTCATGGCGTGCAGCAGCGCAGGTGCAGAGCTCTAAAAGCTACGCAGATCAGTTTGAGTAACAGCGGCTTAGGACTGTGCTGGGGAGAGAAGAGAAGGATGGGAGATTGAGTCAACCTTGAGCCGGTCAGCATCGAACATCTGGCAATGGGCAGAATTAGCCTGCAATACTCCACTCTAACCACTGCGCCACCTTTGGCTCCGTTATGCAATTACATTCAATACATTTTTAATTATTTTTTAAAAAAGAGGCAGATGGCACTAAATGGAATTCTGCACACAGGCGCTCATACAGTATGTCAGCAGCAGCTCTGAACAGAGGACATGGTATATAGACTGGGGGGAGCAGAATTGTTCATCCCTATCCAAACATGAATATTCACTGCAGCTACCCCTCAATCTTGTGATAAATATAGCAGTTTCTGTTGATGACTCAGCCTTTTTTGTTGGGAGATTATAGCTTGAAAGGTACAAGGCTTCGGAGCAAGCTACATTTATTATGTTTGAAAGGCAAACGGACAAGAATGTTAAAAACAAAGCAATGGCTGATCAGGTGACTATATCTTACACTTTTCTTGCGGGAGGCAGCTGGAATAGCAAAGCCTATAAAGATTTTTGGATTTATTCAGCCTCTAAATTAACATCCCCCAGCCTAAAATGCCTATGGACTTTTATTTCCCAATTAAGAACATGGATCTTGCTTTTTGTTTTGTCTTACATTACAACAACAGCTCTTTATTTCATTTATATTGTTTTGTTAATTTAACCAGACAACAAGATAAATCTTCCACTAGAACTCAGTCTCCCGATTTCTAGCCCTGTGCCCTAACCATTACACCAAACTCTGTCATCTCTGAAGAGATAGTTAACCTGAGGTTAACCTTCTTTTCTTCCCAAGTCCATACTGTAGGTACAGACTCCATGCTCCTAAGAGTTTTTTTTTCTGGTTGGATGTAATTCATTTTGCATAGCTTAGTAATCTATTTCCTATAAATTAATCTATTTTCTTTTCTAGTTATAAAACCTGCTTTACTACTGTAAGACTTGCTCAAATTAAGATGCCTGCTATCAGGGATATTCACGCAAAGAGAGAGAGAGAGAGAGAGAGAAAACACTTCCATGATTTGAAATGCAACTTTGTGCATTTAAAAAAAAAATAACTACCGTATATACTCGAATATAAGCCGATCCGAGTATAAGCCGAGGTCCCCAATTTTACCCCAAAAAACTGGGGTAAACTGGGGACTCGAGTATAAGCCGAGGGTGGGAAATGAGGCAGCTACCGGTCGGGGAAAGCCTCCTCCTCAGCCGAGAAGGCTGGCGGCTCCCCGCCCGCCTCTCACTGCACCGCAGGGCTTCCCGCTAATGCAAAAGCCCGCCAAGTTTGCGCCATCCGTATAATGTGAAAAAGAAGAAAAAAAAACTGAGTATAAGCCGATCCGAGTATAAGCCGAGGGGACGTTTTTCAGCACAAAAAACGTGCTGAAAAACTCGGCTTATACTCGAGTATATACGGTACATTAAATGATGCAAATTTAGCATGGTGCAAATCAAAACTCCAGACTCTAATGTTATCGAGTTTCAAAACTAGGCCTCGAGCAAGTAGTGATGGGCCCAGCTAGTCAGGAAAAGGACAAAGTGGTAAAACACAGAGCCTGTAAGAATATTCTGGAAAATTCTGTGAGTGGGGTTTGTATTTATTGGTTGGTTGGTTGGTTGGTTGGTTGGTTGGTTGGTTTATTTATTTATTTATTTATTTATTTATTTATTTATTTATTTATTTATTTATTTATTTATTTATTTATTTGAGTTGATTTGTATCCCACCCTTATTATAAGTAATATAAAATGGGGATCATTTTATCAGTAAGTCAAGGTGGTGTGCTATTTATAAAGTAACCTAATACTTTATAGCTACCTATTAGATATACAGTAAATACCTAATACTCCTATTTCCCCCACAGCACCCTATGGGACAGAGTGGGCTGAGAGAGAGTGATAGGCCCAAGTCATCCAGCTGGCTTTCATGCCTAAGGTGAGACTAGAACTCACCATTTTCTATTTTCTAAGCCAGCACCTTAACCACTAGACCAGGGGTCTCCAACCTTGGCAACTTTAAGACTTATGGACTTCAACTCCCAGAGTTCCTCAGCCAGCTTTGCTCTAGACCAAACTGGCTCCCTATGTAGCTACTTTGAAAGAATACATCTGCGTGTTTCAAAACTACAACCTTGCTGATGCTCTCTAAACAATTCATTCAGCAGAGTTCTCGGTATATGGGAGCTGATGATTGGGACAGCTCATTTCATTACACCATAGAGTTACAAGTGAATTCTCACACCATTTTATTTTTATTTTATTTATTATTTATTATTTAAATTTTTATACCGCCCTTCTCCCGAAGGACTCAGGGCGGTTTACAGCCAGATAAAATAAACAGTACTATTACAAAATAAATACTATTAAAATACCACTAAAAAACTTGGCTTGGTTTAAAAAACTTTGGCAGATAGCAAAGAAGCTTTGTTGTCAAGTGTGGCATACTCTTATGACCAGACAATAAACACAATCTGCCCCATAACCTTTTCATTCTTTCAATAATTGCGTGGACTTCGTTTTTGTTCTGACCCAAGTCAGTTGATTCTACTCCAGGTGTGGAAAGTGCCTGAGATCATACTATATGATGTCTGTAAGCGGACACACATGCCTTTTAGCTACACTGATATCCATCAAAGCTTTTTGAGATCTTAGTCCTATTAGGCATATTAGATCAGGGAGTCTCCAACCTTGGCAATTTTAAGACTTATGAATTCCAACTCACAGAATTCCCCGTTCTGGGAGCTGAAGTCCACAAGTCTTAAACTTGCCAAGATTGGAAACTCCCTGACCTATATGATAATGGGTATTCTTGCAACGGTATTGATTCTTATAGTGGTAAGGTAACATGGGATAACCTGGCACATAAGAGAAATCCAGACCATGTCATTATCAAAGAAATATCTTCAGAAAAGCAGAATGATACTGGTGCAAAAGATAGGGTCCTTCCATGCAGTTCCAACCTTCTCAGAAACAAAAACAAGGATGAATGACTCTGCTGGGGCTCCAGAGTGTCAAGTCCTCGTATTCCACATTAAACAAGCTGTCGGTATGTAAGATGATATGGGGCCACTCTGAAAAAATACACGTTCAATCGCCACTTAGGAAACATAAATAGATACTCTACTTAATTACTTCCAAATTATTCACTTGCTATGTCCTTTCAAGGCAGTGAATATTCAAGAGAAAATTCATTGTCTTTTTCAGGTGGTGCTTATCAGAGTCAAGCTTTGATATACAGATTTTATAAGCAAATTAAAAAGTTAGAAGAGCATCTAAGGCTAAACTGGGAAGACTCAGCACAGGATGAGGAACCGATGTTCTTCCAAATGTTGCACAGTGATAGCTTCTAGAATCCTTCATCAGTGGATTTTTTGGACAGGACTGCTGGGACCTGTCAGCAACACTTGGAAGACCACCAGTTGACCATCTTAACCTAAACTTTTTACAGCTGTGCATTGGCACCTCAAGCCTTAACCTGGCCTGTTAATCTTTCTCACCTAAACCCTTGTTGCTACTGAACTTTCATCTTACACCCTTCCTACCAGTGGTGGTATTCAGCCGGTTCTATCCGGTTCGGGTGAAGCGGTAACAGCAGCTGCAGGAAGATCCGTCTACCTGCCTGGACATAATCACATCCCATTTTTGATGCTCTGCACATGCGTGGAAGGCCCTGTGCATGCGTGGAGGTGGGCACGCTCACATTTACGAACCAGTAGCGAAGATATGCAAATACCACCCCTGCCTCCTACACACCTTCCAGTTTCAGTTGCTCTAAGGTAAAAGGCCAAGGTATTTCTCCAGGATGGATAAGAGCAAAGAGTTTGGCAGACCTATCTCTGTGGAGAACTCTGACGTACTTCTTGCTCAGATCCCGTATACATCCGTCTCTTAACATTCTGTTATATATACAGGAGAACCTATTTTCTTCTACTGTCTCCTCCAATTTTCCCATTTCTTAGCTTTTAACACAGGGAGTAAGTGAAATACATTGGGGAGACAGTCCTAACTGAGCCTTTTTGCTGCCATTCACTTTGAAAAGAAAAGAGCTGATCAAAGGATCCTTTCTTCCCTTAAGGCAATGTGGGGGAGGGGGGGAAGTGATGCTATTCTTTCAGCTTTACTCAATCAGTTTAACATATAGCTCCTATAGGACATGGCTGAGCTCACTGGTAAAAATAGGAAGGTCTAAAAACCTCTCTCCCAGGAGCCCTCTGAGATCACACACCGTATCTCACCTCTTGCCTTGGCGTGTGGCTTAAAAGCTACCGCTGCCAGCACATATCTTCTGGGGCAGACCTTTGCTTGACATATTCCTCCATAACACCACTATGGAAGACAGAGAGCTTCCTGCACTCTGGGTGCCTTACTGGAGAGAAAAGTAGAATATAAAGAGGAAAGAAATTCTATAGCCCCAACTCCTGTCTATGCAATGCTAAGGCACGTATCTAAGGAAATTAGCCACTTGTTTTTCGTGGGGAGATAAGAATTCAAAAAACCTTAACTTAAAAAAAAAAATTAAAAAAGGAAAGAAGAGAGTATAAAAATAATTGGTTTAATTTCAAACATTACCATGCAAAAATATTCAGTGGGAGAAGCTGTCCAAATATAGGGTTGTTTAAATTATAGATAGCATTAGATTATAAATAGCCTCTTTACCATCCGAGGGAAACAATATATGGAAAAAGATAAGGTCCTATGCAGATGGTGCTGATCAGCTCCTATTTAAAAGCAGCTCTGATGTAAAGAGGTGCCAGGCTGCACAAACAGCAAGGACTAAGCTTGCGTAGAAATAATAATAACCAGAGACAAACGATTAGACTTAAAAATGCATTTGGGAAAAACACATGAAACTTAGTTAACTTTCTCTTTTTCTTCTAGAGAATAGACAGGCCGTGGAATAGATGCTATTGTACTGTCACCTGGAAAATCCTTGCAAATCTGGGCTCTCACTTTCTCTCTCCCCCGCCCCCACCGCCCCCCCACCCCGCTTCTCCTCCCCTATAATTTGCAACAGAATGAAGTTTTGGCAGCTGGAGGAAAAGAAATTATGAGGTATCTCTCCTTTGGCTAAAGTAAGCATCTCTGTCCTTTTGAAGATCCTATATCTATCTATCTATCTGTCTATCTATCTATCTATCTATCTATCTATCTATCTATCTATCTATCTATCTATCTATCTATCTATCTATCTATCTATCTATCTATCTATCTACACATACATACACACACACACTGTATTTTTGGGACTATAAGACGTACCTAAATTTAGAAGAGGAAAGCAACCAAAAAAAAAAGTTTTTAGCCCCTGTGCACTCTATTTCCGGGCCTTTTTCCGGGCCTTTTCCAGCCTTTTTTCTGCCCATTTTCTAGGCTTTTTTTCAGCCCATTTTTGAGGCTTTTTTTGGCCCATTTTCAAGGCTTTTTTCAGCCTGTTTTTGAAGCTTCTTTCAGGCTGTTTTTTCTGAAAAAAATGGCCCCCCAAAAAACCTCAAAAACGGGCTGAAAAAAGCCTTGGAAACAGGCTGAAAAAGCCAAAAAAACAGGCCGAAAAAAAGCCCGAAAATGGGGCGTGAGGAGGCAAAAAAAAAACAGCTGATGGGTGGGTGGGGCTTCAGCAATATTCGGTCTATAAGACTCACAGATATTGTCACCCCCTTTTGGGAGACAAAAAATGTGCATCTTATAGTAGGCTGGAGAAATACAGCCTTTTCAGTGACTGAGCAGTTTGCAGACAAGCCATCAAATGAGGGAAAGTTAGTGTTTTGATTAACCTGATGTGTGACACTGGCCATAATGCCTTCTCATAAAGTTTCCATACTGCTCAGTGCAGGAACTCCCAAACTAAAATATTCCCAAAAGAGAGATCTTCAGAGTCTGTTTGAAGACTTTGCACAAGAGAGTGCTCACAATTATAATCACAATCATTAAGGCACTTCCGTCGAGACTTTGCCCAGTCTAAAAGCAGGACTTCTTTGATATCACAGTATTGGCTATGTTTAAACGTCGAGATCTATTTCCAACTAGGCTTCTGTGCATCTAGAACTGAAATAAAATTATGCTATTAAAAATTTTGGAGAGGTTGTGGTGAGTCCATTATTTTATTTTCAGGAATGCCTATCTTCCCAGCGGAGTAGTGCGGTGGCCTAGAGGTGGAACTCTTGCCTCACAATCAGGAGGGTGTTGTGCCTCGTCCTCCCTCCTCTCCTCAGCCGGGCCCCTCCCGTCTACACCCGGGCCTGTTATCAGACTCGGAGTCTGATAATGAAGATGAACAGCCTGTTATGCCTCCAGTCCCCGGCCCTGGCCCCATGCCCGGAGAGGAGTCAAGGAGTGAAAACAGAAATCCAATATAGCTCACTCATACTGTGTGTGTTCCTTCGATGCAGCCATCAGAGCAGGAAGTCAGCCAAGTGGTGCAATTACCTGGACCTGCTCCCTCTGACTCCTCCCTTTTCCAGAGGCTGACAGTAGAGACAGCTGAAGACAAATCAGAGTGGGAGGATCCTCGCTTCCAGAGATCTGAGAGGCAACGCCAGCAGAAGGAAGGGAGGGGCAGGCCTGGATAAATGCTGAGTCATGGAGCCACCCCACACCCCACAGCCTATATAAAAGACCTGCTTTTGGCATTCCAACCTTGAGTCAAGCAAAGTTTCATCTAGTTTGCTGAAGTCACAACTTGGACTCCTGCCTGCCCTGAGAAACCTGGAAGAAATTTGGCAAAGCTGCAGAGGCTTCGTTGCCACATTTGATATGGACTTCATTGACCCGGTCGTCGGAGGGGGAGGGGGACACGACAGAGGCTGTGAGTTCGATCCTAGATAGAAGCAGATATTTCTCTCACTAGGCACAATGAGAATATTTCTGCTATGTACTCCGCATTGGTGACAAGAAAGGCAGACTTCCGGTTTGGCCCCATCTTTCTCGCTGGGTGCCTAACTTAAGGCACTCCGCACTGGATATTGTAAAAGCCGGTGAAAACAGCGAAAAACAGCTGTTCCCGGCTTCGATTTCTCTCTCTGGTTGAAAGAGAGAAGATAGAGCTGCAGGGGGGAGTGGTAGATTCCCCTAGGGGCTTTGTTTTTCTTATGCAAAGTCCCGAGGGGTTTGAATCCCATTGAAATCCTGCTATCTCCGGTCTTCAGTGCGCGCCTGCAAAAGCAGGAAAAGAGGAAGGTGTCAACCTCTGCTCAAATGATTTCTTTTTGTGGATTTCTATATGCAGACGGAAGAAGCACGAGTGAACAATTATTGGATTGCAAGTATTTTTGATTTCCTGACTTCCACCTTTTAAAAAGAGAAACTTTTTTTTCCCTTGTTTTAACTGATTGTTTAAAATGGCGTTTGAGGAAGTGAAAGTAAAGAGCAAGCTGCATAATTAAGAAACTGGGAAACACTATTTCTGGATTGTAATGAATTGAGCTCTCCTATACTTAAAGGAAAAAAGGCGTTTATTTGCTGAGAATGTGAAAGTGAATGGAGATTTTATCTTATTGTGTTGGACTGTGGATTGTTGGATTATATTAGTTTGTTTAAGTATTTCATAAGGGGATTCTCCATAAGAACTTCGCCATGAAGGTTCTTTCAGAAGAATGGATTCGTGACTTTATACAGGATTATACAGAAAGAATGTATTTAATTATTCAAAAATACGAATTGATACAAAATGGGGATGTTTTTGATGAGAGCTTGGAGGAAATTAACCAGTGTAATCAGTACTTGGATGGAATGGAGGTACAAACAAAAATGGATAAAAATGAAGATATGATCGTGAATAAACAAGATGATCTAAGTTTAGATGAAATGCCTGAATCTGTGTTACAAGAGGCTGTCTCCCGAATTGGAAAAATTCACAGGGTTAATGCTTTCCAAGAGTTTTCTTTCCGGACTGATGGAATATATGGCAGTAACTTGTGGATTGTTGGACATAAGGAACTATCAGGAAATATTGTGATTGACTTTTTAAAAGGAGTAATGAAGGAAGACAGAGACTAATGCATCAAATAAAATGGCAAGAAGAGAAAATAACTAATCTTATATTCCTTTGAGGGGGAGTGCTGGGGAGGGCTTATTTTGAGTCAACTTGGCTTGACCAGCATAGGTCTGGCTGCTCAAGATGGAGCTGTAATTTTTATTCCTTGTCCTTGGCATTTGGGAAAACCACCATGACCCATTTTCAAGCTGTTCTTGCAGAAATGGAAAGCGAATACAATAGCAGTATTGAAAGACCTTTCGATACACCCATGCAGTTCATCCATTTGACAAAGTTTCTTCTAGAGTTCCTGTTCTGTCCCCCCTTGCCTCCGTCTGAGCGATGACTTAATTAGCCGGCACTATCAGCTCTGGCAGCAAATTAGCAAGCGTCTGCCAAGGGACTCTGTTATCTCCCTTGATGCCGATGAGTCACCCAGGAACAAACAGTACTTCAGCTCTAGTGAAGCATTTGATTTGCCTGCTATGAAGAGGCATAGCAGCCCTCGCTGGTTTTATATCCTGTGGGGTGTGGCTCCATGACTCAGCACTTCCTAGGCCTGCCCCACCCCTGCTTCTGTTGTTCTCGCCTCTCCTGCCTATGAAACCTAGGGTCCAGCCAGGCCTGATTGCCATCAGCTGGGCCTAGAGGCATGGCCTGAGGGGGAAAGAGTCAGGGGATGGAGGCCTCGTTATCTCCTCCATCTGGCCTGCCTCTGGCTCCTGGAGCTGAGCCAGGGAAGCCGGTGCTCCCGAGATAAATCCTGATGGCCCTTCCCCCTCACTTTCCAAGTCACTTTCTGGCAGGGGGCCCAGCTCAGGGGGCGCAGACACAACAATTCCCCTGAATTCTGTTCTCTTAAAACAGGGGTGTCAAACTCCTGGCCCGCGGGCTGGATAGGTCACATGCTGGCCATGCCCACTCCCAGTTTAGCGAAGGGGGAAAAAGTCACATGACACCTTAGTGACAACGCAGGTTTGACACCCCCTGTCTTAAAACAAGCTCACGAGATCTAAGCCTGATCAGAACTCTTGCTTCAAAACCACATATGAGGCCAACCCCCACCTCCCCGTACAGGTGGTCCTCATTTAGCAACTATAATTGGGACTAAGCAACTTATAGTGGTGGCTAAGTGAAAATTCAGCTGTGCTAATGATTCAGCTTTCTTTTGATTTATAAACTGTGAAGATCACAAATGCCAGAGTTCATCATAAAATTACCTTTTTATCACTGTCATAACTGAACGGTTGCTAAATGAGGCAGACACTAAACAAGGACAACCTGTAATTCCTTTATTTGGGCAAAGATAGTTAAAGATACAGGGGCTCCATGGCTACCTGACATAATGAGTTTACAACTTTAAAGCCCACTGTATCCTGGTTATAACATTAGCCAGGCCTGGACATAAAACAACATTAAAAGACATCCCCCGATGAAAACTTATTGTGTTCCAACTGCAGTTGGTGACACATCTGACCTTCTCATTCATTTTTTTTAAAGCTGTTTCCAGTTTTCCTTTACTGTCTCAAAAGCTATTGCAAAAAAAGTGCCCATGTTTCCATCAATTTGATGACACATTACAGTGACCAATATATTTCACCATTTCATAGATTCCTCAATGACTTGTCATGATGAAACATATGTGAGAAGAACCTGAACAAATGTAGTGACATGATCAAAGCTGTGACTCCACATATCAAAATATTTAATGCCTGTGCCGATAATGCCAATTTATTGTTTTCTGGGATTTAATAGTGCAACTGTCATTGCTCCTTCTCCAGCTGTTTCAGCAATGATTGAAAACTGTAGATCAATAAAACCATTTGCTTTCTGTAGCAGGAATCCAGGCTGCTCAGAAGGTAAAATCATTTAAGCTATTATATGTCATCCTAAAAACCAGCTTAAGTGTAATTCTAACAAGTAATGAATTGCACTGGTCTCCAGCAATTTCCTATGTTTTTCATTTTGCTGAGGCAGCTGGGGTGGGAGAAATCATACCAAATTCAAGACGAAGAATCTATTTTATGATCATGAAACCTTAAAAGAAAAATATCCAACAACTTAACATTAGATTATTGCAGAGAAAGCTGACGCGGTAGACTGGGATACCAATCCTACCATTCTTTGCTAACTGGGCCCATGGGAATTGAAATCCAAACCATCCTAAAGACATCTAGTTGGACCACTGCATGGCGTATC